>NW_024542064.1:0-600000 GCF_016758785.1 Suillus bovinus | reverse complement strand
CCTACCGTGGTTAAAGGTATTCAAGGTGAAGATTCCCTAATGAGCGAGTGCGTATATATCTGTCTGTGGGAGCATTTTCAAGCACGTCTAACTGGTTGCAAAGTGAGCTGTTCGGGCCGATCCTGCCTATTATGGCTGTGGACGATGTTGATGCAGCAATTGCATACATCAATGCTCAGTGGGTTGACCGTCTATTTACATGTTGGCATCAGACTGAATTTTGTCAGTGATCATCCTCTCGCGTTGTACTGTTTCTCGTCGGATACAGCCTTCAAGAACAAGGGTACATGTTGCTTCCACTCGTCTATCAAGCCATCGTTGTTGATATCCTTGGCTAGTGTTTGACAATACTCAGAGTGGCTCAGCCGTCGCCAATGATGTGTTGTTACACTGCGGCAGTATGTTTTACAATATTCCAAATGAGGATAGCCCACTGACAGTGTTTCAGCTGATGGATTGCCATTTGGTGGTATTGGCCCCAGCGGATGTCGGTCCATTCTTCTCTCAAGCGAGTTATCACTAATTACATGTTTTCAGCTGGGTATCATGCACGAGGTTTTACTTTCGACATGTTCACGCACCTACGTGCCTCACTTGACTCCCCTGGGTGGTTCGTCCATTTCCATTTCTCTCAATTTCGTCCGCCTGCTCACTTTATGTCATACTATAGGATTGACAATATCCTAGCAGGAAGATTTCCTCCTTACAGCGTAAGTTTTGATTATTTATGCCCTTCGGTACTCCCCTCACGATGAGTGCCAGCCCGAGAAACTAGCTTCTCTCCGAAACTTTGGTACCAAACTTCCCCCTCGTCCCCGGATTTCGGCAAATGGCCATGTACGTAGTCGCAATATACACTTCGAGCTTGGCTTATTGAACAGGCCTTCTAAGGAGTTAACCAAACGGAGGTACAACACCAAATGGCTCTTCCTGGCGGTAAGCCTAGCAATTGTCAGCGTTGGTTACACACGTGTTGCAGATGTTGGTGAGTGGGCGAGGTGGTTGAAGGGGTTAATCAAGTTGTAGACTTATTTTTTAAAATATTTCTTTCTGTTTGGGTTTGATACTCAAGGACTACTCGCCGCTATGTCCTTTTCTTTAGTATTCGTTAGTTATCAGGCATTTCTTGCTATTAATCTCGTTCATATGAGAAGCTCCCTGAGGATTGAGTCATCCGGAATCAACCATCTGTTTTGCTTCCGCATAGCAGTTGAAGCAAGGTTATAGTGTTCGGGGAGATGATCGTACGGTGCGAGTTATGCTTGGTCCCTCTATGCCTCGTTTCAGGACGAAACATCAAAACTCACATCCCTGGGTCATCTCTGATGCAAATGCAAAAAATCAATGATCTTGTCTATCTTAGATCAATATTTTCATATGTACAACATGATATAAAAGACTGCCCTCGCATACGAGAACTTCTAATACACGATAAGCACCCAACTGCTGATTTGAAAGAATTTCGTTTGGGTGGATATTTTCTACCAGTGTGAGATTGATGTTTCTATTTATTTACAAAGTGCAAACTCGAGGGGTGTAAGTGATCATCATGGTTCTTCCGGAACACGAACAATGCAGTTGGTCGGGTGTCGCGCGTCACTTCCTCCACCCTTGAGGTCCAGAAGACTTTAACTGTGACTTAAGGGGGAATTGAAGGGGTCTGTGAGGTCTCCCAGGCCAGTACGGACCAAATTTCATCTTCCATTCATGTGTTCGGCGCTGCTTCGAGGTCTGCACGATTTCTGGTGCTGTAGCTCGCAAGGCGCTCAATTTCTCAGGCGATAACTTTGACAGGGGCGATGACGCTAATAGTAGCATGTCTGCAAGCGTGTAGATAGGCCCTGTATGATGTGACAAACATTAGGTATCTGCAACTCGATGGGTAAAGTATGATAACTCACGATTATCACAAGACGATGATTCCGCTGGTGACGAAACCTCTGAGCTCGGTGAACCCGTTGTAGGCTTCCGTCGGTTTACAGGGACGTAAAGTTCGGAGGTTGATGACATCACTGAAGTGGCGAGGGATACTAGAGAAGACTTGGGGAGGTGAGGACGCAGAAGATAAGCTGAGCATGTCCTGGCTTGAACGAGGTGTTATATATACCTACAGGAGCAACCTGTGGACCTGCGCATGCATAGTGGTTGATTATGATGTCTTGTCATTGTCGTGGCTTGAAGCGGCAGTGGTGGCTCAGGGTTCATCCACAAGTTGGATCGCCACCTAAGCAATCTGGGAGGTTAATTAGCCTCCGAACCCAATTCATAGGGATAGATATCAGCCCGGCGGTCTATGCGGTGACAAGATGTGACAATCAATTAATCAACTGCCCCTACCTGCCGATCACAAGAACTGTTAGAAACCCAACTCAGACAAGTTGGCAGACCACTTGGCACATAGGAATGAACATAGTTGATCTCGCTGAGACTTGGTCGACTTTCAAAGGAAGAGTGATCAATATTGAATGACATTAGATGCTAGTGAGACTGAGGGGGGAGACAACAGCCAATAAATGTATGGTTGTATGTGTAAAGATACGTGCAAGGTCATGCAGATGGCGGGAATGGCTTTTGGGCGGTCATGAAAGCAGTGTGAGCAAGAACCACATGCCTACGCATCCACAAAGTTCTTGACGTTGTCCAACCACCTCACGTATTCCTATAAGGAGAAACAATGAGGTCCTTTGCAATATGAAAGGCAAACAACCACTAACCTTCTGCTCTTTATATTCTGAATATTCAGGAACGAACATGGCAAGGTCCTCATTGATACCCCGCTCCTGTAACCACTTCTCGATCTCCTCCTGGACAGAAACATCGAGAGTATCGAACTGAGGGCCGATGTACAAGCCCCGGCGTTTCCAGTCAGCTTCAGCAGTGAGCTCGGTGCCGAGCTGTGCATCAGGATAGTAGGACATGTTGTCAACGATAAACGCGCCCTCTTGGCACATAGTGTCAATGTTGATGGACCCCTTGGCATTTGCCTACGCTCAAACATAAGGACAGGTGCAAGAATTTTTCACGTGTGGTCATACCTTTGTGATAGAGAATGAAGCGCGGATGGGGTAGGAGTGGAGAGGCTGGTCCTCTCCACCTCCACCTTCTTCCTGTTCGTATTCCGGCTCGTCCTCAGCGTTTTGAATGTCGGCAATGGAGAACATCATACGAATACTAAAAATATATGAGTACATGACAGGCGGTATAATTTTTGACTCACGTCTCATTGCCAAATTTCCGAACGAGCGTGACCTCGTCGTTACCAGTGACATCCTGAATCTGCGTGCAATGTCTGAGAAGCAAGTTCACTGCCTACTCTGCGTAATAAATACCTCCCAAATACCCTGCTCCTTGAATGTCTTCAGGAACTCAGGCTCAGGCGCGTCAGCGACAGCTTCTTTCTCATACTTGAGTTCCTCAGCAAGTTTTTGTGAAAGGACGACGTCAGCTATTGGTACCAATATTAGCACTGTATCACTCAAAAAACAACTGAGCTCACTCGAACCCTCTGAAAAACGACACGTAGATGCCGAGAAAGCTCTCGCAGCAGTCATGGAAGCCCGTGGAACAGACTGCATGGTCGCAATGCGCAGGTGGCCAGAGCGAGCCACAGGACGAGCCACAGCCCGTGATGAAGATGCAGTAACCTGACGAAGAGCACGGAAAACAGACATGTTGCGTGGGGAAGACAAAGTACAGAAGATGGTGAAAGAGGAAACTTGGACGGACACAACCGGTGTTCGAGTTCTGAAGTCACTCAAAATTTAAGCGATTATTTGGCAACGCCTTCTGGACCAAACAAACGCCTGGACATAGCCGGTCACCTTACTCAGGAAAAAATTTGCTTGCACTGCTCTTTGTATGATGCCTTTCCGCTTCACTTACACTTGCTTTGTTATTCGAGTGCCTTGTCACACAACCTATTTACATTGACTGACGAGTTAAGGAACGCGAGTCCAAGAATGTCGACTTGTGTGTTGTAGCCGACCACGTTACATTGCGATGAACCTTTTGGATGTGCATGAAAACGTTGCCGCAGCGAGCAAAGTAATTTTTATGTTTTGCAAACCCTCTTTCACTGACTGACCATAGCTTTTGAAAATCAATTTAAATAATCACAGACGACCATGTTTGCTTCGTATCCTACAATAATAAATACCACCCAATGACCATATCATATATAAGTAAAAGTAAGAAGGCGGGGGAGCATAGGATGACACAGGTCATAGATGTACAACGGACAGAAGCCGTATTTCCAAAGGGCAAGGGTGACAGAATAGAAAATTCAGGGACACTCAAAATAACTGTGGGTAACATACGGGGAGGTTCGAGAATGAAAAATACTTTGCCTCCGGCGGCTTTTTGACCATAAACAGGATCGCGTCACACGATCTGCATCCTTTCCACACGTTATCATCTTCATCGAGACCTTGTTGGTGGTCAAAGAGCGTCGGAGTGTCTGAAAGTTTTCAGAATAGTACGTAGGAGGCAAAACAAAATCACATCGAACATGCATTTGAAACTGAACAATTAGAAAGCAGAGCTCGCAAAAAAAAGATAATAGCAGTGCGAAAGCAGGGAACTGTATGCAGCAAGAGATCCAGTGATATTCATGCATCACCAATCTCAGCTGGGCTGCCGTGGCCAGGTTCTGAGGTCTGGTCGCTCCCTCCCGTCGTTCCGCTTGAAGTTGAAGACTCCTGCACGACAGCAGCGACCTTAGTCTTCTTCGCTTTCGGTCGTCCCTCTTTCCCCGCCCTAGTTCTCTTCTTTGAATTTGTTTTAGGAGCAGGCGGCGGGATTTCTTCAACTTCAGGATCATGATCTACAGGCGGGCCGGATGTCCTTTGAAGCTCAACCTGTGCTGGATCCATGGCGGGCGGCGGCACGCCAGGAGGGCCGTAATACGGCGGTCCATAGTATCCAGGGGGAGGCATATAGTAAGGCATCATCGGAGGAGGCACGCCAGAATTTGGGGACCCTTCCACAGGCGCTTGACCCTCAGACGGCGGTACAAAACCAGGAGGTGGAGGATAGAAATATGGTGGCGGATAATATCCCCCTTCTGGTGGTGGCGGTGGTGGAAAGGGTGGCATTGACGAAGGTGCAGGAGTTGCAGTTGCAGAACCCTGTGCTACACCGTTCGGCGGGTGCCAAGCTGGGTCTCCGTTTGCTTCATTTGGGGTGGACGAGAAAGCTGTCGATTCTGCCTATGAGTAAAGCAAATACAGATTGATGATATCGTAACGCACTCTCGAAAGTGGCATTATGAGTAGGTGAAGTCGCAGTATCACTGCCGCCGGACTTGTTCTTGCGCTTGTAGGGTCCCCGCTTGATTCCCTTCTGCCTCTCCTTGCGCACACCATCAACGCACGTTTCTGGGATACCATATTTGACACATCGTTCACATGGACGATGCTCGTCGCAACGCTTGCAGGCATTTGCGCAGTTGGTACACTGACATAATATATTAATTAATTTGAAGAATGGGCGCAAAAAATGTACGTCAACGAACCGCCATCTTGACCTGCTTACGCTTGACGCGCTGAAAGTTAGTTTGGGGAGGAGGCGCGTAAGGTGGAAATCCTATGAGTCTCCAACGTAAGAGAAAACAACAAAAGAACGGTGCCACCAAACTAGACCTACCAGGAGGAGGAAAGGGGTACATCATCCCTGGAGGCGGGTAATGATAGATGTACGGGGGTGCTGGGTGTGGCGCGCCGTTTGGTTCAGGATGGTTCGGGTCATAATAGACTGGAAAAGGTGGCGAGTAGGCACCGTATGCTTGGTATGGTGGCATGTGATGTTCCTGTGTCACTGCACCAGCATTCTTGGCTTGATCGCTTGCCATTCGGGACAAAAAATTTGCCCAGCGCTCCTCACAGAAATTTGTTCTCTATGAATGAGCGAATAGTCACGGACCTGCAGAACGAGAACCATGTTGAGTGTTTGATCGAACCGGTATTTTGTGAAGCAGACAGATTATAGGCTCCAGTAGAAGGAGACAGATGGACGGAAAGAAGGAAAGGGAAGAAAGTTGTTGCTCACTCCGCTCGAAATTGCTTGGTTTTCCGATCGTCGCCGCTCAGAACACACCTCCTACACTCTAGTGCTTCAAATTATTTGATCTGGCGATATCGGTTTGATCCCAAATATGATATCTCGAGGGTCTTGAAGAGTATGACGAGGAAAAGGGCAGTTTTTCAGTAGAAATGATGGAGTTAAGCCAGGAATTACAACGTGGGACTTGAAATAAAAGTTATAAACGTGAAAACGTGACTTTAAGGGAATTCCGCGCGTCTTTTCGCTCATCGTCCAAACTTCATGATGTCGAGCTCTACGATGAGCAGACCTTGGAATGAAAAGAGCGATCACTGCGAATTCGTGGGCCATAATTATCAATCAAAGTTGAGTTTGACAGCGCACGCATGATTCTGTCTCTTTCTCCGACCCAAACATCCTGGACTCCGCTCAAACGTTCAACAACCTCCCACACTTTCATAGGCCTCGCCATTCGAGTGGGTGATGTAAATCTCTCTGTAATTTCTGGTTTATTGCACTTATCGTTAGAAGAACGACCATGCAAGTCTTTCTGGGTCTTCAGCGTGTTGATCCTCTTTGTCGTCTTTGTTAATCAGCGCTGTAACGCTTTATAGCCATCCCAAAAGGAGTTCTCTCAAAATATCCTTAGGTTTCTTCTCTGCTTTGGCTCCCCCTTCTCTTCCACTGCTACTGGTAAGCAGTATTACTCAATTTTCATTCCAATACCATCCCCACAGTTGTTCGATAGCAGCAAAGACTAGAACACATAGCGCGGGTAATAATTTATTGCTCCGAACCTACCTCGGCGAATCAAGAATTGTCCTTTCGGTGCTACCCACATTCTTACTCCCATCACTTCTTCAAACTTTGTCTAACAAGACACGATAACAACAACGCGCACGTTGTATTCCTATGCATGATGTTCTGTCGGCCTTTGTGCTGCTTTCATCGTGATCTTCCCCGTGTCATAGTTAGCCAAGATCATCCAGACAAAGGGAGCCTTGAGTTTCAATGTTTCTGATTTTTGATCACTAGCCAACCCTGTACGTGCGATAGTTCGTAATCAGATAATCCCATTGTACAAGATTTGTGGATGAATTTACTTATCATGATCTAAGTTCGGCATTCGGTCTTCTTAGACTTTATGTGGACATGGATTCCTCTTCCACAGGCCAAAACATGGACTCCAAAACGACTTTTCCATCTGTGCGAGCAGTTCAGGTCTAGTCGATATACATTGGTCCTCAACATCCTTCCGTGACCAAGTGCTATCTCAGACGTCTAATTTTTGCTAAGACGATGATCTAGCCTCAGAGAATTATTAGCCGAACTAATGGATGTCTGCAATCACTCAGAATATTCACAAGCACCCAGCACCCTTCGAATTTAGCAGGCGCGGCTGCTTCACTTGAAATAAATGGGGAACCGATCTTGTCTCCGCCGTGATTTCCCGCTCTCACTGTTTCAAAGAGGCGCTGCGTTTATATGGGGATGCTGGATAACGTCCCTGTTCTCGGCATATCTGAATTCTGAATTTTCAATTTCATAGATGCATCACAAGCAGTCAGATGAGTGTTTCCTCACAATAGCAAAAACAGTTGATCCAGGCGCCTGACCCTACGGCTAGCCGTGATATTTAATCTATACCGCATTATGATAGTTCAGCATTGGCGCCTTCACCTCCCGAGTGACCCGGTATTTTTAGTATGTCTCTCATTTCGTTGATCATCCCTGAATGTACTTACGTCGTATTGGCCGACGTACTTTTGCGTCTAGAACTTCGAGCGGGCTTCCGTGCCGCGCTGATGGATAAAGCCTCGATGCTCGTGATGTATAGTTGGAAGCTCATTTATCCTTCGAAGATTGTTATTGTTTCAGGATTAATGGTTGCGAACGCTTCGCTGACCGTGATTTCACACAAACTCACCGTTGATTCTGCTTCTTCCGTTCCACTAAGGACGCATACGCTAGTAGTTAGCAGAATTTGCAGTACAGTGTGTTAAGCAGTTGCATGACTTTGCTCTTTCAAATCTATGCCAATACGTCATAGCGACCACAACGGAATTCAAACCAAGTGATCATGTTCCTACAGAATCCAGCCTCTGCGAAGCTATACGCCACTCGCAGTTAAGACGTGCTCATTCTTGGAATACGGTAATCATAGCAGTCGCTGTGTCGGAGTTAGCTATACGCTTCGCGTATTATCATCGACGAGGCATGATCCCTGCGCAGATATCCGCGCGAACGAGACTTGAAGAATGCCCTAGTAAGTCTCCAAAGCCAAGGAACATGAGCCCTGCAGAAATGGTGAATGGCTAGATGCACATGACTCGGTTACAGATCGGCGTACCTATAGATTTGGAGATAGCCGAGTCGCAAGCAGACAGAGTAGCACAATCAGATCAGGACATATAGAAGATCAGCACAAAAGATAATCAGGTTCATATTACGACCTTACACTGCAAAGTAAAACATGAGATTTGATAACTATGATTGGGGTACTGTGACCAAGTGGTTCACCACCCAGCATACCAAATGCGAAGACCATCTCACGCATACCTCTGGAATGGTACAGTTAGTTGGACAAAAACGACAGGCAATGGCACAGGACACTGACTAGGTTTGTCAACAAGACATCCGGGAAACTTACTGCGTGCCGCCGATCGATAAATAAACGAGATACAAGGGACTTACATAGCATGCTGATGCCTATCGTGAGAGATGGATTATTAACACAGTGCCAACGCCTTAACCTTGGAAAATATACACAGAACCTAGATATCAGTGAAATTCGACAACTGCGCCCGTGATATAAACCACTTGCGCCGATATAGAGAACCTGAAGCGCTGGAGGTCCAGCGTTGCCTCGGCCCTGGATCAAACGTGTTATCCTTATTGTTCTACTTCTGATATCATGATATGGGACCCCGCTCACCTGGACTACTAGGTCCCACTGTAAAATCATTCGGTAAGAGCCTGCTCCGATAACGGGTTAAACCCTCCTCTCCTACCTCCTGTATGAATGACAGTGCCGGAGAATACCATACGAGCATCGATAACCCCCTGCATAAGTTCTACCGTACTCGCCGCAATCGTATACCAACCCAGTAGAGGAACTGTGCCACCAGTCAGAAATAGATCGAGGGAGAGGGAAATCTATTCTTCACAAACCCAAGAAAGAACTGCAACCATGATATCAATCTGGTTATCGGACACCAACTGGGATCATCTGAGATTAGAGTCACATTGGAGGGGTAACTTTGGTATCAGCGGGTGGCGAATCAATTGGACAAGTATGGCAAATGATACCATTTGTGCTAGATCTTGTAATCTCACCAAAAGTAAGCTAAAGTATGATCAATGCACCCTTTCCCTCATGCAAAGTCCTCGTATCACCCGCTGCTGCGCGCCTTTCGTCTGTAATCGTGTAGGTTACACGTCACAAGCATGCAAAGGAATAAGGTTTGTCGTCATTTTGATCGACAGATGCAAAGACTCAGTGATACCCGTCAGCGTTGCATCATTTCGCACAGCCAGGTAACGCACCCCGGTTGATTTCGAAGATCCGGACGTAGGTGCATGCTTGACAGTCTAAATGTGAATTATATTTGATGCTGTGAATAGTACAGTAATGGAGGTAAAAGCCAAACAATGCCAATGGGGGTTGCTGTATGTGAATTACGGTGTTGGCACGCTCATGAATGTGCACAAAGATGGCTAAGTTTGATTTCAATGCTTCTGTTTCCATGGACTCTGGAGTGGAAGCGGAGGCATATCATAGGTAAGCAGCAACTGAGATCTCCTAAAGGCAACCATGTACGACGTACTTCAGGTCCGGGAAGAGTTGATGGGGGCGTATTCCGGCATGTATCGGCATACGCTGCCTCCCATCAAATGTTTCCCCATGGCTGCAGTGAGTAACCCGTACTATACGTACTTATTGCCGTCGTGCCTTCGAGGCTTAAGTTTTAAACTCTCAGGCTGCCTTAAGCGCTGAGTTTGAATGTATCAGTATACACCCAGGCGGACTTCGAAACTATTATTTTCCTCAACCAGCTCGAAGGCCACGAATGCTCATCACACACAGGTTGCTTCATGCATCCACATTTCTGAGCGGGCTAAGGTCTGAGTATTTTAATCCCCCTCGATTGGCTCTAGCGGAGCCCAGCTATAATCAGCTGCGCGACGTACCAGAAAAGCAGCTTCATTTTCACATCCCCAAGATTCTGTTACGGCAGAGGAGGGCGAGAATGAGAGGCTTTGAAAGCGTTGCGGGGATCGGGCAAGCCTGTATTCATCGTGTAGCAGTCCTATCGCGCATGCGCCATTGTGACTGGCGCTCAGGGACGTAGAGAAATCTGAGCTAGACGCTTAGTCCCCGGGCTTTTGTCGCGGTACATTCTTCCTAGTAGATGTGTCGCCACTTTAGATCTACTCTCGAGTGGTGCACATGCAAACTGTAGTCGAGGTGTCTCCCACGATGCTTATCCTACAGGCGAACGCAGCTACGCTGGTTCCATGGAAAAACACCGCATACGACTGGAGATGATCCCAAGACGCAGTTCTCCAAAATCTTCTTGCGTATGAGGGATATACACGGTGGCATCGGTTTGTCCTTGAGTTCACTTCGTGGCTCGCGTATCTTTCATGGATCGTGAAACTCGATTCAGACTACTCTTAGGCTGGTTCTTACCAATTTTTTGTTCCTCTAACTCCTTTGTGGAGTTTCATCTTCCCGATGAGCAGGGTTCATACTTGCTCCGAACTGATTGAAACGAAAGGATGGGAGTGATTTATGTGGTATGCATTTTCGTCCCTAGTTTGACCTCCCGCTTTTACATGGTAAAGACCGAGGGTTATTGTTTGTATTGTATCCACTACGTTTTTATTGAAATTTTTCGTGATCGCCAGAAAGCTTCAAGTTCCCGTACTTGACCCCTGCACAAGCTTGACCCCCATAGCTTGAAGGATTTCCTATACCAAAATTGTTGCAGCCTATTAAGACTAGAGGGACAGCATTCCACAATCGTATCTTCGTGAGTCGACATATTGATCATTGATGCGCGCGACAATGAGCTCTCCTGATTGACCATCCTAACACCAGGTCTTTCTATGATTGAAGCCACCGCAGTCCTCCCAGAGGGTCGCATCTGACTCTGAAGAGACACTCAAATCGAGCCCTCCGCAAGTAGTCGAGTTTGCCCATTTACAGAACCATTCAGATTGCCCAGCTCGCCAGGCCCCAAATGCATCTATTGTTTGGTGCTGGTCTTGTAGCAACTGAGTGCATAGGCGGATGATCGGGCAACGTGTGGCTTTCGTTATGCTTTCCCAGTGCCTATCGAAGACGCAAATCAAGGCGGTCGTCATCGCATTTGTGGAAGGCTATTTATTCTCTTCCTTGTAGCTAATCTAGCAACAAAACGAATACGGCAGAAGCTTCGAGAACATTCGTTCAACTCTCTCGAGGATATCTGTCATGTCACCTGACGTAGGGGTTTCTGTGACTGAATAGTTCGAAGAAGCGCTTCGAAATGAACCATTGTGGTTTGTCGAAGATACCGTCGAACTTTCTCAACGTCTCCAGCGATGCAAAAGCCATTATCAAAGTCAGCTCAGCTTACCAGGCACCGTTTGCACAGGCAGCTGCAACCGAGGCCAACCCTATTATTGGGGTTGCTGGCCCAATCACCGATGGTGAGATTGCCCAAGACATTCTTGACAAAGGTCAATCCCATGATGGGCAATTATTCCAAGAGAATCTGGGGACTGTTAAGTTCATTTTCACATCCCTCGAACTCCAAAAGCAGATTTATATACGAAAAACTCTTCACCGTGACTGCTGGGATTTGTTGATAGATCCCAGCCCCACCGGTCTCTTTCAAACCGCAGTAAATATTAGTACTTGTGGGACAAGGTCTCTGCCAGTGAAGCTCGGCCCTTATCTAGTCCCCTTATGCCAAGCTGCCGCACAGCTGCCCATGGTGTATAACAGAGTTGTTTGTGATATACAAATGCGGGAAGTTGTGCTATTTGACCCGGTCAGGTGATAATTATAAATCACACAGGCTGCGGCCTGAGAACGACGATGACGAATAGGCTCTCGGCGATGGCCAAGGTCATATTTTCCCGCTACTTGTACGACCTTCCACGACCTTCCAGACGGCCACAAATAGCTGACGCGGCGGTCGAAGTTGATGAGTCACCGCTGCTGCTTCACCATGACGCCACGACATCGGTCATATACAATAATTAACTGCCGAGGGGCCCATGCATCCGCAGGATGATCCTGTGTATATATAAGACCTTTGTTTAAGCCAGAGGACTTCATCAGCATTGTCTTCTGCGTCCAGTCAAAGTCTTCTCTAGCAACCCGCCTCTCTCCCCACGTCAGTGATGTCATCATCCTCCGGACTCTACATCCCCATACACAGACGGGCAGCTTCACCGAGCTCATCGAGCTCATCAAGGGTTTCTTCACCAGCGCACTCATTGTCTCCCTTGCCTCATGATAGTCGTGAGTATAAAATCTCCTGCCTCTTGAGTTGCAAATATTTAATGTTGACCCCGTCATACAGCGTTTATCTACACGCCTTCAGACTTGCTTTTATTAGCGTCATCGCCACTATCAAAGTTATCGCATGAGGAATTCAACACCTTGCGAGCTGTAGCACCAGAAATCGTGCAGAGCCGCAGGCAGCGCAGATCACGCGAATGGCGCATGAACCATAGCCCGTCCTGGAACCCTCACGGACGCTCCTCGCGCTCACATTCAAACACTTCTGAGTCAGAGGGGGAGGGACATGGAAGCAGGATGTAGCTCATTGCAGCATGACATATACCCGTACGAGTTGACCAACTCTACCGCTCGTCATCCACAGAATACCCCAAGCTTAGTGACAATCACGTACACCCCTCATCAGTTCGTATGTAAATGAAGACCCAGGAACTACATTTCCTTCGTCACCTTAGTATCAAATCCGCTCATATGTACACAAGCCCTCACCCTTATGATGATGTACTACTTAATACTGGCAATAGATGTACTGTATTCCACCGGTATCCACATGAGATTTTACCATTCAGTGTCTAAACTAAACTAGAAACTCGTCAGAGTATCGGGATATAGCATGGATCGACAAAACTAGGGAGCTGCACATAAGATAAAAATATTCCCAACCTCGTTCACTTCGACGCGGACTATCATCCTTAACTTTCTACTCGGACACTGTTCGCGGGCGACGCTCTCTTTTCAACCCTCGATCTTTGGTGAAAAAATCTACTGCACGATGATACCCCTCCTTGAACGCCTCGTCAATGCTGTAAACTGGGTTTGAAATCAATGTACCATAGTCGTCTTCTTCGTCTCCGCTATCCCCCTCTCCATCTTCGCCAGCAAAGTGGAGAATCGGTGTGGGGGCTTTCGGGGAGAATGGTTCCAGGAGTTTTTTTGGTGGTGAAAGGTCTTCATCTACGAACCCGGAGAGAGTTGTCGACGGCGAAAGCGGCGCTGCCTGCCGGAGGGCTTGGTCGCGCTGTACGAGACCAATGAGTAGCTCCCAGCGAGCGTACCAGTTCAGCTCCCAGGCGCGGATGGCCTCCCATGTAGGAGATCTTTTTGGAGTTTTAGGTGGTAGACATTCTTGATGAGACCCGTCGTCGAACGTTTGTTTCTCGAAGGGTGGTTCATCGTCAGCAACCAGGGTTGCATCTTCATCACCACATGTCGATGAACTGGTCGACGAAGACAAGCTTCCTGAGGACACAGAACCCTCTATCTGGTCGGAAATATGGGCTGACCTCTGATACATGTCGAACACGTAGAGCGTTTTGTGAATGGTCCACAACGGAAACCTGAAGAAGCATCGGTCGACATTGGCGGAGTATGGATCACGAAGCGCAGAGATATCGCCCAAACGAGGGTAGATCGGCGCGTTCGAGTCCTGAACAAAGTCTCTCGATGCATACCCTTCAAAGTCACGATCCAAGCCAGCTAGAGGCACGCGGATTTGCGATGGCAGTCCAGAGACTTCCTGACTATCCGCGAACGTAATGCCAGTATATGCGCTTCCAGGGTCCTGTGCACATATAGTGTGGTCTATTCGCCGTTTCACTTCTTTGGCCTGCCATTCTAACCATTCGTCATGGCGCGCTGTCCAGAAAGACTTTTGATGCAACAAAGCACTCCGTGAGAATCCGCGGTGAGGGTAGTTCAAACGCTGCGTGTGGGTACGTGACACAGGAGTTGGTATTTGCACCTTTTTTTCTTGTGGAAGCATAGCATGACGAACAGGTTCTGGTGCAATTGGCTCCATGGTGACGGTCTGAGGTGGAGGTGGGAATAGGATGCATTGGGGCTCGTCTTCTAAGTCTGTCTGGGAATTGGTGCTGTGGTCATTCATGTGGAGTATCGGTAGACAGATAAGAGGCTCGTCGTCGTCGTCTTCCTCCTCCCTGAACTTCGCGAGTGCTGGGCCGCTACGGAAGAGGTCGCGTGCCCACTCGACCCTTGAAATCGGTAGTTCTGCATCTGCATCTGATTCAGAGCAACCAAGAGCGCCGCCTTCTTCATAAAAAAAATCAAGTCTACTAGGAGAGCGTGGTGGAGAAATCAGGATATCTGGCTCTACCGATGATAGAGAAATATCTGTGTATGGTTCGTGTCTCGCGTCCGCTAGAGAGTCCGACGGGGCATCGTGCACGCCAGTAAAACGAGGCATTACCAGCAATTAAAATATGATAACAGCAAAGGATGGCGGGGAATAGCAGATGTGACGATAGCCTTCGGCTGCGCAATACTACCAGTTATGCTAAGCGAAGGAAGGTGCGATGCCATTAACATTTGCCGTAACGCGTCGGTAGCAAATAGATATCAACAGGTGTTGTGCATACGATCACGTGACAGGCGCGTCCTGGATCATTCAGCTCCAACTTGAAGCTGCTGTATATCATAGTCTCTGATTTATACTATGCCTCATGTCAACGTTCGGCCTATTCATATTAAAGTCTCTGCATCTGGTTTTATCATAGAGGTCACCAACGCAAACCGCATATTATTAGCAGAGATCACCGAACAAGAAATGCGCAGGAGGCGGACATGTCACTTGGGCTCAGGAGAGAAAATGTCTGCTGCAAGGATTAAAGCTAACCAGTGCAAATTGAGCTGCTTTACGGTACGTGGTCATAATCCTCACGATTTAATTGAGTGATGCCTCGCAGTAATGGCAAGGGACAAAGAGGAGGTCCGGGGGCAGTATCGTACCCTAACTCCTAGTTTAAAATGAGGTGGATTGTTTCGCTGTAATCCCCTTCCTAATGCTTGTAGCTGAATGTTACTTTCTGCAGAAAAGACCGAAAGGCACATACGTACTAGGGATGCTTACGGCCCAAACAGAGCCCGAATTAAACGCCTGCGAGACACATCTGCGGTGACATATCGAGGGAATAGAAAGAGACTGACTCCTCACCCGGTTTCCAGACGAGGGCAATGTCGACTGCGAGTTTAGCCTTGTGCTTGATGTCGCACCCAGTCCAAGTCAAGGTATGCAGGTTGAAGACCTATCTCAACAGAGGTGATGTTTACTACCGATGGTCCAGTGATGACGACAACGTAAATCCTTCCTATGACAGTGTCTGTTGTAGGTATAAATGCAAATGCTGTCATCGTCACCAATAGTGTCGAGTGTCCGGCTCTAAATTTCCTTTCACAGCTAGTGTTTGATGTGAGCCAACCCAACTTGTACTGGCTCAAATCCCTGATAGTCAATAGCTGGTGGCGACCAATCAGGTCGGTCATATAGACACGCTTGGCAAATCTGCATCTTTCTCATTCTCCACTTCTTCCATTTTCTCGTTTTGGCCTTCATGGACCTTATCGTCGTCCATCTTCGGCGCCACGTTCCCACTGCGCACCAACCCAACTTTCACTTTCCTCATCTTGTCCCTACACTCGGAGGAGGGTGCTGCATAACCAGCAAGGCACGAGATCAAGCCTGGCCTCCCCCCTTCGCCAAAATCGGGCGCTGGAATGACTTGGACAATCGTCTGAGTTTCAACACTGTGCACTTCGATTGTGCCATTTGGGAGAAGTGTTGCTAGGTAGGGAAAGTCGAGACCTGGGCAGATTCATGCATGGCAATGAGTCTTAGAACTTGGGAGATAGATCACGAACTGATGGATGAAATGAAAGTAACTTGTGTGCCGCTGAGAAAGTGGGAAGGTGGTAGGGAATCAGCGAATTCGAGCCAGCAACACGAACGAAGTCCTTGTAAGAGAGATATCACTTACACACGGACACCGGATATGCTGGCCACTCAAGTGTTCCACGCACGGGATCACCTTCACCGGTGACGAACAGGCCAAGAGTGCTCCCGCCCGTCCAACTCAGTAAAAGGAATTCGGATGGAGATATGACAATGATATGTGGTTTAATCGTACTTTGAGCCGAGTCGGTGATAGTCAGTAAGGAGACGGAAGGTAATGTCCTAATCCACTTACCCCGGCGTGACCTCGACTTGTGTTACCGGAAGCAACTCAAACATCTGTGCAGTTGCAAGATCGACTACACTGTAAATATCTGCGGTCGCAATGCATAGGTGGCGTCCTGAACGCTGAGCACGGATGGCTCCAGGTCGGAAAGGGATTTCCTAAGGAAGAATGAACGAACATCAGCCGGGTAAAAGAATATGGGTTGTGAAGGAATACCAACCCTGGCATATGTCAACTTCTCCTCGCTCAAGCTATACATGGCAATAGTACTGCGCTTTATAACGCAGAGGTCGACGGCATTATTTTTTCCTCGTTCAGTAGAAAAATTTGTTGATGTGGAAGTGGCTCTAGTGGTAAGTGAGGTCGCGGCAGGGCGCTGGAGGTGGTTATGATCGACTGCGAGAGCCTCGATATTGCGGACTGGTTTAGTGTTCGGGATAAGATCAAGTGAAGGGAGGGTGTATATATGTAATTGACGATCTGCACAAGTATATCAGTATGTGCTTAACGATTGAATATGCAGAAGTCGGAAGAAAGCAGCATCTCAAATTTCCACAACACAATCTTGAAGCTGCACACCCTAGATCACACACTCACAAATATAAGGATAACGCACCACATAATATCAGCGCTCTCGCGATACAAGGTACGAGGATGAGCTCGTCGATCTGCTTGCCAGAAGAGTGGCTCTGTTGCGAGAGTAGAGCGTAAGAGTCTAGCTGGGCTATGTTAGCACGATGTCGCAGGATTTAGTTAAGAAATGAAAGAAAAAAGGAGAGCAACCTGAGATTGTAATATGAAGGGTAATGAATGAGAAGGACGTTGCAGACGTTGATACGGACCTTGGTGGGATCTGTATCTGGATGGAGGGCATAGCGCAGGAGCTCACCATTCGAGCACCCAACGTATATTTCGGACCCTGCACTTGGTGTTAGCGAATGATTGAGGAAGACCAAGGAGGCAACGAAAGAAAATGGTCGTTTAAGTGACTTTGTGGTAGTTCACGCACCAAATGCCTGGGCACACGTAACAGTTCCTGCAGTGATGCTAGAGATGAGAGGTTGGAGGAAGTATGGAGGGACTTCAAGCGGATTGACCATGTCGCTGGAGTGCTAATTCACTAAGCTAGTCAAATGCTTGAAGTTGATTGGTTGACTAATCGCTACCTTTTATAATCACAACTTTGATCAGTCACATGGTGGCTTTAATTGTTACATGTAGTCAATACTCATTATTGCTGCTTTGTGATCAAGTCAGTCACCATTGAGCCGCTGCGGTTTGTGTCTGCGATGTCTTTGTCCTTTCGTTTCTTGGTCATACGAATATTTAAGTAGAGTGGTCTCGACGCGACGGACATGTTTTTCAGGCTACTACTCGAGTTCGCTATTGACGACTTGAACCCTGGTCTGGGTTAGTTCTTCGTCTCGCAATCTGTGTCGATAATGTTGACACTGAACTTAACTTATCAGATGGTTGAACAAGCTTAAAATGAAGCCCAACGCAGAGTTACTTTCTCTTTCTGAAGAACTTCTTATTTACATTTTGAGCTTCCTTCCTTGGCGAGATGTTCTTCGTTGTACATCCGTGAGTTACTTTCAAATTTCGAATCGCTGTCGATCCATTGTCTCAAATGGACTCTGATACTAATGATCGTCTGGCAGTTATGCAAGGTTCTTCGCCAGACATACATGTCATCCTCCGAGCTTCAGTACGTCACCGAACTCGGTAGCCAACAACTACTTCCTATCTCCAACAATCATATCCCCGCTTCGAAGCGCCTACAGCTCCTAAAGGAAAACGCTCGTGCATGGTTCAAATTTGATCTCCATTCTTTCCAAACAATCTCTATACCTGAAATTTTTCAGACGTACTACACACAAACGTATATCACCAATGGGCATGTTTGTTTCTGGAACTCATATATGGATTCTGTCAGAATCTTTCCAACACTACCGAATCCTTCACAAAAAACTATCGAGCGTGATTTCTCTCCGGATTCACTTTGTGCAGTTCCCAACCACTACACCATCGATGTTTTCATGGACCAAGCGCAAAATCTACTAGCCATAGCCTATGCTATTGAGGTTGATAATTACCCATCTGATGAGGAGTCCTATATCGAACTTCTCACCCTGGATGGAGATAGTGTCCATCCCCAAGCTGCTGGACGGACATTGTTTATGTCCACCTTTTGGCTGCCCAGACGCCGTGAGATACCTTCGAAACTCGAGATTTTTGGGAGGCATATCGCTTTCCTTCGTTTCATACCATTGTTTGATGACACAGGCTCATCACTCGCGTCTATATGGTGGTTACAGATTTGGGACTGGCAATACTCAACTTTGTCCAATGTAAGCATCAATCAAAATCAGCTGACAGACTTGACAGTTGACTCGATTCAGAGCATCCTCAGTGGTCCAACTGTACTAGAAGGAAGTTCCACTAGGTCAATCGACTTTTGCTTCCTTGGCAACGACAGAATGCTGATTGTCAGCGACGATTTGAAGCTCTATTCAATCGAGGACGCATCTCAGCCACTGCAGTTGCTAGCATGCTTTTTGTTGCCTGCATCAGTGTTCGACCTGCAATGCTTTTCTCCGACGAACGATATTGCATGTAGCTCACACCAGAAGATACAAGCCCAGCCAGTCACAGTAACATGGATCTCAGACCCCAAGCATCGAGTACTGTCCCTTGTCTCACATTCTTCAGCTCTCGACTTTGTTGTTTCTACCAAGATTTTCTTCGATGAGTACTTTGATCCGGAAGGAATGGTACTAACAATACCGTGGATATCCTGGGGTCCTCCAAATGTTCGTATTTTTTCGCACCATTTTCCATGCAGACTTGGCGTTAGTGGAAGTCGAGCCTTGTGTGCATTCCCTGCAGCCGGTGCGACAAAAGATGAATACTCGGTTTATTCAGAGTACAGGTTACATCTGATGGACTTCAGCCCATCAGCTATTAGGCGCCACCAGCAAGGTCTAGGAAGGCTGGTTAATGAACCATCTACAGTAGGAAATTGCGAGTCGGGGGAACAATTAACGACATTCCTGCCCTATGTCGAAGTTGTGTCGAACAGAACGTTCAGTTGGGGCGAATTCGTCGATATATGGCTCGATAAAGACAAGATTTATTTGTTCAAAGAAGATATAGAAACCGTGAGTTCCTCTTGTTTTCCATGAAAGTGTGATGTATTCAATATCTATCTATCTAGAATAGAATGGATCAGCTTGAAGTCATTGAGATGTAAGAGACTACTCCATAATTATGATATAAGTAGATTGTTGACCTTCAACTCGCTTAGAGTCTAGACCTCTCGCTGAGCAAAATTACCACTTATATTCCTAGGTCAATTATCAGCCAAAAAAGCCTGTCGCCCTCGCTCATCAAGAACCTTCCTTGCACCTGCTCCACGCACTGTACCACGCATTTTGAGGTTCCGCTCAGCTCCTGTCCCGCACTTTCTTTTCATGTTCTGCACTTTGGGATGATAGCATTCACCCTCCAATACCCAGTACCTACAGCTTACAAGTATTAGCGTTGGTAGGGAAACACCACATTGTACTCTTCCTAATTTATCCCATTTACGTTTGCATTCTCCCTGAGTCCCTGTGTCGGAAATTGTCGCGATGTGGATTGCGAGATGTGCTAGTCCAAGCTCACGCACATAGTATACACAAGACTATCGTGATCGACGCATGTATCCATGTTGTCTGCAGTGCTCTTAGCAGCCAACATTTGTTGCAACCCGTTCAACAGATACGTTGCCATCTTTGCAACCGAAACGTTCTGATCTGCCCAAAGCATCGAGTTCTTGCTGTGGTAAAAAGCTGTGCACTGCAATCACATCAACTACTTACTTCGATTGATACAATTCAATCCATCAACTCCGCTAACTCCTCGCCCTCCCAAAAATCCTCCCAATCTCCCCTGCAACCCTCCCAACGCCAACGCCAACACCAACCAAAACACCCACATCAATAACCAAAAGCCCCAAACCAGCACCCAAATATCTAGGCGCAAAGATTTTCCATACCATCAAATGTCTCCTCAATACTGCTCCACACGCAGCTGCTCCAAATGCCAACATTGCGAAATACAAGGATATAGCTAGTGCGGCTCTTAATGCGTTTGGGCGGGGGTGAAAGGGTGAGAGGGGCAGGGGAGGGAGGTTCCATAGTACGATTAGCGGCACCGCCAGTGCTGCAAGGAAAAAGGACCCAAAGGTATTGATAGTAACGGAAATGTGTGAAAAGGGGAAGGAAAGCGTCTTTCCGAGGATAAATGCGCTTTTCCATTGGATAGATGGAATTGTCGATTGGTGGCCTGTACTGTGGTACGTGTGCATCGCTAGGAGCGCTAGGGGCACAATTTCCGAGAATGAAAGGTCGTGGTTCGGATTAGTATTGGCGAGTTGGGGGGATGCGTCGGGGGATGTGAACGCCTTGTCTAGGCCGTGGACGTCCCGAACGCTGTCGATGATCTCTAGATATGATAGAAGAGCGATGGATGAGAGTCCAAGGACGATCTGTCCTGAAAGTTGAGTCATCAACCACACGATACTAAAGAAGATGAGCCAAAACATGAGATAAGGAGAGCCGAATGCGTTGGCAAAGCCTAACACAGTAACTTCAGTCTTTTCCTGTGTAGATGCATCACTCGCTTGGTTTTTTGAGATCGCAAGGCAAACAGGTGATGTCCACCAGACGGACAAACCCCCAACCAACACAGCAGCAGCGGTAGACCTCGCCAACACTGTCCTGGTCACCCGCAAAATATCACCCATATGGCCCAAGATCTGTGCAGAGTCTACCCATTCGAGCATCCAGAACATCGTGCCAGCAATCAAGGACGGCGCGAAAATCAGGGGGATGAACGTTGCAGCGAGACCAGAGTCTGATTTTGAGATTTTGAGTACGCGCCGGATGATGTGGGGGACTGCGGCAGCAACAGGAATAGCGAGGAGGAGTGCTGTGAGTGGTGGGGCTGATGAGGACTCGGACGCGTAAAAGGTAACAGTGCAGTATGGGTGTTGTTCCTCCCTGCAGACGGTGCTCATAGCCATGAGGCGCGCACATATAGCGAAGAGAGCGGAAAAGCCTAGTATGCGGTAGCGCAGCCGAGAGGTGGGAGCTGTGAAGCCTGTGATGACGGAGGGCACGATGGACGAGATGAGGAAAAAGAGCACGATGTGGTCTTCCCATACTGTGAATGAATTTGATGCAAAACATAAGGTGTGCAGAATGAGGAAAATGGGGAGTGATTTGATGGATTTCAAGGTGATCGTGGGTCGGGTGGTAGCTATCATGACGAATGACGATAGGGTGGCAGCAGCGAAGAGCATGGTCTGATGCATGGCAACACCGTCGAAATACTCATGCAACACAACATGGGTCAGGTATCCTAGGGCAGATCCTACGGCAGAGGTGCTGAACGACCACCGAACTTTGTCGTCCACCCACTTTTCCCACTCGACGTCCGCAATATCTCGGACTGTGGAGTACAACGCCCAGCTGGCGACGATGCTTAAACCAATGACGGCTAATCCAGCGCCCATCAGGAAAATGTTGAACTGAGCCCAGAGAACCCGACAAGCAGATAACGCCAAACGAGTGAAGTTATCAAGCGCAATGAGATGGCGATCCCCGTCCATCGCATTTATGCCATCCCAGGCGAGGGAGAAATCATCCCAGGCAGCATCAAGCTCCTTACCAGATGAGCTAGATCGATAAGCGTCGAGATATCGTCTGATCTGAGCTGTGTTGAATTCCATGGCTTTATGCAAAGATGAACCGTCGGGATCCCGATTGAAAAGTTCTGGAATGACGGTTCCGAGGTTATTGAATGGGATGGGAAGACCGAGGAGCAAGGAGATAGTTGGCACCAAGTCTATCTGCTGGACATGGCGATGGGGGACCAGACTGCCTGGAAATGTAATCACTGGTAGAATGACCTCTGGGATTGTGTATTCGGAAAGGGAAAGAGGGACCTTGCTGTAGATCCAGAGAGCTGACATTGTCTCTAGGACGCTGTCACCGCCGTGATTGCCCATCTTATCCATTCCATGATCCCCGAGCATTATGAGGAGGGTATCGTCGTCCATGGCTGCAACGACATCGCGCAAAAGAGTGTCCATTTGCTCGAGTTTTTCTCTGAGGATTGGATGATCTGGACCAACTCTGTGACCTGCATGGTCGACGCCTAATCCATGACCAATGGCAAGATGCCATGAGTTGTGATGGTGTCGCATCAAGGGTAAAAGATTATCGATGACGCCCTGGTCTACGGTGTGAAGGTCTTCGACGTTGAAGGAGTCAAAGGCAAAGGTCATGTTTGGCTGAAAAGAATCTGGGAAAAGGGTGAGCCAGGTGTCATCGCCGGCGAAAGCGATCTTTCCTTTGGATTGTATCAGAGAAATGGAGGGTAAGAAGAAGTCAGTACATACCTTTCTGCCCGCAGCGTTTAGCTGATGCACGATAGAATCCTCATGGATGGAAGAGCCTCCAAAGTTTTCTCCTGCATCTACAAAGGTGGGTAGAGATCCCGTGGTAATGCCTTTGAGTCGCTGAAGAGTTGTAGTCGGTGGGTCAGAGTACGTGTTGAATATGAATGATCTGTCGGGATGAGCGGCGGTCAATTCGCGTGGCAGAGTTATAATGTTATGATGGAAAGGTGAAACAGGTTCTGGCGGGTGTTCTGCAATGAAATCAAAGCGTAGGGCGTCTATGACGAGTAAGACAGCTCTTTTGTGGGTAGCGAGTGAAGTGCAAGCGTCCACACTTCTGTCGGGGAGTGCGAGTCGGTTAAGGAGGAATCCCTTGGTAAATAGATAAATCCCAGCTAGGTGGACACATAACACCCAAAACAAAATCCGAAATTCAGGAGATATCATTGCATTCAGAAATTCGAGTTCGTCGACGGTACACAGTGCATGTGGAGTTTTTAAAGTTTCCCACCTTAACTCAAAGCAACTTCCAGCTGATTCTTTTCGCTTACCGAAGCACGTGAGCGCACCACGGCTGCTAGAATCCATCTAGGTCGATCCTTGACCCACTTTCCTATCGTAAACACACTTCCAAACAGACACTCTGCCCCGATATCTGGGTCTCTCAACCTGTGACAAGACCACCCAACAAGCACCAGCACAATAATCGCCGTCACACTTACAGGGACCAAAGGTACTACACTCGAGTCATGAATACATTCAGTTAAGAATGCAAGCACGAAAAATAACATCCTAACAGGTGTAGTGAATAACTTGAAATTGATTGGGAAGGCTGTGGTCGAACGTACCCCCACATGAGTAAAGCATACGGTAGGCTGTATATGATTGCAAGCGTCTCGAGGCCGTGCTTGGGGTGCACTAAGCTCTCTAGGCGTGCATGCTAATCGGATATGTTCATTGGAGATGATCAATAAACTAATTGTAACAAGACATACCACGTTGTCCACCATGTCTGAACCTTGAGCATAGTTTTGTCTCGCGATATTTACACCAAGTAGCATGCTCCCAAAACTTGAGATCACAGAAATGTAGCTCGCGACCTGCGACAAAGAACGTCCCCCACCACGATCTACGCTCTGAATCGCCAAAAAACCAACATTGACACTCAAGAGCACTGTCGCCTAACCACCGACATGTTAGCATGATCCGCGTATTGCAAAACTAGAGGGAGATGAGCTTACGAGCAGATTGAAGTCATGTATCTCGGCATTCAGCTTCTGAACGAAGGTGCGCCAGTCCAGCTGATTAATTATAGAGTCGACGTAAAGTTTGTGAAGAGAGCGAACATGCTCATAAGGGGCATTGAAGAGCAAGGGTGTAAGGCATTTCATCATCACCGACCGCTCCTCGTAGGAGTCGTCGTATACAGTCTGATCTCGGGAAAGCCGTGCGCATCGCTGCCCGTGATGGTTAAGGTATTGACAGTGCCCTGATGCAGGAGATTGGAAAACATCTTGAGCCAGAATTAGTTCACGTACTAAAATGGTTCATCATCCTTGCTAATGGTTACGATATCATGAATGTCGATTCACTGCGCGTAAAATACGACTACTTACCGACGAAACATTTGTCGTGTGCCGACTGAATTCGATCGTTCTCTACTTGATATGCGATGAGTTTGAGGATATCTGGAGTTGGTGTAACCTACCGTCTACATCTTTGATGAGGCCCAGAGTGTTCTTCAGTACATCCATGCTGAAAGCGCAGACAGCCGACACTTCCGAAGTCATGCAATCTGAAATGCGGAATCAAGCTCTCGTACGATGTCCCGATGGTAAAGAGCTTACCGCTTATCGCAAACCGGATGATTTGTTGCAATTGCTGAAGGACCTGAGAGTGGAGAGCACCTGCGTGCGGAAACAGGTCGATGTGTTTCCTACTTGTGTGAGCAGTCACCATGCCTCGACTGATGCAATCAGTATAATACATTCTGATAATGAAGCATACATTGAATATACTCACAAAGTGCTGTAACGCGTACCAGTACTGAGCCTCTAACTCGATTTCTGCAAGTGTTTATCAGACACGGTCAAGGTACGAGTCCACAGAACTGACGCTTATGAGAAAGTTCAGTGACCCCACTGCATTCACCCAGGATGATGGTGGCATCGAAGTCATTCAACCAGAACAGGCACTTGTTCTCGTGGTGCACAAAATAATATCCTCCCGTGATGCTTTTGCTGACGTCCATAAGTTCCAACACGAGGTTTACATTGACCGGGAAGAAAGGATATTGGTAAGCATGTCTGTAGGCAAGCTTGGCAAGGTTCTCGATCGCCTCAGCAACCCCGTCACGTTCGAGATCCGCCTGTGTGATAACGTGAATCTTTCTTGAAGACCCATCAAAAGTCACTACGCTGTCATAACAGTAGTAGAGACGGCCTTCAGGATGAATGTGGGCATGCCATCCAGGAGGAGTTGATCGCCTGCTCCGAAATGCATGCATGAGATACGAAAGTGGCAAAGTGGCAATGTGTTACCCAACAGGATCTATCGTCATACGTGGGATGTTGAAGTTCTTGATGTTTCTCGGACTGCGTGTCAGTGGTGAGTCAGACATTATCCACAATGTCCAGCACTGACATACATGGTATTATCGTTGCCTGTATATCTCTGTACTTGTACTCGTTCGGCAGACATGGGACTGAGCGTCAGACGTCCATCGAAAGACGATATGGGTTCGTGAACACTGGATCTATGGGTCGAGACAGGTCCACTTAGTTGGTGGACCGTTGGAAGATGGGGGGATACTATGTGCATTGCAGTTTGCAAGAGGATCTCGGGGAGTTGTTCTGTATAAGGCGGTAGCAGGTCTCGGGTGTATTTATATACCTCCAAGCTTCAACACTCACGGTCAGCTTCGGAGCCTCCATGCTGTATATTTCAAGCTTCGAATTGCATATTTTGATTGATATCAAGCTGAATGCAGGAACTTTATTGATTGATTGGTGGCAGTCTCTATACATAGTCAGTCACAGTGCTAGTGACAGCACCTGCTGTACAGTGTAAGCGTCAAGGTGCAGATACGACATGGACCTGCCACCACAATCAAAATTCCAGGCCACACTAGCGTCTGAGACTCTGAGGTGTTAAACGTTTCAACGCTCAATACGTGCTCCCAGCTTGACCCACGTAATAGTGAGGTCCGTGCAGTGTGCAGTGATACACATTTGGCCGCAGTGGCAAAGACCTTGCCGCCAAACTTCGGTTGGTGGCCTGGGCGTGGCCACTGATCAAGTATTACCCTCAAAAGCTGTAAGCACTATGTAAGCCCCAATTGCCAATATCAGGAATGCTGTGCGAAATTCTGGACTGGATAATCCTAGCCTTTTGTTCAACGAGTTGACGGCGATACCATCCGTGACTGTTTCAAGGCCTAAAAGCTCGTGCATAGCTGCATCCAATTTCTGGTGGTCCTGCCTTTGCTTGTTGACAGAGTAGTGGGAACTTGCTCGGGAGTAGCATGTTGATTCTAGTATGAACGTTTTTGCGAGGGAGAACGTTGAGAGAAATTTGTAATTTGAAATAGGAAATAATCCGCCAATTTCGTTCCGACGCGCTCAGTAATTAATGACCATGATGCAGACCAGCCTTAGCAAACAATACCCTCATCACATAGCCAATTGTTCAAGACTTTCAACTCTCAGCATGCCCAGAGCATTCAACTGAGTGAGGGCCATCAGAGGACTGATGAGAAAGTTCGTTTCCTGTTCCTTCACTAGTACTGTTGATCGCCCCATCCAATCTTACGCTAGTCCTACTAGAATCAACTCTCGCCCAAGCAGTTTATCAGACATTGCGATTACACATTTCTTTCGGAAAATCGAAGAACGTCTCTCCCTAAGGAGACAGCCATCCAACAAGATAGTCTTGCATCTGGAGCTGCATGTCAGACTACCCGGATCAATGTCCCCTGCACAATACGAGCGAGTATAAATCTGCCTTATTCGATCAGTTGGGCGAGAAGACATCGATGTAGTTTGCAGCACCAACGCCTCCAAATGGCAGTGCTACTTCCAGGGCACGACTTTCCTCGACGAAATCTTTGCATTGACGGCGCCCTTGCAGAAGGGTAGGCATATCAATTGCTATTCGGCTTCTCGGAATCTCATTATCTTCCAGGATACATCTTTGACATGTGCATAATCACTCTTTTTATACACTTTTCCCGCTCTCATTTTAGTCACATCGTCAGTATTTAAGCGAAGACCAAGTTCCCAACCTCTTTGAATCAGGCCTGTCTCACCAGTTGTACCACTTGAAAGACATTCGAACACATTCAAGCCATCTGAGTATATATGTCGTCCATTTCGGCGTCTCAATGGGGCTCCCCTACCGCTTCCAAGCGGGCTCTGCTCATTCATGGCATGTCCATGTCCTCACAATCATGGGAGGGTCTTGCTCAGCTATTAGCAGCAGAAGGCAGGTTTCGCAATGTTATGGTGGTGATACTCTATTTTAACAGGCTAGCCAGGGTTCTTTGTTGTCGCGCCAAATCTCCTTGGGCACGCATGGAGACGAGACACCGACTATTCTATGCTCACCCTTGCTGAGGATCTTCGGCCGTATGTCATGGACACGTCCTACGATGTGATCATAGGTCATTCGCTTGGAGGCCCGCTGACTTTATTGCTCTTGCCACTCCTATCCAACACGAAAGAGACAACTGTAATACTCCTCGATCCTGCCCTCGAGCTTACAAAGGAGATAATCAACAAGTATAAAACCCAGTTTCTGAAGGAGCTTGAGAATATCAGAACTGCCGACGACCACATGGCCGAGAACCCTGCTTGGTCTCGAGGTGACAGCATGTTAAGAGCGTTAGGAGTTTTCATGTGCGATCGTACTGTTGTCGAAAGGATATTCGAGGTAATAGTTCTGGCATCGAAATGGCAAGCATTGCTGATAATTTTATCTCTCATGTGAATAGGGCAGTAGGCCATGGTCTTACAGTGGCCTGTTGAAAAACATCCCACCTAACGTGAAGATCACTGTGCTGGCATCAGATCCGGCGCTCGGTGGTTGTTGTCATTTGGAGCACGTCCCGCGTGACGTGGCGAGATTGCATGCCAAAGTTTTAATCGGCATTGGTCACTGGATTCAATACGAGGCTCTGGATACTATCATGAATGAAATTCCGCTATGAAGAGCGAAACTTTGAGCCGAGCACTTCAGAAGATATATGTTCTGTGGTGTAGTCTCAGTCTATATTTAATTGATACAGTCGCTATTGATATTCTTCTCAGACTTGGTTGCTTGAGTAACGTAATTTCGCAGCGATTCCAAAGTAGGATGTCATTCTCTCACCTAGTCGCACCCGCAAGATAAGTTCTCTCTGCCCCAAATAGCTAACTAGGACTTATGGATGGGCCGGATCTGCCGCATATGCAAATTCACCGATTCAACAGTATGTCCTGATGTGCTACTCTCGTATTCAGGCAGACACGTCAACCTCATCAGTTTATTCTCACTGTATGGTAATGCATTTTCCCTTCACCGTTCTGTTGGCTTTTAAATGCAGAACGAGTACCAATCCTCTCTACTGCCAAGTCCTGAACAAATTCAAGCCATCTTAGTGTGCACATGTCCATCTCAGCGTCTCAGTGGGGTTCGCCTACCGCTTCTAGGCGGGCTCTTCTCATTCATGGCATGACCATGTCCTCACAATCATGGGAGGGCATCGCTCAGCTATTAGTAGCAGATGGTCAGGTTTCTTATCTTATAAAGTTGAACCATTTTTAATAAATTGAACAGGGTTCTTCGTCGTTGCTCCGAATCTCCTCGGGCATGCATGGAGACAGAGCACCGACTATCGTGTATCCAACATTGCAGAGGACCTCCGACCGTATCTCGCCATGGACCAATTCTACGACGTAATCATTGGTCACTCATTTGGAGGCCCAGTGACCTTAGCGCTCTTGCCATTTTTGCCCAAGACGCATAACACCAAAGTCATACTCCTCGATCCTGCCCTCGAGATGACAGAGGAGAAAATAAAAATAAACACACAATTACTTTTAAACGAGATGGCGAGAATCAGAACTCCTGAAGAGCATATGGCTGAAAATCCTGCTTGGTCACGACGTGACAGCGAATTAAGAGTGCTGGGGATGACCATGTACGATCGCGCTGGTGTCGAGATGTTTCTGGTAATATTTCAGTTCTCGCAATGGCAAGCATTGCTGATAGTTCTTTCGAACAGCAAAACACACCGTGGTCCTTCAGTGGGCTGATCAAGGACATTCCACCTAATGTTAAGATCACCTTACTGGTATCAGACCCAAAATTCAACAATATATTGGATCACATTCCTCGTGGCATGGAGGGATTAAATATCAAAGTTCTTACTGGAATTGGTCACTGGATTCAATACGAGCTTCCGCATGCTATCATGGATGAAATTCCCTTAGCGAGGGCGAAATTGTAGCCGTGTAAAGAAAGGAGCCAAGTAATTTTTATCTGTAACAGCTACGTTCAAATGTATACTTGATGTTGACCTCAGACAGCTTAAAATGACGACGACTGACTAGGCTCACAGGGTTGCTTTTGTCGTTCTTGTCCAGAACGAATGGACCATACCCCTCAATCCCATCCTCGAGGTTACAAAGAAGAATTCAAGACGTCGTACACTCTAGTTGTCCATGGGCCTGGCAGCAATAAAATCGTTTACTAAACGTTCTTCTATTTGTCTCCTGCCCTAGAGGAAAACCCTTGACGCGTTTTTGGAAACCCGTATCAATACTATATTTGGTGAGTGTTTTGAGATACGGAGTGCACTTGTTTTGACCATCATTTAGAAATTAATCGAGCGTATATTCAACTTCTTCCCACCGAGAGAATCAAAATCATCCAGATCCACCGCTGCTCAGCGATAACTCTGATGGTACATCTTCGGAGTCCGTAGATGAGTTATCTGAAGTTGTAGTTCCTTCTCTGCCCGCCGAAGAATGTGTGCCCGTTAAATGTCGACATGCTCTACAGACTCGGAGGGTTCAGAGAGGGAGGAAAAGAACTGATCTCATGAATCGGGCGACTTGATCTAGGAGTCGAATGTAGGACATGGGAACACTCGCATTGGCGCGTCACGACCGCGTCAAAAAGATGCGGATGATGTTTCAGGTGTTGCAATGCCGTATTCCTAATAGATACTTCCAACAGCAAAACAACAGTCTTGCTCAAGAGCATCCCTACCAACGCAAAGACCACCGCACTGGTATCCAATCCGAAGCTTGGCGATAACTGTCATTTGGATCATATCTTTTGTAACAAGAAGGGATTCTCACTGGCATTGGTCACCGGATTCGATACGAGTGTCTGGATGTGATTCCTCTACTATGAAGAAAACTGTGAGCCGTTCCCAAGAGTCTAGTGCTCTGCAACATGCTTTAATTAAGATTATTTGAGAGAGCAGGGTTCACTGTTTACGGGCATATTTAGTCCATTGGAAATCATTGCACGAAGCTGCAGAGACTCACCCGACAATGAGCCCTCATCCTGGAGCAGAGATCGCTCATTAGTACACGAATCCACTGACGTCACTCCTAGCAATGCCAATCACGAATCTGGACGACTTGATTCGCGTTCCTTAGACCTGTTACCCTTTTTTTAAAAATCAGGGGTGTTTGAAACCTGAAATCTGAGGTCTTAGTGCCAGTGAGACCAACCGATTGTGACGTGTTCGCCCTTCGCCTCTAGTGACATTAATTTCCGCTATTGAATTCATTGGCATGAGATTGTGACTGGCCACCATGATTGTGGTATGAGACTCGGAGTTTAAAGAGGGAAAGGCCGGGCGGTACCACGTAATAAGAGGAGCGGCACGCAGGTATGCACCACCTTCTTATCACACCGTCATCGTGCCTAGCGCCCGACTCCATCCACTTGACTGTCACCTGAACATACAACGCGTATTTTGAGACTCGTCTTCTCTCAGAACCAAACAAAATAAGTATATGCCATGGCAAAGCGGGCAGCATCCACCTCAAGGACCACCCGTGGACAGAGTCCAACAGTTGTGGCCGCAGATGTCCCTGCCGCAGAGGCAGACAAGTGGGTTGCGCACTGGGAACGTGTATTGGCTAAAGGTGCGTTTAGATCTATAACAACTCGTTCCGTATCTGCACTGGATTCTATCCCGGACCTTACATGCTAACAAACACTCGTGCAGACTTGATCGATGTGCGCATAGTTGAAGTAGACGCAGACATGTCCGTCGAGGACGCATGCGGTGTGAGTTCAATGTTGGGCTTGATAAGTCCACCTGCGCTGACTCTTATTATCTAGCTACTTCTGCAAGAAGAGATTTCGTGTCTTGCTGTCCGCACATTACCAGATTCGACTCAGACAGATGCACCTTATCTTGGGCTCTTTGACGTGCGTTCTTCTTTGGTTTCGTGCTCGTCCAAGCTGACCTGCATGCCCTCCATTCTGTCCGGATTATCACAACTTGGACGGTGTGCATCTAGTTTTCAGACGTGAACGCCTTCCTCACGCTTGCCGCGACGCGGCACACGATCCCACCCGCAGAGCTTCGCGCTAACTCCCGCGCCGATCAGATTATGAGTGCTGCGCGAGAAGGATGTGTACCTGTGCATCTTGTTAGCAGTATGTGTTGAACATCACTCATTACATCGATGGCGTGCTTTATGGCATGTTTATTTTGTCCTACGCCATGTATTTTGAGACTTCGTATCTCTTACTTCTTCCTCCTCTACACCCATATTGACGCACTTTCATTCGCAGACCTCTCAGAAAAGAATTACCTGGAGACCCTTCCGAATAACGCCAATCTTATTTCACTGCTCGGAGTGTTTGCGAAGGGAACGCATAGGGGTGAGTGTTCCTGTCAGCCTATTTATTTCTTCTACTAACACCTATCTCCGCGCGTTGCATTATGTAGTGCTTGTCGAAGCCACCCCACCCACAGCTCCTGCGGAGCGTAATGCTGCTTCGGAGACGACAAGAACAGGGACTACCTACCTCGGTGCAGTCTCCGACCGTGCTCTACTGGAGTACTTCGCCAATTTTGCCACACAATCAGACACTACCGCACACATTCATTCTCCAATACAGCGCCCACATTCTCCTCGCCTGCCAGCTTCAAGGCAACCTTCCGTACAGATTTCCCAACTCTCTCAGTCTCCTAAGCCTGTATCAGCCTTAACAGCTTCCCGCCCCACAGCTCCGCTTCAACCCCAGCCCCCTACTTCCACTTTCACATTTGCAACATTCCTCTCGTGGCCTTTGCACTTACTTGCTCTCCCGATGCTTCAAATGTACACGTCTATCATAGCTGCTACCAGCTCATCTACAGTGCTTGACGCAATGCGCCTGATGAGCGACTGTGGTGTGAGTAGTGTAGCTGTTGTCGATGATGGCGGGGGAGGATACGGAGCTGGATACGGGTCTTGGGGTGGGCTGACTGGAGCAGTGAGTGTTACTGATATCGGAAAGGTGCGTTTCCTCTTGCTATCGCCGCAGTGCAGAGTTTGATCTATTTTTTCTCTTTTCACGAACTATATCTGATTTTAATGTGTATGCATCACCACCATATGCATATAGCTCGTCGTTCCCTCAGAGTCCAACCACATCCTTTCCGCGCCTTTGCATCAGTTCGTCGCGCAGATCAAGGAGCCAGATGGAAGCACGGATGGAGCAGACCGGTATCCTGGTTCGTGTCTCTCCACCTTTATCTGTGATTCCACAACAACGCCTCCTTGTGTGCTTTGTGGCTACTCGTTTTACTAGTATAACTGATACATACCACACAGTGTATGTCGCCCTCCCCACCAGCACACTCTTATATGCGATTCAGAAATTGCTTGCGAGTGTGTCACTTTTTCAACTCACAAAATGGGATTGACTGACGACTTGATCAGCTAATTCGCACCGACTCTTCGTAATTGACCCTGATTTCGAGCCCAGCTCATCTCCAGGCTCGCCCATGGGCGGCGGATTGTGCGGAATTGTTAGTGTCGTCGACAGTTGCGTATTTCGTCCATCGGATATCTTGCTCATCTCTGATGCCCAATCATGTAGTTCTTTCTCTTTTTGCACTCATTGCCAACGTCCCAAATGTTGATCCCACACAACGCATGCGGCACCGACGTGCCTCATCCTCATCTTCACAGTCGTCTCGGGGCATCATACGGGACTTGTCACACTCTGGGTCTCTCACACATACACGGGATCTCTCACAATCCAGCAGAGATTTTGCGCGCTCAAGATCCAGTAGCAGGACAAGCGTGCGTCTCAGCGCAAGCCCGCGAATCATCCCAACTGTAGAAGTCGGTAGTCCGCGCCTCATGTCAAGTTTGGGGCTAGGAGAAGTCGGGCATAGTCCGCGGATAGTGCCGACGCTTGGTGCTGGTGACAGAAACTCGTTGGTGGGCTTAGATTTTGGGGAGATCATGGGACGGTGGGAGTGATGAGCGGAAGCGTGATGTATGTTTGTGAGGTCTTTGCTTTTTCACGCGTTTTTCGATGATTTCCGGCAATAACTTAGGGTTCGCTTGTCATGTCTTTTGTACACAAAGATAATCGTTGACAGGGATGTATGTAGGTTTGTGCAGTAATTCCAAGTATCAGTATTCATTCCTGAACTGCACCACAAGGCTGACATTTGTTTGCGAATACTACTGAAGCTAACCATCAAAATTGTGCATGATTGGCAATCAGCTTGATGGGCATATGGTCTTGACTTTGGTCAATTTGTTACTCAGCAGATGCGGTGCGCATTTCGTGTAGAACCTCAGATCTAGAATCTGACTGTCACACAGCATGCTCAAGGAAACATGCTGTATGTTACAGCAAGTTCAGAACAGCGGCATTAGACACCAATGCCGCAACTCTAACTGAATCTACTATTCTTAGGCTAAGTACGTCCAGGTTAGACAGACTCGCGCACTGCCAGCGTGCGTGCTGCCGTCCGCAATATTTCCTGTGAGTCTGATAGATGTTTGTCATTATTCCTCATAACTTACCAAGGAAGTCCTTCGTGTTTCTCAGCGTCCTGACTAGGTTGTCCGATTAGGAGAGGTTCATGGCGATACGACAAGCTACTGGTGGTATTGTCGCTGATGGCCTAGTAATGGTGCGCAGTAATGGTCTCGCGCCTTATTATCGTACTACGTGAGTGAGGCTTGGCAAGCCTTCTAATCTCCATCAATATTTCAAGAGTTATATCATAACTGATTCAACTTGAATTGCGATCATCATCCTTGCCGCTTAGTCCGGGAGCGGAAGAAAGATAGAAGTGCGAAGGATATGAACACTTGATATTGAATATGTTTTGGACTGACCCAAAGCTCCATATACCCAATTAATAGAAAATTGTTCCGTCAAGTTATGACTAGCATTTGCAGGGGTTGCATGGTCATACTGTTAAAGATCCACGGGATTGAATATACACCCAAGTGGTGTAAAGATCATGTTGATATCCCTGTGTTTCTTGATATGTAATAGTTTATTGGAAAATCAATCGAGCAGCAGCAGCAGCCGGATTCTACCAGTTGTATTGGAATTGGCATCAAGTTCTCGTTTGTCAAACCATCAACTTCTGGCCTGTTCGTAACTTTCTGATTGTCGCAGGGCCATATTTCTCCCGGCTAATGAAATTTTGGACACGGTATAGCGAGTGGAGTTAACGGTACGCATCGTATTGAAAAAAGCTTTGAGAACCTTCCGTCGGAAGGCGATCAGAAGGGGTTCCGAACTACCACTCCGGCAAGGACTCGTGGAATACACTTCATGGTGCACAGTCAAGTCTGCTTCGAAGTGGTTCGCTGCTCAGTCAGAATTGTTACACCAATTTGGCGCGATTTGTTGATTATTTTCCACAGGGGCATATATGGTCACTGGGGTTTCGATGGCGAGAGCAACTCACAACGAGGCAAGGAAGAGGATGGATTTATTTTGAGTCGTACACATGCTGGACACAAACAAAGGTCTAGCAGGCATCTCAGGCCTTGCAGGTTTGTTGCCATCCAAGACTTTTGAAGGTACCTACGAGTCCTCAGGGTGGCACGAAGTCTAGATACCAACTCCGCGACTCCGACCGAATCCGAGGTTCTCACCTTCCCTCGGTTCAACTTTCAACCACTCCACACCTATCTAGATCCTGAGAGGTCTGTAAACATTAAATCATCGAAAGAGAAAATTGAACATTCAACAGTGTTTTGTGTATTGTGGTATTGTTAGTCAACAACTATTTGTTAAGTATTCCTCAATATGAGGCCGAACAACAGGTGAAGTACTGTCTCGAATACTCTTGTCATTGATACTAACGAGAACGCGCAGTCCCCCACCTTACTCTCCTAGATGTAGGTGTGTAAGCCTTGCTAATAGTCTGATACTTGATGGGTGATGATAAGCCTTGCAGCTCATCAGAAGCAGATCCTCTGATAGGGCCTCGCAAGCCTTATCGTCGCTATCTATCTTTCTATGTCTATGCACCGCTCGTTCTCTTAATTGTTTTCACCTCTTTCACTATCTTCGTTAGCCTTTCCGAGGACCCCTTAGATCCGGATGTTCGTGATCGCATCCGCAAGGACTGGGACATCGAACTCCGCCAGCACCAGAAGGAAGTTCTCGAGCGCATTGACACCAAAAAACGCTGGCTTCTGGAAGATAATGATAGGATTCATCTCCGCGAGCAATGGCTAACGGAAGTAGAAGAGCACCAACGTGACGTAGAGGAGAGACAGAGGCGTGAGGAGCAAGACAAAATTCTTCTCCGTGAAAAATGGAGCAGGGAAGTGGAAGAGCACCAACGTGACTTGGAGGAGAGACAGAGGCGTGAGGAGCGAGACAGAATTCTTCTCCGCGAAAAATGGAGCAGGGAAGTGGAAGAGCACGAGCGTAAAGTGGAGGAGAGACGGAAGCGCGAAGAAGAAGAACGATTGAAATTGAATATGTTTTGGACCGACTTGGCTTCTCACACGTGCACGACATACGCCACTCGAGAGTACACTGCCCGACTGGTGAATGTTCCATCATACTACAACCGCCGTGTGGAGGCTTGCATGGCCACACCGGTAAAGATCCATGGACTTGAATACATGCCTAAGTGGTGCGATGATCATGTGGGTGTTCCTGTATTTTTTGGTAGTACAAGTAGCTGATATTCCGTGTCCAGGGTCCAAACAATGTAATAGGTCATTGGGAAGTCGACCAGCATGAGCCGGATTGTGCATCATACTGGCTCTGGTACAAAGATTTTGTCTGTCGATCCTTCTTGTCGGCATATTTGCAACTAATTCATTGTCACAGGGCTGTATTTCTCCTGGATCCGGTCAGCGAGTGAGTTTCTCGTGCATAATCTAGTGAGCGAAGTTGACACTATGCAGCGTATTGAACACTACCTCGAGAACCTCCCGTCGGGAGCTGATTGGAAGGAGTTCTGTGCTACCACTCCTGCAAGCTTCCTCGGGATGCATTTCATGGGGGCAGAATTCTGCTTCCAGAAGGTTTGTCGCTTAATTACATCAATTTCGGCACAATTTGTTGATTTCTTTCAGGACTATGGCACATACGGGCACTGGATTCTTGATGACGAGAGCTGCAAGTAATCAAGTCACAATGACGTTTCGATGTTGGGTGAGGGTGACATTGCTTTGAGATTTTGATGGGCTATTTTTGGTGTATCATTTGTTGTACTTCATACTTGCATCACTGTATGTCTTTTTTGGGTCACTAGTATTCACGACTTCGAGTATTCACGAGAACATGAAGGATAGACACTACCCCTGCCGTCACGGGAGAGGCTTCATTGAGAAGCTGGGTGTCTAGCAAGTCAAGGGCCAGCATGTGCTACCGCCTAATATCGAGGTCCCCGACGACAGGAGCATCGAGTGTGACATGAATCAAGAACTCAAACTTCTGCGGCTCATTCAACGCCTTACAGACTTGCTTTCTCTGAACTTCGGGTCGTAGGTGGGAATATTGTCGACGCTGGAACCTGCATCAAGATCGTCAACGTGAGTGGCTCAACTACTCTGCAATTCCTAGCACCAACGCAAATTATGATTCAGGACAGCGAGAAACCTATCAGCATCAGTGGGGTGGATTGTGCTACAGAGTGCTACAGAGCACTATGTAGTAAATTATGTTTCCCCGATGCCATGACCGACTCGGCAAATGATGTATTTCATTTCTCCTCAGGCAGGTGACCTCAGTATATTGTCCTCGTCCACCTCCAGGCTTCATGAACTCAGGATACTTGATTTGAAGCCCGCACTCTACTTCAAAGAAGTTGGGTATGTCATCTTTCCCCTCTTTCTCCTTCAGATTGCTCAGGGTACAAAACACCTGTAGAGATGGCCGTCGCGTCACGGCTGGGTTCGCACTGCGTGCCTGCATTACGTCTGATTGTCAAGAAACCACAATTGTATGTGCCGTCAACATCCCGCGATCTGGTCGCAGAATCTTGCTGAGCTTCTCGAGAGCACGTACTACAATGCTTCTACGAATTTGCATGCAGTTGCGCGCGCAAATAATGCGAGAGGTCCGGTTATGAATATGAAACTGGTGTACAACTCAAGGAAGCTGGACGACACGGGCATAGCGGCGGCACGTTAAAGATGTCGCCCCCTCAATCTGCATACCCACAACTCAACCAGCACCGCGGAGAATGCCTGATGAATCCTGTTATTTCCGAGTCCTTCGTCGGACACGAATCAAAGTCGGGCACCTGATCCGAACTCAAAGCCAACATATGAACTGCGGCAGTTGTTGGCAATTCAATTGGACGCTTCTCGGCAATGTGGCTCCGAATGGATAAGTCAATCAGACTGCTTACCAGTAGTAATGGACGCGAGGTTCACACACAAGTTTGAACAGTCGTCATCTGATGTAATGCCGAGTGTGCTATGGAGGCGCAATCCGATTGGAGGTATTATTGTGGCAGAACTCTGCTATTTTTTTCCTCGTGGCAGGGCAGAACTGGCACTGCTAGGCAGATGACAGAACCTCCCGGGCAGAATGTTGCAGAACCATGGGAGGATGTACTATTACAGTATGCAACCTTTCCGAGATAGCGTTAATCGAGGCACTTGAGACTCTTGAGCTTGCCAGTGGCTACTAAGTCGCTCACATGCACACAACCGAATTCTTTCAAACACACAAGTTAATACAGAGGTTTCCAAGCAGCTCAAGACCGACTTTGCCTCCACTTGAAGCAGTCTCCGGTGACAATCTCGCTCAGGCTTTGGATGCTGGGTCTGCTCAACTTGAAGATATTCGTAATGCGAAAGATGCGATGAATCGGACTGAAATGTAGACGGGAAGGAAGTTTTAGGAGAGCATTCAGCTTTGCAGAACTGCAGCACCTTGACGAAGGATTATTACTCACTAATAGTACTTCCAGAAATAGAGGATGAGATATCAATATGGCCCTGCAGGGATCGTGATGCAAACGAAGATGTGGTCATCTATCCATAACGCCATAGAAACACACGGGATTTGCCACCTGAACTCATGATGTTCTGCCACAATTCTGCCAGGTTCTGGGCGACAGGAATATCCAACGGGAATCAGAAGCCGTGGATGGTGCAAGTGATTCTTTGACGTAGCGTTCACCTGATAGGTCTGAGAAGCAAATATGACCAGACGTAGCTCGTGAAATTGGTGAAGAAACAGTGTCCGCTCTTCCGCTGCTACAATTGCAATGGACCGAATAAAATCGGATTTTGAATTAGTAAGCTTGCTCCATGTATCTGCATCACGAGTCATTCGACTCAGAATTTTATGAAAGCACCAGTTTTTGCTATTTAGGCATCGCAAGATTTGCGACATCAGGATAGTCGCCTCTACCCCGCGATTAATATTATGACTGCTGTGAGCAACTACTACCCGCTTGGGTCTACGGTGCCACCCTTCACTCCGCATGCGATCTCTGTTTCGCTCCCTACGTGGGCGGACAATGTGGGATATGAGGAAGGAGAAAAGCGTGTCGTTGATGCAATGGTGTCCGGATACCCAAGGTTCTTTATACACCGAAGCATCGAAAAAGTATGTGTTTGTCCCCAAGTCACACCAAAAGTATATCCCTAAAGCCATTAATCCGAAGCTTGCACGGATATGCGAGCAAAAATTCGGGGCAGCCAACGAAAAATGTATGCTATACCCATCCAAGAAGATCGCAGACCGGTGTCGATCTTTTATGCTTGATCGAGCATCATTAGCAGGCACACCAACGCACGCGCGGCTCGTGCAGTACCACATTTATCCCGAGGACACTCCCGTGCCATCTCCGCAACCCACGATGGAGCTACACATCGTTTTATTCCCCACAGATGCATGGTCTTTTGCGAAACAATTCTGGCAGCATACGGGTCTCGGTATCTCCTCTCGCTTCGCGGACTGCTGTCTCTCCCTTCTCCCGGCGGAATCACTAAATTCTTCAGTACCCTCGCCAACGTCTCCCCGTGCTCCATTCAAGGCGCTGAACAAACACTATAGTGTCAAGCGTGCATCACAATTGTCGTCCTTCGGATCGGCTCCTCCACCCCGTTCCAACCCACAAGACGCACTCAGTAAAGACCAAAGCACCTATCTTGAAGAGCGATACGGGAGAAACCTCCCGGTTAGTGCGGGTTCTCATGCAAAGCGAGCTATGCGCAGACGAATTGCTGGTGTGCTCGTCAGAGACAACTGGGAAGACAGCCCGCATGGTCCATGTGCAGGCGCAAACGATGTCGAAGTGGGGCCCAGCCACAGAAGCGTGAAGGATGTGACTGAAGATGACGTATACTTGTTCCAAACGGGCATGTCTGCAATCTGGACTGCGCATCAATTGGTTCTAGGCACACGGCCACCAGCCAAGAGTGTGTGCTTTGGGTATGTTTTTACACCGATGCTTTGAGACACCTTCTGATAGTCTCTTAGATTTCCATACACTGATACCCTAAAAACTCTTCAAAAATGGGGTCATGGATGTCATTTCCTCGGACATGGTGTTGACTCTGACATAGACACGCTAGAGACAATTATCAAGCAGGAGCTTTCCGCGAACCCTTCCGCGCTGCCTATTGCAGCTCTTTTTGCAGAGTTCCCATCAAACCCTCTCCTTCGCTCAGCTAACCTCTCCCTCCTCCGTGCCCTTGCAGATAAATATAATTTCGTCCTCGTCATAGATGAGACTGTTGGAAACTTCGTCAATGTCGACGTGCTGCAACATGCAGACATCGTTGTGAGCAGCTTGTCCAAGATCTTTAGCGGTGAATCAAACGCTATGGGGGGAAGGTAGGTGTCTTGCCATCATTCAAAGCTTGATCTCATACTTGCTACCTTCAGTTTAATTCTCAATCCTCAAGGTCGCCACTACGCTGCGCTCAAGGCATACATGTCTGCTACCTATGAAGACACATACTTTGATGAGGACGCAGTCTTCATGGAGCGCAACTCCCGAAACTTTGCACAGCGCATTCGCATTATCGACGAAAACGCGCTCGCCGTTTGTGAGTACTTACGATCGAGATCCATCGCAGGTGGAACATCCCTACCATCTCCTGTTATCAAAGAGGTGTTCTACCCAAAATATATCACGCCTGAAAACTACCTCGCATGCAAGCTTCCGGAAGGAGGCTACGGAGGGCTATTTTCACTCACTTTCACCTCGTCTGCTGCTTCGCATGCTTTCTTCGATAACATGCCGTTCCAGAAGGGCCCGAGTCTTGGAACGAACTTTACGCTCGCGTGTCCGTATACCATTCTTGCGCATTATTTCGAACTTGGATGGGCAGCGGAGTATGGTGTAGAACAGGGCTTGGTGAGGATTAGTGTTGGGATGGAGGAAAGAGAGGGGCTTCTGGAGGGTTTCGAAGTCGCTCTTAAAGCTGCAGAAGTTGCAGTGTGACGCGATGGGGTCTACTTGGAGTGCTGTACAAATATTCAACCGTTCAACCCGGGACTTGTTATGTATGTGATTCAAGGGTCGTTGTCACTGCACTAACAAACAGTTTACTGTAATGTACCGTATACAAATTATCCATGATATGATTGCCTGATCGAAAAAAGGGAGTATGAAAGCTTCGAATACAATTACAAGGTGAACGGAAGAAGACGACAACGAATGCATGTGAACAATAGTGCATGGAGGAACGAAATCTCTAATCTATTCGAATTTCTATGAGTCATGACAAGAAGAAGAGAACGTGATACATTCATAACAAAATTGAATCGGCGTTTACCATCAGGAATCCGAGTCGGACGCTGAGGGAAGCCCATTGCCATGCGCCTCGGCGGTGTTGTTGACCTCTTCTGCCTTCGATCCAAGGACAGAAATGATCTCGCTTATCCGCTGTGTGAGCTTTTCAAGCAGCGGAGACACGCGTTCTTTGACCTCTCTGCCTAAGCGATTGATCTTCTCTGGGACAGGGAGAGAGGGATTCGTGATGATATTGCGCAAGTCTGTGACGGTTTTGGAGACGTCAGGATATGTATCCTGTAAGGTCTGAGGGAGCTGAATGGTGGACTCGTGTACTTTCTGCATCTCGGAAATCAGGCTGTCAGCAACACCATGAAAGGCAGTTTGAGCATTCTTCATTTGATTGGAGGCGAGAGCAGAGATAGAGTTGGCGGTATCGGTCGCGCGTTGACTAAGGGATGATTGGTCAGAACAAACGCATATACGCGCTACAAAAGAAAGTATCTCACACCAGGACACTTTGCTGCTGTACTTGCTTGAGGTGCTCTGATGAATAGACGTAGAGGTTGTCCTTGAGGTGCTTTGAAACGTTGATCGCGCGCTGATACTGGTATTGAGAGTCGGAAGACGCGGAAGAGGGGGACGAAGCGCCCGATCCATGGGACATATTTCCAGCGATTTTCTCGATGTAGTCAACAACCGGTGCAAATTTCTGAAAAGTCATGTCAAACGTGTAACAGGGGTTATAGGTCACGTGGCTCCCACCTTGTCGATGCCCTCTGCAACGCTAACTGCAGGGGATTTGACATTCTCAAACGTGTTTCCCGCAGTCGCACACACGTAGCTGGCCACTTCCTCGGGCTTAGCCTGGAACGGATAAGGATACCTCGACTGAACCGCATCGAGACCCTTGTTGGCGATACCGTCTGCGCGGACAAGGAGTGGGGCAAGGCGAATCTGGATAGGCTGCGAGTAGTTATAGGCGGTGTTGGTAATCGCTTGAGCTGCGTGGTACGGAGAGCGGGTGAGCGTGTTTTTCTCAAGGATGGTGTTTATCTGTTCAAGCGAAGACGCAATTAAGGGAATAGAAACAACACGATTTAAAACCGTGATTTCAGGGACTTTTGTCTGGGTTTGCGTGGATGATGACATTATGAAGGTAAATGTGAGAGCAGGCGTGCAAGAAGGGAACGAAAAAGAAATGAAGACGCAAGGGGTTCATATACTTGAAATGAGAATTGACATGTGATTATACCGCGTCTGTCACGGTCACGTCGCTTGTCGTATTATCTGTCACATCTTTAGCACTTCCCCTGGGATTCCCCACGAATCGAGCCTTGTTATGCCATCTAGACTCTGCGAAGAACTACTTTGTATTGGATACCCTTGATTTCAGGCGAGTTTGTTCACCGCTCTGGCAACACTGGCTAGACCTCACTGGCAGGGTGTTATCGCTTATCACAGCCGATCCTAGGCTCGTGATTGTGCAAGCGAGAAGCTGCGGAACCATCCCCGTATAAGAACTATCGCATGACAAGATGCCAAAAATCACGTCAACCTTCGTTTCAAACCTTCAAAGTCCAGGTTAGACTACTTAGCTAGAGCGTCAGTGTCAACCCCTGTTTCACCTCAATATACCTGCTGAGTTTACTGGGGAGTCTGCAAGAAAGTGGGTCGTCTTGGTCAATCATTGATAGAATAGCTTGCCGAGCTCACTCGGTAAAATAGCTCAAATTAATGAACCACGGATAATTTCTAGTGACAAGAAACAATGATCAAACCATCAACTTGCATATGTGACCCTTACATCCACTACTCTACAATATGTACCTATAACCTTTAGCAAGATTCAGTTCGCGCTCTTCCTCATCAGCGGCTTCATTCAATCGCTCAAGATGCTGCCTAAACACCCAGCACAATGAGATACATAAGATGGCCAGCACGATGCAAATGAGGCATGACTTTGTATATGTCGGGCCCAAGCTGGATAACCAGATGTACCTGATATCGTATGACATATCAGTAATGGTCACACGAGAGAAACTAGAAAGGGACTGACGGGGATAAGATTTTCCCTGACGTTCCGATGCAGTTCATGAACCCGATCGCAACTGCTCGCGTAGAGCTAGAACGGGCGAATGTATTACTGATCCACGTTAGCAAGAGGACATTTGAGACCAGTGCTTGAGCCATAAAAAATCTGGTTTGGATAATAAGAGACACCGAGACGAGTGATACACGAAATGACTGACAGTGAGATGTAGCGAACAGTGAAATTCATCGTGGACATAGCCAAAACGTATCCAGTAATGAGCATCAACAACGCAAAGACGATATGCCAAAAGCGGTCACGCGTCGCGTCAGAGTGACTTCAAAAACGTAAGTCTTCACTGAGAGGTAAGTTGCAATTTAATAGAGCCTACCGAGCGATAGTGACAGCGGTGATCGTGCTCACGATCCATGGCGGTGTGCACAGCAGAAGACTGATAGTAGGTGAGTACCCCATTGTGGCCGCCAAGGTCGGGAAGAACATATTGAATGACAGAGATGCATTACAGCAACTCAATGCCGTGCCAACCAACCACGCTCTCCAATCTGTCATCAATGAAAGGACGACAGAAAAGCCGCCGGATGACGCAGGCTCAGCGGTACCATGACCGTCTGAATCCTCCATCCGCTTTCGAGCAAGAGCGTGCTCTGCAGGAGTGAGCCAACTCGCAGGGCTCGAAGGAAAGTCAGGAAGTATGAACATCCCACCGATGCCGACCAAAATTGTTAGATAGCCCTCTGTGAAAAACAGCCACCTGAACTTGAAAGTAGTCAAAATCCATGTCACACATCTGCTGGGAAAAAGATGTCTGTTCCGCACCTCCAGGCCGCAAAACCGAGAAATCCTTCCATGGTTGCCAGAACTCCAGAAGCTAGCAGCGAACCAAAAGCATTGCTAATCCCAATACCTGCGGTGAAGAACGCGGTCCTGTACCCAAGCTCGTCTCGCTTATACCTGCAGCTTATTTAGCAAGCCAGTCTGTCATGTGAAGTGAACTGCGAAAAGTACCATCTTGAAAGCAGATAGACAGCACCAGGATAAAAGGTGGCCTCTAAGAATCCCACCAGAAAGCGTGAAAAAAGTGCTTGGTAGTAGCTGCAAAGATGTATATCAGCGTTTCAATCGTACACCATTGTACAATAAACCAACTTCGTGGATATCCCTTCATTGATACCATGGGGTTTCCGTTCATTTTAGATTCAGTATAACAAACATGACAAAACACACCAATAAGAGTGGTCAGGAGACCCCATAGCGACATGCAGCTCGATAGATACAGCGATGGTTTCGTCATGCGAGTGAGAATCCAATTTCTGCCACCATGGCTCAACTTTCAGGGGGAAGTGTTAAAGCTAAAATCACTCACGATGGTGTTTGCATGAACACATAGCCGATGTATAGACTGCTGATCAAGGTGTTGAACTGATTACCCTTCATGCCGAGGTCTTCCTCGAAACCACGAAGCCTTGCAGCGCTACAAGTGAAAACGGATATTAGCCAGAAACATAGATTTTCCTTGCAGGACGTCTTACGCGACGTTATTTCGATCCATCTGTGAGTTGTAGCGATTATTAGAGAGGCGGAGAACGGACGAGGCAAGTTATTGATGCCTTGCGCACCTGGTTTAAGATGTAGATAAGAACAAGATACGCTATTCTGAAATCTAGCTTTCGTAGAAGATTTCGCTCTAGAGTCATCTGCCTAGAGATGGATTCCGGGCCGTCATTGCTGTCCAGGGATGTGCCGTAGGCAGTCTGTGTAGTTTCGCCGACCTCTACATGCAGCAGCGACCTATTTTCACTGGGAGAAGACATGAATGTTCAGAAAAGCTCACACCTCGTGTAGCGATTGCAGTGATGTTTCCCAATTGCTTCCAACTCCGAAAGTTTCAGTTTTAGCTAGCATTGGCAATTGCCCCAAGATAAGCCTGAGTAAGCCGGTTGGTTTTGCACACCCGCCAAGTGAGAACTCGTGACGTGTCCATTAGGAAACCCCCCGCCGAGCGAAGTGACTTGTAGCAGCGCGTAACGCAGAGCATCTTTTGAAGCGACTGTAACAGCTTTAGTAACGACCACTGAAGGCACTAGAAGCTCCATGATACTAATCAGGAAAACTGCATATTACTTAATGTTCCCTTAAATGAGGTCAGAGTCGCCGAAAGTGTGAGAAAGTCCAATTCAAGTCCACATCAGGTAAATGACCTGAAAACGATAAATTCTTACAAATCTCTATCTGATCTAAAATATGCACAATATCTATCATAATTGCAACCGATATGGGAAAGCTTTAAATATGCGGATTTAGTCGGATGGGAGCCACCAAATGCCTGATTGAGACACCTTGTTGCAGCTCATCACCGAGATGATTCATGTTGCAATACCTACATGCAATCACAAAGAAAGAGTACCATGTCGAGAGTGACCACTGTCCCCAGGTTGAGAATTAGCGGCAATACACTACAAATCAGCTTTTCCCTGGTCATGGTATGTAACCTTAGCTTGTTTTTATGTCACCCACAATGTCTCAATAAACTCCACTGTCGGGCAAAGTATTATATGGCCGGACTACGTTGGACCAACGCCGCCAATGGTCGAAATGTGCTGAGTGTTCATAATGGATTTCCAAGCTATCTCCACCTCGTTACCATATGCAAATAGAGCTTGTTGTTGGACCCTCAATAGTGCTGCCATGGTCTGGTTCAGTCCGGTTCAGAGGGTCCTGGACAAGAACCGAGAACCAAACCATGGGTCCGGTTCTACAGAATTGTCGAACCCAGAACCAGACCATCGAGAACCGTTCTTTGTGGTCCGGTTTGGTTTTTTTCTGGTCCAAACCTGAACCGAACCATAAATTTTTTCAAGTGCAAGAAAAACATTGATATGGTACATAGATACAATATTGAGTGGCTAGTCCAACTACACACCAGCCGTGTGCCCCTCTGCCTCTACTGCTGCTGAGATATGTCCATTCCAGTAAGCTGCCTTCATCAACTGTAGGGTGGAGAATGTGGATGGCGCAAGTGCATTGCGGTGGAGAGTGGATGTAATCCCCCCACTGGAGAAAGCACGTTCAGATGGAACAGTGCTGCCTTGAATGGGCAGGTAATCATGCGCAACACGAGCGAGGGTTGGATACAGTAGGGAATGTAACTAATCAAGAATGTAAGCCGGGAACTGATAGGTAGGACCTAGTACTCACACCCCGGGTATGTCCAGCCTTGAGTAGAACGGAGTAGGCATCTCTTGTAGATGCAGTTGATGTCGATGGCTGGGTAGAAGGTGGGATTTTGGGAAGCAGTACATCATTGTCAGGGTCATTGAAGAAAGTGATATCGGAGGCATCCTTGAGGGAGCCGTCAGCGTTAAGCTCACAGGCATCTTGAGACATTGTCAGAGATAACTCACAATTTTGTTGTCAGTACCTCATTTTGTACATGGAGCAGGGAGCCAACACCCATGTGCCCCAGAACAAAGACTTGAGAGCCGGTGGAGGATCATGACTGTCTAGGAAGTGTGCAGACTTGAATTAACATATATCTGTGACATAGTCAAACATATGTCAGTAGGCAAGAATATTGATAATTTGATTAGTTAGTACTTACCTTCAAAAATGCTAAAGATTGCCTGATTAACCTAGAGTGCAAATCCCAAAGACGACAGTCTGACGTTGAGGCCAATGTTGTTGAAGTCAAAGTTAACAACAGTTCGTAACGGTTCAGGAAGGCCAAACCAAAATAGAACAGTTCAGGAAGATGTAGAACCGAGAACCATGGACCAAACCACGGAGAACCGGACCAAAAGTCCGGTTTGAACCATGGTTCTGGACTGGACCATGGCAGCACTAACCCTCGACAACAACTGTCTTGGCGCTGACACTAGTTATGTACCTGGCATGCTAGTCTGCGATGCTTACACTTACAAACTACACAATTCAGTCTACAAGCGGCAGTGCACTGCGATATGGTCCAATATTGACGAGATATGATCAATGTATGTATGGCTTGATTTTCATTGTATTATACCTAATATCTGAACAAATGTCAGTGTCAGGCAAAGTATTATATTGCTGGACTACGTCGGACCAACACTGCTGATGGTTGAAGTCCGCTGAGCATCCACAATAGATTTCCAAGCTATCTCAAACCTGTTATCATATGCAAACAGAGCTTGTTATTGGACCCTCCACAACAACTATCCTGGTGCTGATGCTAGGTATTGTTACAGACTTGGATAGTATCTGTTGACAATGCTCAAACAGAGCATGTGTCGTCAACGGTCGAGGACGTCCCTGGGGTAGCCCAAGGTTAGGGGTCTTACTTGGTGAAGCTTTGGCAAGTAAGATTTGATGCCTATGTCCAAATCAGGTAGCTTATGTCAAGCAGGGCTCGACGATAAGTGTATCTGCCAAGGCTTATGACACCCGAAGGTTAATCGTAAGATCTGCGTTAATAGAAGGACAAAGGTCCAACTAATAACAGGGGCTTTGCTCAACGATGAAGTCGATGAGTAAAGATTGAGACTAGAGACTTATCTGCAATGAGCAGATAAGAAAGTAGAATATAGACTGCTGGCTAGGCAGAAGGAATCACTCTTGTTAGGAGTAGGAGGTCAAGAACCAAGTAGATTCAAGTCAAGGAACTAGATACATGGTAGCGAGTTTATATAGAGGAGAGGAATCATATTAGTGGATGATAACTCATACTACCAAGAGAGGAACTGGTCGAAGGGTGATACCAAAGAAGGAAGGCACATTCAAGGTGAGTCATAGGTGAACCAGAACGTGCAGATGGGAAATAAGTCAAATAACAGAAACAGAAAGTGAAACAAGCAGGGGCACAATTGTGCAACTGCGGAGCTAAGTATAAGTACAATGTGTGACTGCGCACCGAGTCATAGGTCAAGAAAGGAAACAGGGCAAAGGGGATGCGGCGTGCATCGTATCATAGGTTACTGTCTGGACAGTAAGGGTAAAGGGGACTGTTCACAGGATCAGTCATTAGGTGGAACAGAGCAAGGGTATGCTTCGTCAGAGAAAGGGTCTGGCCAGATGTACTGGCTTTGCTGGAGTGACAGGTAGAGAGCAAAGGGGAATGTGAGGATGATGAGGATAACAAGAGCAAGGTCAGGGTAAGGGTGTGATGCAAGGGCAGAGATGAGGAGGATAAGGAGAAAAATGGTAGGGGCCCAAGCATCTAGATGTTTTTGTAACAGAAACTGGGTCTGATAGACCCCTTATAGGCACTGAAATGTCCTGCCTGAGGTGGCCAGGCCCAGGCCCTCTGGACAGGCCCTGAGCCCTCTAAAGCCAGGGCTTTTAGGCCAGGCCCAGCACATCACTATAAGTGACATTTAAGTAGAGAGATCTACTTAAAAAAAAGTAACTTCTACTTTTTTCTGCCTCCATACTATTTGATGAGAAAAGTTGGATAGAAGTGAGTAAAAGTTAAACTCGAGATTTCCTGATGTTGCTGGAGGTGATCTGATGTGATTGGTCAAGTCAATCGCACCATATACTTACTAGTAGTCATCAGTAAAATTACATGCCTCTTAATTTAACTTATTCAGAACTTATTCTACTTGGTTTGGTACCCAAGTCCACTAAGACATCCAAGTTCTTGTAAGTTCTCATTTTGACTTGGAACACGACTTAAGTGTCTTAGCTCCAAGTTGACAAAGACAGACAAAGACACTAAGATAACTTAAGAGCCAAAAAGTGATTTCAAGACAATGTTAAATTCAAAGCACTCTGTGAGTAAGAAATACATTAAGACACCAGCTCAAAAGCATGATGATCAATAAAATGATTGACATAGAATCCTCAGTAGGCATCTAGAGAATCATGAATTTGAAGGCCCTGAGGCATGAACTGAGTACCGAATATTGGGAGTAGGTGAGCACCGCAGATAATACTGTCAATATGGATAATCAACAAGTCATGGGAGCTGTCCTCGTTGAGAGACGGCGCCACCATCCACATGCCTGTGAGCTCGTCTCACTCCTCTGCAATCCGATGAAACCATTGAACAAGGGCACATGGATATGTGTGACCGTTAGTAAAAGTGAAAGATAAAAAGCAAAATATCCAAACAACATCCATGCTGAGCATGTCATCCTGCTCATCATCAATATTGATGAAGGCACAGTCATAGCAACCTGGTCCATTGCACCATGAGGGCACAGCACGAATGTGCTTGCATTGCATGCCGGTGATTCCACTTGGATTGCTTGGTGCGATGAACATAGCAGAAGCGAAATGGAAAATCTTGATATGTCCCATAAAAGATGGACAGTCGCAAAGGGGGACATCAGTGGAAGAGTGATTGTCATCAGCATGAATCTGGTCATATAAAAACAAACAAATGAGACACAGGAGTGATGGCAAATCAAGTTCATCTACAAGTTTGGGCATCGTACGTGCACGTTTACGTTCTAAATGTTACATTAATGCTCAAAGGTAGTCAAAAAGTTTGAATATGCACAAGCACTTCGTGCCAATTTCACATCAGCAATAACATCCTCATCATCTACAATTCCATCATCCTCGACATCGTCATAGTCATCAGCTTCCTTGGCAAATGGATTGGTTTTGTTGTGCCGTTGCCCTTCATGGTTGTTGTTGATGTCTGAGTCGATGCCGTTGTCATCTTCTGGATTGGGGAGATTCTTGACTGGGGATTTAATGAATAAAAGCAAATCAAAATTAAACATAAAGCACGTACAAAATGAATTATAGTAGCTGAAAGAGCAAGAACCTTTGAGCATCCCACACAATTGAAAATCAACCCTTGCTGCCGCAATTTTGTCCAGGCACTGATTGGTGAGGAGCATCTGACCGAGTGCCTTGTGTTTGCTTGAGCATCGCCATGGTTTCTTTACTGCCTTGATATGTTTGGATTCAGTGATGGATGAACAAAGCCCATTTGGGGTGCCAAACAATCGGATGAAAATCTCGTAGTGAACAAGGGAGTGTTGTCAGGGCAGGGAAATGTTGAAGCGGACACCAATAGTCTGGAATATGGTGCGGTATCTATGGAAGTGCTTGAGGGCATCCCTGAGCTCTGTGAGAGTATCATCCGTGATGATATTGGCACAAACAATGTAGCAAAATTCTAGAAATGCTCGAAATGCTCGAACCACATCATCCAGTACTTGGCCTTCAATTGCTGAAAGATAGACCTAGTACATAGTTGCATAATTATACACAAGACAATACAAGCATGGAGCTTACCTTCATTAATGCTTTTGAGTCGTCACCTGTCCATTGTGAGAATCCACGCCCTTGCACAAAACACCATAGACCAGGGAATGAGGGTGCAACAGCAATTCTAGCATGTTGTCAGTTCTCACTGTAAGAAGATGGGAGAAAGTGCAATTACCTTCGGTCAATATCATCCATAATCTCTGCCACACCTGCTTTTCCATGCTCACATTCGAGATATTTACCCACCCATTCAACCAGGTGGTCCTTAAACGTTGTCTTAATAACCGAGGGTCTTATATAAAGTCGTGTAAATGTAATGACACCACAATTACACTTTGGATAAGACTGCTTGCCAGTCCTCGATTAACACGGTCTACGACTTTTCCTATTTTGTGGTAGATAATGTGTGAGTTCTTGGGAGGCTCACTAAACTAATCTTTTTATAAAGATCAACCTAGCCGGAGCTTTACTTTTCTTTATTGAAACTCAAATCTCTTGTCTAGGAATAAGCTTCTAGACACGTAATTCAGTTTCTGGAATGTATTTGCCTAGGAAATCTCCTTCTAGGCTCTGGACTTGGATACTGGAACTAGTGAGACGTGGTCTCAAATATACGAAATATGACCAAGATCGCTTGGTCTATGGACACCTGACTGTGAGACAATGGTCTCAAATATACGATATATGTTCAAGATCGCTTGAACAAAGGGGACTATAACTTTGACCAAGATCGCTTGGTCTATGGGACAACTAGTGAGACGTGGTCTCAACAATATGATAGATGACTAAGATCGCTTAGTCAAAGGGCACAGAGCAATGAGACAAAGGGGTCTCAAAGACAATATATATGACCAAGAACACTTGGTCTATGGCACTAATAAGTTTCTAAGGTAAGAAACTTATAATCTCAAGGGAATTCTTTTCCCTGCACTTGTCTCACTTCAAAGGGACTAACTTTGCAAGTGAAATATCTGATAGGCAGATTGCTACAAATGGGAGATCATATTTTTTTGGGGGAGAATGGGCTCTCCTTATATACATTTTGTGTGGGAAAGTAACCTAGGTTCACAAACAATAAAAAATAAGGAGGACCAATCAAAATATTGGGTCAAACCCAATAAAAGAATAAAATACAAGTGAAAGATGGAGCTATGACATCATTGTGGAGCAGAACATTCTGGAATGTGGAGTAATGACATCATAATGACATCAAGAGTGACATCATTGTGAAGCAAAAGATTCCAGAACCTTCCATGAGTGAGTCAGAGTGAGTCATTGTGGAGCAGAATATTCTAGAAGGAAATGACATCATGAATGATGTCATTATAGAGTAGAATAATCTAGAGCTTGATGACATAATATCTTTCAACAGAATACCTGCAGGAGTCTTATGACATCATAATGACATCATACCTTATGGGTACAATTTTATGAAGTGTCAGGTGAGTCAAAGCATCCTAATGAAAAAGTAAAGTAAAGAAACACTAGAGAAAAGTAGGTAGCAAAAATAAGACAGTTGGCAGGAATTGAAACACGGTCTTTTTGGATAGGTTTTTTATTGGCTTTGTACTTTTCTCTATGGTTTTCTCTAGTCAAAGTGAATAAGCCAAAGGCAAGGCTATACCTTAACCTTCATTTCCCTTCTCACATCAACTAGGTCTAAATGTGATTCCCATCTCACATTAGACTTTTTCCGTCAAAACGTATTCAGATCATGAAACTTGGGGAAAACTGGAAATATGGACCATGGTTTGAAACCAAGGTATGGGTTGACTAGTCTGAGGACTAAGCTAACAGACTTTGTCTTTTGAGGGTCACCTAGTATTCATGTCCATGCATGATTCCCACATCATGCAGGACAACGTGCCTTTAATTAGTTGATGCAGCAAGTCGGGAGCAAGGAGCTGGTGGATGTCGGCATGAGGAAAGTTGTTTGTGAAGGGCTATGCAGTGCAATGGTTAGTGACATGATACAGGATTAATGTGCTAGGGAGGACATACCACTAGCTCGCCAATAATACCATACTCGTCCCAGAGTATACCAAAACTAACCAATTCTACAAGGGCATCAGTATGCTCGTGTGACCGAGAAACACCTCCATCATCAAGACTCGTAGGAAATGCAAGACATCTGCCAAAGTAAATAGTGAGACCACATATAAGACATCCACACAGTCATCACTTGGAGACCACACTATTCAAATGTCAAGTTTCATGGACATCTTGACGTGAAACGGAGACAGATAAGAAGATCTTACCTTCCGCACCAATTTTTGACAATACCTGCCAGTACTACTTGCTCTTCGTAGTCTGCGATGTAGGGTCCCAGTCCATAAATAACACGGCGGTAGTGGCCATCACCACACCACGTAACTTCTGGAGTTGTCATTCCAGGTTTGAGATTGGCGAGGATTTTTGAAAGTGAGGAGTGAAACATCTGCTTCTTGAACTTGTGGAATGCAGGATCATTGATTCCTTTTTTGTTTGCTGCAACAAGTAAGCCTCAAAGTAAAGAATAAAAAAAAACAGCTAGTACGTACTCTTGGAGATTGCCATAAATCCGACCAGAACCAAGGCATCGCGATGCGCACACTGAACATTGTTGTGAACATTCCAAATTGAGAGATAGAGCAGATAGTAGTCATTTTGACCTGTAGTAACAGACACCGTTGTCTTGTCACTACCTAGGATGATGGGAATGAAGGCTGCACCATGTGTTTGCGGGTCTTGTGCAATTTCGTCCTGTACCAAAATTAGCGCAAAATCATATGAGTATGGGATACAAGATACATACTGATTGATGTCAGGCCCAGTCTCCTGACATAAAGTCTTTATAGCGGCATTTCTCATCCTTCTCCTGAAATTCACGGTATGGCGTATAATCAATTTTGCCTACATAGTCTGAATTTGCAAGCATGTTCTGCACGATGGCATGAGGGTCCCAGAACCAAACATCATACGACTGTTGCATCCAAAGTGGACGGTCTTCTGCAGATTTCTCACCATTGAACTCGAGGGAGAAGCTTTGCCATGCAACGTCGCCTAATGGTGTTGCATCAATAGTGTCGTATAGGTCTTTGTGGTCAGCAAACAGTGGATTGTCGTGATGGACAGCAAGGGTGATACCCCAGTAGGAGAGGATCTTGTCGATTTGGCGAGCTGACATCTGGTTTTTTGGTGTACAGGAGCTTGGCAGCCTCAAATTCTAGCCTGATTGCGGTACGGAGTCCAGTTGTCAGGACTCTTCATAGTGTATGGTGCGGGAGGAGTGCCAGGATTGAGAAAGTTGCCACTCTCGTCACAAATTCGACCTGTAGGTATGATTTTCTATTGAAGGCGACTGTCACCTGCAACAGGATTATTGTACTTACCGGTCAGTGCCTCGTGGTAGTCTTGAATGAGTCCATGCCTAAACTCCCAGCGCTCCTCATCCTTTGTGAGTCTCGGAGCCTCTTCGTCTTCAACCTCTTGAACAGAAGCATGTCATGAATGTAGTGCTTGACCAGAGTGAGTAAATGAATAGCTGTGCCTCGCACTTTGGTGAGATTTTAGCCCAGAGGTATTTTTTAACCAGTGTTTGCACCCAGGGTATGGACACTGAACACGTTGGGCACTAAATGCCTGTCGTTTGAGCTGTGCTTGAGGGATGTTGTGGTCTTCAGGCATGTTGCAGACCTTTGAAACTTGAAAAGACTAAAAAATAGCAAGTATTAGCAAACCTGTCATACTAGAGCGAGTCGTAATATAGTACATACACGGAACAGGTGCAAGCAACACGTAACTCTTTCAAAGTTCTTCTCAACCTCCCTACCCTCAGCAAAATTTTTACATCCACCAACAACCAGGCCTTTTCCAAGAATGACACAGCCAAACACTCGTCCTAAAAATGTGAATCAACATCCTGGTGAGATTGTTCTCAAAACAAAGCAGAAAAGATGTACTGCTCATCAAGTCCAGGAAGACAACGATCACATTAAGCACGAGCAGCAAGAATGGGAAGCAGTAGCTCAGCATAATGCCGAGCGTATTGCTGCTATTGAGGATCAGAGGGCCTTGAAGGACCTCAAAGTTGTTATGGATCCACCAAGGCCAAGGCCTCAGGCACAACCTGCATTGAAGGCGAAGAAACCAGTTGGTACAGCTGAGGAGGAGGATGTTGGAATAATGGATACTGTGGATGAAGATGACATTCAGCTGGAGGGCAATCCTGAAGAAGTACAGACTCACCATAACGATGCTGAGACTGACCACATTATGTCCAGTGATGAGGAACTTGCAAAGCCAAGGAGGAAGCATGTGCAGAAAATGGCACACCGTGAAGCTGTCCAGGTCGCACGCCTTGTTGATAATGCGGCTGGTGTCAATCAAAAGAAGAATCAGTACCCAAGAGAAGTTGAGACACGTGTTACGTCGATTGGTGACCAGAAAGGGAAGAAAGGAGTGTGCGTTATTATTGTTTCCAACTACCATGTTATTACTGACCGAAACAACTCTCTTTCACCTTGATATCCTTGATCAATTCAGTGCGGCTGTCGGTACGGAAAAGGACGACTATGCAGGCATCGGAAAGACAAAGGATTGGGCTGAGAAACTCGCAACTAGAAAGTTACTCAGGCCTTCTGTTTCTCACAGCACTTGAAGTGTGACACACACATGTGTTTCCTCAGTTGCTACTTCGACTGCCGTGTCAAAGATCACAAATAAGACTTTGGCCAGCACCAATCCTGGTCCTCCTCCTACTCCAACACACAGTGTCAAAGAGTCAGACTCATCATTACTGGATGATGACGACTCACTCAAGCACAAGGCTGCTTACAACACCAAAAAAAAGACTCAGGCTGGTGACAGTACTAGATGCACGACTTTAGTAAGTCCTATTTTTTTTCATTTACATGATGCTCACTGTTACTTCAGGATGTGGTTAAAGTAAGTAGCTTGTCATCTCCGCATACCTCACGCCCAGTGTGTGCGCCATCCCAACAAATGGCAAGGACTGAATCATTGTCTTCCCCTCCCCCTTGTACTCAACCATCAAGGGCAACTGCCAGGATTCCATGCTGTCCTGAGCTCATGTCAGATCTATCTATGGAACTTTACGAGCCCTGGTGATACTGAGGAGGCTGAGGATGAAGCACCCTCTGGGCCTCTAGTGGGAAAAGGCATCAAACGCCTCACCACTTCAGTGAGTTGTCACTTTTTTCATGACATGTACCTGTCTGACTTTTTTTTTTTTGCAAAAAATAGACCGATGTTGGTATCAATAGCAATCATGCGCCTGCTTCAAAACGAGCAAAGACAGAATCACACACCACAAGCATCATATCTCGCCGTGATGGCAGCGGCGCTAATCATCAGTACCAGAACGATGATCTTCCAGATGGCTGTCATCACAATAACACCTGGCATCAGGTATTCATACCCACAGTTGTGCACTGGGCTGGCGGAGATGTTGAGCCATGGGGCCCTGACGACCATGAATTAAGGAATGTCATGCAAGATATCTGGGACCATATATACAAGGGTAGGATTGAGCATGAAATCTCCAGTTCTGGCGCTGTTTTGAAAGTAGTAAGTCCATCTTTCTCATATTGTTCGAGTCTACTGAAGTTTGAAGGCCAAACAACGCCTCATGGAATGGCATGGAGGGTTTGGCGTTGCCGCTTGTTCCATTCTTACAGCATTTTTTGCACAGGATGCCGATTTCCTGGACCCAGAGGCTCGCAAGGAATTTTCACGAGCCATGCTGAAGCAAAACTGTTTTATATTTAGGGATAATGCTGGGCTCACTCCCAAGGTAAGTAGCATCATTCATCACTATTCAACATCAATTTTAATTATCCGTTCAAAGGCTTGGACAGACATGTGGAGGGCCTCCTTCATACTCCAGACCTTCGTGTCCCACCTCAATTTCACCTATGGCCATGTTGGAATTCCCAATCTCAACACTGAAGCAATTGGTGCACGGGCTGCCTTTACCCTTGCTGTCACTGCAGTGAGTCATGTTTTATTTCTGTTGTATAAGTATTCTTTATATTTTCACAGGTGTGTCGTATTCTTCAGCTAGTCGTAGACAGGAATATCACCTTCAAAATCATTTCAGAAACCCGTGGCAAACGCACCAAAGCTACAAAGACAGGCGACAGAGATATTTGGACACTGATCATCATGAAGGGCAAGCAATTCGCCTTTAGCAAACCTGTCTGGGAGCCTATGACCCAGAAATTTATGCAGCCCATCATGGTGCTTCCTGACGGGGACTTTGCGAGCATCGTGCAAGAGGCACAGCAGTATGCCATAGTGCTGCCGAAGTCCGGTTCAGTCCGGTTCTTGGGCCAAATTTTCCGAATGCCAAACCAAACCATAGGTTCGGTTTAGCTGTTTGGTCGAACCCTGGACCGAACGTCACCGAACACGTTCGGGAGGTCCGGTTTGTGTTCGAACCGGGTTCGACCAAGCTTGCAGACAATGGGCCGGAGCTCCACCACGAATGCCATGCGCAAACGCCCAGTGCACATCAGCAACTGCTGACATGGCTCAGACAAGTGCGGACGACAGATGAGAGTAGGAGGAGGGAAGAAGACAAGGAGATCTTGCGAAGGGTAAGTGGGCATTGGGAACATGAAGTATGCCGACTTGTATGGCAAAAGTTCTTCTGAACACAGAACGAAAATGTACAAGGCCACACCCTCACGTCTGAGAGTTATCTGCGCGTTCTTGAACCGAGAGCATTATCGAAAGAGTTTGCGAGCCTTGAATTAATTTTACCTCTGTCAGAGCGATGATCTGCACGAAAAGATAATCATCAGTTGACTATAAAAGATTATTTGATTGTAAGGGCACGACCTTTCGACTGTAGTGCTGTAATTCGTGGTCTTCCAAGCGACATGGAAAGAGGTAGGACAAAGGTCATTTAAAGGAGCAACAGTTTCCACAAGATGTGGATGTGGATGTTGTGGACGGCATGACTAATGAGATGTGGATTGTGAGCCCCAGCGTGGTAAGGTCCCTGGTTGAAGGTAAGGCTCCAAGAGTTTACCGTGCTCGAATGCGTAAGCTGGACATGCAACCCAGCATGAATGAAGGGCAAAAGGTTCTAATTGCTTATGGAGAAACGAAAGGACAACCCGACACAACAATCGTTAGATTTGCATGGGTCCATTGGATTTCTTGATACATATGCATCGAATATATCAGGTATGAGAGTTTCGGACTATGTCAAACAATTACCTCGTGAGTTTATCACTTCACTCACAGTAGTTGTCCACTGTCATGAGTGACTGGGAGAAGGAAAAACGCTACGACGAGCTTCCTGCACAGCAAACTCTGAGAACATGTCAGTCCCCCATCCAGAGTCGAGTCTACATGCGCAACGTACCTTGAGACAAAACTATGAGCCAATAGGAGTCAGGGACTTGCAACAGCAGCAGCGAAATTGAGGTAGTGTAGGTGCTGACAGATGGTGTTCAAACACGTCCGAACTGGTTCTGGTTAGCTCCGAACCCCGAACTGGACTTAAGGTTCGGTCCAGGGGCCATGCCGGACCTGTGACCGGACCTTGAGTCCGGTTCGGAAAGGTTCGGGTTCGAACCGAGGTTCAGAACCGAACTGCGGCAGCACTAGTATGCCAAGCATCCGAGAAGTACTAGGAGCTCGAGGGCCACCAGTAATGTCATGCCTGATGAGGACGATGAATTCGCTGATCTGTTTGCATTCCGCTAAAGGTTAGTTGCCTTTACTCTCACCATTTGCTTGTTTGGACTGGCCGCCACTATCTACCGCATTCCACGCTCTTCGCCGTAACCACCCATATTTACCCATTAATGATTTATCCGTCTTACTATGTCTATTGATGTCTTACTTTCACGGCTCGTGCTTATCTACCTTCTTGCATCTTTTTAGTCTTGCTGAACTTGAAGCTTATTCGTCTTATCTTACTAAATTTAAGTGCTGTTAAGTTGCGTGTCATCTCAAGACCAGATGCTTTGATTAAGACGCTTGTCTTAGCATAAGACTGTCTTATTTCGTCTTGGCTCGTCTTAGCTATTAAAATAAGCTCGTCAAGTTGAATTAAAAGGTGTGTAATTTTACTGATGTAGTACAACTAGTTAGGCTCGTGATTGTGCAAGCGAGAAGCTGCGGAACTATCCCCGTATAAGAACTATCGCATGACAAGATGCCAAAAATCACGTCAACCTTCGTTTCAAACCTTCAAAGTCCAGGTTAGACTACTTAGCTAGAGCGTCAGTGTCAACCCCTGTTTCACCTTAATATACCTGCTGAGTTTACTGGGGAGTCTGCAAGAAAGTGGGTCGTCTTGGTCAATCATTGATAGAATGGCGTGCCGAGCTCACTCGGTAAAATAGCTCAAATTAATGAACTACGGATAATTTCTAGTGACAGGAAACAATGATCAAACCATCAACTTGCATATGTGACCCTTACATCCACTACTCTACAATATGTACCTATAACCTTTAGCAAGATTCAGTTCGCGCTCTTCCTCATCAGCGGCTTCATTCAATCGCTCAAGATGCTGCCTAAACACCCAGCACAATGAGATACATAAGATGGCCAGCACGATGCAAATGAGGCATGACTTTGTATATGTCGGGCCCAAGCTGGATAACCAGATGTACCTGATATCGTATGACATATCAGTAATGGTCACACGAGAGAAACTAGAAAGGGACTGACGGGGATAAGGTGTTCCCTGACGTTCCAATGCAATTCATGAACCCGATCGCAACTGCTCGCTTAGAGCTAGAACGGGCGAATGTATTGCTGATCCACGTTAGCAAGATGACATTTGAGACCTGTGCTTGAGCCATGAAAAATCTGGTTTGGATAATAAGAGACGCCGAGACGAGTGATACACGAAATGACTGACAGTGAGATGTAGCGAACAGTGAAATTCATCGTGGACATAGCCAAAACGTATCCAGTAATGAGCATCAACAACGCAAAGACCATATGCCAAAAGCGTTCACGCGTCGCGTCAGAGTGACTTCAAAAACGTAAGTCTTCACTGAGGGGTAAGTTGCAATTTAATAGAGCCTACCGAGCGACAGTGACAGCGGTAATTGTGCTCACGATCCATGGCGGTGTGCACAGCAGAAGACTGATAGTAGGTGAGTACCCCATTGTGGCCGCCAAGGTCGGGAAGAACATATTGAATGACAGAGATGCATTACAGCAACTCAATGCCGTGCCAACCAACCACGCTCTCCAATCTGTCATCAATGAAAGGACGACAGAAAAGCCGCCGGATGACGCAGGCTCAGCGGTACCATGACCGTCTGAATCCTCCTCCATCCGCTTTCGAGCAAGAGCATGCTCTGCAGGAGTGAGCCAACTCGCAGGGCTCGAAGGAAAGTCAGGAAGTATGAACATCCCACCGATGCCGACCAAAATTGTTAAATAGCCCTCTGTGAAAAACAGCCACCTGAACTTGAAAGTAGTCAAAATCCATGTCACACATCTGCTGGGAAAAAGATGTCTGTTCCGCACCTCCAGGCCGCAAAACCGAGAAATCCTTCCATGGTTGCCAGAACTCCAGAAGCTAGCAGCGAACCAAAAGCATTGCTAATCCCAATACCTGCGGTGAAGAACGCGGTCCTATACCCAAGCTCGTCTCGCTTATACCTGCAGTATATTTAGCAAGCTAGTCTACCATGTGAAGTGAACTGCGGGAAGTACCATCTTGAAAGCAGATAGACAGCACCAGGATAAAAGGTGGCCTCTAAGAATCCCACCAGAAAGCGTGAAAAAAGTGCTTGGTAGTAGCTGCAAAGATGTATATCAGCATTTCAATCGTACACCATTATACAATAAACCAACTTCGTGGATATCCCTTCATTGATACCATGGGGTTTCCGTTCATTTTAGATTCGGTATAACAAACATGACAAAACACACCAATAAGAGTGGTCAGGAGACCCCATAGCGACATGCAACTCGATAGATACAGCGATGGTTTCGTTATGCGGGTGAGAATCAAATTTCTGCCACGACGGCTCAACTTTCAGGGGGAAGTGTTAAAGCTTAGCAAAATCACTCACGATGGTGTTTGCATGAACACATAGCCGATGTATAGACTGCTGATCAAGGTGTTGAACTGATTACCCTTCATGCCGAGGTCTTCCTCGAAACCACGAAGCCTTGCAGCGCTACAGGTAAAAACGGATATTAGCCAGAAACATAGATATTCCTTGCAGAACGTCTTACGCGGCGTTATTTCGATCCATCTGTGAGTTGCAGCGATTATTAGAGGCGGAGAACGGACGAGACAAGTTATTGATGCCTTGCGCACCTGGTTTAAGATGTAGATAAGAACAAGATACGCTGTTCTGAAATCTAGCTTTCGTAGAAGATTTAGCTCTATCATCTGCCTAGAGATGGATTCCGGGTCGTCATTGTTGTCCAGGGATGTGCCGTAGGCAGTCTGTGTAGGTTCGCCAACCTCTATATGCAGCAGCGACCTACTTTCACTGGGAGAAGACATGAATGTTCAGAAAAGCTCACACCTCGTGTAGCGATTGCACAAGCTTGCAGTAATGTTTCCCACTTGCCTCCAACTCCGAAAGTTTCAATTTTAGCTAGCATTGCCCCAAGATAAGCCTGAGTAAGCCGGTTGGTTTTGCACACCCGCCTAGTGAGAACTCGTGACGTGTCCATCAGGAAATCCCCCGCCGAGCGAAGTGACTTGTAGCAGCGCGTAACGCAGAGCATCTTTTGAAGCGACTGTAACAGCTTGTAACGACCACTGATAGCTGAAAGCACTGAAAGCTCCATAATATCGGTTATCACACCATATCACATCCGCCGAAAGCAAGCTCCGCTCGGCATCCAGTATCGCGCCGTTCAATGTAAGTGCATGGGCCTTGTAGCGTTCATTATTCTAACTTAAAGTTAAATGATTGAAAAGATTTTATTTAATGTGCATTATGAACTGGTACAAAATTATGACTATCTAGACGACTAGGATAGACGGTATGAAAGAAGGTGCTGCAGAGGAGTAAGTAGGTGGCCTGGGTGTACAAGATTCATGGGACATATTAGTTGACGTTTCCTATAGATTATAAATCCCCTTCAGTTAGCGAATCTTAGTGAGGTTTACGAAAGTGACTCCGAGTCGCACTACTTTGCACGGGAGGTTTTCCACGATGAAAATGGTAAACAAGGCGAGCAACAAGTAACACAAATGTGTTTTATTGATTTGCAAGGCAGTTCTTCTGATGTCATGTTATTCTACTAGCAGAGTCTAGGCTATTCGAGGTAGCCCAGAGATCCGTGTAGCAATGAGCATATTGATCAACTGCATATCGTGTTCAATTGACCACTGGGACAACATGAAAACAGAAAAACGACCCACTGTAACAAATGCGGACACGTCTTTTTTTTTGGCACACATCTATGTACCTTGGTGGTTTCCTATTGATACAAGGGACAAGGGGTAAGTCATGGAGTTGAATCCCGGATCCAAAGCCGATGGATACTCACATCCAAATTGCAAACATGGTCCTTGCAGCATTTAATTCCGGGGTGTTGTTGGTCGTACTGGTCCTTGCCGCAAGGCGAGCTGTTTGAAATACACGCCGGGGTAGTGGTGGTGCTGGCACTGACGGACATAGATGTCGTCAAAGCAGCAGCAACAGCAAGGATGAATGAAAAACGCATGTCTCTTGCTAGGTAATCTAGAATGCGTCGAGGGGATCCCGGTTGATAATTCTAAGAGTCGACAGCTTGCTTATATACCCCATAAATCGTGCTTTTGGGAAGCTCAGGCTCAGTAGGTCCATCAGCCTGAATGATTGTGGCTGGCGGATTTGCATAGCCAGAATATTAATCACATAGTTCACGGATAAGCAATCATGAACATACCAACGTTTACTGAATGCATGTGAGTTTACCACAACCTCTAGATCCACTGTGGTCATAGGAATGAAGCAGCATTAGTGCCGGTGACAGGCTATCGATTCCTGGGCCCGGTTGCGCATCATCCAGCGGGAGAACAATACTGAATTATGTTGTAATGCCAAACAGGGTGCTTACAAATCCTGATTTAGCCCGAGCCTTGATCAAAGCTTTGCTGGTCCTGCAGATATAGCGCGATTTTTTCTGCAAGGCCATCTTTCTCATCAAAGCTCTCGGGAACTCCATCTCTATCCTCTTCATCATCCGCTTCTTCTATGATGGCACCTTGTTCTCGAAACACGAGGTAGGAGCCCACAAACACCCGCGAATCACGTTCAGGACTGAGTGAGGCCGTGTAGGGAGTGACGACTCTGAGAACCATAAAAGATCGCTGAAACACTGGAGAGCGAAAAAAATCATGTGTATGATGAGTGATAAAGCATATAAAATGAAGTGCGTACAAAGAACGTGTTATAATAGTAATGTGGCGATTCGTAGCGCTACAAATTATCAATGTGTTTCGAACTCTTAAGTAGCCCGATCAGACTTTTGTCGTTTCGCAGAAGATATAGATGGAGGTTGTGAATCCGAGTGAAGAAAAATATAAAACATCAAGCGGAAAGACTATGTGTATGATGAGTGATAACTTGAAAGCATGTAAAATGAAGCGCGTACGATAGGCGGTCGACTCGGAGTGCTGCAAATTATTGATGCGTTTCAAGCTCTTGAGCCCGATCAGACTTTTGTCATTTCGCAAAAGATACAGATGACTGTCGAATTCGAGTTACCTAGATGGAATTTTAGACGAACGCGCACTGAAATTTTTCGGGTGATTAAGCATTAATATGATACATACTACAAAGTTGAACGAAAGATCACGTGAGTTGAACTGAACGAAAATATGGTCATGCGAAGGGGCTCTCTCGGAAATCGGAGGTCTCGCGAAGGGGTGCGAAGGGGTTGACGGTGAGTCTGCGACTATCTTTCCTCGCCTATCAGTATTGAAATATTGACTCCTTGACAAACTTGGGCGTCAAGCCAAGTCGATCAAGTTCTGATCAAGTTAAATTAAGAACCGTGATATTTTACTGATGCTATGGGGCATAGTTGGGTATCATACACCATTTTCCTATAGATTATACTAGTAGGTCCCCTTCAGTTCAAGTTAGCGAAGATTTACGAAAGTGACTCTGAGTCGCACTACTTTGCACGGGAAGTTTTCCACGATGAAAATCGTAAGCAAGGCGAGTAACAAGTAACACAGATGTGTTTTATTTGATTTGCAAGGCAGTTCTTCTAATGTCATGTTATTCTAGAGTCTAGGCTATTCGAGGTGGCCCAGAAATCCGTGTAGCAATGAGCATATCGATCAACTGCATATCGTGTTCAATTCACCACTGGGACAACATGAAAACAGAAAAACGACCTACTATCACTCCCAAAGCTTACACAACTTTTTTTCCACACATGTATGCAACTTGGTGGTTTCCTATTGATACAAGGGACAAGGGGTAAGTCATGGAGTCGAGTCCCGGATCCAAAGCCGATTTAACTCACATCCACATCGCAAACAGATAAGGGGCAGCATTCCATATTCTGTGTTTTGTCAGCCCGATCCTTGCCGCAAGGCGAGCCTGCTTTAAGACACGTCAGGATGTTGGTGGTGTTGGCACTGACGGACATAGATGTCGTCAAAGCAATAGCAGCAAGGATGAATGAAAAACGCATCTCTCTGGAGTCGAGGGGATCACGATTGATAACTCTAAGAGTCAACAGCATGCTTATATACCCCATAAATCGTGCTTTTTTGAAGCTCAGGCTCAGTAGGTCCATCAGCCTGAATGATTGTGGCTGGCAGATTTGCATAGCCAGAATATTAATCACATAGTTCACGGATAAGCAATCATGAACATACCAACGTTTACTGAATGCATGTGAGTTTACCACAACCTCTAGATCCACTGTGGTGATAGGAATGAAGCAGCATTAGTGCCGATGACGGGCTATCGATTCCCACCACCACAAAGTAGGTTTTGTATGACGGAAGGATTTTTGTTCCTTGAAAGTTTTGTGGGTAGCTCCAAGTTGCCGCTGTCGTAGGAATTTAAATGTCCTAAAACGACTTCGCGAGAACGAGGTCTCACATCAACGTCTCAACGCGCACCGGCCTGAATGTCTTTGTAAGTTAGTATTGTAACCCAAGAGCAAGCATATACTAAGTATTGAAGATGCATCATGATCAGAGATCACTTTTGAACTTGACCGTGAAAATTATGTTTCAGTAGTGTCTTAGGGTTACAGTTACCCGCGCTAATCCCTAGACATACTTTTGTAACTTTGCGCTAGTTCTCTATAATTTTTGATAAATTTGAGAGATCAAGTCAAACTTTAGCAAATTTTTACTAGCAACGGGAGATGTGGATGTATGATGGTTTTAGGCTTATAAGTTAGTTTGATACAACCTTCCCCCAATAAGAGGTGTAACGGGTCACTTATTTACCAAGTACTGAAAAAGCTAGAAAACTGAACCGGCGATTTCCTGATGTATTCGAGGTAGCCCAGAAACGCGTATATCAATGATCATATCGATCAACTGCATATCGTGTGATCAATTGACGACTAGGACAACAGCAGAAAAACGACCCACTGTTACGAACGCGCTCTATTTTCCGACACTTGTTTCACTACATCTAAGTAAGTTGGTACCATCCTATTGATACAAGACGCAAGGGGTAAGTCATGGAGTTGAATCCCGGATCCAAAGCCGATGGATACTCACATCCAATTTGCAAGTATAGCCGGAGCAGCATGAGTATGGAACGCCGCAAATTGAGTCATATGGAAGGCACTTTGGGAGGGACCTGGCACTGACGGACATAGATGTCGTCAAAGCAGCAACAGCAGCAAGGAGGAATGAAAATCGCATGTCTCTTGCTAGGTAATCTAGGATGCGTCGAGGGGATCCCGATTGATAATTCTAAGGGTCGACAGCTTGCTATATATGGTGCTTCCGGGAAGGTCAGGCTCGGTAGGTCCACCAGCCTGAATGATTGTGGCTGGCAGATTTGCACAGGCTCGGTAGGTCCATCAGCCTGAATGATTGTCAGATTTGCATAGGGAGAATCGCATAGTCCACGGGTAAGCAATCGATGCATGCAAGTTCACCAGAACCTCTAGATCCGCGGTGGTGATAGGAATGAAGCAGCATTAATGCCGATGACGGGCTATCGATCCCCGCCAAAACAAAGTAGGACAGATGGATTTTTTATTCCTCGGAAATTTTCAAGTTTTGTAGGTAGCTTTAAGTTACTGTGGTGGTGGTGTCGTAGGAATTCGAATGTCCCAGAACGAGGTCTCGTATCACCGATATCTTTGTAACCCAATAGTCCCATACCATGGCTATAACCGAGAGCATGAGTATTGAAAATGGGATTCTTGGGCCCGGTTGCGCATCATCCAGCGGGAGAACAATACTGAATTATGTTGTAACGCCAAACAGGGTGCTTACAAATCCTGATTTAGCCCGAGCCTTGATCAAAGCTTTGCTGGTCCTGCAGATATAGCGCGATTTTTTCTGCAAGGCCATCTTTCTCATCAAAGCTCTCGGGAACTCCATCTCTATCCTCTTCATCATCCGCTTCTTCTATGATGGCACCTCGTTCTCGAAACACGAGGTAGGAGCCCACAAACACCCGCGAATCACGTTCTAATAAGTGACAGCCTTTCGTTACATACACAATGTCGTGACGTGCAGACACTATCATGCGCGAATCGTGCGAGTAAGTACAGTATACAAGCAGTACAGGAAAAAGTTAGATCTAATTTTGGCCAAGTTTGCACGAGAGGTTTTCCCTGATGAAAATCGTAAGCAAGGCGAGTCACACAAATGTGTTTTATCGATTTGCGAGGAAGTTTTTCTAATGACATGTTATTCTAGAGTCTGTTCTAGGTAGCCCAGAAATTCGTGCAGCAATGAGCATACCAATCAACTGCATATCGGCGTGTCATCAATTGACCGCTGGCACAACATGAAAGCAGAAAAACGACCCACTGTTGCGAACGCACTCAGTTTTTCGGCTCTACACATGTATGTAAGTTGTCGGCCTATAAAGCACAAGGGGTAAGTCATGGAGTCGAGTCCCGAATCCAAAGCCGATAGATACTCACATCCACTTTGCAGTCAAGGCCGGGGCAGCAAATTTCTTTGGCTTCTGGGTGTCTTTGGTCCACGTCGCAATGATTATTCATAGTTATACACGCGGGTGGCATGCCTGTGGGGGGGCCCTTGCCGCTGACGGACATAGATGTTGTCAAAGCAGCAACAGCAGCAAGGAGGAATGAAAAACGCATATCTCTTGCTATGTAATATAGAATGCGTCGATGGGATCCCAAATGATAGTTCTAAGAGTCGACAGCTTGCTTATATATCCCACAAATCGTGCTTTTGGGAAGCCCAGGATCAGTAGGTCCATCAGCCTGAATGGTTGTGGCTAGCAGATTTGCATAGGCAGAATCACGTAGTCTGCGGATAATCTAGAATAAAGGCATATCAGTCTACCACAACCTCGGAATCCACGGTAGTGACAGGAATGATGAAGCGACATTGATGTCGACGACGGACTACCGATCCCCGCCACCACAAAGTGACAGAAGGATTTTTGTTTCCTATGAAATTATCAACTTTTGTAGGCAGCTTGCTGTAGTAGTGGCGGAATAAGTTAGATGTCATAGAACGACTTCGTGAGAACGGGGTCTCACATCAAAACCAATGTCTTTGTATCCCAACACTCCTATGCCACAGCTATAACCAAGAGCATAAGTATTGAAGATAGGATTATTGGGCCCGGATGCGCATCATCCTGCGGGAGAGCATTCATTTCAAGATACTAATTATGTTGTAACGCCAAACAGTCACGATGTTCACAAATCCTGAGGCCTGATTTATGGAAAGCAGGACAGCCGTGCTCGTTTTTGCATGTCACACATCTCTATTAGGCAATAGGACTTCGAACACCCTCAAGATACAATTCCAGTGCTGTACCCTAGAGCGTTAACATTGTTGGCATACAATAATACTAAGGTCTTATACCAAGAAATCTGTCTAATTGTTCTTCTCTAAACTGACAAATGGCTTCAATCCAAATCCTGGCCATCTGCAGTAAAGGTTACAAGAATGCTTGCGCTCAAACTCATCTACTATGCCCTCAATATTCCCGCCCCCAAAGACGTCAACTCCGTCATTTATGGACCTGTCCAAGAAAAAGGTCATTAAAAACAAACAAATAGTATATGAAACATGCACAGATGAGTCAAGATTTGAGGGTCCGTTAGAAGTGTCAAACTCCCTAAATTTGTGTCAGTCTTCATGAAATGGGGTGTTAAGGAGTGCGCTGTGGTAAATACCTTGATAATCCAAAACAGACACCAAACCTTCATTCTGCACATATTGAATGTGCTGTGTGAACGTGAGGAAAATGGCTAAATCATAGCCATATTGATCCTCATCGAGAGAAGGCATGTAGTCCATGTTGTGAATGAAGTTGGTAAACTCCTGGTTGTCATCAAACACGATGTGTTCTTCAAGAAGATAGATGGCCAAAACTGTTCCTGCCTTTGTGTTTGATTTTTCTCCTGGTTTTGAGCTGGTAATGCGCTGTCCATACCCCAAAGCAACACCAGCATCGACGAAATGCACATGAGGAATCTCAAAGGGCAGAGGTGTTGGTGAAGTGCTGATATGGTGGTCAATGTAATCGTAAGTGTAGTTGAGGAGTGACTTTGCCCAGTACATGACGATACTTTCTTTCAGGACATGTTTCAGCTCATCCACTGACGAATATCGCACAATCTTGAGTGATGATGCGGCAGCCTGACTTGTTGGCGGTACCCTATAAAATGGACGTTTAACGACCACATCATGCTGAGAGCATGATCCAAGACTGCTAGAAACAATGGGGGATAGAGTTAGCCACCCAGGATGAGCTGTTTTGAAAGCGCCAATTCCTATCATACTGTGGAGGGGAACATCAATTGTGAGTTGGCTGATATGCAAGTCTGAAATGTCAAGTTCAAATGTGCAGTATTATGGTGTCTTCAGGATTTCAGTGAGCGAACGGGTTGGAATTGGATAATATTCAATATCTTTGTGGTGCCAGTCAAAGACTGTCAAGTTGTTATGAAGTTCAGTGCGTTGAAACAACAGTGAATCACTCACCTTTACTCGAGACATCTCCTAGATTTGCGCTGCCTCCATACTTTAATGCCTCTCTCATAGAGTCACAGCCAGGGAGGCAAAGTGCATCCAAGCCTTTGGATAATAACGGTGCGGCTGCAGCCTTCTTGCAAGGAGGAGATACAGTGGTTGAGCAAGAATCACTCTCTGCTCGAACATGTGTCCACTTGGCTGAGAGAGAAGGTCCCCAATGATCCTGTGCTGAGTCCAAGTCTTTGGAACTCCCATTCATTTGAGTTCGCACCTTCCAGCTCATTCCCATCCTCAAAGTCCTCGATAGTGCTCCCATCCTCAAAGTCATTGATACTGGTGTCCCTGTCATTGAAGTCATTGATACCGGTGTTCCTGTCATTGAAGTCATTGATACTGGTGTTCCCATCATCAAAGTCGTTGATACTGTTCTCATCATTGTGAGCCACAGACTGATGAAGACGATGCTGATAGTAGATAGTAGTTAGTATGAGCCGTTAAGAAGCTGTTGACTCCATTGATACTCTTACCTCTTCAATGTTCTCTAGCCACTCCTTGTACTCAACCCACTGCACCGCTGGTACAATAACCATCAATGCAAACTGCTTAGATTTAAATGTTGGCGCTTTTTTCCCATGCCAAGAAGGGACTAAACATTGGGAGAAAAAATAAGGGACATTAGGCTGGTGGATGGAGAGATCAACCCAAGCAGCATCCCTGGACAGTGAACTCGTTGGTGCACCATGGAAAACCATTTCAAAAAAAAAAGAGTTTGGGAGTGACCGTATTGAATGCAAGGGAAATAAGTCCAGGTGCGTCAATCCAGGCATCAACATCCTTCTTGCCTTCACAGATGTTCTGCAAGGAATTCAGATCAGGATTACAAAAAGCCAGAGAACGAACACCAATGTTTATGCCACGCCCAGCTTTCCTCTGTGAGTTCCCCTCATGGACTGCTGTAATTTCCAACGTGATAGTTTCCGCCAGAGGTGGAGCATACAAAAGCTTTGCCCACCGTTCACTGCTCTGAATTATATTGTGTATGGTGGATAGAATATCCTGCGGCGTCAGCAACCCTGTGCTGGCCTAAGCTCTGTGAATGTTGCCAGAATGATGGCACCAAAATATCTGGTCCTGGCGCGCTAGTCCGACTGGTGCCACTGCCTGATGGTTGAGAGTTTGGAACCACAGGGGGTGGATATATTGTAGCTAGTAAACAAGTCAATGTTCCGAATGAGCACTGTCCAAAAAAAACTCACATTTTCTCTGCGCATCATTCACACTTTGACGTATGATTTGAGGATCCGGAAGATGACTCATACCGAGCCTCTGCACACTCTGTGAAGCAGGCCTCTGCATGCTCTGGGTAAGTGGTGCATGCTGACCTGAGACATTTGAACAAATTTAATGTCATAATTAGTCAATATAATTATTGTACTCACCTGAAGGTTGGACCGATGATGAAATCTTCTGCCAATATCCCACGTAACATGTTTCGCACACGAAGCAACTTGGCTGGCCAAGAATCATGTTAGTGACATAATGACATGGGTCATTCTTGACTATGCGCCAACGGCAAGCCGGTCTATCGCAGGTACGGTCTTCTTGGGCAACAGTGTCCTCTGTGAATTGGGAGACAAGTTCCATGGTAAGGATCTAAGGGTTGACTTGGATAGCACCGACTTACTGATACTTTATATGTCTAGTCCGTAACATGCTCTGACTCATCATGTTCCAATTCATCATGTGCATGTTTGACTTACTGGTATGTACTCTCTACTCTCCCAACTGTTCTGCAGGATTTATTGCCGATTAGGGAGTGGGCAATCCAGCAGTGCACAGTGGCACCTGAGCATCTGACTGGTGTGGTAACTGTCCTGCAGGATTTGTTATGGTGGATTCATCCCAGAGAGCAGGTATGTCACTCAGCTACTACCTTCGTATCCACTTGATTATTGAACAGATATCTAGGAATGAAGGGGACAAGTCTGGGAACTGGATTTATCGCTGACCAGGGAGTGGGCAATCCTGCAGTTCGTGATTTTTACTTGCAGGGAAATTCATCGCTGACCAGGGAGTGGGCAATCCTGCAGTTCGTGATTTTGACTTGCAACCACCCGAGTCAGGGGTCTTGCAGGATTCATTTCCGATTGCAATCACCACATAATGGCCTCCTTGGAAATTTGTTCATTATATCCTGCACTGCCTGCATCCATGCCTGAGTCGCCCAAGTATCTATTGGACCGAAACTCTGCGCGAGTCGCCCGAGTAACTCCATTTGTTTAACTCATTCTTCATAATACTTATCTATTGGACTGAAACTCTGCCTGTTACAAGAACATCTAGACGCTTGGGCCCCTACCATTTTTCTCCTAATCCTCCTCGTATCAGCCCTCGCATAATACCCTTACCCTGACCTTACCCTTGTCATCCTTGTCATCCTCGCATTTCCTTTCGCTCTCTACCTGTCGCTTCAGCAGAGCCAGTACATCTGGCCGGATCCTTTCGCTGACGAAGCATACCCATGCTCCGTTCCACCACCTGACTGATCCTGTGGACAGTCCCCTTGCCCTTACTGTCTGGATGGTAACCTATGATATGATGCACGACGCATCCCCTTTGCCCTTTTCCCTTTTTCGATCTCTGACTCAGTGCGCAGTCGCACATGTTACTTATACTTAGATCTGCAGTTGCACGATCGTGCCCCTGCGTGTTTCACTTCTTGTTTTAACCTTTGACTCACTTTCTTATCAAGCATGTTCTAGTTCACCCGTGTCTCACTCCGAACGTGCCTTCCTTTTATGGTTATGCCCTTTACGGATTACTTCACTTGGTAGTACGAGTTATCATCCACTAATACGCTTCCTATCCTCTATATAAACTCGCTACCATGTACCATATTCCTTAACTTGAATCTACTTGGTTCTTGACCTCCTACTCTCACCAGAGTGATCCCTTCTGCCTAGCCAGCAGTCTATATTCTATCTTCTTATCTGCTCTTCGCGGATAAGCCTATAGTCTCGATCTTTGCTCATCGACTTCGTCGACAAGCAAAGCCCCTGTTAACTAGTCGGACTTCTGTCCTTCTAATTAACGACGATCTTACGATTAACCTTCGGGTGTCGTAAGTCTTGGCAGATACAGCTCATCGTCTAGCATCCGCTTGACGTAAGCTACCCGATTCGGACATAGGCGTCAAATCTTACTTGCCGACACGTCGCCAAGTAAGACCCCTAACCTTGGGCTAGCCCAAGGACGTCCTCGACCATTGATGACACACGCTCTGTTTGAGCATCGCCAACAGATACCATCCAAGTTGTAACACTGCCTGAGTCGCCCAAGTCATGGTAACTCCATTTGTTCTTCTCGTTCTTATCCGAAACTCTATCCGACTCAGAATTGCACAATCCTGGTGTTCTATCCAAGACTCTATCCGACTCGGAATTGCACAATCCTGGTGCACTTAAAAGAGCCTCAATGCTATGGAAGTCACTCGTCTACACTCTGAACATCCTGGCATGCCTAACCAATGGAAGCCAACTTGTACGTGGACTTTTGATTTTCGGTGATGTCAGTGTAACTAACATTGTGCTGGTAGCACCTCTTGGGATATTACACCTCACATCCTGTGCTTGTGGAAAGCCCATCAGACCGACAAGATGATTGTTGAAAACTTGCAGAAGGTTATTGATACATCCCGCTATGGTATAGGGTCAGTTGAATGTTACTAATTGTTATTGTATCCTGACAATCTGTTGCGCGCGCAGTATTACAAAGTTCAAGGAGATATGTAATGCCATGGGTCTTCAGCGTACTCAGCAGCAGAACCACTCTATTGAGTCCATCCGTGACACCATGGTGGACCTCCATGAGGTGTATCCAAACACTGGTGTGCGAGAAATGGTCTCACTACTCTTTCATGAGAAGGATATGAGTGTATCACGGTATTTGATTCGTTTCCTACTGACCTGCAGTGAATTTGACCAGAAAATCACAGGAACGTGGTCATTTCATACTTTGCCGCATACAAGGCAGACCTGGTGCATCAGTGGAAAGCCCGTCGGCTTCAGTGGAGACAATTCTGGGCCGCTGGTGTGAACGACTTGTTCACTGTCAATCAGCATGACAAATGGCTTCAGTTTGGTCTTGGACTCCACACAGGAATAGAGCCATTTTCTGGCCGCATTATGTGGATCTGGGTGTGGCACTCGAACCGCAACCCTCAACTTGTACTCACATACTATCTCAACACAATCAAAAAGCTAGGTTGTAAGTTTATTCAAACTGATACCCATTGTACCATTTCACTCAGCGGTTTATGACAGACATTCCGATGATCACACAAAGCAACCCAGGATTTGAGAACTACGGAATCACTAATGCACACACAATGCTGCACCAAATGTACAATTTGTCGCTGCATGGCACATTGCAACACTGGTGGATGCACACCAAAAAGAACGTTATGCCTGAAATTGCCTGGTCCCAGTTGCACTGGTGTTTTACTCCTGGTTTTGTGAATTAGACAGGTATCAAGACCACATCAATAATACTGCAAAGAAATGGGATCGTAACAAGGTATTTTTTTGACATGCCATTCATGCACACCACTCTAACATTCCAAATGACTAGGTTCTACCTCACAGTGTGCTGAACCTAATCTATGACTCCCCTGAAGACTTCGGGGCAATGGATTTTAAGGTGAGTTTTATTCTTCCCACTAGTACATCCTCATACTAATACACACTAGGTAACCATTGATCAGGACAGCATAGATCATGTACGGCACATGTATATCAAACCCGATCATCCAGTATTCAACTTGGTGCCTCAACCCCTTGATCATTATATTCAACATCATTATGATGACCTTGGTCAGCCTCCAGTCACCCGCCAATCAGCTTGGCACATCTACTTAGATTTGCTTCATTCTATCTAACTTGCTGAACAGGTGCTGCCACCAATAGTTTATGGTGATTTTGATGAAGACAACTTGCCGCTCCTTGAACATCAGAGGGAGTTGTTATGTGCTGACGACACTTACATGGGCGGTGTACATGGAGGACTGGGTCTTGGTATGTCTTTTGTGTGTTAATTTAATTTAAACAAGCTCTATTCTAATGGATTGTAAGCTAGATGTAGCTGACCATTGCTGACTGGATTCACTCGTGGAGCAGGATGAACCAGATGCATCTTTACTCCCTGCTGATCAAGTTGTTGAAGAGGAAGGGTTGGTTGCTTGGTTTTCTGATGAGGAGCTCAATGACGAGACATATGAGTGGTAAATACCTGGTTCATGATATGTATGATATACTAGTAGTGACCCGTGGCTACGCCACTCATTCGCGTTTGAAAACAAATATCAAAATTTGCACTTTTGGCATGCTTAACCAACCAACTCCCCATGTGATACTGTCACATGACTGGGAAAATGTGGCATTTTTTCCTCAACTTACGTAATCTGTTGAGGAAAAAGTGCCACATTTTCCGGTCAGGTGACATTTAGTATCTATAAAGTAAGGGAGAACAGTGAGGGAAGTACCGGGAGCTCACATGGTTTTTGCTTGGGCTGCTTAGAGATGCTAGATGCCATGTGGTTTCGCTTACCTCGCTTAAAGCTCGATTTGGAAACTCATGTGGCTATCACGTGCATCCGCTGCCTGTTAGGGCAGCACGCATTTAAAAACATTTATTATTTATGAAATTCAAATTATACACAATAAATTCAACTACATATTAAGAATAGACAATTGAGAAATGGGAAACAGAAAAGGAGAATGGGAGAATGAGGGAAATGGGAGAACAAGGAAAATGGGGAAATTTGGAGAATAAGAGAACAGAGAACAGGAAAACAGGAGAAAGTGACAATAAAAGAATGGAAAAAACAGGAGAACAGGAGAATGGGGAAATGGGAGAAGGGAAAAGGGGACAAGAGGATGGGAGGATGACAGGGCGACAGGAGGAGGATGGGAGTGGGAGGATGGGAGGACGACAAGAGGATGGGAGGTGTTATGACTGGGATAGTTCTTCTGTCAATGGTCAAAGATAGACCAGTCTTGTTGACAGCTTGTTCTGAACTCCTAGTACAAGGAGGGTTCAGGATCAAGGGTTCCTACTAGACGAGCGCGGCGGCTTCTATCTAGGTTCAGCGGCGAGTGGTTTTAGCACTTCTGCCTATCAAGGGTTCAGGCTAAGACAGTGAGTGACTGTCTTAGATTCAAGTATCAGACTATAAGGGTGGGGACCTTATAGAACAGGATTCAAGGGGAAAACCCAGTAGATTAAGTTAAAGAATACTACTGTTGTACATAGGGTTTATATAGGTAACAAGGAGCGGTGCAGCTGCGTCAAGAAAGGCAACAAGATAGGAGAATAGTACAACCTATCAAGATAGCAAAGATAGGTGAAACAACCATGCAGTGCATGATAGTAGTCAGGTTACAATCAAGAAGAAAGGAAGTGCAGACAGCCCGCTTGATAAGAGAATAGCCGAGTCTAGATGAGTCTAGAGTTGGCGCTATGGTTACAGAAAGGAAAAATAAGTAGGGTTAAATGTTATTGTAACAGGAGGACGACAAGAGGACAGGAGGATGGGGCACAGAACACCAGACATAACAGCAGATAAGAAAATACATATATTCAATTGTACTTTTACTTTTGTCAAAACCCTGCTCAAAGTATGTAACTTATTTTGAAACTTTGATCACAACTCAGTGAATAAAATATAATTTATTTCAAAACCTGCAATGATTATTAGAACACCCAAAGTAGGATGAAGCTGAAGGCTAGGAAGCCAACAAAGAGTGTGAAGCGCTCTTTTTGCTTCCTGTGCCAAAGGCACAACGGGTGTGTGCTAGTAGTAGATTATTGAAGGAGGTTCATATGGTACACGGAGTCCTCATGTTGCACTTACCTACTGAGTGAGGCCGTGTAGGGAGTGACAACTCTGAGGACAATAAAAGATTGCTGAGACACTGGAGAGTGAAAAAAATCATGTGTATGATGGGTGATAAAGCATATAAAATGAAGTGTGTACAAAGAACGTGTTGTAATAGGATATGTGGCGATTCAGAGCACCACAAATTATCAATGTGTTTCGAGCTCTTAAGTAGCCCGATCAGACTTTTGTCGTTTCACAGAAGATATAAATGGAGGTTGTGAATCCAAGTGAAGAAAAATATAAAACATCAAGCGAAAAGACTACGTGTATGATGGGTGTGCATGTAAAATGAAGTGCATATGAGAGCTCGACTTGGAGTGCTGCAAATTATTGATGTGTTTCAAGCGACGTGTACAAAAAGTGATTGAGGAACATCAGGAAATCATGAGTTTACCTTTTTTACTCTTTTTCCCACCTTTTGCCACTTATTTCAAACAGATCTCCTTTTTTTCTGGAAATTGACAACTGCTTCGAAATTGAGTATTCCAATATGTTTGTTAGACCTAGGAGACATGTTTCATTGCATAAGACCAACAATTAGTTTGAGGTGTGAAGTTTGTGTGACACGTTAATGCTGATAATTTTCTTTCTTGAATACTCTCCTGAGCTACCATCTTGCAAATTGAAAATCCGAAAATTTGACAGCATGCTCTTATGATGATTGCTAATAAATCCTGATAGTCCAGTTGGGACCAGGCAGTAATTTAAGAAAAATAAGTAGATTCATTTCAAATAAGTGGCAAAAGGTGGGAAAAGGAGTGAAAAAGGTAAACTCATGATTTACTGATGAACTAGAGAGACAAGCGGAGATCTAAACCGCAACCAATAGTGACTTTTGACTGCTTTTTGCTCGTCTGAACCGCCTGAACTGCCTTGAATGATCAAATCCCCTTGTCCTAAGGACGAGGACCTAATTATTTGAAGTAACGAACCATTCTCCTTATTTTACACAATAAGTCAAAAAAGTCGTGTTAAGGACGAAATAAGGGACACAACGTTTTCCTCGTGTGAATAACTTGCGCGTTGGCGGAAAACTATGCTAGCAAGGCAAGCAAGGCGGGTAACATGAATGTGTTTTTATCGATTTGCGAGAAAGTTTTTCCAATGATATGTTATTCTAGAGTCTGTTCTAGGTAGCTTAGAAATTCGTGTAGCAATAAGCATACCTATTGGCGTGTCATCAATTACCGCTGGCACAACATGAAAGCAGAAAAACGACCCACTGTTACGAACGCGCTCAGTTTGTCGGCTTTACACATCTATGTAAGTTGTCGGCCTATAAAGCACAAGGGGTAAGTCATGGAGTCGAGTCCCGGATCCAAAGCCGATAGACACTCACATCCAATTTGCAATTGATGTCTTTGGGCCCGGCGGGGCCGCAGCAATCTAGGTCCTCCTCTTTTGGGTATTTTTGGTCCACGCCGCAAAGTTCACCTGCAAGTATACAATACATCTTGGAAGGAGACTTGGGGGGACTGCCGCCACTGACGGACATAGATGTCGTCAAAACAGCAACAGCAGCGAGGAGGAATGAAAAACGCATATCTCTTGCTATGTAATATAGAATGCGTCGATGGGATCCCAAATGATAGTTCTAAGAGTCGACAGCTTGCTTATATATCCCACAAATCGTGCTTTTGGGAAGCCCAGGATCAGTAGGTCCATCAGCCTGAATGGTTGTGGCTAGCAGATTTGCATAGGCAGAATCACGTAGTCTGCGGATAATCTAGAATAAAGGCATATCAGTTTACCACAACCTCGGAATCCACGGTAGTGACAGGAATGATGAAGGGACATTAATGTCGACGACGGACTATCGATCCCCGCCACCACAAAGTGACAGAAGGATTTTTGTTTCCTATGAAATTATCAACTTTTGTAGGCAGCTTGCTGTAGTAGTGGCGGAATAAGTTAGATGTCATAGAACGACTTCGTGAGAACGGGGTCTCACACATCAAAATCAATGTCTTTGTATCCCAACACTCCTATGCCATAGCTATAACCAAGAGCATAAGTATTGAAGATAGGATTCTTGGGCCCGGATGCGCATCATCCTGCGGGAGAGCATTCGTTTCAAGATACTAATTATGTTGTAACGCCAAACAGTCACAATGTTCACAAATCCTGAGGCCTGATTCAGCGCGAGCACCCTGATCAAAATTCAACGACCTATTCCGAATGGTTCACAGTTACACCCACTCATCTTAGACATAACATACATCTTATTCTACGACGCTTCCATGAAAATTCTTCGCTGTGCAATAGCTTGTGAGTGGTAAGTGAGCTCGAAGTATCCTATGTCGACCAGAAATCAAAGAGGCAGAAGAAAAGCGAAGATGAATATTAACGTTATCTAACGTTCACCTCTTCTTCATTGCTTGCAGGGGGATGTATGTCAGCTACACCAACTTCACTCCGTTGCTGATCCTGCAGATGCAGCGCGATTTTTTCTGCAAGGCCATCCTTCTCATCAAAGCTCTCGGGTTCTCCATCCCCATCCTCTTCATCATCCACTTCTTCTATGATGGCGCCTTGTTCTCGAAACACAAGGTAGGAGCTTTCAAACACCTGCGAATAACGATCAGGACTGAGTGAGGCTTTGTAGGGAGTGACGGCTCTAACCTTGGAGTTTTGTGCGGCACAGATTCCCTTGATTATCTGGCCCTCGTGCTTGGCATGAAGTGTATGTCGGAATGAGTGAGTCAGGAGAGGGGAAAGGGAACTGAGTGGCCAGTCTGGAGGTACGAGAGGAATGACCTGTAGATGTTGTGTATGAGACATCGTAACGACAAGTAGTGCACATTGGGTGTAAGGAGGAACACACTCACGTCAACAGCATCTAAACTCGCGGCCTGTGAGCCCAGTAGTCTTGTGGTTTGCTGAGGCTCCCTGCGAAATCCATGTGTCAGGACCAGGGCTCATGGGGTTCTAAACGTACCCGTCTTCCATGTAAACTTCCAAAAGCATTCTCACCAGCTCCCCCTTCCCCTCTGAACTCTTCTCCCTCTCCAAGATTCCAGGACTGCCCTTAGCTGCGAATAGCGCGCCCCATTCACCCATTCCGCAAGCTTCGACAGCCTTTAGAGGAACGACGATGCCCCCCGTCCGAGCGTATGTCTCTGCCGAGACGGGATCTCGCAGCGTGAGGGCTAGTGCGCGGAGGGCCATCCTGTGCATGCCCATCTAGAGAGTAACTTAGCAGACAAGAGACATTGTATGTCAAAAATACCGACCTTGCCATCAAGCAACGCCACTTCCAAGCCAAGAACTTTATCGAAGCCATTAGCAACAATTTGTGACTTGATCATTTCAGCATTATATCCCGATAAAGCCTGAAGAGCAAACAAGGTTTTGAGCCGTGCGCGTTTCGATTGAGAGTCGGGTGCGGTCGATACGAAATATGTAAGGAAGGACGATTGTGGACGTTGAAGCTGCGTAGATGGAAGGGAGGGTGTATTTTTTTGTGAAGATTGCGAGGTGTAAGAAGCGACTATTATTTATGCACTGGGATGAAAATTTGAGTGACTAGCGTGGATTTAACGCACATTTGGCACGCCAGAGCTTCAGAGTACACTCATTTTGCAGGCACTCGAACAGCTCGTCGACACATGCTTGCACAAGCTGTGCATGGAGTTCCGCGTCCTTGTCAAAAAGATGCACAGTAAGCTTCCGTGATAAATGTGGGGGCACAACGAAACGAGCAACATACATCTCGCCTTCTCACAATGACCAGCCACTCCAAGAATTTCCTTGCTGCACTGGAATGTAATTGTTGCAACTCGGAAAGAATGGCGAGATCCTCCTCTCTGTCTTTTTCTTTTGCGGACCGCTTGGTCGACATGAGAAGCTATGCCATAGCGCGATCAGTTTCGCACATCTATTGCTGTCTCATGCTTACCATAAGCCCTCGCTCTGAATCTCGTGCTGTTAGCCATACTCCCCATTTTCGAAGCATCGCCCTGTCTTTTCCCTGTTTTGATTCTAACAAGGCAAACATATTACTCAGGGGATCCGACACGGAAGAATCACTATATCGTCCCCTCGACCAATCTAAGGTGAGAATTAGCATTGTCGCACCCTGATGAATAATGAAAAGTAGGGTCAAAGCAGTACCCACCCCTTCCAAATCTCCATCACTCGTCCTTCGTCACCTCTGGCCCTGAGTAACGCACATAGAGCACCCACTTCTCCGGCTTCGAGCAGCACAGGTTCCACAGCTGAAAGGCTAGCCAAATTCGTGCTTTCAAGGTGAGAAATGAGAGACGTGGTGTCACCCGATCGCGCGAATAATATAGCGAGGGCCGTATCCGTCACCTAGCAATTCCTTCAGAGCCATATAACTCAAAAATAGATATAATAACCTCCTGTTGCTTGTGTTTTCCTTGTCCCTTGAAGCCTTGGAGAACAGACTTAAGCATCACTATGGCTTCTTCCCGAAGAATCTTGTGAATCTCCTGGGCAGCATGCGCCTCACGAGTGGAGGGCGGGAGATGAGGGGAATAATTCCTGACTAGGTTTGCGGCAACTGTCAGTTCCGCCCAGACGGGGGAGAGGGGTGGGTGAGTCGGGTGCCGGGGTGTCGGAAAGAGGTAGCGGCGCATGGTCGGGAAGAGAAGGATGGGAAGGGCAATTTGATAGATTTGAATACTCACTGAGATCATCAACATTTGCCTCTATTGGCATTCGCTTTGCGATACCGTCGTACATGTCTGCTTCTTCGCCATCAATGAACAATGGCCGTGATAACTCGGGAAAGTAGGATACAAGAATACGGGGATCGAGCCCGCCTGCAAGAAAGTGTGGGGCTGCATCCACGAAACGCGTTTGAGAGAACAGAGAAAACGCAATAGCTTGATGTATGTATTCCAGTGTTTCCACCTTGGAGACTAGTCAATATTTGTCTGACAAGCAGATAAAGTAACAGCACCTCGTCAGAATCTAATGCCTGGACAGATGCGAAGTTGTTTACGAGGTTGGCAGCATCCTCTATATGGTTGTTTTCAAGCAGTGCCTCAACTTGAGATATGACGGTCAATTGAACCAGCGAATGAACAGTGTCCTGTCCGTAAACCAAAATGGAAGAACGAGGGAAAGGACTATGGCGCATCCTCAGGCTGGCAGACTTGCCAGTGCGTGTAAATCCTGACGAACTTTTAGTTCTTCGGTTTCAGGAAGATGCAAAAAAGTTAATAGTCGAGCGCGGGATGAAGACGTCCTAGCAAGCTTATGGTCAGAATTAGTTGTTACTACTTTGACATCATAAATATAACCGCAGTGTAACTGATTAGTAAGCACTTTACTTGCAGTGACCATTGACGAGGGCAAACTGAGGGCAACTTGAAACTCGAGTATCCATAACGCCCAGTACTTCCTGACAGTGGGCTCGCTGTCATGCATGACGAAGACACGATAAACTGGGATGCACTGCGAGCTCAGAGCCTTCGTCCTGGTGGATTCGGAGAGGACAGAACACGTGTCTGGTGCGCGGATATGTTGGTTTTGCTGAGCTGCTTCACTTATGATATGCTCACAGGCCTGCCCTGCTTGGAGTCCGCGTTCCGTCAGAACCTCCTCCGTATGCAGAGGTCTCTCCAGAACTTTTTACAAATAACATCCCCCATCCTGACGAGCGTCAAGTGCGTTTGGACACCGATCGGAGCTTTGTCATATATCCCGTAGGCAATATATTTCATGGCTGATTTTGCACGAGTGTTCGAACATGTCACAGGCAGACGACAACGACGAAAGTCGCCGAACTGTGTTGCAAACTTCTCTCAACAGTTTAATTGTTTCCATCCTCCGAAAGCGTCGAAAGCTGCACTATTTCCAAGGATACCATGATATTGTTACTGTTGTCTTTTTAACTCTTCCACCGGAGCTTCAGCTCCCTTGTGTAGAAAAGCTTTCCCTCCATCGGTTGAGGGACTCTATGGGACCCACGTTAGAACCGGTATTAGGACTTCTCCGGATCGCGCGTAATCTTCTGCGTATTATCGACCCTAAATATGCGATGCTGCTTGAGAGGTACCTTAACACATTTTACGCCTTGTCATGCTCTGTTTATTAATACATTTTGCATTGCTTCATAGCATTGCACCCCTGCCGTTCCATGCCCTTTCAAACCTTCTCACCCTCTTCTCACACGAGGTACCCACTCTACCTCTTATTCAGCATGTCTGGGACTTCCTGCTTTGCCGAGAGCCTTTGGCGGTAGTATGGCTAGCCGTAGCTGTAAGTGATCTTTTCTACGGCCAGTACTATGACACCATTCTGTGGCAAATATCGTTGTTTGAGCAATTCCATTATTGACGCATATATCGTGCAGGTCATTCTCGTTCGAAAGCCCGACGTTCTTCAGTTAGCTGTAGAAGACGAGGATGGGATGATACATTCAGTTTTGAATGCTCTGCCTTCACTCAGTGACGATTCCGAAACAGCAAACCACGTTCTCTCCGATCAGGTTATTCGATCAGGATCACCGGATGAGGAAAACGAAGTCACCTTCAACACAGAGGAGACGAAGCGGCTTTCAGATACACCCGACGAAAACACGAACGAGCTTTCTACAGGACAACAACAAATGATCGAACAACAGCCGGTCCCTCGTTTGACAGAGAATGGAGTGCCCAAGAATATCATCGATGGTCAAGTCGTACGTGGAGAGAGCGATGTGGCTGTTGAGGTACTGATTTTATTCGGCCCTTGCAATAGCTGGTCCCACCCAACCCACCGTTTTTTTCTAAACCGACATCGCCACGTACATCGCGTTCTAGTTCTCGCACTGCGTCCCGTTCATCATCATCATCACCACCTCAAAAATCCTGCCGGTCTCCAATTTCACTTACGTCCCTTCTAACACACGCTGCACAGCTCCTTGAAGCTTATCCTCCCACCCTTCCCGAGCTTTGCGTTAAGGACATACTTGGGCCTAAGAGCGTTGTGCACACGTGGAGACCTCCTCAAGATGGTTTCTCCACACAATGGGATAATGAACGTGATGACGAGGCAGAGAGCTGGGTCGGGAGCCCTGATGTTGTTATTCCGTTTATAGAAGATGAAGATATTGAGGAGAACGAAAATAAGCGAAAGACGAAGTCACGCAAAGGTCCTGTCACAAGGGACCGGAGATTCGTTCTCTTACACCGCCTGCGTCTTCGGTTCGGACTACTCACTTTCACGGAGAAACGGATCCTTCTGTTAGGTGCGATAGCGGTAGTTGGCCTTGCCGTTGCCCTTCGTCACAACAGGAGCTTTTCTGAGACGAGGAAAGGGTGGATGGCATGGGCATGGGCATTCGGCGGTGCAATTCGGTTTAGAACTGTGGAATGAACCAGACTGTAAGTACTAGTACTATGTTCGAACTACTTTAATGCCAATCGGTCTTCCTAAGATTATCTATGCATTGTATCACCGAATAACTTGACATTTTTATGGAACATTTATTGAGTCTTCGAATGTTAGAACTCTATTGCAGGCGCATTCTGATCGATTCATGCGACAAAGTCTTTATTTGGTATAGATTTACCATTATGGACAGCATTAACATTCACTGGTGAGGCAAGGCATCGACCACAGCAGCCATTTCGAAAAGAAACCGTTCCTTTCCACACTTTTACAATCAATGATAATAATCAGCATCAACAGGCAGTTGAGGTGATCTAGACCAATCAGAACGTTCACAATATCTGATGACATCTTTAAGCTATACCGGCTATCGAGTATGGATAATTCAACGTCGAGTTGAAGAACGAGGATGCTCGATCTTCTGCACTGCCTGCTCTATACTAAGGACCGCTGATCAAATCGGGTCAGTGTTTCTAGCTAAGCTTTTGAATATTAGGAATGCGAAAAATTATACAACACCCCTGCCACGAGAGCTTGTCGGAACCACGGTGAATACCTTGCTTCAACCTTGCTTGACAACTTTTTAGGTTTTCTCTCACCTCCTTCCCCCCAACACGTACACATGATTATCGACCAACCGATATCTCCCGATCTACGTGATGTTGGACCAGCTCATAACAACCAACTCACTCAAGTGATTGCCGCAGTGCAGCCGGTTTTGTAATCATGAGTTTTTACCTTCAAGCTTCAAGATCCATCGGCCTTGTATTGCGTGTTCGATATCTTCAAGTTCCGCAGTACCGGTACGACTCTACCGGTGCGGCTTGTTTTTCGACGCGATCTATGTTGGGGCACACAGACTCGTTAGGACTCGTTATCGGTCATTCTCTCCGAAAAGCATCCTCACTCACCCACCACGTCATTCCGTGTGACATTGATAGCTCGTACTCTGTATGTTCTTTCTTCAGCGTTTGTTCTCACCCGCTAAAGTGAGATTGTTCTTGCACCTCGCACCTAATAGACTCGTATACGTGCAAACTTAGACTAGACTTGCTTGTTTGTATGATCTACAAGACAATCGAGGGAGGAGGATAGACTTATATTTTGCACATGATAACACCTCAAAATAAGTATCGGATCATCGGACAGGCGTAGTAACCGAGTGAAGATCAAATATGACATCTAGTAGTATCTAGACATATAAGCAACGGTTACAATTGCAAGGAGTTAGGCTCGGAGCTATTATCTCAGACTAGCCACAGCATGCTGCCGCTCCGAGTTTCTCTTGCAAGCACGTTTACAACAAGGAGCCTTCAAGTTGCTATGTTGTAGTAATGCTACCCTGATCGCATACTACATGGTATGTTGCTCCTTTGATGTCGTCGTACTAAGCTCACCAATAGGACGCGTATTACATTGCCGAGGCAGCATTCACCGGAAAGTGATCGGAGTGGATTAAAGCTGCAAGTGCAAGTGATCCGTACTTGAATCCCGTGCTCTACGGGACACTGCTAACTAGAACAAAGGGCACGTACCCCTCTTGAAAGAGCACAGTGCCGCATCATTAAAACGTTAATGATCAAAACGAATTCATGATCTTCGGCAATCACCACATAATGGCTTTCTCCGAGTCCCTAGTTCATATGAATTTACGGCATCGTTTGGGTTTCGACAATCCAATATTTTTCTGCTTGGCAATTAAACAAGGTATGTAGGCTGATACCCGTGAACAGACTGATGGTGTGTCTAAGTAACAAACTAGGTTGTTGTGCTCGATCCCTGTACGTTGTGGCACTGGCGGGAAGACGTACTGACATCGAGTCAACGTGGAGCATGCAATCGAGAGTCTGCTCGGAGAGGAGCGTGCAACATTGTCGAAGATGAAAACAATGGATAACGTTAGACGGCGCGCACTCGTGGAGACGACGGTGGATAAATAGTCTGCAGAGAACCCATTCAAACCATCACACCAATACTTCACTCAAAGCACTCCCAACACTTCATTCAAAGCACGCCAATACTACTACTACTACTTCACTCAAAGCACTCTCAACACTCTCAATATGTCCTTCAACGCAAACTCCCCTGAGTCGCACCAGAGCAAGGCAGACTTGCAGCGCCAGTACAGAGAGAACCAGGGAGAGGGATTCGCGGAGCTTCAGCAAGCAATTCGTGATGTGACAGACGGGAGGGTTGACCCAGCGAAGCGCCATGAAATACTGATCGCAGGCATGCAGTCTTTTCTGTTAATATTCGATCAACTAACCCACGACACTCCAGCTGCACAGAAAATCAGAGAGTTCAGTCGTCTGAATGAAGAGTTGCGCAGACAGCTCAACAGTATGCTTCAATCGCAATCGTCGTGGGGAGCGCAAGGTTCGTTACCTGACCTTCTGACTCGCGCTTATGCTAAACAGCACACAGGCCCCTATGCCCCTGTTAACTTCAGCACTGCGCAGTATTCCAATCAATATTACCCGGACCATGCTGCGCAGTCAGACCCGAACTTCTTTGGAGGATACCCCGGATAAGGCAGGGGCATGTAATTGACTGCGATATATCAGTGTCACGCCGCGGGAGCAGGATGGAGTAATATATACCTCACTATTTATATACACTATGCCTTGGTAATTCTTCTTGTGCTTTTTGGAGAGTGGTTGGATCACTCATTTGGAACTAATACGAATTTTATTACGGATCTACTTGGGTGATAGAACAATCAAGTTTACACATTCCTAAGACGCGGCTCGTTTTTGCTTCCGTCTCGTTATAAATATAATTTAGCACTGGTGTGGAGGCCGAGCATGACATGACCATTCCACTGCCATCATAAGAGTCGATACTAACGACCAACTTGATAAATTATCGATCAGTGCAACAACAGTGATCCTACGAAGACATTAAGAAATAAGGCTGTAGAAGTGGCATCGAGTTGGTATTAGATGAAAAATTAAATATAGAAGCTGAACCCCTCGATATTAATGAAACACGTGGGCCGGTTCTTGGCTCGAGGAAACAGCGAGAATGTGCCAGTGGTATGTTTGTTTTCCAATCATGAGGGCTTGATCAATGATGCCGCCGACGAGACCGTGTGCACACCATTTTCTTCCATGGATGCTGCATTGCATTGTGTCGGACATCAAACAAGATGCCAGGATCCCGACCACACCCGAACACTGACGAAATGGTCCATCTAAGAGCATGATATCCATAACTAGGACTCAGATGCGGCAGAAGTTAACTTAAAATGCAATATGTTATTGACAGTGGAACAGATACCATTCACTGCTCTGTTGTATCACAGTAAGGTCCACAAGGGTTGCTATGACTCATTGTCGCCAAGAACTAAGGGGTCAGCTTTACTACTCAAGTGCCTGTAACGGACTCCGAGAACATTGCACCGAGAAATGCTAGTAACTATGCGTATAGCCTCGCGTCGCGCTCCCCCAATGTGGAAAATTGCAGACTTCAAGGTACTGACGTGCAGCACTCCCAGCCAATGAGATTATGTGAAATTTCCCTTGTCTCGAACCAATGAAATTAGGTTCAGTGTTCCTGATCTCCTTTCGGGCCCGATATTCCGAGTGAAATTTGCTTCCATGAGGGCGGTACTTGATTTGTTTCGCGTATGTATGAGTATCGAGGAGAGACCTGAATAAAATATGTGCTACACCACGTTAGAAGTATCGAGGTGGAGAGAAGCGGTCGGATGAGTCTAACTGAGTAATTAATAAACCAGCACCACCGTCAGTGGCAGCCGATACGTCATACCCCTGAACTGGGCATGGTCATCCCTGACTTGAACACGGTCCTGTGCTCTGCGAGCGACTTTGACACTAGGATCGATTCGGAACAATGAAAACAAGGCAGCCATGTGGCATTTAGACCGATGTCATGAGGTAGAGGAGCCAGAGCATCTTGCGGCCGATGTCATCGTTGTGAGAGATTCCACAGCCACGAGCGTTTAGAGGAGTTGGTACGCTAATTGTGATTCATGCTTGTACCACATCTGAAGACGAGGCAAGAAATCTCAGCGCTGTGTGTGTCACCTTCATGAAGAAAGGTACTAGTAGCGAAGGCAACGGTTTAAGTATTTAACATACTTCATCTATGACTCACTGCGATTTAACCTCCTCCTCTGTCGATCAAGCACACTATAAGTCCTCGTGGTCTCCAAATCCAGAGGTTTTTGACATGAGCCACCACGATACCACAGAGCGTGCATACAAGCAGAACAAGTCCACGCAGCAAAAGCAATACAGAGACAGGGAGATCGACGGCTTTGCCGACCTTCGTGAAGCCATTCGCGAATCGACAGATGATCAGGAACCCCCCAGGACAAAGTACGAGATATTATCAAAAGGTGAGTACTTCGGAGTAAAAAATCGACTCACAGAAGGATTAAACACGTGAATAGCTTCACGACACATCAGGCAGCTTGACCTGATGAACAAGATGCTGCAGCAGCAACTTCACATGCTGAAATCATCTCGAATAAACGACAAGGGCTGCATGGTGGCACAAAGTAAGTGTCAACTTTTATTGGTCTGGTCGCAATTGTCTGATAAACGGATCGTACAGCGCAGGCACCTGCTACATCCTTGCAGTGGAATGGTGATGTCAAGTCGGTTGGCACGTACCGGGCAACACAAACACAAATCGTATCGCAAAGCTCGCCATACGATTTTTACATCGGTATGGGCTCAGGGATGTGCGATACTGCTATGCTGGAGAGTGCGCCGCGGCGGGACCAGACGAGCACCGTCCTACAATCTATTGATGACTTGAACCAGATTGACCAGTACTATACTCCGTCCTTTGGACACTGCTTGAACCAGCCTGAGTCTCGCATCTCCTACAATAAAAGTTCATACTATAAACAGAATTAATATATGTAGATGATACTAAAACTCACCGAATTTTCTTAATAGTAATGGCACGGGTGTAATGGATGGTTGTAACTGGTGTGAGGAGACATATAGTAATGGTAGTATGCACTTCGGCTCGGAAGAAACTTAGGGCCCGTTCGGCAACCGGTCGTTTCGTTTGTTTGTGCGCGTTCCGTTTTGAAACGGACGGACGTTGAACTGAAACGGATGCTCCCACAGGTGTCACACGCTGTCACACTTGTACGAACTACATCAGATAATCAATGATAACCATCAGTGTGCTGCTCGAGCTCTACAACCATGACCTCCTCATCATCACAGAAGAGAAAGGCCCTCAAAGCATCTCTGAAGGCCTCCCACACCTGCAGAAAGAGAGCTGCAGTACTAGCTTTTTGTTTGTAGTAGGACGTGCGGAACCGAACAGACAAGCTAGAGACTAGAGACAAATGAATGTATACTCAGTCGTACACTCGTGGTGTAGTAGACTGTAAACTAACCTAGAGACAAATGAATGTATACTAGTAGAGTCAGTAAATGAATGAACTATAGTAATGAATGTCTCACCTCAGTTGTACACTCGTGGTGTAGTAGACTGAGGTATTAGTAACTGTTCTGTCTGTATGTACTTGCGTGATTATGTAAGCTGTACTCGCTGTATGATAATCGATAAACAAACAACATAGCTGCTGCATTTTCAGCTGCTGCAGTAGCTGTAGCCACCTTACCCTATCTTGATAAGATTCCCCAGCATGATTCTATCTTGACGGGCCATTCATGGGTCCGAGAGCTCCTATCAGGTCATCCCCGTCGCTTCCATAATATGATGGGCCTTTCCAAGCCAGTATTTTGCTGATTACTCTATGAACTTGGTGAATATGCAGGCCTTGCACATTCAAGATATATATCTTCTGAAGAACAGCTTGCAATTTTTCTTCAAATCTGCCGTACTGGGGGCACAAATAGGGACATGCAAGAACAGTTCCAACATAGTGCAGATACTATTTCAAAGTGAGTGCCCAACATTACTATTTAAAATGCAGCAGGATGAATTTATCACTGTGACTGTACTATTAGGATTTTTCTGCTTCTTCTAGACATGGTAGTATCACCACAATTTTATCACCACTACGTCAGCCTGCCACCCAATGATGTAGTCCCCCCCCGAGATTCACGGCAATCCCAAGCTCTACCCATTTTTTTCAACACTGTCAGGGTGCAATTGATGGAACACACATCGATACCTTTGTTCCCAATGATGCCCTGACTACTCGCTACCACAATCGGAAGGGCCGCCTCTCACAGAATGTCCTTGCTGCATGCACATTTGATATGCGCTTTTCATATGTTCTTGCAGGATGGGAGGGAAGTGCAGCTGACAGCCGCATATATGATGATGCTCGATGGACTGACTTTCCCATCCCCCCAAATCTCTGCTACCTTGCTGATGCAGGGTTTCCATTATGTGACTCACTCCTGGTTCCATATCATGGTGTACACTATCACCTCAAGGAATGGGGTTGTTCGAGTCAAAGGTATGTTTTTCTTTCTGTTGATCAACCGTTCAAAGATGCTGAAAAATAACTAGACCAAAAAATCACCAAGAGCTTTTCAACCTACGACATGCCCAAGCCTGAAATGTTATTGAACACATTTTCGGTGTGGTGAAGTGTCAATTCTGGCTAATGGTTGCTGCCCCAGAATACAGTCTTGTGGTACAGACAAAGCTGGTTCCTGCCCTCTGTGTCTTGCACAATTTCATCCGTGTCCATGATCCAGATGATGACAAGGAAGGAGATGAGGAGGCAGAGGTGGACCCTAATCATCAGGTTGTACAGCAGAGGGTTGAGGATTTCGGTCATACAATCACACCAGCAGAAAGGGCAAGGGCAGGACAAAAATGAGACAATATAGCAGAAGCAATGTGGGCACAGTATATTGAGTATACTATGAATGAGAACTAGGAAAATCTATCTACATTTTTCCAAGTTGAAGATGAATGTACATAGAATGGAGAGGGACATCTGAAATAGCACTGTAGGCATCTGCAATAGCTACATCTTTGGTAAACAGAGCAACAACCTTGGCACGTTTGTCAGAAGATAAGGAAGCATCTGTACAAACAGCCTGAATGGCATTAATACATCATTTCGGAGTACTAGGAACATCATCAAGAAAACTAGTAGGATCAGTGAACAACATAGCGACAGACTCAAGAGCATCAGCTACTCCAAGAATTGCTGCTGGGCCAGTCAGCTTCGCATTGGAACATTTCTTATGGATTCCAGTTGAAATTGGTGATTCCAAAGGAGCACGTGCACGTTTCAGAACATGCAGAGTGTGAGAAATGGGTGCAGACTGGTGCAAATATGAGTCAGACAATGAAGCAAGCAAGTTGATGTACATACCACTTTCTCGTCAGCTGATTCAGACTCATGATTCCCTCCCAGTGTATCCTCACCTTCAAAGATATCATCTTCGTCATCAGGGAGAAGTGTACTTGGCCAAGGAGGGCTCATCTTGTACCCAAGACTATTAATATGCAGTGCCCCTTCGCCAGTTGCATGACAACCATCCACAACCACGATGATGTCATCGTAGAGGGGGAATGGTGTTGAATGCCAAACCTTGGCTTCAGGATGTGCCTAAATAGCATTTTAGTCAACAAATATACAATGAATGAAGGCTTACCTCAATGTAATCATCCCACACTTTGTCACTGGCAATGACAATCTTCCTTGTCTCGTCCCATCCGAATCCAGACAGTTCTCACAGTTTTTGGACAATGAGACAGTTGGCCTTCAACTGCAAACAATAAATCAGCATGAAAATGGACGTAAAAATACTGCTGACAGTGCTCCAACGAAGTGAACAACTTTTTGCAGTTTTTGGAGCACCTCCACTGGTTTCATGGCTGTCTTTGAGGGCCTTTGCAGCAGCTGTAAATGCTGCAGACTTGAACATACCATTATCAGCTGAGTTTCCATTAGCAAAAGTGTTGAGTGACATGAGGAGTGTTGCATCATCCCCCGAAATCCACTTTGCATTCCATGGAATCTTGCTACTGACAGTCTGCTCACAAGGTTCCTGCCAGAAATTGTTCTCCTTGGTATCCAATGAGAGAGAGGCATTCTTAGGTGGCATGGTGGGTGGTAGTTAACAGAGTAGGGACCGACGAGAGTGAGCAAACAAGTACTAGTGCGACGCCGCATTATGCAGCGTGACAGATGTTTAATGAAACAAACACATTGCCGAACACATTTTTTCGTTTCAAACAAAAATGGATGCAAATGGATGAAAACAAATGAAACAGACACAAATGAGCGGTTGCCGAATGGGCCCTTATCTGTATTCGGTACAACACCATCCCATGGCGGTATGACATGTACAGGTGCCGGGTAACGTAGCATGCCGGAGTATCTCAGCACCACACGTCCAGCTGAGCAGACAAATTTTCTCTCGGCCCTCATTCATTTTTCTGTCATTGTCGTCGTCGAGTTCAGCATTATCACACATCCTCACTCGCCTCACACTTACATTCGTTATTTGAATTTCATTCTTTCCAATGGTGAATTCTTCAGGAACACATCATCACCTTAATCTACAGCTCAATGGGGCCACCAACGCTCGCCCATCGCCACCGCTCACTCAAAGCACAATTCCCCCCAATTCAGGTTCAGCCATGCAATCATCGGCCATGAGGCCTTCTTCATCAGTCGCACCTGTGCCCACCATCCAGAGACCGCCTGTTCAGGCCGGATCGACCCCATCTTCATCAGCCCGGCCTTCATCTGGACAAGTAACCCAACCGACAGCACCAATTCCAAGGCAGCCAGCAGCAGACCCTCTTTTGCAAGCTCAGGGGCACCCTCCTGCACAGCCTGTGGACGAGATCGCTGCTCTGAGGGCAAGGATCGCCGAGCTCGAGCGTGGGAATGCTCACGGCACCCATACATCGGCCAGAGCCCCCACTCCTCAGCAAGCTCTAATATCTGACCCAGCAGCTATTGATTGCATTCGTGCAGGCCTAGCTAGCACCAAAGAGGACTCCAAGCGGCTCACTTTGCCTGCACTTCAGCCTGGGCACAAGGTTAGTGCCTTGAACTTGCGTGAGTTTTTCATTCGTATTCGCATCCGTTTCAATCGTATTCGCGTCCTTTTTCTATCATGCTCATGGCACAAATCGCTATTTTCTGATTCCGGTGCTTGCCTCAGTAGGCATCCAGAAGTACCGATCGTGCTGTACCGTTTAGCTGCGTAAGCTATAGCATCTCATTCTATCATGCTTGTCTACACCTAGTATATAGTCTCTAATGCACTATGTATTACAGCTGTACTGTCTAAGGTAGAAGAAGCCTTCAAGCAGTACCAATATGTCCCATATACAATGCTTACTCACACAGCTCAATCCAAAGCCAATCTTCGTGGGGAAGACTCATCTTATGTTTTCACGCAGGATGGGTTAACCACCAGAGGACTTGATTGCTCAAACAAACTATCAATTTCAACTGTTGACTAGATAGGAGCAGCAAAAGCTGCAGAGGAGAAGACTTTGCACTACTGGGGTGAGGACAGAGCCTCCACCCTCGCATCACATCATCTTGTTGTGCTCGATATTGGTCGCACGTATAGTTGGTTGATTGCAATGCACTACGATGTACAGCAGTGCAAATTAGCCCACGCCAACCATGAGCACAATCTAGCTGGTCTTGACGTAGCAGCTCTCACAATAGCCAATAACAAAACTGTTTCCCTCGTACCCCTGTTGCACATCCTGTATCCCCTACTAAGCGAGCCGCACCAAATGACTTTGTGTCATCCCCTTGAAAGAGATCTAACATGTTTGCATCAAACCATTGCTTTTGGTGCAGAGCATCTGGTCACTTGCCTGCAGACTGCTCCGCCGACACCACTACCACAGGCAAGCCCGTCGTGCCCCTTGCTACCAACGCCAAAAGCAAACACGCCCTCGCAACTCCCAGTGGAAAGCATTATTGCTTCAACTGGGCCAACAGCTCCAATTGTACCTTCAGCACCAACTGCAAGAATGCCCACAGCTGCAGCCTTTGTGGGGATTCAGCCCATGAAGCCGGAGGCTGCAGAGCCCTGGGTTGATCCTCGCATTGTGGTTACCCCACTCAACCACCTACGGGTGGAAGAGCTTCTTCGTAAATATGGTATTTTCGATGATTGGTGTCATATTGTTGATGGTATACATAACAGATTTAATGTTGGCATTTCTGGCTCACCAGCCATAACTCATACCTTTTTAAAATCATTCATCATCTCTGCTCAACCCTTCCATAATCAACTTGTACATACTTTCAGAGCAAGCAGCCGGCCGATATTCCATCGGATTCAGCCCTGCACACTTAGAGCATTTAATTGGCCCATTTTGTACATCCCTGCTTGGATTAGTTCCGAAACCCCACTCAGACAAATTCCGCATAGTCCAGGATCTATCATACCCCCACAACCTTTCAGATGTTCAATCAGTGAATGCAGGAATCAATGCAGACAATTTCCCTACTGTCTGGGGTATGTTCGACGACACAGCTGCACTCATTCTTACATTACCCCCTGGTTGTGTGGCTGCAACCTTCGACGTATCATCAGCTTATCACATAATTCCAGTCACACCTTCACAGCAAAACGCACTTTGCATTTTCTGGAAAGGTGTTGTTTACGTTGATCGCGCTCTAATGTTTGGTCTCACTTTCAGTGCTGGCGTGTTTGGATCCATCGCTGACATGCTCGTGGCAATCTACAGCAAAGCAGGTTTCAATATCATTCAAAAATGGGTTGACAACTTCCTTGTAATCCATCTACCTCACCAGTCCTGGACCGAAGCCGATTTCATCGCCCTAACAGGCTACTGTGGCGTTCCCTGGAGTCTCGAAAAACTATGGTTGTTTGCCTCAATACTTTTGTTTCGTAGTAGGACGTGCGGGAGCGAACGGATGGACTAGACTAGAATAAACGAGTGTATACTCAGTCTCGTACTCGTAGTGTAATGGACTATAAACTAACCTAGAATAAACGAGTGTATACTACGAGAGTCAATAAGAGTATTAGAATATTAAATGAATGTCTCACCTCAGTCTCATACTCGTAGTGTAACGGACTGAGGTGTGTAACTCTAACGTGCCTGTATGTACTTGCGTGATTAGGTAAGCTGATTCTCGACGTATCGATAAACAAACTATTAACAACAAATACAGCGGTACATTGATTTCGACTGGGATCTGGATCGTGAGCTGGTATCCCTCCCAATAACAAAGCTCCACAAAATTCAGGATATCATTGCCAACTGGCTACTCAATGAAGTGTCATTCACTGCAAAGGAGGCCACCAGTTTGCACGGCAAACTAGTGCATGTTGCTTGTATATTCCCATTGATTCGGCCTTTCCTTTGCTCAATCATAATTTTCGCAGCCAGCTTCCGCTCCGTTCAGGCACACCTGCACCCATCCACAACAGTACTCGCAGATCTCCCTTGGATCCAATCCCTGCTGTCATACCTGCCACCCCACGTACCAATTGCCAGCCAATCCTCAACAGACATTGGGTGGTGGGGCGATGCGAGCACCTCTTTCGGTATCAGTGTTGTCATCCAAAATTTCTGGGCCGTATGGCACTGGGCCCCAGGTTTCAAAGTTGGACCCAAGCGGGCTTTCGACATCGGATGGGCTGAAGCTGTAGTGGTAGAGCTAGGATTTCAGATAGCTCTCCATCTGGGTACTGATAATTTTGCTATTTGCCTCTTACTCAAGCCTTTCTGATTGAGTTTGTCCAGGTTTATTTTTGCATTGTGCTGCCGAGAATGTTCGCTATCTCGTGCGTTCAGACAACGAAGGTGTGGTTGCAGTCACCAACAAGGGTCATTCTCACAGCCCAGAGACAAACACGATCCTGAAGCACATTTATCGGCTGCAGGCAGAGAACAATGTTCGCTTACATGCAGAATATGTTTCTACCTGCTGCAACATCGCAGATGCACTCTCATGTGGCGACATCACTGCATTCCAAGCTGGATTCCCTGCAGCAGTAGATTCTGTGTGCATTCCTCTACCCCCTCACTTAGCAGGCAAGCTGATCCCATTGTTGTGATGACATCACATCAATTGTTTCCATCGGCTGATCTAATCCCATTCTTGCACTCCTCTCATCTCCGCCCACCTTGCAAGGCCGCTGAGCGAATTTTTCTTTGGCAAGGAACAGATTCCCCTCCACCATCAACCATCGACAACCCAGTAATTCGCCATATTGCTAGTTTAGCCAACAGGGCATCTCTTCACGACACTAGCAGCTATGGGGCGGGTTTATGTAAATTTCACTTATTCTGCGATATCTTCTCAATCCCAGAACACAACCGTCTTCCAGCATCATTCAAGTTGCTGCATTCATTCACCTTGTGGGCAGTAACTGACCCAGAGCCAGGAGACCCGATCCATTCCATTTGTAGCAGCATTCCTTTTGAGCCAATATCAGTTGGTGTCACACGAAAATACCTATCAGCAGTGCAGGCTTGGCACATAGCTCAAGGCTGGCCTCCACCACTGTCGGATCCACACCATGATCGCATCAACTGGTCCTTGCGTGGCCTCGAGAACCTACATGGTGGCCATCAAAAGCCCCTCCGACCACCTATCACATTAGCAATGCTGTTAGCACTCAAAGCCACTCTCATTTTACCTGACCCTTTCGATGCATGTGTTTGGGCTATGGCATCATGTGCCTTTTTCAGCATGATGCATTTTGGCGAAGTATCAGTCACTTCCCGGTTGGCCTTCTCACCATTTAGGCACCTCACTCGAAAAAATGTATTCTTCGATGTAGACTTGTGCGGCAGCCCATATGCACGATTGGACCTGCCATCTGCTAAAACGGCTCAAGCAGGAGAGACACAATCAGTTTTCCTCAATGAGCAAGGAGAGTTATGCCCCCTCGCAGCTCTTCGACACCTGGCACAGGTTGTTCCAGCACTGGGTAATGACCCTTTGTTCTTGTGGCGAGACAGCAGGGCGACATTTGTCTGATGGTTAAGGTCTGTGCCTTGGAACAGATAAACTCCATCCTAGTAGCTTGGGGTTGGGGAACTTCATTTGGGCATTCTTTTTGAATAGGCGGTGCTTCTTTCTACCTGGCAAAGAAGGTTGACCCAGAGATAGTTCAAATTGCTGGTCATTGGAAATCACTTGCATATGAAACTTACATTCGCGCTTTTGAACAGATCTCATCACAGCACCTCACCAACGCTGCCACTCTATAACCATTGCCTCCACATTTAGTTGGGCTGAGCAGCTGAAGCCGCGGGTTGTTCCGGTGTAATGGGTGAGCAGCTCCACCTGCTTGCATCCCACCCTGAGCTAACACTTGGTCCAGCCCAACTAACTAGATCATGTCACCGACCCATATTCATGGCAGATGAAGCTGGAATGCGAATACTGTACAGCTACGCACTTAAGTTCGTCACACCATCACAGGGCGAGCGAACCGAACCTATTTCGTGTGACAGTCACACGCATATTGAGGTCATCGAACTTAAGTTGTGACATGCGGTAAAAACACGAAAACATGCAGTAAAAACACGAAAAAACTCCTTATATTGAGTATTTGCAACGCGTCTGCGCTTGCCGCGACCCTCGACATCAACCTCCTTCGAACTGTCAGTGGTCACAGCTGCAAATTGAGCTAATGGAAGAAACGCAGCGACAGGAAGACTGCCGGAAGGAGCGATCGAGAACTGTGTAGGTACAGATAAAACATCTTGAATTTTGGCCGCTGGGGCAACATCTAAGTTATGCATAGTGCAGAAAGTGAACTTGGGGGAGGAGGGAAATGTTTCAGATGGCATCCTCATTGTAGGCTGGGTTATGGCTCACCAAACATCGGATCCGCATTGACAGGACTCTGCAGCAACATAGGAAGAAGGTGTGATGTTGCCGAACGGAATTGAACTTGCAAACGAAGCTCCGAGGGGTGAGCACTAGCGACGGAGTCTCCAGGTTGAGCGCGGGCATCTCTGCGCTCGTACAAAGAAAGAAATACTTCTGCCTAATGAGACTCCCAGCCCAGTCGGTCGTCTCACACAACGAACCTATGCGCAACATGTCACACGTCACACACCCCTTCGAACCTAATGTTCATTCGGTCACACCCATATCAGGTCGAACTTAGGTGCGTAACTCTACAGTAACTTCCCTTAATTGTAACATCCTGGCGTTACAACATAATTAGTATCTTGAAATGTTCTCCCGCAGGATGATGCGCATCCGGGCCCAAGAATCCTATCTTCAATACTTATGCTCTTGGTTATAGCTATGGCATAGGAGTGTTGGGATACAAAGACATTGATTTTGATGTGTGAGACCCCGTTCTCACGAAGTCGTTCTATGACATCTAACTTATTCCGCCACTACTACAGCAAGCTGCCTACAAAAGTTGATAATTTCATAGGAAACAAAAATCCTTCTGTCACTTTGTGGTGGCGGGGATCGATAGTCCGTCGTCGACATTAATGTCCCTTCATCATTCCTGTCACTACCGTGGATTCCGAGGTTGTGGTAAACTGATATGCCTTTATTCTAGATTATCCGCAGACTACGTGATTCTGCCTATGCAAATCTGCCAGCCACAACCATTCAGGCTGATGGACCTACTGATCCTGGGCTTCCCAAAAGCACGATTTGTGGGATATATAAGCAAGCTGTCGACTCTTAGAACTATCATTTGGGATCCCATCGACGCATCCTATATTGCCTAGCAAGAGATATGCGTTTTTCATTCCTCCTTGCTGCTGTTGCTGTTTTGACGACATCTATGTCCGTCAGTGGCGGCAGTCCCCCCAAGTCTCCTCCCAAGATGTTTTGTATAGTTCCAGGTGAACTTTGCGGCGTGGACCAAAAATACCCAAACGAGGACCTAGATTGCTGCGGCCCCGCCGGGCCCAAAGACATCAATTGCAAATTGGATGTGAGTGTCTATCGGCTTTGGATCCGGGACTCGACTCCATGACTTACCCCTTGTGCTTTATAGGCCGACAACTTACATAGATGTGTAAAGCCGACAAACTGAGCGCGTTCGTAACAGTGGGTCGTTTTTCTGCTTTCATGTTGTGCCAGCGGTAATTGATGACACGCCAATAGGTATGCTTATTGCTACACGAATTTCTAAGCTACCTAGAACAGACTCTAGAATAACATATCATTGGAAAAACTTTCTCGCAAATCGATAAAAACACATTCATGTTACCCGCCTTGCTTGCCTTGCTAGCATAGTTTTCCGCCAACGCGCAAGTTATTCACACGAGGAAAACGTTGTGTCCCTTATTTCGTCCTTAACACGACTTTTTTGACTTATTGTGTAAAATAAGGAGAATGGTTCGTTACTTCAAATAATTAGGTCCTCGTCCTTAGGACAAGGGGATTTGATCATTCAAGGCAGTTCAGGCGGTTCAGACGAGCAAAAAGCAGTCAAAAGTCACTATTGGTTGCGGTTTAGATCTCCGCTTGTCTCTCTAGTTCCTCGATCGCTTTTTGTACACGTCGCTTGAAACACATCAATAATTTGCAGCACTCCAAGTCGACCTCTCGTACGCACTTCATTTTACATGCACACCCATCATACACGTAGTCTTTTCGCTTGATGTTTTATATTTTTCTTCACTCGGATTCACAACCTCCATTTATATCTTCTGCGAAACGACAAAAGTCTGATCGGGCTACTTAAGAGTTCGAAACATTGATAATTTGTAGCGCTACGAATCGCCACATTACTATTACAACACGTTCTTCGTACGCACTTCATTTTATATGCTTTATCACTCATCATATACATGATTTTTTTCGCTCTCCAGTGTTTCAGCGATCTTTTATGGTCCTCAGAGTCGTCACTCCCTACACGGCCTCACTCAGTCCTGAACGTGATTCGCGGGTGTTTGTGGGCTCCTACCTCGTGTTTCGAGAACAAGGTGCCATCATAGAAGAAACGAATGATGAAGAAGATAGAGATGGAGTTCCCGAGAGCTTTGATGAGAAGGATGGCCTTGCAGAAAAAATCGCGCTATATCTGCAGGACCAGCAAAACTTTGATCAAGGCTCGGGCTAAATCAGGATTTATAAGCACCCTGTTCGGGTTTTTTCCTAAAAAACCTTCCCTAACCTTCGGCCGCACTGGTCACAAGTGCGCGCCGCCTTACTTCCCGCGTGACACTTTGCGCCGACACGCATAGACATTGATTTTGATGTGAGACCCCGTTCTCGCGAAGTCGTTCTATGACATCTAACTTATTCCGCCACTACTACAGCAAGCTGCCTACAAAAGTTGATAATTTCATAGGAAACAAAAATCCTTCTGTCACTTTGTGGTGGCGGGGATCGATAGTCCGTCGTCGACATTAATGTCGGTTCATCATTCCTGTCACTACCGTGGATTCCGAGGTTGTGGTAAATTGATAATGCCTTTATTCTAGATTATCCGCAGACTACGTAATTCTGCCTATGCAAATCTGCCAGCCACAACCATTCAGGCTGATGGACCTACTGATCCTGGGCTTCCCAAAAGCACGATTTGTGGGATATATAAGCAAGCTGTCGACTCTTAGAACTATCATTTGGGATCCCATCGACGCATTCTATATTACATAGCAAGAGATATGCGTTTTTCATTCCTCCTTGCTGCTGTTGCTGCTTTGACAACATCTATGTCCGTCAGCGGCAAGGGCCCCCCCACAGGCATGCCACCCGCGTGTATAACTATGAATAATCATTGCGACGTGGACCAAAGACACCCAGAAGCCAAAGAAATTTGCTGCCCCGGCCTTGACTGCAAAGTGGATGTGAGTATCTATCGGCTTTGGATCCGGGACTCGACTCCATGACTTACCCCTTGTGCTTTATAGGCCGACAACTTACATACATGTGTAGAGCCGAAAAACTGAGTGCGTTCGCAACAGTGGGTCGTTTTTCTGCTTTCATGTTGTGCCAGCGGTCAATTGATGACACGCCGATATGCAGTTGATTGGTATGCTCATTGCTGCACGAATTTCTGGGCTACCTAGAACAGACTCTAGAATAACATGTCATTAGAAAAACTTCCTCGCAAATCGATAAAACACATTTGTGTGACTCGCCTTGCTTACGATTTTCATCAGGGAAAACCTCTCGTGCAAACTTGGCCAAAATTAGATCTAACTTTTTCCTGTACTGCTTGTATACTGTACTTACTCGCACGATTCGCGCATGATAGTGTCTGCAAGTCACGACATTGTGTATGTAACGAAAGGCTGTCACTTATTAAGATATTGCTCGTATATAGTTTGTAGTTTTTCATGCAATTCACTTGAACTCTTGAGCTAATCTGAAGTCGTAAACTACGTGTTAAGATATGCGAGCTTTCATTCTCTTCGCGCTTTCGTACCTTTGCAAATCCTCTTCGACCTCGACCAACCTTAACTCTCTTCCTTCGCAGCTCCTCAGATGTCTTAATGTGAGATGCCAATGCCGCTTGGTTATGAGTAAACCGCTTCTTCGACTGCTTGTATGGGCCCTCCGTTTTCGCCTTCAAACCAATACCGAGGCGGTCGGATTTAAGTACCGTTGGAATAGGCGTCAACAACAACCTCTGTGAGTACGGATCAGGTTCTTTAGATGCACAGGATGTTGGAGTAAGCAGGAGGGAAAGCGATCGGTGGAAAGATTCAAAGTCATCATCTTCTGGCTCTGATCCAGATTGGGTGAGGTCGATGAGGTCGGGAAGTATGTCTCGAGACTCTTCTTTGTCGTCAAGCGGTATATTAGTAACTAGTACTTGTCCCCGCATGCGAGATTGACACAGATGTGTGTGCTGGGCGCAGAGATCGAGCGACGTGTGCACCAAGCCCTTCTCCTTCGTTCCAGCCACCCTTCCGTAGTAGGCTGAAGCCTTTGTTGGATGGCCCTATCGCCAGCCAGACTGGAGGAACAAAATGTTCCTCCGATGGTTACAGTAGTGGTGGTGGATCTCGTGCGAGGAGGTCTGCTAATGATGGTGCAGGAGAACTAGGTTTGCTCGATGGTCCAGACTGAAGCGCTCTTTTGATGAACTAGTCGTTCTTTGTGGTAGCCGCCTTCTTTGGTTTTGGGGCCTCGTTGGGTGTACTTGACGACCTGGGTGTCGGTGGTTGATTCCCTGACGTCCTAGAGCTATCTCTTGTCAAATCTCTGTACCACTCAAAGGTCCCGTTGTCCGGAGCAGAGGTATTCGAAGATACTGTATGTGTAAGCGAAACAGTAGAACCCCACTCGTCGTATTGAATGTGCGCGGGAACAAAGGATGGGGGTGGGGCACGGCGAGTACTTAGCAGAGAAAGTTGGCGCTGCGTTCCACTGTTTAGCTTCGTTTATTGGAACTTGACCCGTCTCCTTCTCTAGTCGCTCTCGATCTGCAGGATCATAGTCTGAATGAATGTGATGAGCGACAGTGGCCATACTAGCACAGGTTGTAAGCACTTGGGGACTGCCAGTGGCTGGCTCTGACTAAGCGGACAAGAATTTGATCACCCATGACCAGAACTAATACCTATACCATTGAGTTCTTCCTATCACTACCATGGATCTCGAGGTGGGATATGTCAGCAAGCTGTCGACTCTTAGAACTATCATTTGGGATCCCCCCGACGCATCCTATACTACATAGCAAGAGACATGCGTTTTTCATTTCTCCTTGCTGCTGCCGTTGCTTTGACAGCGTCCATGTGGTCAGTGGCAACGCTGTCGACTGGTGCCGGGGAATAAACAATCTTTGCGGTACGGACTAACAAGATCCAAACCACCCACTAGATTGCTGCCACCCCTATGAATGCAAATTGGATGTGAGTATCCATCGGCTTTGAATCCAGGATTCAACCTCATGACTTACCCTTGCGCCTTGTGTCAATAGGTTGCTAGCAACTTACATAAATGTGTGGAAAAGTCGGAAAACTGAGCGCGGTCAAGGGACGACAGTCCGATTAATATTTTAATGGTCAGTGACGACCTCCGTCAGGCCTAGTAGTTTCATAGGGCCTTCTGAGTCTCTTTTCAGAATTCACGTGTGGATTCTGCTGTAGAGGGTGAGTCCATTCTCCTCCTCTCTGGATCCTCCATGCCTGATGACCGCATCATTATATAGTTGATACTATGCCTGCGAGGATGATGACGACTTCTTTAGGGCTACTCATTTAGTTCATGTTCAATTGGGCTCGGATCCCAAGTGAACGCGAACTGAGTGAATCGAGCAACCCTTTCAGATCCTCCGCACGAGTAATTGGTGCCCGATCACATTCCGAAATACCTTGACTCACCGATTGAAACTCCTGAAACAAAGGTACGTGCAGCTGCAAATTTGCCTCCGACTTACCCGAGTAGTCGGAACAGCGGTAAAAAAAACCCACGAACAGGATAACTTCCTGGCGCTCGCCGATGCCAACGATAACCGAAAGGCGCCAGCTAAATCTCAATCGACCCAATCTACAGCTCGGGTTGTTCATTAGATATCTCTTGACTTGTCCAAGATGCCTGCCATCCGTGCTATCAAGCCAAGTTTCATCGATGCATGAGGCAGCATGCGCCCTGTGCCGCACTAAATTCCACTTGTCTGTCACCTTCGCTGCCCCCGGTGGTTGGAAGGTGCGCTTTTTGGCGCCCACACCCTCGTATGGCAACCTGTCATTACTCATCACACACTGTCCTGCCGACAATCCCGGACACGCTGTCGCCGAGTTAATCAGCATCGTTGTCTTCGGCCTCAACCACATCCCATTCAGGTATGGAAGATTGACCGCTCGTATCTTATCGCTATCATGTATTTCAAAACACGAGCCTGCGCCGAGAGGCCTCGGAGCGTAACGCTCTGGTTCGGGGGTCGGAGTTAGCATGAGGTTTCGAGGGTTCGAAGCAATACCAGGCGTCATGAGGTTGTAGTTGGCCTAGTGCGTGATGCGGGAGGGCACATGTTGAGTTAGGTGTGGTAGTCTGGCAGGTGACGAGAAACTGCAGGTAGGTGTGCTGTAGACACGCGATGACAAGGTGCTTAACCTGATGCATGAGCAGAAAATTCCTTATCGAGCGGTGCTGTAAGTGAGGTGACGGCTACCCTCGGTGAGTAGATTTAGACCATCGATATACTCAAGGTCACGAAACTAAGTTGGGGAAAAACCAAAACTTAGCGCACATCTTGATAGCCTACGGCTCGCAGCCTACCGCCGGTCGTAGCATCACTTGTAAGGTGTTATGACTTATGTATGTAAGGTACTCACTTTGAACGCTAACCAAACTTGTAATTCGGTGGCATTGTCATGACCCTTGGTTTTGTCTGACAATTGATGTCAGCGTTGGTCCGAGGAGTTCGCTGAGTACCCATGAGAATATGGAACCAGGCGGGACGCGAGCGTGAACATGTCGATCAAAGATATGTCGAGATTACAGGAGAAATTTAGAGCTAATGTAGATTCTAGTCTAAATGACTCGACAAGTCGAAGAACCCTGTTGATAGCAGGCAGTTGCTGGCGGCGCGAATAGTCCTGGACCGTCTAGAAGCTGGAACCTATGCCTAAACCTATGGAAAGCCCCGAAAGACTCTGAATGCGTAGTAATTCCTGCCCGTAGAACCCTCCGTCCACTGGAAGTTCTCGGGAATCATTTATTTTCAGGTGGTGTTGGTGAGGGCTTACGAGACGCAACCTGCCCGGAATCATCATTATTATGTTTTATAAATGTTTTAGGATGCCAGAGTCTAAGAATATTTTTACATGTGATTCATGCCATACGTTGAACCCCCAACAGACAAGATCTAACTATCGCGGGTAAATGTTGATGTACGCTAGGCAAATATATTGTCCTACGCGTATAATTGTTCATGATGATTGTAATACTGGCGATCCGAGCTCCAGCGAGGATTCACCTGGCTGATGATCTGATCATATGCGACCGGCCCGAGGGTGATACCCGTGTTCCCCGATGGCATGATATTGCACAGTTCATAGCCTGTGCTGGTGACATATGGATGTGATTCAGTTGGCTGTATGCCTGCGAGCTGGCGGACGGGGTTTGGCTGCTCGATGAAGTATTCGTATTCATAATATGCAGGGGAATATGGGTCTTGCACACATGGATCTGCTGGTTGTCAATGAGCGCGGCGGATTGCATGTGTACAGAATATACTTACCACTGATTGTTGTCGGAAGTGCTCCTGCACAACTTGATGGTGTTTCGGAACTAGTGTGACAGGATTTATAAAGTTGGTGTTGCAACTTTGCGTTTAACACAGCAAGGTCTTTGATCAGCCGTGCGGCTGAACAGAATCAGACTGTCAGTTAGTTTCGTGTGTTCATTCATTATATACATACCTTTTCGTAGAACATCTTGTCTTGTCTTGGGGTCTATTTCTCCTCTAGTAGCATGACGGATCTCCGCCCGTACCAAAGAAAACCCATCGAGCTCCTTGCTCCTGTACTGTTTTTGCAAGACCGACTTGTTTTGCTTTGGCATTACTTCAACGATGTCGCGATAGAGCTGGAGCAGCTGATAGGAAGCAGGACCGTACGGTAAGTATGAATCTGGTGATTTCCCTCAGGCTTGCCGCCTCCTTATATGCCGATAATAATCGTGCCATCTGAGAGGCGCCACTTGAGGTGGAACTTACGTCCAGCTCCTAGCTTAACGGGATGGTCGAACCCTAGACCTGCAGGGTCAAAATTATTGAGCGCTTGATTAAAGTCGCCCGCATGAAGTTGGTAGTAGAGGCATTATTCGGAAGCAAACTTATTTTGGAGACGCGGCCTGCATGTGATTGCCTTTTGCTGCTCGCCTGATGTCATCCGGGATGTTGAAATCACCCAAACCAGTGCACTGCCCAAAGCGCTTTAGTGCTTGCAACCTCATGGCGAGGAACAAGCGCCGAATCGATAGCGTACTTATTGTTTCCTTCTGGATTGAGCATAATGCTGATAGGCTGGTCGTTGTCGTCTCAATCTCCGTACATCCCGCTCATGAAAGTCATCTCCAGCCTATGCCGCGGTCTGCCAGTGCCATACAGCAAGAATGATAGAACTCAAATGGGCAGCGCTACTGGTACGCGCCTATTGAACTTGAAGACATATGCAAGGTTCGGGGATGCTTCTAGCCAGTCGAGTTCTTCGTCGAGGAGCTAACCCATTTCAAACAAAGTGGGAAGCACACCTTTGCGATATACAGCCTACCATGCGATCCTCGGGGTAGCGCTTGTCACCCCACGATTAGTACCCCCGAGGCTGATAGCCACTGGGCGGCCGAGATCACCGTATATATTAATTTCTCACCCTCCTGGGTCATTACAACTTTGCGGCAAGCCAAACTCGGACCATGTCGTCAACATCGGAATGGAAGTGAGAGGTCTGCCAATCAATGTTCGGTCCGGGCAAGTGTTTTTTTATTTAGCTTGCTGTAAAGTTATGACCAAACGAAAAATTCCAGTAAAACTTTCTCTCAATTGGCGCGACGACGATTATTTTCTCAGTTGGAAAGTCAAAAGTTGTCTGATATCGACTTCTTTCAGTGGCTTCTAGCTATTCCAGAGCTGATCATTGATGAAACGTTCTTGGAATCATCATCGGATCACTGGATGAGCCGGCAAAAGCCGATTATCTGGCAAACGTCCATTGCACGAGATCTTGACAAGGTCGTAAGCCATGTTCAAGTTTCAAGTATAGCGCTGTTCTAGCGAGAGTATTTTCCTTATGTTGCATAGTACGCAGCGCTATGTATAACTGAAGTGAATTTTTGCAGGGTCGTATCGTTTAGAAGAAAAATGCAAAGTCCAAGGATAGATGAACTCTCTGGCATGCTGATTTCCAGGAGAAAAAAACAAACTTAGTACCTGGTAGGTATTGTCATCGCCCCGCCAGATCGGGAAATTTTTCGTCGAGGCGGTGCTTAGCCTGGGTGCTGAAGGGCTTTCAGGCAACTTTCGGGCGATAAAAACAAAACATGCCTTATGTTCGCCTGCAACTTGCAAGGTCTCAGTTAATTGAAATCATGGGTCCTTCATCGAAGAACTAACTGGAGGATATTTGAGGTGACATCTAATGCTGTTATCAAATAATTTCGACTGACTCTCGTGCTATTGACCAATTATCAGAGTCGACAAGGTTTCCGAGATCTTTGCGTTACGTTCTTACGTTACACTGCTGGTACGTACGGCTTGGAGAATGATTAATGACGGAGGCATCCTGTCAGGACACTTCAAATATAGCGTTTTTCGTATATGCAGGAACTATATGTATAGTCACGGTCAACCGAATAAAAACAACTTTAGTAGGTATCCAGCATTTAGTAGTACTATTAGTAGGCATAGAATCGTTAAATTCCTTGGGTCGCAGCGTGCTCAGCTGAACTGATCTCAAAAATCAACGAAACGAAAACCTTTTTCGAGAGGAAAGCCTAGTAGCTAGTGCCGGACGGATCTGTTACAAGACATCGCGACATCATTTAGAGATGTCGACCAACCTGGAACTGTTGCTGATGGTGTGTTCCACGCGCCATCCGAGTGTTGGCGTCTTTCATACATATGATCATTACCCCATTGCTGGTCAGCCAATGGGTGTTGGACTGGGAATAATATGTCACTGGTCCTATGCAATTTCTCGTAAGCGAGCTCACCCAGATGACAGTCGAAGGCTGCTGTGGCACTGTGACTTGGTTCCGGACGCGGCAAATCACGAAGTTCCTCCAACATGGTGTTGCGACAATACAGAAATTTAATCATTTCTGTAGCTGCAGTGAAGGTTTTAACGATGCCGCGATTAGAACCTAGTCGGCGAAACCGGGTTACCTTGAACAATCGTCCCAAGTCGAGTCTGATGGATATCTTTGCTCCGAGATATGTCTTGAAGTAATTTTTGGAGTTGCGCGAGTGCATGCGCTTCTTTGGCTCTATACTGCCGTTGCAACGAGGCCTTGTCCTGGGTTAAACTTGCATGTTCTAAGCTTGCGGAATGTAATCGAGAATGATGAGATGAGTGCATGACCATAGACTCGGACAACTTAATGATCTATAGGATACGTCAACTAAAGGATTAAATACTTGTCATCCTACCACGGATGAGTACAAAGAGCGCACAGGGTCCTCTTAGCAGATCTCTAAAAAATGTGATGTCACTGGCACTTCAGAACGCTAATACAACGTAGAATCGCCACTTGCGCGCTCAGCGTAGTAGATCATAGACCAGTGAGGAGATCACTTGTGATAATCGGATGAGCTTTCTTGAAATGGGGCGCGATCCATGTGTGTCAAACCTGGATTTGTGATGGTTCACCGGGGACAGCATGTTACGCGCTCACAGTCATGGTAACGCGAGTCGCCCGGAGACAGCTGCTTAAATCATGGGCAGTACTGGAAGGGTTAACTTTCATGCATGATTTGACTCGGACAAGCCCGACGAAAGTAATTACGTGATTGTTGATATATGTTTACCATAAATATTTATAGCATCAGTCACGTGATCTGTCAACGTGTTTCTAAGACTGGTAGTAACACTGCAGAGATCATAAACTTTGTGATTTAGTTTGGTTTACTGACTACGTAGGCTTGTAGGAGTCAACAGCAATGCGTTCTGGCGCACTTGTTGTTCTTGGATATGCGCTGCTTGGTTTCAGCGCATCTCCTCCGGTTGGCGTGTCCTTGCGTTCCTCTTTCAGTGCTGCAGATCCACTACTCGAAGCACTGTAAGTTCAAGCTATGTACTTCACCCTGTCGTGCAACTGAATATCACATGTCATTTACTAGAGAAACCCTGACCCTTACTTCTCCCGAGCACCTGTTTCCACTGCTTGATCATTTCCCTCTCCCACTGAAACCTGCAACACCGCAAGAATCGCATAACGCCATCTTAGATCTCGCAAAAAATCACCTTCAGCCTCCAGAAATAGCTGTCGTGGATGTTGGGCTAGCTTTACATGCCGCAAGTCCCAAGCTTGCTGCACAGCACATACATGAAAGTGGAAGGGAAGGATGCGAGGATTGGGTAGATTGGTATGGAAGTATTGCTTGCAATGCTGAAGAACTCAGGCGCCTCGTCGAAATTTCATTCGCAGACTCGTATTCCGAGTCTCAAATAAAAATGAAGCGTCTTCAAACAGATCATACTCCACCTCTTCAGCCATCACTTGACGCCCCCAGATGGACAGCAATACACTATGCGGATCCTATGGCACCTAAATTCAACACACTACATCGCGCACTACTTTCTTTGAGTCATGACGTGGAGTACGTGCTACGCTGGGCCCGGCCTGTCGTTGCGACAGATGGACCGTATTTGTCAGGGTTTGGTGTCGCGCTGGACTTGAAGAAGATGGATTACCTCGCTGTAGATGACCGGAAGCGGGCTTCCACCTCTCGTGATGACCCCTCTGGGGACGAGATACAGGAAGAGAAAGAAAGTGACGTGCTAAGCTGTATTTTCGAGGCCATGTCGTACATTGATACCGCAATGGAGGAGAATGCTGCCACAAATAATCCCTTGAGTGCAGAAGAGATTCAAGGTAGCTTGACTTTTATCACTATCATATTACTTAGTACTCACCTCGCATGGCGCAGACCTTGGTCTTAAAGCAACATCCCTTCTTGGTCTCCTTTCCAACCGCTCTTCCTTCCCCTCAGATATATCTTCATGCTTATTGGGAAATTCGCTCACCCCGCTGCATGTATTGCACACGCTGTCTGCGAATTTTCCGCGCTATGCTGCTCCACTTGCGCGCAAAGTCCGTGTGCCGGACACAGTACGAGACGAAGTGCAAGATAACTGGGGGAAGGTGATGATGGGCATGAACATGGTATGGATCAATGGGAGGGTGCTAGAGGGCGACGCTGGGATATTCGGGTGGGTTTTCTGTCTTTATCATTCTTCCCACCATTTGTATTTTCCCTCCGCCTTTTGCGCTACATTCCAAGGTTGGTTCAGTTCTGATTTAAGTTCAGGCTTCTACGCAACTTTGCGCGCGAACGTGCTCTTATTCGCTCACTTGTCGAGCTTGGTTTGTCCCGGTCGCAGGCCATAGAGTTTGTCGTACACCCAGTGCATTCAGGTCCATTTGATCCATCTCCGTCGAAATTGGAAGTCAAGAAAGGCACCAAGTTTGGTTCGGCGAAGCACTTTGCACAAGAAATTTTGCGCACGGGTACCGAGAACAACGCGGAGGCAGAGGTTTCGAATGAAGCACCGCGGAGATATGATATTCCTTCAAAGTGGAACGATCTCTTGGACGGCCTCGTCGACTCTTCAGATAGGCCAGAGGGGGGCAGCGTTATATTATGGAGGAATGATATCGAGCAGGACACACAATACGCTGAGTGGGGGGCAAACTTGAGGCAGGTGAGTGTATAAACGCACAGTCGTGGATAATTTGATTGAAGCATGCTAACTTGTCTGGTTTGCGTTACATGCATAGCTTCTCCGCACGCATCCTACTCAACTTTTCAGTCCTTACTTGCGTTTGCGGATCAACTTCATTAATGTCATCCTCGCCCTCGACTTTTCGCAGCCGCGATCTTTGTCTCTCGTTGCAAACCAAGTAGATAGCATCATTACTCGCGGGTTTCCTGTCAGGTGGGGATTTGTTCCAGTTTCTGCCGATGAGGATGGTGCGTGAAGAGATTATTTTTCTCATATATAATACTCATCGTCATACGTGGATAGGCTTAAAGATGGCGAGAATTGTATACTATGTTGCACAGAAATTCAGTCGTCCAGAAGTAGCTTCTTTTTTCCGCTCTGTATGTCCTTCAATCTACCCTTATTCTATCTTGCCTGATCGTTCTCTTCTATAGTTATCCACTGCACACACGCAGCAGCACTTGCCTGCGTTGTCTTGGAGTATTGTTCATGCAACATTCAACTCTCTTGGGGCAGCAGATAACTTTGCAGACGTCGCTAGCGGAAAGGTACCCAGCGTTGAAGATGCTCTAGAGAGCGCAAGGCGGTGGAGGAAAAGGCTTGGTGTGAGCGGTAATGATGGGGAAGGGTTTGTTAATGGAAGATGGTCTGAAGTGGGGGATAATTTCTTACGAGACCTGCAGAATGAGGCAGCTGGACAGATGCAGTTACTGCAGGAACTGGTAAGCGTTTTGATTCACATTCCCTCCTGACATCGCTGTCTAATCGAACGCCTCATTTACTTACCCTCTTTCCTTAGGTGTACCTCGAAGAACTGACCGGTGCTTCCGTACCACTCATCTCAACGTTCTTCTATGACCTCCCTACAACACTCTTGAGCCGGAATCCGTACATTTTCAGCAAAGCGCCCTCTTCGGTGCATGCTCCTTCTTCGGGTACTGGCAATCTCAAAATTTTTGATCTCCGTGATTTGGGTAAACGCACGGGGTGGAGCCCGCTCACATGCGCATGGGTGACATCGGGTGAATCCTGTTACATATACGGTTACGCCATGCTAATTCTGTCGCTCGTTGTCAGATGCTGAAAGAACACCTGTAAGTATGGTTGTTATCGGCAATTTGGATTCGGCGGAGGGGAAAGCACTGGTTCGGGAGGCTGTGACATTCATTTCTGTGAGTAACCTGTGTCTGCGCGCTTTCGTGCTAATACACGCGTAGAGAGAGGAATCGCAATCACGCATTACATTCCTACATAATCCCTCGACCGGCTCACCTAGGGGCAATCTGTCATCCTTCTTTGCACAATTTGGGTCAACAAGCGATCTTGGGGAGCTCTCTCCAGATGTGTTCAAACGAGCGCTTGACGATTTGGAAACGCAAGATGCTACACAGGTATTTATCACCGACGGGACTAAACTCCGATCAGACCCGGAAGCATACACAGCGTTTCTGACTACAAGCCGCCTTCTCGCGCGTGAGGCGGGCCTTCAACCTGGAGAACAAGCCATCATTGTTAATGGCCGGGCACGTTTCTTATTCTTCTTTTCGGTCTAATGTGGATAATTAAACTTCATGCATAGCTCATTGGTCCTTTCGCTCCCAAGTCGGAGTTCGTTTCTGAAGACTTTGCGACGTTGGAGACATATGAAATTAAAAAGCGAGTTGGACGTGTCGCGCAAGCTATTGAAGAGGTTCTAGCTGACGGCACAGAGCTTGATGCGTGGGTGGTCTTGATCTGCCCTGCCTTTGGGTTCTGATATTGAATTTTGTGTACAGGCTTGCATATGCAAACCTGGTCTCGGTGGCATCGTCGATTATCTACGCAGATCAACAGCCAGATCCAAGTGAAGTTGGATTGTTTGACAGCGCACCTCGAACTAGGACTAGTAATTATAGACTCTTATCGGGTAATTACACGTATGTGTTCCCCCATCTGCATGCAGTGACACGCTGAACGCACTATCCTTTTCCAGGAAATTTGAATTCGGTGATCGAGAGAATGCACTGACACACCTTGTCCTGCTCCTTGATCCCCTGAGTGAAGGAGCGCAGAAGTGGATCGCAATCTTGGAGGTAAGCCGTTATGGGGACTTTAGAATTGTCAACGTGATGCAGGCGACTGTAGAAACACGAGGAGCTATTCCCAGAGGTGTACTTCGAACTGTACCTCAATCCAGCTCAACATTCCGAAGTATGCAAAATTCCTTCATACAAATTGGTCAAACTAATCGGATTCACAGATTCCACTCAAACGATTTTACCGATATAGTATTGAGCCTCGCGTGCAGTATGACAACAAAGGGTGAGGGAGTCTCTTTTCCTGCTTATGATGTCACTGAGGAGCAGTCCAGCGACGAGATTCCGGCGCAAGTTACCTTCAATGGCCTGTCCGTAGACCCAATATATACTCTTAGCATGGACGTTCCCCCCTCGTGGCTCGTTCGCCCACGAGAAGCCCTCTACGACCTTGACAACGTTCAGCCGAGCACACTTCCACCTGATGGCCTTCATGCTCTTTTCTCGCTCGACTACCTCGTCGTTGAAGGGCATGCACGGGAGACGAAGTCCAACAGCCCTCCTCGAGGCGTACAGCTCCAACTGACTACTTCATCTCCCGCTGCCAACCATACTCCGTCCGTAGTCGATGACACTCAGGTTGTCGCAAATCTTGGCTACCTGCAGTTTAAAGCTCGCCCAGGAACATTCAAACTTAGTATTCGCGAGGGAGGAGGCCGTGAGGTATATGATATAGCCAGCGTGGGGAGTGAGGGGTGGAATAGTCCTTCTGTGGAAGAATCAGGAGCGGAATTAACTGTGATGAGCTTTGAGGGACTAACCCTATACCCAAGGCTGTTACGGAAGCCGGGTATGGAGAAGGTAGATGTGCTAGCAGGGTTACAGCAACACTCAAGCCATTCCCAAACCACCATACACGGTATCTTGTCCAAGTGGGTGGTTCTTTCATTCCTAATTGCCATTGCTGGTCCTGAATTCACGTCAGGGTTTTATCTCTTTTCACATCAAAGAGTGAAAGCACGACTGAAGTCGCAGAGACGGGCGCTAAACAAGCGGACATCAACATATTCACAGTTGCTTCTGGGCTGCTCTATGAGGTGCGCTCCCTTTCCCCTTCTGCAATGCTCGATGCCTCCAACAATTCTCTCCTTTCAGCGTTTCGCTTCCATCATGATTCTTAGCGTCCTACGCAACACAAATAGCACTGTGAAATTCTGGTTCATCGAGAACTTCCTATCGCCTTCCTTCTTGGTCAGTTGGCGTGACGTATTGCTTGCAACATGCCTCATTGTCGTATTACAGGAATTCATACCACACATGGCTGAAGAATATGGCTTCCAGTATGAGCTCGTGACTTATAAATGGCCGTCTTGGCTCCGTGCCCAGAAGGAAAAGCAGCGCATTATTTGGGCATACAAGATTCTTTTCCTCGATGTTTTGTTTCCCATGGACCTCAATAAGGTCATCTTCGTCGACGCGGACCAAATTGTCCGTGCAGATCTTCAGGAACTGGTAGACCTCGACTTACACGGTGCACCATATGGCTATACACCCATGGGCGATGACAACTACGAGATGGAAGGTTTCCGGTTCTGGAAAACTGGATATTGGAAAGACTTCTTGGGTGATCTCCCGTATCACATCAGGTGAGTTTATGTGTGGGTTGCACGATGTTGAATCAATCTGATGCTTCCCCAGTGCCCTGTATGTAGTAGATCTTGTTCGTTTTCGCCAGGTATGTGGGTCAGTTCTGATGACGATCCCTGACTGATGGACTTTAGATGGCTGCGGGAGTAAGTTGGTTCTTACCGCGTCCGAGGACTTTGAGTGACAGCTTGATCTCAGGACATCCTTCGTGGACAATACCAGATGCTTTCAGCTGATCCAAACTCCCTTGCTAACTTGGACCAAGGTCAGTTGTGCGAGTCTTGAGAAGACACCTGCTGATGCAAGTTCAGACCTGCCAAATAATATCCAAAGAGAAGTGCCGATAGTGAGTTGAGATTGTGTCTGAGCGATACTACAGGCCATTGACCCCTACTAGTTCTCTCTTCACGAAGACTGGCTTTGGGTAAGTAATCTTGAACTTCAATATTCTTCCAATCATGGTGATGACGTGTTTGATGCAGTGTGAAACCTGGTGTATGTCATCAAACTCACCCTAGACCCCCTTAACCATATGTTATATGCAGGCAGCGCAGATCGCCTTCATCGTGCCAAAACCATTGATTTGTGTCAGAACCCCCTTACGGTCAGCCCTCCCAGAGTATATCAGTCGTTTCATCTGACACCTAGTTGGTTCACAGAAAGAACCAAAATTATCGCGTGCAAGGCAGATCCCTGAGTGGGAGGAATACGACAACGAGATTGCACAATTCGCGGGCCGACTGGCTTCCGAAGGCAAGATTCATTCGAGTGTTGCTACCGCTCGTTCGGATGTCCTTGCAAATGTTGGGTTGGTTCAGCCAGCACACGACAATGATATCGAAGGGGCTTCAGGGGGTGAGAACCTTGAGCGTCCGCATGACGAATTGTAGATGAAAATCACGGACAATCTTTACCGATGGAATTTACCGCGTTACTAAGTATACTGTAAAGGCTGATCCACGCTGATCAATTGAATATGCCAGTTGTCACCTCGTGAGTTCTCCGCTGTTCAGCGTTGCGCCCGGGTAGGTCTTGAGCCGGCTGGGATCCAGAACTCGCACGGGTGTTTGTAAGTTACACTTTCGCCTTATCGGTAGGGGCCTGGTCTAGTTAGACCTTAGAGAAGCAAGACTGTGATGCCGGCCCGCTTGAGCACGACAAACTCAGAGTAATCTTGTGACAAAACATGATTCGCCCCTAAGCCAGGGATGATCGCAACGTCATATCATATTTACGACTCACCCTAAACCTTCTTCATTGCTGGCAAGAGATAATGAGGCAAGCCAGGGTCGACACTATCGCTCGTGCTCAAAGGAGATGTTTGGTTCGACTCGTCTGGACCTATTTTATGCCTAGTGTAGATGCGATCAATCTGCATTCCCTGCTAGGACGGAATGAGATAAATTTTGCCCCAAGCGAGGACATTACACCGATGAAGACGGGGACGAGGCATTAAGTATATGAGTATTGCTTTCTGATACTCATTGATATGTTTCAGCCTTGACTCCACGCACCTACCGAGTAGAACGCCTTGCGTTTTTTATAAGCTACGTCAGATTCTTAGCCGTGATCAGAAGGAAGTAAAGACGCAGCATTATTATTAGATATGCACCGATTCTGAACAGCAAAATCTTATCGACAATGCTGTAAGAGTTCATGAAGAACGCATCTTATCATCGAGTGGAGACTGATATGAGCTGATACGAGGGCGGAAGACGTTGGGCGTAAGTGGGTGTTAAACTTTGTAGGGTAAGCGCGGTAGAAATAGGTGAGGGCATGGCAGGCTTTGAGTGTGTCGCCTCCGTTCATATAATTTGATGAAATCCGAACGGTGGGGAGACACTTACGTTATGAGCTCCACTCATATCAGCAGGTGATGCACGCCGATTTCATAATGAAAAGAAGGTAAACGATTTGGGAGACGAATCTGTGCAATGAGGCGCCCTAAAAAGGTAAAAGCGGCCCCGGAAGGAAGACTTGAAAGGGGATGCCGGGTAAGGTGCGACTATGAAAAAAATGATCACAGCTGGCAGCCGCACAGGCACATACGAGCGTGGCACCACTGTATGATAAGAAGGTACCCACAGGAGGATACAGCATATAATGATGTTATTGTTCTTGGGGATAAAACCTCGAGTGAGCAACGTTGCAGTTGGCGTCAATAGGTGCAATCATGGGGAAGCACGGTAAGGGCGTGTGCGCAAGTGATTGTAGTCTAGGAGATCAATAACAAGGGAATCACCGCCTCACTGAGTGACTGTTAGTACTCGGGTAGAGGTTATTGTATTAAGCACAAACCGTGGTGATAGAACCTGGTGTTCTATTTTGTGTATGTGTTCATCTTAGTGGAGACTGAGTGGAAGATCAAGAAGAACAACTCGCCAACAAAAAGGAGACGAGCAATAAGCCACGGCGGCAGAGAGGATCTACGCTACAAGGAAGCTATCCTAATCAGGAAAGAAGGTACAAGATGTTCAAAACTAGTACAAATAACTTCCAAATGAGGTTATATTCAGACTCAGATAATAGAAAAGTGTGACAAAATACTATATTTGGTAATGCGTTACTCCTGCGCGGTGTCGGAGAACAAAAAGCTCCATGTGTCATCCGAAGATCAGTCATCCCACGATATCCTCGTTTTTTATTCCTCTCACATCACCCTCAACTTTGTCGTCGTCATCATCGCCGTCGTCCTCAACCTCTTCGTCGTCGCTGCGCTCGTTGTACTCGTCATTTCATTTAACATTCTACCTTAACAAATGCTTCTTGCTCACAAACCCCATCCTCCGCCCTTCATGTCGCCTAACATATCACATCGTCGTCATCCTTCGGCTCCTCCAGCAGTCGTAGTTCAAGCAACGAAAACACCTGGCTTGCTTTTCATCTCAAAGCAGCCCTCACGACCCTCAACTCCTCGTAACCACCAACAGCTCCCTCAGACTCATCAGAAACAGCATCGGTCGCCAAAGCCGAAACAGAAACAGCTCTTCCCTCAATCTCAAAGCCGTGCAACACAGCCTCCAATCTCAGAGTCATCCGATGAACCTGCCAAACCTACTACGCAGACAATTCATTTAGATGTCGTTTCGAAGCTCCCCGTTCATCCAGCTACATCATTGCCCGACAAGGCTATACGAGGTAGACAAACCAAGGCACCTAAAGATAAGGGAACGACGAGGTATTCAATTATATTACGTTATGTTTACTCAGCTACATACCGTTATTTGCCCCCTTCTCCTTTTTAGAAGCTCTTCTTCAAATGCTCAAGCCCGACGCAGCAACATCCGTCAACCCTCGCCACCTATTCTCTCGCAGGCTGAGGGTATACGATCTTCGACGCAAACCTTTACCCATCACAATAACAATCCCGCATCCAACTCTTTTGATCCCTTTGTTGTCAGTTCTGATTCTGACTCGGATAATTCGCTTCCACCCATGACTTTGACGCCCAAGTATCCTTCTTCGCAAGCACCTTCTTTGACATCTCAGCCGACTGGGAAACTGGCAGCTCGTCGCCGTCGCCCTGTCCCCCAGCAAGTTGCGACACCCACCCCTACCACTAGGGCAGTTCCTGTTCCTAGATCTAATACTCGGCCCACTGGTCACAATCTCTCTCGTTCGGCTCCAAGCCAGTCTGCTGCGCCACTCCGAACCGCACGGCGCACTTCCGCCGGCTCTGCCACAGATTTCCCGGTCTGTGATGACACCACTGACGTTGATGATGATAATTCTCCTTTATCAACCCCCACTCGTGAGAGATCTGCTGGGACTTGGCAACAGCTTGCATTTGAGCAAGGTCCCCGCACGGCACCGCTTAATAATAGCCCAGGATTTCCGTTTGGCGGGCAGTTAAACTGCACCACCCCGTCCCCATCCCGCAAACATTACAGAACGCCCAGTGAGGGTGTTTTTCACATGTCCTTAGACGAGGACATGGCATCGGCTTCTGATACTTCTGAAGATCAAAAGAAGTTGTTTGGCTTCATGCCAAGGAATCCGGGGTCAGTTGGACCGAGCGTCACCCGCGCTGTTAAGGAGAAGGCTGGGTTTTTCGCGAGCTCAGTATTCCAAAACTCGCCGAGCCCCGACGAGTTGCCTCCGCCCGCTTTTTGAGCGGTACTTTCACTCTTAAAACAATCATCAAGTGTAGAGGTTGGTGATTCAATTCTTGCGATAGAACGTCAAATCGTTGAACAGCGGTTTAGATTTTCGTATTGGCAAGCAGCCCCTAGAATAATATCACCTCACCACCGACATAATCTCCCTTTCCTTTCGCCGCGGAATATTCTCGAACGTATACTGAACCTAATACACCCTCATCGCGAAAAAGTCGACATACACCTGCTTCTGACGACGTGATCTTCCGTGGCGCACAGTGTCTTATACCTCTTTTACCGATATCATTATCCTTTCGAAGTCTTCCATCAGGCAACGTTTTTGTTGTGGTCTTCTCTCTTGGGCTCTTGGCTCCCACGTTTCTATGGCATCGCTTGTCTAATAGACTTGCCGCTCTGCACTTGTCTTGCTTGTCATATCCGGTCTATTTCGGTCATGGTCACCCGCACAGGACACATTCGCGGCTTGTCCCAGATGTAATACATCTGGGTCACCACTCAGCAGCGACATTCATACCTCGCTCGCTGGCGGTTCATTCTCTATCTATTTTTTTTCACCCCTCAATGTGTCACTACCACGGCTCCATCATCATCATGCTTTCGCAACATCGCATCGGCATTTCTTATTATCTCGGTTGCCCGACAGCACTCGGGCTTGTATAAAAGGCGGCACAAGGCGCAGACTATCCACTCTATAAACGACAAAAATATTAACATCAAGCCTTGCGTCGCCCGCTGCGTATTGTGTATATGACGCCACGCCATTCCCCTCCCCTCCCGGCCGATCGTGCTTATTTATCTATCGGCCTCGCGTCTGCACGTGGGGTCCTAGTATTTCCACGCCTGAGCGTGTTCTTGGATCTTGGGACTCCGTCTTGTGATATTCTCATTTTTTCTTCTACTTTTCACTCACGACAATTTTCCCTTTCTCGGTTATTCCCTGGCCTTAGTATCGTATACTTTCCCGGCACCCGCCTGTGTTTTTAGCCCGATCCCTTGGGTGCTCGGGTTATATATTTCGTTTCACTCCATTCTCCCATTCGCCTCACGGCTGCCATGCTTTTTCTGATTCTGGCGGCAGCTATATTCCTTTTTTTCAGATAACACAAAGGTGTATCAATATCGACTCAGCCCATACATTCTCGGACTATTACGTCGCATCATAACTCTTTCACTTCTTTTCCTGAATGTGCTATAGTCATTTTACATTCTCGTAGCATCCGCGCTTCTTTTATCTTCCCTGTTCATGATGCGACCCGATTTTCCATTGTATAATCCGTGTGGGTGTGGGGTTACTTATCCGAGCATCCTGACTCTTGACTAAGTTTTGGTTACAGTTCTATCATACGTTTCCTGCACAGGCGCAGATGTACATACATACTCTACTTAGTATGCCTCTATCCTCACGTGCCTGTGCATCTTTGATCCGCCAGTTAAGATCATACTTAAAAACTTACACTCGTTATACATCCTTATATCAATCCGTACACTCCTTATTGTGATCTGCAATAGACTTCATTGACTCTACGTAAAGCTTGTTGCAGCGATCAACTGAGTCATGCAAACACGTTGGAGTGTCATCAATGATTCGATATCGAAATCTTATTTTTTCAAGACACCTCCGTGATCGTAGCAGATCACGCCTTTCCTATTCCTACACCACTAACGCACAGACAATGGAGGACTTACAGGTTGCCGTGGTAGGCGTCGGAGGCGTCGGGACCCAAGTCGTCGAACAGCTGATCGCCAACCCGATCTATGGCTTCCAGCTCGTAGCGCTCACCTCTTCCAAGCGCATGCTCCAGCTCACCAAAGACCACTGCATCCACCCCATAGCATGGAAGGACGCGCTTAATGCCAGCAAGACACCCGTCGACCTCTCTGCGGTGAAAAGCACCTTGCAGGAGCTCGTGAAGCAGGGCAAGAAGGTTGTCTTTATCGATAACACCTCTTCGCAGGATGTTGCGGAGATGTACCCTGCGTTGTTGAGTGTGGGGATCAATGTGGTCACGCCGAATAAGAAGGCGTTTTCGGGCGAGGTAGGGTTGTATCAGGGTATTGTCCAGGCGAGCAAGAGTGGAAGGTATTTGCATGAGTCCACGGTGGGTGCTGGACTGCCGATCATCTCGACACTGAGAGATTTGGTAGAGACGGGGGACAAGGTGAGCCTTTGCTGGCTGAGATGTGATGGATTGAGGCTGATCGCGTGCGATCAGGTTGTCAAGATTGAGGGTGTTTTCTCAGGGACCATGAGTTATATCTTCAACAACTTTTCTTCTGTGGAAGGAAGCGATGAAAGCTTTTCGTCGATAGTCAAAGGAGCCCGAGCACAGGGATACACGGTATGTGTTTTGTTTGACCTGGGTTTGCGCAGTGCCCAGATGCCACGATGCTCCAGGAACCCAACCCGGCAGACGATCTGAATGGCGCAGATGTCGCTCGAAAATTGACGATCCTAGCGCGTATCATTCCAGAGCTCAAGGACGAGCAAGGAAACTTCCCGCTTCCGCACGGATACCAGTCAGTGGAGACTACATCGTTAATCCAGGATGCCCCTGCAAACGCTGTTTCCAACGGGGACGAGTTTATGAAGTGGCTTCCCGAACAGGACGTGCATTTTGCACAGATGCGTGAGCAGGCTGCGAATGAGGGTAGTGTTCTCCGCTACGTGGGCGTCGTCGATGTAAAAAATAAAGTTGTGAAAGCCGAGTTGGCAAAGTAGGTTTCATGATGGGTTCACAAGCATGCCTTGTTCTGATCAACTTTCCAGATACTCAAAAACTCATCCGTTCGCAACATCGTTGGGAGGATCAGACAATATCATCATGTTCCATACCGAGCGCTACGGCAAAAGACCCCTGATTGTCCAAGGCGCTGGTGCTGGCAATGATGTAACGGCCATGGGAGTAGTGAGCGATATTCTAAAGTTGATTAGACCCTGAGTTGAAATACAACCGACTAAATGTAACACGATTATCAACAGACTTGATGCTTCTAGTAATGTGTGATATGAGAAGTTTGAACGAAAAAGGTCAAGGGTACTGCAAGATGAACTCCTTCATAGGCTGCTCCCAACTGCAAAACGACAGGTTCGAACCCCCGCATGTTTCCAACATGGTCGGTCGCAGTTCCTTCATGATCTTCTTCAGGCCTTGCTGAATGCTGTGAGTACTCTTCGCCTGTGTCGCTGCACGAATGCGTAACGGCATGATACGCGACAAGTTCTCCATACGTTTCTTTTGTCCCTTGTCGACATCTGCCATGACTTTTTGTTGTATCTGATTGTACGGTTTGCTCCCCGGCACAGTGAGGTTGGAGAGCAGGCTTAGTGTGTCGTCGAATACGATCTCAACGAGGGTAGGGTAAAAGTGGACCATGGAGCCGGGCGTGCCGCAGACTTTGGGACAGTCGGGGTTTGGACATCCGGGTGGGTTCACGCCGTTTGCATCTTGACACTTTCCATGGAAGTAACCAGGGAATATTGCTTTCTCCAGGCTATTGTAGGCAGTAAGGTTGTAGGCTTGCAAGACAGGAGCGAAGTACACGATAGAGTTCTCTCTACGGCTTGCAGCAGGGATGAGTTGCTCACTAATCTGGGTCGCCTGTGGGTATCATCGTGGTAAGTTTGACTGATGGATAATGATGAATTGAGATGCACTTTCCAATTTCTGAAGGGTCGTGAGCAAGATATTTTCGTAGCGGTTTAGGTATTCGTTGGTGATATCGACGATGCAGGCGCCTTCGCAGGCAGTTACGGCGACCGGCGCCAGGAGTAGGAAGAGCACGGGAAGAATAAGCTGCATGTTATAAATAAAAGAATGTGGTGGGCTCGCGCGGCGAGATGGGTGGTTCGTTGATGATGATGGTTCGTGAAAGCTTGTGTTGCATTTCAAAGTTAAATTCGCGACGCGATCTTGTCACGTGGAAAAAATCAATTCCACTTTAGATTTCATGAAGTACTCTACTAAGAACTTCCATTCCTGCCACAACTTACAATGGATATGGATACCGAAAGTAGTGAGGACAAAAGTGCTCGCAGCGAAAGCACTGATTCGTGCTTGCTTGCATCCACTCGCTGCATAATGATTCCAGAGCTGCGATGGAAAATCTTCGAGCTAGTCGCGGTAGTAGTTGATCGTTTTAGAGCGTTTCATATAGTGAGTACTGCTAGGCGACTTTCAGCATTTGAATAGGTGATGGATTTCTTGAGGTAGAGGATTATGGAAAAGACACTCATGACGCTCGCATTGACGTGCAAGTCGTTCAGTGGACCTGCGCTGGACCTCCTATGGCGAGACCTGCGTGGGGTTGAACCACTTATCAAATGTCTGCCACAAAGCCTATGGAAACAGGATAAAAAAAAGCTAGTCAGTCAAGTTCTAGCCTATGCTTAAGAGTCACCATTTGATACCATCTGACAGGAATTTCAAAGAACCATGACCCTCGATGACTGGGCCATTTTTTGCAAATATAACTATCGCGTCCGTTCACTGGTTCATCAATGTCATGAGTCATACATGCATACCGAGATGATCTGTAGCACTGAAATTTGGCGTGCCCTCAGCTGTCCCCCCTTCTCCCTTCCCCTACTCCCCAACTTGACGTCCCTTACCTGGACTGAGGCTAGCAACGAGACATTCCCACATATTCAGTTGTTTGCGACCCCGCAGTTGACGAAGCTCACTATTTCCGTGTCCACTTACGGTCCATCCTTCACTTTTGGCCCATCCGAAGAGTCCATTCTTTCGTCTATCGCAAAGTCGTGCCCTTCTGTCTCGCAATTCGATTTCGCTCAAGAGAAGGATGACTCCATGGAATCGGTTGGGGCCATGTTGCAATTCTGGTCTCATCTAACATCGGTGAAGACCGGGACGATTTCCGAGGCAGCCATACTACACCTGTCCAACTTGCCTTCACTCCGAGTTTTGAAATGTGGATTGCCTTCAACTTCCATATCTACACGTGCACAGGAACTCCTACAGCACGATGTGTTCTGCGCATTACAAGATCTGCACATAACATGCAAAAGTCTTGCCAACTTAGAGGCTTTTTTGGAGAAGCTCACTATTGCTCCGAAAGTATTGTCCTTTCTGATCACCCCGAGTCGTGGAGGAGTGGATTTTGTGCGGACCCTCCCGGATCTGATCTCTCGTCTATCCAATGCCTGCACACACAGCTCACTACAAGAGGTGCGGCTCAGCATTCGAGTCAATCGATCTGCTGATCCCGAAGCTTCAATCGGAGCTCTCGCCTTTCAACCACTATTTGCCTTTCGCAATCTTCGCGTGCTCGACTTCAGAGCAGACAACTGTTGTATCGTGAGGATAGATGATGCTTCCCTTTTGCAGATGGCTAAGGCCTGGCCACACCTGGAAGAGTTATACATCTCCAGATACTCCCACTCAAGTTATCGCGTGACTTTGCATGCCTTCGTCTTGCTGTTGTGGCATTGTCCGCGTTTACGCTCGGTTGCTGTTCTCATCGACTGGTCCACGATAGATGTGCATACCATACCCCCTGACATTCCTTACCAAGGATTTTCTCAGAAGGCACTAACCAAGTTATTTATTAATGGTTGGAGAATTGAGAATCCAACATCCATTGCCGCTTTCATTTCAGCCATCGCGCCCAATGTGCGATCCATCGACGGATGGGACACTGATTACCACGGGTATGACTCCGATGGAATAGACAATTCGTGGACAGTGGTTCAAAGTCTGATTGCTACTTTACCCATGGTCCGTGAGCAAGGGAAGAGAATGATCCTGAATAGGCTAGCGCGAGGCTCGCACAACTACCACGTGATTGCGCAGCGGGGAGGACGATCATGAAGAAACCAGTGTTGGTGGCAGAAGCGAGGGCGACTCGAAATACTATACGGATCTTTCTTGCTCGACTTCTTTTCTTGACCAGCTCCTTCCTCCTAATCGGAGTCCCCACACGAATCTCTTTCCTATCTATGTCTCGCAATTTTATAGGACTACGTACGTCAATGCCCGATATGCTATAGTAATATACAACCTTTCAGATGCAGACACCTTTTACTTTCAGCCTGATCACCATGCTCATCTCCATGAGCTGTTCGCTATTTAGTAGGTTAGCATTGCTCGAAAGCGTGCATCAGATGTATGTGGTCCGATTGATGAAATGTCGGTCTGATTCACCGGGACTCCTGTCTGACGTGTGCGTCATCGACGTCTTCTGGAGTAGAGGGAGTCATCAACTCTTGAACCTTAATTTTCACTGGAGATCGCAAGCACGCGGGGCATTTAGGAGCAGGTTTGGTGAGAGGCTTCATTCTCTACGCAGCACCGTGACTTCCTTTTAGATTCATGAAAATAGATGACCTTCGGCTTTGAGCTATTGATCACAGTGAGATAGTTCTAAGCTGGTTAAGGAGTCTGTTTCCTAGTACTTACCAGGAGGTTCTCAAGTAGAGTTTATGATTTCGCCATTCGACACAGAGCCTCAGCACTCCGAGCCAAATCTTGACATTCTTACCGTATAAGAGCACTTACAAAGCTCGTCTGCGGACGGCTCACATGTAATGCATATTGTCATCCTGTCGAATGGCTTTCAATATAGCAATTAATGTGCAAATGTGACTTCCGCGATCTGGACAAAAGAGTATACAGTTAACCACGTGCGAATGCGTCTGTGCACAGGTCGAGTACAGCGCGTTGGAGAGCAAGGCAAATATTGTGAGCCGTCGAATCTCGTTGCACATGCAGGTCACACCAAAGATTGTTTCCGATTGAGGGTCCAAATCGAGCACGCGGGAGTAAGAGAAACAGTAACGCGAGGGAGATAATTAAATTTCGCTCTCTTTGGAATCTGCACTTCGACGAAGCGTCAATACAGAGCAGTAATTCATACGCATGTATTTCGTACTAACCCCTTCTCCACTAGCACATTTCGTTGCACTGCGTTCACTTTGAGGTCAAGACAATGCAGAGGGGTCAGAGAGAATAAAAATATAACGAACGTTAACGAGTATAGCTCGAGTGCACTCTCACCCGCAAGTGCGGTAATCAGGTGAGCATTGATGAAATGAGCTTCCATCATCAGGCGGCGCCATTAAAAGTGAAAACGGAGGCAGAAAGATCAGTGTAACCTTCCTCCGTCTCTAAAGAGAGGCACAAATCCGTCCATTTTCCAGAAGAGCATCATGATAGAAAGTTACAAGCCTGAGAAACCTAGGAGGTCCACGTAAATTTACGTAATAAGACGTGGTGGGCGGCGGCTCTATGCCTCACTAATGTGCGACCGAGCAGCTGAGGATCAAATTGTGCATAAGGTAGGCCAAGAGAAGATATCTGTGGCAAGGAAGATAATGTGGAAGGACAAGGTGGTACCTGTGGATTTTAGAAGGAGTCATCATACATTGTCCAGATATTACATAATATCTTGCTTAGGTGGGCCGCTGACGGTTCAACTCCGCTTGAATCTGCCGAGCTCGCCGAGGGGTATAGACTCGAGTACACCTAAAGTCCATACTTTATTACTTAAAAGGTTATACCTGGCCAGACCCAGAATCCTGACATTCAAGTATGAATGCCAAAAGCGCTATTTCCTCCTTACCTGCATCTACTCGCTGTATAACGATTCCCGAGCTGCGATGGATAATCATCGACCTAGTCCAGGAAGTGAGTACTGCTAGCCAGCTTCGAGAGTCTGAATAATGATGGATTCCTGGAGGTAGATTAATACACTCATGGCGCTCGCCTTGACATGCAAGTCATTCAGTGGACCTGCGCTGGACATTCTGTGGCGACATCTGGATGGGTTTGAACGACTTATCAAATGTCTGCCACAAAGCTTATGGAAACGGGACAAGAACAAGCTAGTTAGTCAAGCTCTTTTCTATGCTCAAAACTCACCATTTGATGCCATCTGACAGGAGTTTCAAAGAACCATGACCCTCGATGACTGGGCCATTTTTTGCAAATATAACTATCGTGTCCGTTCACTGGTTCATCGATGTCATGTGCCGTCATACATACATACCGAGATGGTCTGTGGGACTGAAATTTGGCGTGCCCTCAGCTGTCCCCCCTTCTCCCTTCCCCTACTCCCCAACTTGACGTTCCTTACCTGGACTAAGGCTAGCGACGAGACATTCCAGTATATTCAATTGTTTGTAACCTCACAGTTGACGGAGCTCGATATCCAATTTTCCGGGTTGCGCTACGATCCATCTTTCACGTTTGGTCCACCCCAACAGTCCATCTTGTCGTCTATCGCAAAATCGTGTCCTTCTCTCTCGTATTTCGATTTCCAAGAAGAATATAGCTCAACAACATCAGTCGGAGACACGTCGACCGTGTTGCAATTCTGGTCTCATCTAACATGGGTGAGGGTTGGAATAGTGTCCGAGGCAGCGATACTACACCTGTCCGATCTACCATCACTCGAAGTTCTGACATTTACATTACCTTCAGTTCTTATATCTGCCGATACACAAAAGCTGTTGCAGCGGCCTGTGTTCCGTGCGTTACAAGAGCTGGACGTAACATGCAAAAGTCTAGTCAACTTGGCGACTTTTTTGGAGAAAATTACTATTGCTCCAGCAGTCTTATCCTTTACAACCACTCGTGGAGTGGATTTCGCGCAGGCCCTGCCAGATCTGATTTCTCGTCTATCCAATGCCTGTACACATAGCTCACTACAAGAGCTGCAGTTGAACATTCGAGTTGATCATCAGCTTGCTGATCCCGACGCTTCAATCGAAGCTGCGTCCTTTCAACCACTCTTTGCCTTTCGCAATCTTCTCGATTTCGGCTTGAAAGTGGATAGCCTATGTGTTGTGCGAATGGATGATGCTTCCCTTTTGCAGATGGCTAAAGCCTGGCCCATCCTGGAAAATTTATCCATTACTGGATACTCCCGTTCAAGTCATCAAGTCACCCCGCATGCCTTCGTCTTGCTGTTGTGGCATTGCCCGCGTTTAATCTCAGTTGGCATTCCGGTAAACTGGTCCGTGATAGAAATGCATCCCATACCCCGTGAAATTCCTTACCAAGGATTTTCTCACAAAGCACTATCCCACTCGGTCTTTGGAGGTTCGAAGATCAGCGATCCGATATCAATTGCTGCTTTTATATCAGCTATCGCACCCAATCTAAAATCAATTGTGGGAGATGACGACTATCTCCGTGATGATGACAACCACCAAGGCTGGGAGATGGTTCAGAATCTGGTCACGACTCTCCCCATTATCCGTGAGCAGGGCATGAGAGTGATGCATGGGATAATACAGGCACCGTGTTCATATGGCTACCGCAGGGGCAGTGCAGCAGGGGGGCCAACAATGAAGAAGCCAGTGTTGGTAGTGATGTTGGTGCTTCCAGGAAGATGGCGGAAGTGAGGGCAACTCGGAATACTATGTATATAGACCTTTCCGAGTCTATCTCAATTTTTTCCCCTGACCAGTCACTACTCAGAGTATATCAACGGATCTCCTTCCAATCCATGCCTCACAATTTTACAACAGGACTACGTACGCCACGGTCATGGTCCTGAATGCCTGGTATGCTATAGTATACAGATACAGAACGATCAACTTTTCGGATACAGCCTCACTTTTTACTTGCAGTATCACCATGTTTCTCGCCAGTTTCGTGTATCCCCACAAGTCGTTCGCCGGCATTGTTTGAAGCTTACATTAGTGTATACAATCCGATTGATGAGATTCCAGTTTACGGATTCACTGGGACGCAAACTTGATGTGAGCGTCGTCTTCCCGAGTACAGCTAGTCGCAAATTCTTGAACTAGAATGTTCAAGCTGCGGACAACAGGCACACGGGGCTAACAGTTGAGAGAAAATTAGATTAAGAAGTTGATTTTCTATTGCAACGCTTCCTTGTGGATCTTCACCATGTTGAAACCAGGATTATGGCTATGAGCTTTGAGTTACTGCTCGCGGTGCGGTAATTGGGTGAGGATTCAGCTTATCGCCTCTAAGTATCTCAAGCATTTTCATTAATGTAATTCATGGTTGTCAACTTGTGCCGGCATCGATAACTACATTGAGCATACCGAAAGTGGGTGACCGTCCTGCAGATCATAACACAGAACGAGACTGTAAGGAGCAACGTCTGGTCTCGAACTGTCCGCGCACATGCGAAGGTCCCCCGAGTATTTTGTGCCAGGGTGAGTATATTCGAGAGCAATCCACCTATTCACACCAAGCCTTCACACCACAGACGCAGCTGAGGCTCATTATTAAGAAATCCATATCGTATTGCGCACATGTAAGAGTGGTTAATGCAGAACCCACAAAATAAAAATTCGGGTTGAACTGATTTCCCCTTGAGCTTTGAGTCTACAGGTCCAAGGCAACGTGCGCATTTTAGAGGGTTGTCGAGCGGGCACATGCAGCACTGTCGAAACCAGATGAAGCAGTGAGAATGCTGATAATAACTAGGTCTCTGCATCGCAGGTCCTTTTGTTCTAGGGAGATGCACAGACGTGCTCTCCTAGTCATAATCGCCTGTTCATAATGTGAGATGGCTGAAATCTAGGAAATTGGTGTCGGAAAAGGTCTTACCTCCACCACCTCCATCATCTCCGCCGCCGCCGTCTCCAAGACCGTCCATATCATCTCCTTCACCGTTATCGAAATAATTCTCCGCATAATCATTGTCATATTCCTCATCGACGTCGTAGTCAGAGTCAACTGGCTGTGATCCAGCGTCTGAGCGTTCATCCCCCGACTTCTCCTAAAGAGTTTGTTAACATTCAGAATATATATATATATATTTGAAGTCATGACATACTTGGTCCTCGGCGTCCTCCGCTAAGTCATCAAGATTAAGGCGTTTTGTGGCGCCTTTCTTGTCAACTGTTGATCCATTTAGAAACGGTACGAGGCAAACATCGATATACCAACCTTTGCGTTTTCTTTTCGGATTGAAATAGCCCTCAAATATCTCTAAGGGAAAAAAGGGTGCATGAAGGTCCTTCCGCTTCAGTATAGGTTGAGAAGCAGGACTCTGGCGATATTTATCAGAATAACGCTCCAAGTCTGTAAAGCAAATGCATCAGGCTCTTATTTATTGATCGTTTCATGATGATTCAAACCGTTTGACTTCGACGTTTCGACTACATAGTAGGCTGATTGCCGTAAACGGGTAACAAAACCAATTTGCAGATCACAAACTCGTTTCTCGTCTGCAGAGTAATCGGTGAGAACAGGCAGGGGATCCAATGGCTGTTTGAGTAGAAATTAGATTACACACGATAACATTACGAGATTGAGGCACCGCACTGGGTACAACGCGTCTCCTTCCCTGGACATAGCTTGTATGTCTGCAAATGTGAGACCCATAGGAGGCATGCTTCCTGCACCTAAGCCACCACCACTTCGAAAGCCACCCCTTCCACCACCTCGTCCACCGCCGCGTCCTCTGGACATATTTTCGAATCCTAATTAAATTTGGTGGTGATCAAAGATGGAAGAATAGTCACGGCATGGCATCACGCTGAGTTGAGAAAATTTAAACTCCGAAGCGTTATATAACAAGGACTTGCTGTGTTAGGGTCCTCTCGCGTCGCCCCTTTGCCACCACCACCACCACCAACCCGTCTACTTGTTGTCAAGACTCCCAAAACAGCACTAATCTCATTCCAAAATAATTCACGCGTTCTTTCAAAACTTGACAAAATGGACAAATCACTTGACGAGGTTGGTGTTGAGTTGCGAAAATTTTCCGCCACGCGTATACAAACCATAATATTTAGGTCATTTCTTCTCGCCCCAGAGGCACCCGTCGTGGTACTGGTCGTCGCGGAGGTGCAGGAGCCAAGGCTCAACTTCTGGGAACTGCTGGTGCCAACCCCGCCACCCGCGCCGCCACAGCCGGCGCTACCAAAGCCACAGCCACCACTTCTGCGCAACCCGCCGATAAAATCATTGTTTCCAATCTACCAACAGATGTGAATGAAGTTCAAATCAGGGTATGTTGTTTAATTTTTGGCAACGTTGGTGATTTGTCTAAGCATGAATGTAGGAACTTTTCTCCACTACTGTTGGAGCCCTGCGCGACGTCACTTTGCACTATGATAGCGCTGGACGGTCAAAAGGCGTCGCAGCGGTCCACTTCCAACGGAAGGGTGACGGTACTTCGGCCTACCAGCAATATAATAACCGATTGATCGATGGGAGTTAGTATCGCCTGCTTTATTATCTCCTTCCTTTATCCCCGCAAGAGCCCTTCATCTGTTACGGAGATCCGTTGTCGCTGGTTCTCTATTTGGCCCTGCCAAAGACGTGCATGCGTGGCGGAAAACGCCGATATGCGGGTTGTCAAGGCTCTTTTGGTGGCAGAGTCTTGTCCCCGCAGCCTCGACACTCTTGAGGTGCGTACCAGGTTGCAGGTTGGTTTGAAGGCTTGCCATCCTTTGAGCTTGCAAGCCTGGTGCCATCGCAGTGCACGTCATTCCTCATGGCTCAGTCTCGGGATTGAGTTCCAGGCCGGTGCAAGTATTATGGAGTGACAGGCGGGGAGGTACTCCAAATCTTCATCCCTTGACCAATCAGGGCGGCCATTCGTGCGCAAGCCTCAGCTATTGCGGCATATTGGAGGAGGAGGACAGAGTTGACAATGTTCTTGGTAACGGTTTGGACAGTGGCATGCTCGTATCCGTCCCTTTTGCCTGCTTCCTCGCTGAAAGCACAGCCGACTAACGATTGTCTATCTCTTTTCCGTATCGTCCTCGCACGTCAACTACAGAACGCCCGATGAAGATCGAAATTGTGGTCGACCCCGCACGTCCTGCCCCGCCCGCTTCCCTCGTGTCACGCGTTGCTCCTGCGTCTTCCGCTCCTGCAGCTTCAGACGCTCGAAGTGCCAGGTGCGTACGGCAATGTTGCTGATTCCGTTGTCTTACCGATCCATAGACCTGCTACGCGAGGCTCTCGCCGTGGAAGAGGCCGTGGAAGGAAAGGGAATGAAAGGCCTCAGAAGAGTGTTGCTGACCTTGATGCAGAGATGGAGGTTTGTGTTTGAACCTCGTCTCTGGCACATGTTCATATAGATTTCTCAGGATTACACTGCGAGCAATATCGTTGCTCCCGCTGCTGCTTAATGTAGCCCGTGTTATGTGTATCTGCTAATACTGATCGTCTGTTGTGCCCCCTTTGATAACCATCCGATTTATTCTTAGTAGTTTCCGTCCTGTATTCTCTACGCTTCCTTTTCTGGGACTCGAATGTCTATTGAGTTATGAGTCTCTTCACGCTCGTGTATTGAGATTTGTCTGAAGCGAGTACTTCGAGTTATGTACGGAGTTACAAATGGGTGTAGTTAGTCATTTCAATCTCCATTGTCTTTTGATGCTTCAAGTTTGAAACCACACCATAATCTAAATTCTGGCCATGAATATCCCTGCAGAAGAGGAGAAGCCGCTGTATTCTCAGCAACCTGAGTGGGCCGATGTTGTTCCCTTAGAGCAGTACGAGAATGTATCCCCTCTTGCGCCTATCTTTTATACGGATGAATGTTCGTGAGCAAACCGGCTTGTCCGCAGATCCTCACTCAATGTAATGATCGAATTGTATTTATCAGACAGAGATGCCACGGACTACTTCAGAGGGATCGTCAAGAGCGGTGAGATGAGTCTGAGGGTGTTGGAGCTCACGGAGAATATAATTCGGCAGAATCCTGGACATTACTCTGCATGGTGAGTGTGTAACTTGCTCTATCACGCACTTGCAGCCGAACACAGGTGACATTTCCATGTACGATTAGGCAGTACAGGTACAAGACACTTATGGCATTGAAATCTCCCCTCGACGATGAGCTTCAACTGATGGACGAGCTTGCGATCAAGCATCTAAAGACATACCAAGTCTGGCATCATCGCAGGCTGCTCGTACAACAGACTCGCAACCCAGGCCCTGAACTCGAGTTCATTGCTAACTCATTGCAAGTTGATACAAAGAACTACCACACGTGGTCGTACAGACAGTGGATCCTCGCAAACTTCAACGACGACGCTCTATGGAGCCATGAACTGGAATTCGTGGAGAACATGCTTGAAAGCGACGTGAGGAACAACTCTGCATGGCATCACAGGTTCTTCGTCGTCTTTCAATCTGGGGTACGGAATGGTGATGAAGATAGAGATGCGATCGCCCGGCGGGAGCTTGCGTAAGTCCTAATTTGAGTGATATGGGATATGGTCCGGGAATAATGAGATGTACAAATAGATTCGTGAAGGAGCGAATTGCGATCGCACCGAATAATGCGTCTGCGTGGAATTACCTGCGCGGAGTGCTTGATCATGCTAAAATTCCTTATTGCGAGCTTCAAGCATTCGTGCTGCCTTATTCTGTGCCCCAACCTCCTTTAGGTACACCCCCTGAAGTTGTTGATCTTGAAAGTCCTCTTCCTTCGAAGGATTCACAACTGCCCTGCGTCGCTGCTGTTGAATTCATGGCTGATATTCACGAGGCAACAGGAGGCGATGACTTGGTGAAGGCTATTGAGGTAGGATACGTACTTGATGAACTTTGCAAATACCTGACCTATCATAGCTTTGGAAATCCCTGGCAAATGAGCACGATACTATACGCAAAAGGTAGATCACTAATCGAGTACTCTGAAGTACATAACTCATTAATTGCTTTGCAGATACTGGGAATACAGGATCGCGGAATCCTTGAAGACCAAATCAGCTGGTGATAGCTGACGGATGCCCATCTTAGCACATCAGAATTCTATTCCTTTTCGTCGATCAGGTAAACAGGGGTCACCAAATACTACGTGTGGTTTTCGTTGGTTTTGTGTCTCATCGATTAACCAGGAAAACAAAACCTTCCAATTTAAAGTATTCCATGGAACTTGTGCGATAACGCTCTCGATGTATGTGCTAGGAATCACTGGAGGCTGTTCAGCCTATATGTTCCGATTCAGGTTGATGCTTTTCCTCCATGTTCGAGAACCCCCGCTTCTCCCACCGCAATCAATTCGTTACTGTATGCCTTTTTTGCACTCCTTTCGTATCGCCGCAGGCTGTGGCAGCAGCGGACGGATATCGCGGTTGACAAGTGTGAATCCGCTCTTCCTCCCCTGATAGACGCTAAGACCGCTAGATCAAGATGATGATGTCATAATACTGAAATTTACACGGCATAACCTAAACAACTTATAGTGGCACTACAATGGAGGCTTTGGTGAAATTTATGGTTCAACGATGAGACGGAGAAAGAAATGGGGAGGTGTTACAGTACGTAGATACGGTGTACATCAAAGGCGCAGCGAAACTTGCAACCATTTCAAGCTCATGAACTTAACAATCCGCTAAGTAATATTATGCCATGAATGAACGGGATCATCAATGCCAAGGCAGAAACATGACTCACTATAAGCACGCATCAATTGCTCTACATTTCCGTCGTCGGAAATACAAGTTTTATGGGTGCAAGCCTGTTACAACAAATTGTGAGGTTGAATCCTGCATGCTTGCAAAACAAACTCACAGTATCCCATTGGCACGTATCAGAGCAGCAATCAGAATCTTCATCGCAATAATTGCCAATGGCATTACACCGCTTGTTAGAGGTAGTAGCTAGGGCCCTACTGACATACATAGATGCTGTCAAAGCAGCCACGACGGCGAGCTCGAATGAGAATAGACGCATGGTTTATAGGAGGTGGTATGAGATGGGTTCAACTTGAAGAATAGGGTACGGTTGAACCATCACAACTTTTCAACAGCTCTTTATAAACTGTTAGACCGCATGGTCCGCGTCAGCGGGTGCTTTAACTAACCGATTAAACACCATTTTTCGACAAGGTGGATAATGAAAAATATTAGGTGACGGCATTTATTTCATGTACTGCTTCAACGTTGTGTTAACTGTAGACTTGTTGTACTCCAATGCCAACGTCAACTGCTCACTTTTTGACAATAATATTATATGTGTGGTACTTGACATGAGTACAGTCTCTGCGACCTATTGTTCGATTCTTCGCATCCGAAAATCTGTTAGACTGAATTGCCCCTATTTCGCTTCCGGTACGATCTAGCGGATCAGTATCAATCATGAATGTACCGAAACTTTACCGCAAGTCTCAGACACGTCGTATGACAAAACTCGGGTGTACAGGGAACCCGTAGATGACACGTAGCGTACATGAAATGTAAACCACTCGTATATACCGAGTGCTTTTCGGTCGGGTTTCTACATTACCGGAAGAGATATTACAGATAGCGCCGGTAAGCTCTAAATCTAGTACCTGGCAAATTTTGTACCAATATTTTAAATAGCTGTTGAAAAAGATCAAATTTTCAACCGTATCCTATCCGAGAGGACTTCAGTGTGATGGCATGCTTTTATGTCCTGGGAACATTCGGGGAATATACAAAAGACAGTGCGGTCATAACCTAGTAATCGACTATCGTTCGTCGGCCCTGTGACTGGACGTTGGGTAGGGGCTATGTAGTTTATGAAAGAGTGAGCTGAGACAGTGACCCTGACGGTGTCAGTTCGATGACTGGAAAATCTGACATGGCTGCGCCGCTGCGGACAAGCAGTTCGGGCCCGCTTCTTTCTCAAAGGAACGACTATCTCCCTTTATCTAGGGGAGACTACTTCAAGCTAGGTCCGATTAGCTCCTGCATCACAAGTTGCAACACATACAGGTTGACATACCGTGTAGCGGAAGTTCATTGAACTCTTCAAGCTGCTGTCGAGTTCGAGAGAGTAGGGATTCAGTAAAAATGACCCACATCCGTCTAGTTTTGTGCACAGGCTGGACTTGTCGGCTTTTAAGTTAAGTTTGCGAATTGCGAATATGATTTGACCAACCAATGATGGCGTTAAGGTTCACGGAACGCCATTTCGAATCACCACATTGGTCCAAATACCGTCACCACGGTTGAACCAGCATGTTATGAGTGATGCGTGGCCTGTTGCGGCTCCCAAATTCATTGTGCCATACAACCGTACAGCGTGGCAAGAATACTCAGTCTTGGTTGAAAAAGACTGAGGGAAAACTAATATCGTATAGATTCCAGAAAGGATTGTTAGGGTGGGGCAGACTGAGACAGAAGGAAACGTGTGTCCAGAAGGAATTGCGCGTGTATGATAGATGTGTGTATCGGTCTCGTTCTACTGTGAAGGGGTATCTCAAGAGCCAGTGAAAACTGTCCAAGAGTTATACAGTGTGTTGACCAAACTCAGCCGCAATCAACTGAAAACGATGCCACATGAGCAACATCATCGATACAAGAGTAGATACACGACTTACCCTCGGACTTGTCTCTTGGATTCTGGCCTTCCGGGCGTTCTTGGTCAACGTAGCAAAATTTGCTACTGCAATCCTTTTTATAATCCGCAAATTTGAGTGAGTACCGAGTCACGAGGCTGAATATAATCCTGGATGCAAAGCAAACTCACATCTCTATACACGCAGGCGTCAGAGCAGCAGTCAGAGTCTTCATCGCAAGTCTTGCCAACGGCTTGACATGACGTGCTGAAAACAGTTGGTGTTGCACTGACAAATATAGATGCTGTCCAAGTAACCGCGATGGCGATCAAGGATAAACGCATTAATTGTAGGTGATATTAGATAGGTCCCTCTTGAATAGGTCTGAGAGAGATGGGGAGAAAAACAACATGATTTTATGTCCTGCAAACTTCTGAAAATCAACAAAGAATCCCGGGTGATAGGAATTGTTCGTCGGCTGTGTGACCGCGGCGCATATGGGTGGATTCTGATGTGTCGAGACTACGTATTTTTATGAAAGTGTGAGCTCACTGAAAGCGGTTCGAAAATTTTACATGGCTTCTAAGACAAGCAGCTCGGGTTCGCGAAGCGATCCAGTACTTTTGAAGTTGAGTTGAAGTCGCGGTTGGACTTGGCATTACTCTTCAAGTTGCCACCGAACTGTAGTACGTATCATTAGATCGAGAAAATGAACCACCGATACTGTGCGCGAAGAGTGTGCAGTGTTTCCACATGCTGGAGTTGATGGCCTTGAAAGTCGGTGAATCGTAAATATTTCAATACTCCTTAGTAGAAGTGACGTACGGTACCTGAAGCTTGAAGTTTGTGTTCTGAACATACTTACGACGTGCGATAAATACGTGATGTGACACTGCTGTTACATGCTTACGAGCTGTTCGGGCAATTGTTCGGGCAGTAGAATGCACCACTTCACATGATGAACTCAACCGAATGATGGCGATTAACACCAGTCATCACCCATGCCCCGAGTGATCCAGTCGGCGAAAAAAATCACCATCTTCCAGTTTCATATCTTTAGTTCCCTCATCCCTCATGTTTTTGTAATCAATATGTTGATGAGTAGAAAAAGCTGGTGCCAGAGGAAGAACTACGTATTGCTAGCCTGCACCGGTACTATACAAGTGTATTAGCAAATATGTCACATCAGTCTTAGTTGGAAAGACTGAGTCACGATCAAAACAATATTGTACGGATATGATCGCTTGTTGGGGCTGTGGACTGAGACAGAACGAAGGGAGAGGACCGCGGATAAAATGGGTATCGAAGATAGATACGTATGTGCATCGATCTCGTTCTATTGAAGGGTATCTCAAGAAGCGGCCCAAGAGCCATGATCATAATGATCAACTCAACAATCAACTATGAATTGTGCATTGAATAACAGCGTTAAGATCAAGGCAGAAGCATGACTCACTTTCACGACGTACTAGCTCCTCGACAAGTATGGAGTCGTCATCAACACAAGTTTTCGCGGTGCAATCCTATTACAAACCGCAAAAGGTGAGTCACGAGTCCGAATCTTGGATGCAAGAAAACTCACAGATGTATACGCGCACGCATCAGAGCAGCAATCAGAACCTTGCTGACAATACTTGCCAACGGCACGACATGATCTGCTGAAAACAGATGGTGTTGCATTGACAAAGATAGATGCTGGCAAAACAACCAGGACGACGAGGAAGGAAAAATGCATGGTCGTAGGAGGCAAAATAAAATCTAGCTGAAGGCTCGAATAGCTCTGGGATGGGGAGAAAGGATGCAGGTTTTTATGTCCCGAGAGCTTTATAAACGTTCTGGAAAGGATCGAAGGATAGAGTAATTATCATCGTTCGTCGGCTATGTGACTGGCATATATTCTAATCGTTAGAGTTAAATATCTTATGAAAGTGTGAGCTCACTGTCAGTTGTTCGGAAGCTGGAGTATATGGCTTCGAGCAGGCAGTTTGCATCCGATGACAAATCAGCACTAGGTGGCAATGCAACGAATCAAGTTGAATGCTTACTAAGATTCACCAAGTTGTCGCTGTACATATGGTTCGCACAAATCATCCACGCCGCTATACACGATGCACGCCGAGTGTTTCCATTCGAGTGTCTCCACATGTTGGATTGATAACGTTTAGTGTCGGCGAAGTCTAAAACGTTCAACGTAAGTATATACTTCGCGTTAATTATGACTGATAGGCTGTGATCCGTTACGATTCAGAAGCCCACTGGCCCATCAGGTTTTCGTTTTCCAGATACAGTGCTTGGCAGGTTGAGATTCCTTTCCCCCGAAAGCCTGCCACTCTCATCAGCGCTGCAGATATTAAGAGGGTTCTGTCTGTGGAATGGCCATAAGCTCACCATCCCTCGAAGGACAGATAGGCCAAAAATTGGTATTGCAGTGAAGCCAACGAGATTATCAAAGACAAGCTTAAGTATTTCGATGCTGACGTGACGTGCTACAAGTCACTTCGCTCGGCGGGGGGTTTCGGTTACTTTGCTCACTAAGCTGAGTCGTGCGAGAAGTAGCATATAAGTGGGTGAAAAGTGATCTCTGATCATGATGCATCTTCAATACTTATATGCACTTTGGGTACAATGACATTCAAGCTGGTTTTGATGTGAGACCTCGTTCTCGCGAAGTCGTTCTAGGATATTTAAATTCCTATGACACCACCAACTGAAAGCTGCCCACAAAACTTGAAAATTTCTGAGGAACAAAAATCCTTCCGTCATACAAAACCTACTTTGTGGTGGCGGGGATCAATAGCCCGTCATCGGCATAAATGTCGCTTTATCATTCCTATTACTAGAGGTTGTTGTAAAGTCATATGCCTTCAATTCACATGTTCTAGATTGCTTATCCGCGGAATATCTGATTCTGCCTATGCAAATCTGCCGGCCATAATCATTCAAGCTGATGGACCTACCGAGCCTGAGCTTCCCAAAAGCACGATTTATGGGATATATAAGCAAGTTGTCGACTCTTAGAATTATCATTCGGGATCCTCTTGACGCATCCTAGATTACCTAGCAAGAGACATGCATTTTTCATTCATCCTTGCTGCTGCTGCTGCTTTGACAACATTTATGTCTGTCAGTGCCAGGAGCCTCCAGAGGTGCTTATCAGAGGGCGCAGCTTGTGACCCGAACGAGGACATCCCTGCCGGACAGTGCTGCACCAAATTTGTTTGCGGTTTGGACGTGAGTATCCGTCGGCTTTGGATTCAACTCCATGACTTACCCCTTGTGCCTTCTATCAATAGCCTAACGACATCCACCAGACATCACATATATGTGTCAAAAAAAGTGGAAAACTGAGCGTGTTCATAACAGTGGGTCATTTTTCTGTTTCTTGTTGTCCCAATGGTCAATTTGTCACACGATATGCAGTTATGATCGATATGCTCATTGCTACACGGATTTCTGGGCTACCTCGAATAGCCTAGACTCTAGAATAACATAGCATTAGAAAAACTTTCTTGCAAATCGACAAAACCCATTTGTGTGACTTGACTTGCTTACGATTTTCATTGTGGAAAACCTCCTGTGCAAAGTTACTCTAGTTACTTAGTACTGTTACAAGGGCGACTCAGAGTCACTTCTATGAATATTCACCTGAGAATCGATCCGAATTTGATATGACCAGGTGGCATAAAACATCATGCACAGTTCGACACGTAAATCAGGCAAAAGTGGAGCTCGCACATGGCGTCCACACCATCGCTCCGTCCTTATAATATGTAGATGTCAAGGGGACAAATGGCTCAGTGGATAACCCTGGAACTGCTTCAGCAGTTGCTGGCCTTAGTTAGAAGGTTCAAATCATGATGCATTGCAATGAAGATAGGACTGTAAGCACGCCGGCTTACCTGAGTTCTCATAATCAGTACATATACCGCCGCTGATACTGAAAGCTAAGCTTTCAGTATTTCACCTTTTGGTGTAACGGTTATGCGCGGGCAGCGGGCTGACCAATGTTACAAGGACTTGGAATATTGATTCTATGGTGGTGTCAAGTGGTCTTACATCCATGTAATTAGTACCTCTAGCACGATGAAAATGACATATGATTCTGCCATCACGCTGGCAGACTCAGGGAAACGTAATTTGCTACGAAGTGCTTGGTAGCACTCTGTAGCACCCTGTAACACTCTGTAGCGCGATACTTCCCGCTGATCGGAACATGGTTCTGCCAGTTCTGCCGGCAGAACCACCTTGAATTAGTCCTGCCCACAACACTAGCAACTTGAAATCCCTGCAGCTCCTGGGTGCAATTCCCGGACACTTACGGGCCAACCAGGGCTGACTTGGTCAGTTGCCAGAAGCCAGTGGTCTCAACCCACAACGTTCAACCAAAAAATAAAAATAAAAAAGTTATGTCTAGATTTAGAATTATACATTATAATCTTTGCACAAACGCCAAACCCTTGCCTGAGACTCTTGTCTATGCCTTCGACGCTCGAAGTTTATCGGGATGTTGAAGCTATGTTTGAGGTAAACTAGATACACGTAGCGCAATGAAAAACTGATTGATGTAGTGAAGGTTTTTGGGCAAAGGCCCGAAGGGCTTTTCGGCCCGGTGCATGCGCGCGAACCTAAGGGTTTCAAGGTGAGCCGTGATGGGCAGGCGGGCACCGATCAGATGCGTGAGGCTTGAAACCAGGAAGCGAACGCAATACATCGAACAAATAGTTAACGATTTAAGTGAGTTAATTATTTCGATTTGAGAGAGGGAGCGGTGGGTGGGCGCAAGGAACGACAAAAATTTAGCGTAGATAATACGAGAGATACTTGTCTGCTGTTGCGAACCAGGACAAGAGGTGTTGCGCCACTTGCCTCGTGACTCGGCTGACGCAGAAAACCAATTAGCACCAACACGGTCTTCGCCGGCGGCCCGTCTTCACATCTATCCTGGAGCAGGTTACGAAGTCGTTCCCATGACCAACTAATGGCACTGTACATCCTCTACCTTGGTAGGAATAACGCTTCTCCTGGCCCGACATGCGACTGCGAAGAGGATTCACAATGTTCTCGAAATTCACGCTTCCGCCGCTGGTGTTCATCATAGGCTACATGTTTTACTTTCTTTATGAACCGCATGGAAGCATCGGCCTCGTATTTCATCAACGAGCATGGATACAGCGTGAAATACTCCCATTATCCCCACTTGCAGGATGTTTTGAGCCTGAGCGCATCAGCTCACTATACAACATCAGTGACGCTGTGTATGGCGGGAAACGGTTTGAGGTTCAGGCAGGTGTACCATTACGGCTGGGTATGGACTGCTATGACTTAGCGGGAATAATAAGATTTGCAGAAGGGGAACGAAAGGCAGAGGAACGGTATATCTTACCAGATGAGCGAGCACAGTTCCACACATATTGGCGCATCGATCTTGCACCTTTCGGCGAGAGACAAGAGTACATGCTAAAGTCATTTTTCGCTACGCAAGACCTCCCCCGCTCTCGTCTCATGCTCTGGTCAAACGGCGACCTATCACTCAATCCAATCGTGCAAAAGTATCTCGATCTGTTTCCTGGCTCGTTCACACTTCGGATAGTGGATATACCTGAATTAGCCAAGGGCACGGCGATGGAGAACCACCGCTTACTCAATCTCGAGGACAAGAAAGCATGGGTAGACGGCGACCTCATCCGTTTACTTGTCATCTGGGCATACGGCGGCGCTTGGATAGACATGGACATGCTCCTAACTCGAGACCTCTCTCCATTGCTTGAGCACGAATTCGTAACGCAATGGGACTGCTACGGTAATCCAATAATCAACTCTCTTTCATCCACTTATCTACAAGTTTTCTCAGATAAGATTTACCAACCATTCAACGGTGCGCTCATGCACTTTCGCAAGCACTCGCCTTACCTCTGTGAAGCCTTCCATCTCATGGCACACAGCACTCCCCCACGTTCTCCAAGCACTGATTGGGGTTCAGTTCTTTACCATAGGCTATGGCGACGCCTCCTCAACGAATCCATACCTCCCTTCAAAATTTTACCATTCTGCTTCTCCGACCCTCTGGTATGTCGTCTCGACAACAGAGCGCCAGAGCCGTTTGAGCCTGATCGCATAGACGGGAAGTGGACCGGCAGACCCGGGGAGGGGCTTGAGGAGGGTGGGGCGCTCGATAGGGCGCTAGGGAAGATATTTGCTGTGCATTTGCATAATCGGTGGGATCAAGCATTTCCCAAGGGCGGTTGGGTGGACCGGCTATTGTTGAGGAGGCACGAGGAGGAGTTGAAGGTGCGAATAAATGGTAATTTTTGATGTTGTGACCTGCTGTGAGTGCCTGGTTCCTGAGCTGGAGGTGACATGCGCTTAAGCACATCCGCTACGGACACGAACTCCAGCACTTAAATGAACTTATGATGGAACATGTACACAATATATTATATATTATGTGTATTTTCCATGATATGATGACCTCGGCAATCAATAGGCTGCACAAGGCAATGCGGGCGAAACACGACGCAGAGCGCCTCCACCAAAAGACCATCCCTCCAAGGCGTCGATATCGAGTAACATTGGATTACACCAACACATTGATTTTTGTGCAATGCACTAGACTCAGATCTCTATCGCAATTCACTGTCACCATAGGAATCCTACTTTCATCTGATTACATCTTATTTATATCAGACGGCTCCTTGCTAAGACTCACGATACGTCAGTGCATGCACAGGAGGTTCCGTAAATGGGCGTAAGATCATCCTGTCCATCACGCCTGGTACAATTTTATCGCGCCATAATTCCAAGCGATGTGTGGATCGAATCTCTAGTCGACGATGATCTTTCGCGAAGTGGACCAAGTGGTGAGGACTAAATTCATTGATATATCCACTGTGTGGAAATCAAAGTGAAGTATACCAGTCCTCGTTCAGTTGAACATGGAACCAAGCGTATGCTGCGGTCCCCCAAATCCAATCAAGGTAGGCTGAGAATTGAGTTCACAAATCGGCTGTGAGTCCTGACAGGTGAACTTCGGAATGTTAGAATGGCACTACGCCAGACGAAACAAAACGATAGTAGATTGAGTGGTTCGTCGTTCGAGCGACCAAGACAAGGGTAGGGTGTCCATGAGATGAACATGAAGGTTGCTGGTAAGACTTTCAAAAATGGGAAACATGGGACAAGCAGTTGGATATTCGCTCATGAATACATCTGTGTAAGAAAAGTCATCCACGAGAGAATGTAAGAAGATTGTCACGGCGCGTTACAGAGCTTTGACTTGTCATCAATAGAATAGATTTCTATACTCCCGGAGGTAACAACTTGGACGAAGAACTTATCCTCTGTAATGGAGGAGTAGTCGCCGATATATATAGTGGAGAAGGATCGAGCTGTCATTATCCTTTAATTTCTAGCCAAGTTGACTTGTACAGTGAAGGAACTGGTGACCCATCTTGGATTTCCAGTCCCACTATATATGCAAGGCGTCGTCCACGTTTGTGATAACAGCCCGACATAGCATACTAACGTAATTCACGATGATGACGAGTACTTCCAAGAATGATTACCTGCATCGGAGTGGGTGTCCTTCGTCATCAGCGATTCCAGATGAATCTCGTGTCCAAGATCCCGCCTGCCTACATATGCAGTCTAGCGTGAGACATCACTGAGCGAACATAATGGACTCACAAGTCTCGTAAGCGTGCCAATAAAGTAAGCAGGTCTTGCCCAGCACAGAAAGTGAAGTTTACTAAGGTCGTCGTGTTGACTCCAGCAATGGGAGTATGATAAATCGCCAAAATCGGACGTGTTGGATGGCAGTCGTGCAAAGTGGATGCAGTTTCCCTGAACTGAATTATATATACCGCCCCAAAACGCATTTACATTTCTGAAGTCCTAAAATTGGTAAGGGTAACGTGCATTTTAGTTTGAGTTCAACTCGTATTACCGTCATATAGTCCAAGTCGTTTGCGACGCGTAGCGAGTGGCACTTCTGAGGATCCCAATGAGCTCATTTGAAAGTAACGAGGTGAGAAGGGTGAGCAGTGATCACAGTGAGATGAATGCACCTGTTCACCCGCCTTTCGTACCTGCAGAAGGTCGTACGAATCGAAAAATGACAGGGTATGATACAAAAGCTCCGATGAGAGCTGCACTATCAGTGTTTTTGCCCGCATGATCTGGACCTGATACAAATCCATATTACAATCAGGCAAATATAAAGCTTTTGCATCAGAACTGAAAACAAAGAGCAAGTCGACGTTTTAGTTGAGCGGAAATGTTAAACAAAATTAACGTCACTTGAACTTGGAAAGGTGCAATAATTATTAATGAAAGCGCACGTGTAATTCCATTTTTGGTGTGTGAAGTAGCCTTATGCTCTGGGAGCACAGGGCTGAATGACAAGAACAAGACTGATGTCCTCCAACGGCGCAGCCATCACCCGGAATGACTCGAAGTCCCCAGTCCATGCCAGACCGTTTTCTCCTCTTAATCACGTCGTAAATGTGGATGGTCGCTCATCTCTAGACAGCGAACGCAGCTCCACGTCTTCTCCCATAGTTGGCGTCAATGGACATCATTCCCGTGCCCTCATGGACGAGGAGGGCTTGGACCCCGTCGAGAAGCTGACGAGAGAACTCAAACACGAAAGAGAGGAGAAAGAAAACCTTGCTGCACAGTATCGTAACCTCCTGGCCAAACTCACCACCATGCGTACAAGTCTAGGCAACAAGCTGCAACAGGATGCTGTACGTTTATATTGAAATATCTATTATTTTTTTGTATCCTAACAAACTATGCATAGGAAGAACTCGATAGGAGAGAGCAACTTGTTCAGCATCTTACGGCGCAGAATGAGGATCTGGTCTCCACAGTCGAGACTTTGAAGGCCGAGCTCATCGCATCTCATGAAGAAGCAGAACGCAATTCAAAGGAGCTAGATACAATTCGAAGTCAGGTCCTGAACGAGAATGCGCAGGAAAGTCTTCTACGTGAACGTGAGCTTCGGGAGACTTTGAGTGAGCTCGAGCGATGCCGCATTGAGCGTGGCGAATGGGAACGCGCCACGATGCAGGAGAAGATGTTGGGTGATGAAGCAAGATTGAGCCTGGAGACGTTGAGGCGTGATCTGGAGATGGAACGCGAAGCTCGAGATCGAGAGTCAGTTGAGTTGGTCGCAGCGCGGGAGACTGCGACTAACTTACAGTCAGTTCTAGAGGATTTCTCAGCATGTAAGCAATGTCATACGTATTTTATGTTCAGGTTGTCCGTGCTAAAACATTGGCAGCTAAGGAACACGAACTTTCACAAGCCGTGAAGGACTACCGATCTCAGCTCGATGATGTCAACATGTCATTAACCGAGTTTAAACGACGAGCTCTAGACGCAGAGGTCCGCCTCGTGTTCTGGTCGGTCATCTAACTGAGCTCAAATATCAGACAGGCCCAGCTTGACGAACTGAAAATCAATGCCTCGCGAACACAAGAGCTAGAACAGGACGTCAAGGAGAAGAATCTATTGATCGGGAAGCTGCGACACGAAGGTCTATTTTCATCATCGCACATGTTGCCTAATATCAATATTCTTTTCAGCTGTAATCATCAACGAACACCTGATGGAAGCCCTCCGTAGACTTCGGCGCAACTCATCTGATACGAATGTAGACCGGAGATTGGTCAACAACGTTCTTCTATCGTTTCTTTCGACTCCACGCGCCGATGCAAAACGCTTCGAAATGCTCACGCTCCTTGCATCTATTCTATCATGGACGGACGCCGAACGTGAAAAAGCAGGCCTCCAGCGTTCCTCGATAACGGCTTCATCTGGTACTTCATTCTGGGGACGTTCATCAAATATCGGGTCGCCGAGTCAAAAGGACAGTCGATTTAGAAAGGACAGATGAGACCGAGGTAATACCATAAACTTTATTGCTGCAACTGCAAGTTCACCGTTTTTCTGCTCTAGTCCTTTTCCCGGCTCTGGGTAGAATATTTGCTTACCGAAGCAAATCAGGGCGAAATGCCCGCAAGACAGACACGTCCGAACGCCTCTGTCCCAAACAGTCCTTTGCACTCACCAAGTATTCTCTCCTCGCCAACGGGGCTGAAGGGAACACGACGCCTCGCATCGTTCACTGGCGCAGCAAGCGCGGCAAGCTTACCAAGCTTGGCGCTGCCGCCGTCCCGGAAGGGTAAGGAAAAGGAGGTCGTACCGTGACGTCTGCCGGTCGGAGTTGCCGATGCGATGCTCGTCGTTATCTGACTTTATTCCGTTTTTTCACGCGGGGACACGTAGCGTCGTTTTTTGATTCCCATATTATTCAGGGCACGCGTTGCTGTAAGCCGACTGCCTTGTGGGAGATTATAGTCTCTGGTACAGTAGTATTAATAGCACCAACTCAAATGCAGCAAAGAAGATTGATACGACATCTGTAAAGTTGTAGATGGATTCTGATGGAAGGTGGTTTATGTGGTTTGAAAAGACACATAAATATGCTGCTCATTGTCCCGCAAGTTGATGAGTGAGAGCCTTCTATAGAGCGACATGACAACTTGGGATGGACCAAGGAATGTTTTTGTTTTGATTTTATTTCCATTTTTGTCCGAGTACTACTCCATGCAGGACGATACTATCTAGCCTAAGGGCCCCCTGCCCCTGCTGCAGACCAAGGCAACTATCATTGAAGATGTGGGCTGCGAAATTACTGTAACTCATAAGAACAAGCGCGCTTAGCTGCGGGTCTTTCGCAAACAAAATTCTCCAAGGAAAACTCAATTCAATGCAAGGAGCATTTTGCGGGGGTCCTCGATGTAGTCACGAACCTTCACTATAAACGCCGTCAATACGTTGGGTGAGACCAAACGACAGAAAGAGTACGAACCCAAGAATGTAACTGCCTCCCGACCATCGAGTAGTCTGTGGTCATAGGTGAGAGCGACAACCATGATGGGTCGGATGACGATCTGGCCGTTGACTACGACAGGCCTGTCCTTGATAGCGTGCATGCCTAGCACAGCGGACTGTGGCAAGTTGATGATGGGCGTTCCGTACAATGAGCCGAAGACACCACCATTGGAACTGGATGCGTGAAATTAGTCTTGGTTTAGGCAGATCATCAAAAAAGCTTACATGGTGAAGGTGCCTCCTGCCATGTCCTCGAGAGTCAACTTCCCGTCCCTGGCCTTAGTGCCGAGAGCGGCAATCTCCTTCTCGATATCAACAAAGCCCATGCTCTCGGCATTCCTCACTACGGGAGTGACCAAACCCTTCGGAGTCGCGACAGCAACACTGAGGTCGACGTAATCATGGTATACAATCTCGTCACCCTCAATAGATGCGTTTGCAGCAGGAATCTCCTTCAGTGCCAGCGCGCACGCATGAGCGAACGCGCTCATGAAGCCTAGCTTAACGTCATGTTCCTTGAGCACCTCATCCTTGTACTTCTTTCGCATCTCCATGAGAGACGACATGTCGATCTCATTGAAGGTTGTGAGCGAAGCGGCAGCGTTTTGAGACTCCTTCAGACGTTCGGCAATGCGCAGGCGCATACGGTTCATCTTGACCTAAGGGGTAGAGATATGTTAATATCTTTGAAGGAGGCGTAGCAATGAAATGCTTACCCTAGTCTCACCCCGGTTGCCTGGTGCTTTTGGCGCAGCGGGAGGTGCGTTTGACTTGACCTCCTTTGGTTTGGAGTCCTGCTTCACTTCCTTCTTGGACTCCTTAGGAGTCTCAGGAGGAATTCCGCTACTCAATCTGTCGACACCTGAGGGTGCGAGAGGCTCCGGCGTGGTCTTATCCAGTTGTTGGTCTTTGGGTTCTTCAGGGTCTACCTTTTTCTGTTCTTGAGGGGCGGGAGATGCTAGAACCATGTGAAGAAATGGTGTGTGATCAAAGACGTGGTACCTACCATCATATTCACCGGGTTCGATTCTGAAGAGGTCCTGGCCGACGTTGACAGTGTCATCCTCTTGTGCGAGCAGCTCCACAATTTTCCCTGATTTAGGCGCGTTCACAGAAACATCGATCTCCGGGAAAGCACGTTAGTGTGTTGTTGGTGCGATAAAGATGGAAATGAAATGCTACTCACCTTATCCGTCTCAATTGTCGCGACTTCCTCATCAGCCTCGACGCTATCCCCAACCTGTTTTGACCAAGACCGAAGAGTACCTTCGGAGATGGACTCTGCCATCTGTGGCACTTTTACGGTCTCGACTGTAGATCAGCGAGGACAGCCCACATTTGAATGATCATGCTCCGTTATTTAGATACTAAAGCTGACCTTGGAGGAGATGTGATGAGTGGAACTGTGCGCATCTCATTTGCGAGCTGGCGACTTTCCTAGACAGACAAGAAATTGATCGCCCATTAGCTATGCTGCCAGTAGAGAACACAACATGCAAAGAACGCGCACCATCCTTTCGACAACGATACAGCAGTGTCACGATATTGGGCATTTCTGCTTGCAAGAAAAGCACGACTGCGTGCTACAGCGATGACCTGTTTTGATAGCATGTTCTAAGTGAGTCGGATTAATGTAGTGGATGATGTACAGGAAATAAGAGAGGTATATTCCATGGAGCCCGAAGTTTCATCCATGGGTACGGAACAAATTGATGTATAATGATACAGCCACAGCCGCGAACACGGTACGTCGCCGGCGGGGCGCCGATCTTCTACTCTCAACTCACACATCCACATACTTTTTTTTCAAGAGTTTCTTGGTTTTCGCACCGACAATGAGAAACAGTTCAATTCGGCGCCCTCACGCTGTCCTGGCAGCCTACCCGACAGGACGTTCATGGTGCCTGAAAAAGTCGTTACATTGAATGATCGGCAACCTGGCAACCGAGCCACAGGAAAGATTGAAGACAACCTTGACATGGAACCACGAAATCACTAGTTGCGGTACCTGCGGGAGGCTCATTTGAGGGTGACAAGGATCAGACTGTTCAACAGAAACCCACCGCAAAACATCCCAATCTTGATGATTTAGTGGAGGACCAAGTATGTCCACAACGTCAATATTATTGATATATTGACAAGCCCTTCAGAATAAATTATTAGGCGGTGAATGCTCAGACCCTGGATCGCGGCGGCTTATAACTAACTCAGACTAATATTCCGACGTCAATCATGACGCAGAAAACCATTTCGATGACGATGAACTCGGAGATGATATTGATTTTCTGTACTCATGGACACCCATGACAGGCGATTATAATACTTTCCTGCATATCTTTAGTATGCAAAGACCTGCGGTGCAGTGACATACGACTCTTCTCACAAGCGAGTCAACTGGGCAGGCAGTATCACTTATCAGCATATCCCAAAAATTCGCCTCACTTAGCATAATTTACAGCTTTTCCAAACACCGCAGGTTACCGGCGTACCTCTCGCCGCCTCGAACAAACGCCCTCCGTGCGAGAGTCGACATTCATTCGTTTCCAGCCTCGATACGGTCCGATTTGGACAATTGGAACCCTCGTCGTATGGTGCTCTGCATGTGTGCAATAAAAGAATGAGAGTTGAAAAACACCTCATGGCACACATTCAAGACCTATTCTTGGATATGAGACCTTTTATTATTGAACTCTATTGTTTCTGATATCTTGAGTCGGCGTACTTCTGGCAGCATCATTTCAGTATTTTTTTCTCCTGTAAACTGGAGCTCACTTATAACATGCGTAGCTATACAGTTCTATATAATTTTCTCATCTTAATGTGTAGCAAACAATGAGATATGAAAAATGTGGACGTCAGATTTTGCAACAGTATGCGCAATACATATACGAAGCAGTGTCGTGAACTTGCGGATAGCTCCAGTCCAGCGTAAAATGCTTTCACTCACATGTACAGTGAAACCTGTTTTCCGAGTCCGGGTATATTGATGGGTATACAGATGGGTATAATTACTATCCACGGGTATGTGCAAATGTAACAATTCTATCTCGCTGGTCACTATCTTCCACGGGCGAGAGCGTTAATGGCTCTGAGGTGTATTCCCCCAACTGTGTGCCAGCGCTATCTGTCTGAGTTCCATTATCAACAGGTGAAGGTGACCGAGGGGTAGCAGAATACGGTGTAGATGGTGCAGTCACTGCAAAGAGACGGCGGCTAGACTCGCATGGTCGATAGTCATTCGCCGTCGTCCACAATCTGACCGCACCATCGTGGCTTCCCGTAGCAAACATGAAAGGGTTGTCCGAAGCATGATTCCATGCGATACACGTCAGGTCCCCGCCTAGGGCTTGGGCACGGACATGATGGAGAAGCACGGCTGAATCGCGATCCCAGATATGTATATCACCAGCTGTTCAGTACTTCTTTAGTTATAGGGCTAAGAGGAACCGGAAATAGCGCACCCTTGCCGGCACAAAGCACAAGCTGATCATCCTTGCCCCCAAAATAGCTCGGTCCTGCAAAGTCAACTAGCACCCTGGGCATATAAGTATGACGCAGAGTCAGTCGCGCCTGATCCTTAACCATTTCTAACTTCCACAACTGGGGGAATGCCTAGATATATCCACGAGAGAAACTGAGAAAAATAACCGTAATGCGATATACTGACGGACCTTGTTTTCGTAAGATACCAAAGCTACTTGCCCGTTCTTAGCCAGCATTATATCACGAACATCATTGAGTATTGGTGTCTGGCTGCCACAAGTGGTTAATACATGCCTTAAAGCAAGCTGATGGGCTCACTTTTCTATAACCTTCGTCTGGATGTTATAAACTAAAATAGATAAGAAGTCAGATCCCACGAAAGACGACGGTAAATTCACCCAAAAGCTGCTTTTCTACTCGTGACTTGCTAGGATGCAATCCTTTTGGAGAATATAGGATCGGCCCGACACACAACAACCGCTGTAGATCGTGAGTAATGGCCACATCATGGATGAACACCCGATTGAAGCGATACGTGTCGAGGACCTGAAGAACGGGACTTCAGCGGCATTCCAAAAAAATTGACCTTAGTGCGCGCACATTGCCATTAAGATCCTGTCGGAATGAGTGGACACGTCATAAATAAGAGCGCGGTAGCTACTCACCAATTTGACCACTTCGCTACCCTCAACAGACAGAAATGCTACAGAGATCACTGGTTGGCATAGTCTGCGGGTGCCAATATTTTGGGGCCTCACCTTCCCCTCCAGGCAGCCATGTGATTGACTGGACATACTGGTGACGTTCGATGGTTTTCCGACACACCCCATCCTAAAAATGTCACATAAATCAGCACGCCATTGCCCTTCTTCCAGTTCAACGAACCTCTGTCCAAACTTTGATAGCCCGATTCAGCCGTGTAAGGAGAAGCACGCCAACTGGGGACCTTATCAAAACATCAGCAAGCCATGACTACGAAGCAAAAATAGCGTACCAAACAACTTGACCAATAAAGCCAGAAGCATATGCAAGCACACGATGGGGCACACAAGGATCCTATAGGGATATTATTGCCACGTTTCGATCTACCACTAGTACCACACACCCCGACACGGAAGATGATGGACGTCCGATCCCAACTATTAAAAGCATTAATAGATAGCGTACTCCACAGGCTAGAAGGTCCTACCTTGAAGTCGCCAAAAACTTCCCATTGGGTGAAAACTGTAAGTGCCTGACGAGTGCTGAATGCGCAGCCAAATCTTGCGTTATCTCTAAGCTCTTGAGCTTAGGTATGAGGGAAGCGACTTTGGATCCTCTACATGTTCTAGTGACACCTGTCTCTGGCATCATCCTCGATACATCTGTGAACACCGAGGAAGTCGTTCGTTTCCGCACAGGAGAAAATGGGTTGCTAGGAGAAGATGTTGTAGACTGAAGCATCATGACGGATCGAATGGCACTTGTTAAACGGTCTCGCGGTGTAATCGAAGAGTTTGACGTGCTGCTGAAGGTGGTGCTTGGTGACTCCAAGTTAGGATGTAAAAAACCCTCGGCACTAAAATGCGAGTAGGAGTCTGTAGATTGTCGGATGGGTGATAGCGGAGAGAGGGGTTCAGGAGAGCGTGATGTAGTGTGAGCATAATCGCCAGCAGTCAGGCTGTCGCCTTGCTCTATCGCGCTTGTTGTGATTGTCCCCATCGATGACACCCGTCTAAATTTGTGTCCTGCAAACTCCACGCCCTTTTGCACATACCGCAAGCCCCAAACAAAGCTTTTTCTGACGATTGAGACCAGACGCAGGGCCATGAGGCATTGCAGAGCATCTTTCAGAACGTCAGAAAGCCACTTCGTCCCACGATGATGCACAAATGTCCATTTTTCAGAGGCAAACCAGGCTGAAACCGCTGCTAGGCCAAACGAGGTGAACGCAGTAAAAACAGTTGTGATTGTAGATGTAACTTTGCCCTGCGATACATCATGAGTATAAGGAAATATTGAAAATAGCCAAGGGAACTTACCTGTTGCGTAGAATATGTGAATAGTACAAGTCCAGCCGAGAAGCACGTCACAGACATCACCAAAAATACTAGGGGTGATCGTTTAATCCATGTCAGTACCCACCACGGTACGCGATCACCAGGTGATCGACTGCCCACATCAGCTGGAACCCACTTCAAGTCCGAGAAGACTTACTACATAGCTTGTTTCCAAGAAAGCCCCAGCAAACTATTAACAGCGGCAGCGATGCTGAATACAAGCGAGGAGAACCAGAATGCATTGACTGCGTCAGAGAGCATATCTCCGGTTTGAGAATACGAGAACTGCAGCGTGGTGGCAGTGACGGCGGAAAAGAAGGTGGCCACGGTTGACAAAGTTAAAAGATCGGCTGCATCGTGCTTTTGTGCGAATCGAATAGTTGGGACACCTCGGACTAAATCAGAGTTATGTCGCCTGGATAGACCACGGGATCACATACCAACTTCGATGAACATAGACAACGTTCCAGTGATGCTATCGATGTGCTCTCCCATTTCAGCCATAAGGTCGTGAACATAACGCTGCACAGCAGGATATTTGAATTGTCCTAATGTAAGATATTTAGAATAACGGGCCATTGAGTCCTACGAGAGTGAAAGAGGCTTACCTCTGTAATCTTGTAAACAACATGCCCAGTACTGCTGACAATTAATCAAGCGCTGGTTAAAAAGGTGCGAATGCATACCTTCAAATCGCCTTCAAATGACTGTATCAAAGTGTTAACGGCCTCGTCGGTGAACTCCGGAAAATCGTTCAGGCATTTCAAGAAGGTCATGAGGTCAGCAGCAAAGTTTTCAAACTGCTCTGAGAGGCCCTCAAGATCCAAGTTGTCTTCAGTATTAACTGGAACACGTCCTGGCATGCTCTTCCGCCGCCGGGCGTTGCGCTTTCTGTTCATTAGATTGGGGTTGACCAAAAATTCGCGTTGTTGACGAGAGATCTTGCGAGGAAAGAGATCAGCCGCATTGTCCCGGAAAAGGAAGAGGACTTGTGCAAGACGTTCGCGGAGCCGAAATGCGGAGGACAGAATTCCGACAGAACTACCAAGTTGTCGTGCAGCATTGCCAAAGTTTCTGAGCTGTCAGTGTGAACACAGCATCAGCATAACCAGCCACAAAGCTTGTTGTTAAATAGCAGTGACCTCTTTGTCGAGACTATTGATCCTTCTGAAGGAAATTTTAATGGAAAAAATTACAGGATCGATGGTGAACGAACTTCTGGAATTTGTTAAATGCCTCTGCTCCAGCAACTTGTAGTTGCTCGTCAACAGTTGCTAATCCGATGTTCAACAAAAGGTGCAGCTGTCAGACGGTCCTACTCACGGACGTCTCTGTCGTCCTCAAAGCTTGGATTCTGATCAAAGTCTGAGTTGAGATGTCGATGAGCAGCCTAAGATTGTATAGCACGAAAAGCTAACCTCGGCCGAGAGATTCAGCCTGGCTAAGCTCGTTTAAAGCATTCAGGAGATTGAGCAACGTCTGCCTCCGTTTCGTATCTAATCTTGGAAGATCGACACGGGGTCGATTGACAGTCTCCCCAAGGAGACCACCTGTGTGATCTTTGGAAGGGCCAGCTGCAGGTGCGGGATCGGTAGCTGGGAAATTGTTCACAGGTTCAGCCACGTTTCAGTTCGTGAAATGAAAACATTCATACCATGATGCATATTATTATATGCGGAAGCTGTGGCAGCTGTGCAAGAGCCGTCAAAGATAGTTTCACTGGTTATGAAACTTTTGGTAGGACTACGGACTTGATTGAGGTTTTTATGAGAGTGCAGGTGGTGCTGCCAGCGAGTGGAGTGCAGCACGCGAGAAGTACTAACGATACATTCAAAAGACTCAGCTGTCACGAAAGGAGTTGGTTTTCGCTTCCTGTAGCTGTGTACCGAATTACTTGCCGTATCATAAACACACTGCCATAATGCATTGATAGACCTGAGACGTGACTTGGCACAAACTTGGCAGGCGGTATAATATATTTAATAATAACTTATGATGGTTCCAGATACCGCTTTTTAAATCGTCAACTTCCCCAGCACAGTCTTTCGCTCACTTTTTGTTACTTGCCCGCTGTCGCTAACGACGAGCTCAAGGGCCGTGCTGCCGAACCGTGGCACCTTGAACCACGTGCCAGGCCCTGTTATCAATTGCTTCCACCAACTATTTTATTAGCCAAAACTCCAGAAATCGATCCGAACGGCGAACACTGTTCATGGCGACTCTCGTTCGCACCCAAGTCTTACAGCCCGTCGGGCAGGACGAAATACTTCGAACTTCCATTCCGAAACCATTTCCGAGCGCAGATGAAAGAGAACGATTACTTCAGGAAGCACTTCTGGAAGAACTTGCCGAAGAGCCAGTAGAATATGAACCTCATACCAATGGAAGCATATCGCAAAGCAAGCCACGATCGGCAGCACTACACAGTGTAAACCATATTGCACCAGAAAGACTGTTCGTGAGTGATGGATACCTTAGCAACGTGTCTGTGAATATTGCTTAGCCCAATCTTGCAGACGGTGATCATGCCATCAATCACTGCTGTACAGTATTCGTGTCTCATGACACTCAATAATTTGTTATCTGTCCCTATAAGATGGCAGCCAATCGTCCCAGACAGGCGCCATTCGATGCCAGCCTCTATGCATTGCGAGCAGGCGCTGCAATCATACTCTGCTCTTGAAACGCTTGTGTTAAATCTCAGAAATCATGACGGTGGGGAGATACCTCTCAAAGCTCTGGATGACCACACAGCTCTCCTGGAAGAACTAAGGGATCGAGTTGATGCCCTAGCGCCTTCTATGAACCGACAGGATGCACATTTTGCACAAATCATAGTATCGCTCCTTCTGGACTTGGACCAGTTGCCTACAGTTTCTTCCACTTTGGATTCAACCCTTCAGGCATCTTCATCCACTTCTCCTGGCCTTGTCGCTCGACATCCTGTTGATCTCTTAAGTACCTTGAAAAAGCAGCTTGGCGATCTGCAATCGGAAGGGAAGGCAAGGGCAAGCATCCTCTCTTCACAGTCCCCAGTACAAACCGTGCAAGCCGCGCTCCTTTGGTCCAAGATTGAACGAAAGCTAGAAGCTGTAACAGCACTTTGTAAAGATCGCGCCGATTCTCGCCGGTCCCCCTCCATAGATCATCTCCCCCCTCAATACGACCACGTAGGCCATGACTTCGAGACACCCCCAGAATATGATGCCGAGTATCAATCATCTTACGAGAAGGCTGGCATTCAGTCACCAAGGTTGATACCATCTCACAGTATTTCCAACGAGAAACTGCGCATGGATTTTGATGCCGTGACGTTGGCAATCGAGCGTCTGTACATCGTTGCACCCCAATTACACAATCAACGAGTGGAATTGAAGAGCTCCAAGCTCGCTCAAATGGAGCGTGCACGGCTTGAAGGTCCTAAAGTCCAGCTTTCCTCATCTAAGGGGAAGCAGAAAGCTCATGATCGGGATATGCGCGACCTCGACCACATATTCGAGCTCCTCCGGAAAGCGTCAGACCGCAGGCTGACTGATCAGTCAGTTGTCATGGATAGCAGACGAATGGTCAAGCAAAGCAAGGCAAAGCAGGAGTACGAAAATCAGGTATTTCTCGCTTACTTCGGTCAGAGATGATCGCTTATTGAAGTAATCCCTTCAGCGAGGTGCATTCGTCGACCAACTTGTCCAACGTTCGGGAGCCGGGAGATTGCATGACCAAGATGCCATCCTGCAACCGAAAGTCAGAGCCCTGGATGAGCTTGTCACGCTCCCTGAGTTCATTCGCGAGTCAATGTCGAGTATCCCGTCCGAGTCACGTCAATATACGTCCTCCTCTGGAGATGCACTTGAGGAGCCGGTTCCTGACGTTACGGCAACCCACAAGAAGTCACGCAGTCGAAGCATATCTGCCCCACAATGGTTGCGCCCTGCAGCGGAATTTAGCCGACGGTTGTCCAAGAGCTCCAGCAGGCCATGCTCGTCCCACGGTTTTGTCCAATCCGGAACCGAAGAGTCGCAGCAGCAAGGTAAGAACTCAGAAATTATCGCTGATAAAACTAACCAAAGCTTTGCAGGGGGCATTGCACTCAATGTTTCCTACATTGCCGAATATCACGAGACCTTGAGACATGTCCTAGTCTTCGTAGCAGTATCAGGCATTCCCGTTGATACAGAACTACATGCTGAAGTGTTGCCAACGTCATCCACTGGGACAGAAGGTGATTGGCTAGTGATTAGGAGTTCCTGGGCCTCCTCGCCTCCATTAAGCCTGCCTGTCCGAGTCGCTCCTGGGAAGAAAGATATCCAAATTCGTCAAGGACACTACGAGCTCAAACTTGGGATTGCGAACCCACAGGCGGCGAGGTCCTCTTCACCTGATGAACCTACTCCATTGATTTCTGCTGAGCAACTCCTATTATCGAAGCCGACATCCTGGTCCTGCATATCCTGCTCGCTCCCCCTCGTCCATATCCCAAAGTTGATCAAATACCGCGACCTGCCATCAGAACATTGGGAAGAACTTGTCGATTCCTGGATGTGCCATGCAGACCAAACACTACACAATCACGTCGCGAAGCATGGACGTGGTTTCTGGCCAGAGGATAATGAGGCTCTGGTCGGATGTGGCTACATCCTCTTCCAGCAATCGGCCATAGTAACCAACAATATCTCCTGCACCGAACAGCCCCTGGTAAATACGCATTTCCTGTTAAACTCGTGCTATTACAGGACGATCAAGAAGACCGACGTTGGGCTTCCACCAGCGGCTGCTAGTCGATCATCGGTGCTCTGCTCTGATGCCTTAGAAGCCCCCGCAGGTTTCTTTGCACCATCAAGTAGTGGGGCATGCGTCGTGAGACTGCAGCAAGTTTCACTTTCGGTTGATACAAAACGTCCAAAATTGAACGCGGGGCAACTCGCGAGTCGCTCTTTCAAACAACTCTCTTCACTGAGGATCATGTGATGGGTGCTACGCTCGAGTGCACAATTTTTATGACTTTTTTGAAATTTTTTTGTTTTGTTTTGTCGATTTTGATGGTAAACTAATTTCTTATTTTCAGCGAGATGAAGAGTCGTGGTTAGCACGATGTATATGTGGCGCAGTAATTGGTCGGCGGCATGAACGACATGGCGCAGATGGCGCAGTTTCGGCGATGTACCGTTTGTTCAAGTATGCGGTGCGGCCAGTGAGCCAAATAGCAGAGTTCGTAGTCCCACAGTATACCTATAGCAGCGCGCTGATGGCCTTACAGACTTCCCCGATTCCCAATGTCTGCATTCATCATGCAAGACATGCTCGAGCATGTGTCTGCTCATGCAACGTACCGCTTTGTTATCTCTGATGAGGAAGAGGAGCGGCCACGAATTTTGGTTTGTTGTGATTTTTAACCATATTGCTTAAATTTCTCACACTCCGCGTAAGATATGGCTATTCAAACCGAAGATTCGTGTCTCGTATATGCTGCATACACCATACCTTCTTCCGAAACAGGGCTCCATCGACGCGTCAAAAGTGTTGTATAGAATTTTGGGGCCGTCGTCGTCAACGATGGCTTTGAAAGAGTGCGTGGTCTTCGATGAACATTACCTCGTCCCTCTAACCCCTTTCTTATACATAGCCTACTCTCTCGATACCCTGGGTTTCCTCAAGCGGAGCACCTCTTCTATCCAATCGACGTTTGTCGCAAGCTCGCAGGACTCTTGACGGAGAGCACCCATTCGTATCCAGAGAACACGAGGACGATGACGGGCTTGGATGTTGGATGGTTAAATCGTGGATACTGATAAGTAGACATCACACTTTCCCGTTTTTGCACCAATTCGAGTAGTGTTTGTTGGACTCAAGCACTAGCGTCACGCTCCGTCGGAATGACTGTTATGTGATACTATATTTGATAACCTAGACAAGCATCTGCGTAGGTCTATATCGTACACAGCGCCATGCAATGCTACGGACGTAGTAGTATCAGGCAAAGGTCTCCGCTTCGTGAGGAGTTTTGTTGGTTCTGACAATAAAGACAAAGTTGCACGCCAAGTGCTGCTTTGGATTCTCTGCGTACGGTGCGAAACTCGAAGCACGTTGAAGGACATCCTACAGATTAAGTATACGAAGTAAATATGCACAGTGGTGATACATAGGAGGCATGCGAAAGTGATACACGGGGTGTATTACACCTCTTGGCTGTCAAGGCTTTGTTTCTTGCTCTTTGCAGGAAGGAGCTATACGGGGTCATTTTAAGATGATTCAATAGCTGGTAGAGGAAAAACGTACTGCAGGGTTGATGTAAGGCACGACACCACCCTCAGAGATAATCACATCTCCGAGTAGTTTACTCAACCTGAGGACGAAGTGAGCTAGACTGCAACAAATGAGCTAACATGAGACGCACTCTTCATCATTACGAATAGCTAGTTGAAGGTGACGAGGATTGATACGACGTTTCTTGTTGTCACGAGCTGCGTTTCCTGCCAACTCCAATATTTCAGCTGACAGGTACTCTAGTACTGCAGCAAGGTATACTACAAAATGAGTTAGTTTCAAAGCGAGACTAGAAAAACTTGGAAACCTACCGGGTGCACCAGACCCAATACGCTTGCTGACGTTGGATCTCCTCAACATGCGATGAATACGGCTGACTGGGAACTGGAGACCAGCTCTAGTAGAACGGGACGTAGACTTGGTTTCTTCGCTCTTGACCTTGCCGCTGACCTTACCCTTGCCGCTTGACTTTGCAGAAGGCATGGTGAAGAATGTGTAGTAGTTGGTTGAGAGAAAGGTAGAGCGGGCAAAGTTTCAAGTTGAAATGCAATTCTAGACGGAACGCTGTATTTATAGTCAGAGTCTAGACGCGCGCCACAATCAACAAAGACGCGTCGTAGCCAAATAGGTGTAAAGTCACGTGAAGGTATATATAGGAGATGTCGTTCGCGCCTCCTTTGCGTTGCGACCGCCATTACTGCCATCCCTTCTCGCAGTATCAATAAATCTTGTGATTCCTGCAGCTATGGGACCTAAACCCGCATCAACTGGTGGTAAGGCACCCGCTTCTGGTGCTGCCGCTAAAGCCCCTGTCAAAACCACTGAGGGTGCTAAAACTGCGAAGAAGACCGCTAAGACTGCTACAGCCCCTGCTGCTGGGGAGGAAAAGAAGAAGCGGAAGAAAGTCCGCAAGGAGACTTACTCTTCCTACATCTACAAAGGTAACGCGTTATGATTAATCAAAAAGCTTACAGTCTGACGTGTCTTCCAAAGTGCTCAAGCAGGTACATGCAGACACTGGCATATCTAATAAAGCTATGGCCATCTTGAACTCGTTTGTCAACGACATTTTTGAGCGCATTGCTACAGAAGCTTCGAGTATGTGCTTTTTACCTTGTTTTGATATCATTTAACCAGTAATTTCAGAGCTCGCTGCATACTCCAAGAAATCAACGATCTCATCCCGTGAAATACAGACAGCAGTTCGTCTCATACTTCCCGGAGAGCTTGCCAAGCATGCTATCTCCGAGGGCACAAAATCCGTGACCAAGGTGAGATTTACGTTATTCATATTCACAAGCCGTCACTAACGGCTGAGACAGTTCTCGAGCTCGAGCAGCAAGTGAAGAAATCTCTGTTGTCAGCTGTATCGTTAGGCGCTGTATTATCATTATCATTATTTTATTGGGATCTAGTGTTCTTGTCGTTGTCCGTTTGAGCGATGGCTGCCCCAGGCAAGACTCATGGCGGTAACTTCGAGTCGGAAAGTGAGAGTTATTCGAGTTATGTCCTGGACATTATCTTCCGAACTTATCATCTAGGTGGACCTCCGACCCCCGTACTACCTCACCATGAAAGCACTGTCTGGTCCCATCTTGGATGATCTAAAAGTACATTTTGCTTGTCTCTCGGACACACGTAAATCAAATGTCGTCCAGAATCCTTGTCTCCTAAATTGCCCACGTAAGGGTTACGACGTCGTTTTTCCTATCCGTCGGATAATGTTTCAACCCCCGTGCAAGAGATCATCATCCGAAGGAACTCACCTGTGAACTCCAGACCTGAATTTCCTCTTTATTTCCGATGTTTGAGGGCTTTCAAACACATCTATGGAATACCTATCTGTCTTAACATCTTTGACACCCCGAGGTCGCAAGTGCGATTCAGACACGTTGAAGGCGGCCGCACTCGGGGTATTAAGCCGGGCTGTGCTCATAGTAGGAATGCGTGGTTGCGAGCGGAGTGGACCCCCCGGTTTCGAGTGTTGAGCTGCTATCTGCTGAATGGCCCCCATGATCGTCATCACATCACCCTTTTGGTTTGACCCATCAAACATCTCCCTTCCGTTCTTCATCCACTTTTTACGCTCCTTATCGTACAGTCCTTCCTCGCAGATCTTATCCATCGTAACTTGTGCGAGATCCTCCAGCGCATCTCGATTATGCGAGAGATTTGTACCCATCAGGTGTTCCAACAGATCTTCAAATGGTACTTCTGACATTTGTGTAGTTTGGCGAATGGTGGTTCACTGAGGATTTGAGCCGAAGACCAGGGCGATGGTCGTCGCAGATAGACAGGTAATCTAATCGAGGCGGACTATCGAACATTGATCTTATTCCCAGAAGAACCCAGTGTCATGTGTCCCCTCCTGAAAATTTGGTAAACGGTGCTCGAGTCTGTGGCTCGAACTTGACACTTGACGCGCCACAACTCTCTCAATTCACAATCTCGAGCAGTCCAGAGCCCTTCATGATGTCGCGGTAGTACTAATGGTGATTCGGATGAGCCCGAGCGCTTCTGATAAGTCTGGAGCTATTGCCACCTGACTGAATGACCGTGACCACGACTCGAATGATTACGATCATGGCCGGGCACTCAGTCACTGCCGCCGCGGCATGCTCAAAGTTCTACAGCATCAACTCCTATGTCACGTAATATCGATTGGGCCGCACTTTATCTATGAATGCAGACGATGCAGCTCCTCATCGTGCTTGTACTTTTCGGGTCATCGCAGCACCTGTTCACACTTTTTGAAAAATGGACGGAGATGAAGCAACTGACTTGTGGGGTTGCTGGGGAAGTAACCAGGGTTGTCATAAATGAGGTGCACGAGGCAGTCCACTGATCTTCGAATGCAACACGGTTGACGTTGACCAAAGTCACTCGACTTTCAATGCCCGTGACTTCCCCCATAAGGTGGTTGACGTGCGCAACCCGTTGCTCTACACACCTCGGAATATTCTGGAGGTTGGAATGTTCGAGATCTTCACTATCAGACTCGAAACGATCTATCATAGATCAGCGCGAGCCCGAGTCTGGTAAACTTGATCATGAGTTGTTCCGAGGTCGCTGAACGGTCGCGCACTATCGCACTGCAAAATAGAAGAACCATCTCCCTTCTGTTCGGTCTGCCTAGAGGTACTGAGAATACAAAGGTGAATACTATTTTATCCTGCATCCTGGAAATCCATGCATGAAGCGACTCAAACGCGACTTCCAGCTTTCATCTCCGCTGGCTTCTGTGGGGCTGACCTGTGATTGGGAAAGGAGTGAACGTTAGCTCGGTCCGAGCATTGACGAGATCGCCGCGGCTGAGGGAAGGTTTCTGTGGCGCCCGGATGTGGCCAGATACTTATCTCGACTAAATGTGACAATGCCCAGTTAGTTTATCCAGCGCCAAACATTGATCTCCCATGGAACTGTACGTACTAATGGTCTTGTATTCTCCAGACTCATTCGTTGTAATTTCTAGAATATACGACTGCCTCACGGCGAGTTTTAGCCATCATTAAAAATATTTGTCGGGGTAGTCCCTCGCTACTCCTGACAATGACTCCCGACTTCGATCCTATTACGACGTGGCAATGGCATCACCATGCTGATATACATAGAGCGGCTTCGACATTTGTTTGTGCTCCGCTCAATCAGCCCGCAAACAGATCGACCTGCCAAATTTTATTGAACCGGGACATGAAGCGCTTGTTGATGTCACAACGTCAAGGCCGGAATAGAAGGTGGGTGGTCCAATGACGTTAAACCTTTATCCTATCTTCGTCTAGGAAGAACCACTTCTGCCCGGCTGAAGATCGCCTGCGAACCAAATTTTATGAACCATTAGCCGTTCATGTTAGCCCGACCACCACACAACGCCGGTCAATCATACGGTCCGTACCACTTGACTCCATCTCACCGTAGTTACTGTATTTTTTATCAGAAATAATATCTAGGTAAAGCAAATGCTCACGATATGGTAGTTGTGTAGGACGCACCATATACCCCTGAAGCGAATTGAATCGTACCGAACCTCCGGAGTAAGCTACGTTATTGCCAGTTGTGACATCACAAGGCACGGCTGACAGCGTCGGACAACGACCTTCGGAAGCCCTTTGAGCAGGCTTTCATGTGTGTACGAATGATTCGGTCGCCCTCAGGAGTACCGGTCCGCGTGAATTATATGATGTACTCGGGTTGCTCTCAGAAAGTCCTTCTGATGATATCAATGATCAACCATGCATGATGATAATTCTACGGTTCCACGACTCTCGCGTCTTGGCTCGAAAAGTTCTGTGAAACCAGAAGAACTTCTAATACGCATACGAATTCGAAGCCCATATACTACATACACAGTCGAACAAACGCAAACAAATGACCAACTTGACGATGTGACCGGGTTTTTTCACGAGTTGGAGCTGGTTTGACGCAAAGATTTGCGAGGAAATCTCGCTGCAAGTACGCATCTGTTTGCCACTTATTGGTCCGCTTCGCCTTCCTTCTTCCGATCATGCATGAAAAAATAGATTGAGTTGCTACCTTGCGTTAACCGCTTTTCTTCACCGATGGGGCCGCAGATCACAGGGTGGTGATCTGTATCGACTCAGAAGCATCCAAGTTTTGTCGCCTATGGCACGTGCAACCCCGAGTCGGATGATAATGCTGGCGATATCTGTGTTGGTCAGTAGGATCCGGCACCAATGCTCGCCCCTCTTCGTTTCCTCATAAACACCGAAGGGAAATCCTTCACCGAGGTTCGTCCCCTCATTTACATTTGCCAGAAGTGCCACGTACTCGCGATTAAACTAGTAGGTCCGCAGCCGAATAGCAAACCCTAGACTTACCACCATCGTAACAAAGACGCGCCCATTCTGAGTGAATCGTGACGCATGGCTCGTCGATCAACGTCATACTGTTGAACCTAAACCGTGAGCCTTGTTACCGTGTCTTCATCGTGTCAGTCAGGTGTTCCAATTGAAGTGGATATTAAAAACGTACCAGAATGATTTCGGCGGCACATGTGCATATGTATGGTTTGAAACTGTTGAGGTTGTTAGCCCGGCTGTACCTAGGTAGCCGCCTGGTTGCCCTAGGCCTTTGGTATCAGCTTGATACCCGGATTTTCGAATGGGAACAGTGAACACGTGCCCAATAATTACAAGTCAGTGGTGGTCTGCTGTCATGAACAAGGACATATAGGTAGCATAGGTGGTCTCCGGAGGACACGGTCCGGTCGGCAAAAGGGAATGCGAGCGAGGGAAGGTCGCCCCTGTTTCGGGTATTACCGATGCGGGCACTTAAATTTGGCTCAACATATTTTATTGCGCCTAAACTATCTATGAAATTTGAATCAATAAATTTGGTAGAGAAATGATTGCCAAGAACCATGTTAAGTTTAAAATTCATCACGCTTGACTATTTCTTGTCTAGTCCTCGACATCACTGCCACCGAGCAAGAAGATATTATATGTATATGATCGGTGGTCGGACCTGAGGAAAGATAGGCTATCTTCAGGGACTGGTCATCGTTCACCAGCATCGGGAAATGGTACATGATCTTATAACCTGATAAGTTTCTACCGTGGAACATACTATTCCACGAGGAAGTCTCAAACTGATAGTGTTTTCCTCACATGGACACAGCAAGACCGACTTCATTTGCAAAGCTTCACATATACAAACATTTCTCCGCACTGTCGTGAGAATAGTGGTGGCCCCTGTTCTAACGACCCATCCAGCCCTGGTAACGACGTATGAGTAGGGGTTATGACGTCAAACTGCGAGATATACATACACCATCAACAACCAAGAGTTCGCCACAGACATATTGACTTGCGCTGCTAGCGAGGAACACCACCGGACCGGCAAAGTCTTCGGGGCTACCCCACCTCCCTGCCGGGATCCGTTCGGATATCTGTCTGAAGCGTGTGGGGTCCGCTAGAAGCCTCTCGTTCCTGATGGTATATCAGACCAGAGAAAAAAAGGTATATGCCAAAGAACCGGATGATAAGAGTTTGTGAAGAGAAGACAAAATGCGAAATGAAGCCTCAGCCGGCGGGAAGATGTTGATCAGGCTGCTAAACTATCACTAGTAACGTCACGAGTTCGCATAACACAAGATACCCGGGCGATAACAAGAAAAGATATACGTACATGTCTGTGGCAATATAACCCGGGCAGATGCCGTTTACTTGGACGTTATGCTGACTCCATTCGTTACTGAGAGCCTTCGTGAGTTGGCCGAGTGCGCCTTTAGCTGCGGCATAAGCCGGGACGGTAAGACCGCCTTGAAATGTTAACAAGGAACAAAAATTAATGATTTTCCCCCTCCGAAGTGGAACCATGTGCTGGCCCGCCGCTTGCGAAATAAGCCACACAGATTTGAGGTTCACGTCCAGAACCTAAAATGAAAGGAGAAAACATGTACAACTTGAGAATATGATGGCAGGAAGGTTAAACAGAACTCGAGTGGATGACCTACATCATCCCAATCCTTCTCCGGGAAATCGACACTCGGCGATCTCCGCTGTATTCCAGCACAGTTGACCAGAATATGAATATTACCGCCCATGAGCTCCAGAGCCTCAGGGAAAAGTTCCCTGACGGAATCCAAGTTGCCCAAGTCGCAATAAACGACTTGGACGTTCACACCTAGTGAACGAATGACATTCACCGTGTCCATATTCGGCTCCGCATCCGGGGAGGGGGGGCGCTGAACAACACATATCGAGGCCCCGGCTTGAGCTAAAGCTAAAGCACATGCAGCGCCGATGCCTGTCGTTAGGTCAACCGCAACGGTAAGAACCAAGATAAGAAATCAAATTTGCCTTGATCAGTTAAAGCGAAGTTCTAGGCGAGGAAGGAGTACAGTACCTCTGGTAGCTCCAGTGATGAGGACGTTTTTTCCTGCGAGAGAAAAGAGACGTAGAGACGGTACAGAGGGGGTTGGATCCATTTTGAGAATGATTCACATAAGAGACCCACCTGGATCTTTATATTCAGCTCGAGCATGTTGACCAAGATTTGATTTTACCCCGCATCGGCTTACGACCCGAGCAACCGGCAGCGAGATTTCGATAAATGATTTTTTTGTAATAAAATAATATATTTATCCCGATTTGGCCATATACAGTCCGGTGTCATTGTCTTATTGATTCGCATTTTGCAAATACGTTTACGGTCAACCGGACCGAATGGATCTTTCCCAATCTGGTTGAATGATAAGTTGAAGTTCTCCTCACGAGATTGCTCCTTCTTGCAACTTTATATTGTATATATAAGGTCACCAGTTGATACTAGGATGTACATCCCTTAACACTTTCCCTCCACCTATCACAATCATGTCTCCCGCTACGGTTCAATCACAACGTGCAGTCGTCCTTCACGGTCCTAAGGACCTTCGTCTCGAAGAACGCCCATTCTGGCTTCCACCGTACAACCACGCACAAGTAGCAATACAGTCGACAGGACTGTGCGGAAGCGACTGTGAGTTATTCCTCTACTCTTAAAGTTCGACCTTCGAGCAAATTTCCTAGTGCACTATTATCTAGAAGGTCGCAATGGTGATTTTGCACTCCAAGCACCTCTCGTCCTCGGCCATGAATCAGCAGGTGTGATCACCGCCGTCGGTCCGGGTGTGAAAAATTTAGCTCTCGGTCAACGCGTTGCAATAGAGGCCGGCATCATGTGCAATGAGTGCAATTATTGCCAGTCTGGCCGTTACAATCTGTGTAAAGATATGCGCTTTGCCAGTAGCGCAAAGACCTTTCCTCATCTTGACGGGACCCTACAAGACCGGATGAACCATCCAGCGCACGCTATTCATCCGTGAGCCCCTTCATCTAATCGTTTCTTCATACATTCTAACTCTTCGTTAGACTCCCTGATAACTGCAGCTTTGAACAAGCCGCCTTGGCTGAACCACTGTCAGTTTTGATACACGCTGCTAGACGAGCCAAGCTTGCTTCAGGTCAACGTGTTCTCGTGTTCGGTGTGGGCACAATTGGCGTCCTCGCTTGTGCACTAGCCAATGCATACGGTGCCTCTCAGGTCGTTGCCATCGACATTAACCAGGCACGATTGGACTTTGCGAAATCGCACGGTTTCGCTTCACAAACATACTGCTTGCCCATGGCTGACAAGGCCAAAACGACAGAAGAGCAGCTTCAACGTGCAAAAGACAACGTCTCGACTGTCTTGTCTAAATTCAACGAACCTGAAGGTTTCGACGTGGTCTTCGAATGTACGGGCGCTGAACCCTGTATCCAGATGTCCATTCATGTACGTTAATAGTCTGGGAAGCTTCGATCATCGCTGACTTGCAACTGTTAGGCTGCTGTCACGGGTGGCAAAGTCATGCTGATCGGAATGGGGTCACGAAATGTCATGCTTCCGCTTTCTGCAGCAGCCCTGCGTGAAGTAGACATTCAAGGTTCCTTCCGTTATGCCAACACGTACCCTGAAGCTCTCAAGTTGCTTGCAACGGGCAAACTCCGCAATATCGAAAAACTTATTACGCACCGCTTTACCTTGGCAGATACCGCTCGAGCTTTTGAATTATTGGCTCGTGGCAAAGACGAGGATGGAAACATGGCGATCAAGATTATAATTGGGCCTTCATCATCATAGTTCTCGTATATCTGTTATTTTCATCTTTATATTTAACGAACGGACTAAAAAGGCTGCGAGCGTTGTAATGTAACTTGTCATATTTCGGCACAGGCATTTTGAATCATCCTACGGGCATTTGTATGTTATTACGCGCGCGCACTTTGCAATACACAATTATTCGCAGCCACATTTCCATCGTGGATAAAAGTGAAGTGAATGGAAACGAAGTGGCGTCTTGCAAGATCTTCTACAAAAAGCTCATTTTGTTATACTGGCGCGCTTGCGAGATGGACCGGAGCCGTAGTAGTTGTAGTAGATACATCAAGTATGAAGTTAACATGTTACGTTCGTACTTCCACGTGCCACAGCATGTAGCGCCCATCATTGCTCCCAGTAGCGATACTTTCCCTGGAACCACTGGTAGCCGACTCACCTCCAGAATGATAAGAACTATCCCACTCGATAATTCACGCACGTGAAAGGATAGCCAAGTTGAGCGCAAGAGTTGATCACTACAATGATCACCTGCTATCGGCAGACCAGGCGCTTTCATTACTTTTCCTCAACAAAACGTAACTGACCAAACTATGTGGATCAAACTACCTCAAAATTCGAAGCGAAGCACCTAGAGATCACGTCCCTTCGCCGATGATGCTACTCGATCGAAAGCTCTGACCCTCAAAAAGCAAAAAAGTGTATAACCTCACGCAATGCACTCACTTCTATTGACACACCGCGGAAAAGCCTCCATGTTGCAGGTTCATGAGAAGCCCAAAGTCCTTCTTCTCCCGCGATGATTGAAAGGCGCTACGGATGTAACAAGGAAAGGAAGCCGAAGGTCTGGGCACCATCATCATTCTAGCGGGCTTGCAGCGGATGCAATTTTTTTTTTTTTTTTTGAGTTTCGAGAAAGAGAAAGACCCATGCGCTGAGAACGCAGGAACGCGGGGGGGTGAATCTTCAACAACCAGTTCGTACCCAAATTCAGGCGCGCATAAATTCCGTCCCTGGGTAACCTGTTATCATTTTGGTGGGTTGGTGCCAAATTTCCCTTAGCTCATACGCGCCATCAAGGAAAACCGGGGCCGAGGTCGATGGGAAAAAGAAGGAACGAGTATCGCTTGAACCGATGATATGGGTTTGTTGATGGTGCTACAGCTGGCAAAGCCATTACCCTTCCACGTGAGCGATGATCCGTTTTATGCATTTGTTTGTTCCGTTCCACGTATTTTGTTTTGTCCTTGCAGCGAAAGATGGGATGTCCGTGTACGCGCCAGCGAGAGGATAGGTTTGAACGATGTGTTATGGATGGAGGGGACTGTGACTATCTACGTATTTTGGATGCTAAATTGGTCGCGGGGAGAAGCAGCGGAGCGGACGGACGTCGCGAGCGTTTCGCGGCGTGTGCGAAATGGGTGAGATAAAAGAACAAGGAATGACAGATTAGTAGAGAAGAAGTAGCAGTGTTGGGTTGGGTGGTTGCCACTGGCAGTGGTCAGCCGCCGGACTGTTTGTCGAATTTCGGGTTTGCGATTGCAATGACTTCGCACATGTGAGTAAAATTGCTATATCTGATCTGCACGATGCTCACATGCTTATTATTACAAAGAGTCATCGGCTAGATGAACCCTGAAAGCTGCTTGGGGGTAGTGCATGTGCATGCGCTCTTATTAATATCTGTTACATATGCCGAAGGTCTACATACTATAACCGAGAAAATCATCATGGTCAGAAGCTGTGAGTGCGGATAACCGTGCGCGTCTCGAGGCTGATACGAAAACCTGATACAAGATACGGTTGTGACTGTAATAATTGGACCCCTGTGGCCATGGTACCGCCATTTCTTCAAGTGAATTCCTGCTCCAGTAAGTGTAGCTGCACCACCGTTCTACTTCCACTTTGTCTACTTTTGGCGAGCTAACAATGATTATTCTAAGACATGTTTGAGAGTAACTACACCCGAGAGGTAAACCGTATCGCAGGACCCTTGCGCCTGGAAGTTCCGGTAGAGGGTGGATGATCTGTTCCTCATGGGCTTCGATCTCCGCCGTGTTCCTCCTTTATCGCGGCTGCAGTCTCAACGATCAACGACATGTATTTCAAGACTCGGTGGAGATCCACGATTTCAACTTATCAGTTATTGACAGTCCGCGTGTCAGTTTTGATAGAGCGATGGAACGCCCTTGAATCCCATGCTGTCGTCGTTTGTGACGTAGGTGCCTCGATGACGCCGCCTTCCTATGCAAGTATTTTTTCGATGCGTCAACGATGTCCAGCAGGCTACAAAGTCGACGATGTCGTCAAGGGGATGAGGAGCATGAGGGAAATTCACAGTGAAGTCCAGATAGTGTCGCCAGTGATGGATGCAAGGATGTTCAAATCTTCGATATGCTTGCCAGTGTTTGTAAGTGAGCAATGAAGAACATGTGCAATATTGAGCATTGATCGTGTCAAGGACGGTATCCCCAGAATTCATGTTGGCCTCTATGAATTAGCAGATAGAATTGCAGCATTGTTGTAGAAAGAGGTAGGCAGAAAGACTAGATAGATCAGTGTCATTTACTTTGGTAACAGAAGCATACGCTGTATAGATACTTTGTCGGACCGGCTGCACGTCCAAATCGATAATTTATGTGAGATCCGCTACCACCGATGTACACAGAAACCCACTAGTCGGAGAGGTGCTGTCAAGTTACATGACTCAACAGATTTGGATTGCCAAATGCACGGTAGCTATGATAGGCTGCCATAGCCCGCCACCTGCCAGAGGGAATCAGCATTAAGCCAGACGAGATATATCGCATCATCATTATACTGGCGGGAGATTTAAAAAAACCTGCCTCGCGATAGATTGATGGTTTGGAAAGTACCACCTGCGTACAGCGGAAGTTAGCGAATACCAACAAAGTAGGATTACAAATCGTTTTCCGCTGGAAATTACCGAAGTAACTTCAGCACCGGTGCCAACAACCATCAAGTCACCGTCGTCCAATCCGCCGCCAAACCGATCCGTTCGACCAACAGCACTCTGGATCCTGTCAAATATCCAATTTAATTCTCGTCATCCTGTAAACTCCATATATGTTTTTACGTCCGTTCTCTCTCTCTCTCTCTCCTCACTACCCTACCCTGTCAGGCGCGACGCCACTACATTCGGCAACCATTTTCAGACCCTTATCGTCTACAGTATGACAATAACATCTAGGACCGAAGTCTAGATCTTTATAATCACTATATCTATATGTATCTACGCCACGTTCCTTATCATATTGCATTACAGCGCGCACCTACATCCTACCAGCGGCCCTTCGCACTCATAGACCCTTGTACATTCTTACAAGTACTGCGAAGGGAAATGTGACAATCACATCTCGCGGCTTGCCGCTGTAAAGCTTGCATGAATGTTGATGAAAGTTAGTCAGCAAGTGCCAAAACAAGTCCTGTCGACTGTCAGACAATGACCTCGAATATTTCCGTTAGCCTGCGGGCAAGTCCATCTTCACTGGTGTAGAATGGCCATTCCAGATCTCACCTACATCGCTGCTCCCATGGTCAAGCAAAGTGATGCTCCCTTCCGCATGTTGACACAACGACATGGAGCAACTCTCGCGTATACGCAGATGCTTGACCCTCACAAGCTTCTTGAAGATCGAGATTACCTCGAGTTTCATCAGCGTGATCTGACTTTTGGTCGCGATGCTTGTAATGAGACGGTGGTGGTCCAGCTATGCGGTAATGACCCTGAGATCATCGTTCAAGCTGGAAAGAAGATACAAGACTTGTGCAGCGGTATTGGTGGGCGTAATTTCTCGAATGAAATGTATTTGCAACTGAATTGACTGCAAAGTTCTTAGATTTGAACCTAGGATGCCCACAAGAGCATGCCCGTGAAGATCGCTACGGCGGTTATCTTCTCGCCAAAAAGGATTGGCCACTCGTCCAGACCATAGGCAAGCAGTTTCAACCTTATCGAATACCTTCTCAATTGGTGAGCATGCGATTCTAGTTTCTGCGATGTCCCACCTATTGCAGCCACCGACTTCCGTAAAATTACGCCTCTGTCCTTCATCGTCACCCCCATCATCCACAGTTGAATTTGCCACTCTGCTGGAACAGGCAGGTGCATCTTGGGTAACTCTTCATGCGCGTCACGTATCCGCCAGACGACGGCGTCAGGGCGCTGCAGATTTAGATGTGGTTCGCACTCTAAAGACAGCACTCAGAGTACCAGTCGTGAGCAATGGCAACGTCCGTACATGGGAGGATGTACAGAAGAACAAGGAAGAGACCCAAGCTGATGGTATCATGGTAGGAGAAACTTTGCTAGGCAATCCTTGGTTTGTCCGCTGTCCTCCATTTCCTGGTACCGCGTCATTAATCGTACACGAACAGCATATTTGCAAATATCATCCCAGACCCTGTTCGAGTATCTCTTGAATACCTAGAAATCTGCAAAGAACTCCCTGATATTGCGACTCATAAGACTATCGAGACTCATGTCAGACATTTTATTGAATTTCAGTGGTATGTCGCCCGTGCAGCTTTCGTCGCAGGATCGCATGTCTTACTGCTGTGATTTAGCTCTCGGCGGCCATGGTATAATAAATTTCGCACAGCACTGCCTGCATGTGAAGGGGTTCACGACATCGAGCACTTATTACGCACGAAGGTGACCAGATGGCGGGGCAAGGCTGGACTCAAAAATCATGACGCATGTCTCGATGATCTAGAATGTATCACGGATTGAAATATTCACAGTTTTCACCTGATTCTTCCCCTGCTAGTAGGTACAAGCACACTAAAAAGGAATACAGTATCGCAGAGTATCTATAGAGTGTATCGCGGCTGTGTCATAATCATTGAAGAAAACGGCTTTAGGAACACATTGGTCCGATTCAACTGGCAGTATGTAGTCCGAGAAGACCGCCGCGGCGATGATTTCGTGTTTGAATGACCAAATTCTGTCCTAACAATCTCGCTAAACGTTCTGGGATTAAACCATAGACACCGTTCGTCGGCTCTGTAGCTGACAGGAGAAATCGAGACTAGCAACGTTGGGATAGATTTAAATTGTGTAGCTCACGGACCTCTGATTAATTACGAGCTGTTCGGGTCCGATTATAGTGCATAACCTAGTATGCCCCAAGACTAGAACAACTTTAGAATGAGAGAATGTTATACGACGCACATACTGACTTGATTTAATGCAAGTCTGCCACTCACACCGTCACCATGTACGCCATGACGAAGATTTTAAATGTTCAGACCCTGCCTCTAAAATTGATGTTACACAGGCGCGTTTAAGCTGTGCAGAAATATATCCATCTAGATCTGCGAGTAGCAAAGTCAGCGAAGCCTAAAATTGAACCAAAGGCGCACAAGAACACACCAACTGGGGGGCGCAAGCTAGAAGTAAACGCTTAGCAGTAGTCTCCGTCATAAAATTAGCCAGTCTTCCTGCTATCTGAGAGTTATTCAAATCCTATTCGGAATAGATCCCATACTACCTCGTACAACTCTTCCTTTCTCCTTGTTCGCCGTCATTGCTGCTCCAACAGCATTTACGTCTGCCAGTACCGCACCGGCTGTCTTCGGTCATTTACTGCCGATAACGAATCTCGCGCCAAAAACTCTGAGTATGATTGCTCTGCAAATTGCGGGTATAATGGTGTAAGTTTGCTTGAAATGTATTGGCAGGACCCAACCTCGTGACTCAACCCCCTTTGCGCGTTGTAATAATTGCGGCGCGGGCGCGCTATCCCAACAATTTGAAGCAACAACCGGCGAAATTCGGCGGAGTTGATACATTGCGAACGCAAGTCATGTTAACTTGTTCGTCGTTCGATTACTCGATGTGATATTCACTCGAAAACGTCAGCTTGATGTTTTTGTGACTTCCGGTCAATGATAAGCGGTCGTAACTACTAAAAAGAAACATTGATATTTTAGCTCAAAGATTGACCATAATCACACGTAGATGTGAGGTTAGGGCGCAGACATACGTTTTTGATTGTATCTTTCTATCAAACCCCTGCAAAAGTGCAACGGTATCACAAGACACACTAACTGGGGGCGACAAGCTAGAATAAGATACTTAGTATACCCCGACAAAAGTATTCGAACAATTCGTATGAGTCAGTCGATCCTGAGGCCTGAGAGGTCATGTCGACCATAAAGAGAGTATATCTTCGAAGTTCTGAAAGTTGAAACGCGCAAAGATCATCTTCGGGAATTCCCAGACCGGCTACCTGATAGATTACCGTGCACATCGTTCTACTACCAAACTGCCAGCCTGCGTCTTCACGACTACTTCGACTATTGGCCCTTCTGGCTCTCTGTAGTTCTTTTCTCTCTCCCGCACTAACGATAGATAGGGGGCGTTCTACCTATTGACATTATAGCTCAGTGGACACTTAATCATGGCACGAATAACAATGCTTTCTCTCCTCGCATTCTTCGCACTCATTGCTCCTTTCACGCACGCCATCAAATTCGCCCTACCAGCAGCTCGTTTGCCTATCCCAAAATGCATATGGAACGCTGCGCATACCCATGCACTTGTCATCGTCACCGCTAACGTTGGGCCTGGGGCAAACCAACGGGTAGACATCGAAATTTTAGATTCAACACCTCACCGTAACGTCTATCTATCAAAACGCGACATTAAAGGCGAGACGAGACTTGCTGTCACAGCACATGGCGAGGGAGAGGTTGGAGTCTGTTTCAAGAATTATCTATCCCCTGGTGCGTTTGTTGTTAGCGGGGTATCTTATTGGCAATTACTTATGGCGTTCTAGAGATCAAACTGGACATGGCACGGAATATGTCGCGCACTATCGATCTGGATATTGATATTGGGGCTGACGCTGTTGACTACAAGTGTGTTATGCGTTTGTTCGATATGATAGCTTACTGACTCCCTCCTTGTCATCAAGCGCAATTGCAAACCAAGAATCACTCTCTGGGCTTGAGACAGAAATGCGAAAGTTGGAAGGAGTTGTAAAAGAGATAGTCGATGAACTCGAATATCTCAAGAAGCGCGAAGAACGTTTTTCAGACACCAATCGTCAGTCTTCTTTGGGTTACTGCACATTATTATGAGTCTTATGTTCCTTGCAGTTGTGACGAATCGCCGCGTGCAGAATTTTGCCTGGTTCACCATTCTTGCCCTCACGTCCCTTGGGGTTTGGCAGATTCTCCACCTTCGGTCGTTTTTCAAGCGCAAGTACCTCATTGATTAATGGGTATGTAAGGCGTGCAATGTGGATGACAGTACTGCTTATAACTTGGGAGATGTGCGGTAGGACGCTCTTGTCCTCTACATCAGATTCAATATGTTATACTCCATTCCATTATACAGGAGATGTTGTCACCGGTCTTTTCTGCTTCAATGCCTAAGCCATCATTACAGTCACAAGGTATCTTCCTGGTGCTTATTTATTGCACGTCGAGGTGAAACAACTTGACAAATGTTTGGACGAGGCCATGAGCATCACGCAGCCTTGCGAAACTGATTTTACGAGTAAAAAGCCAGTGACTTGTGGCAACTTGCTCCACGTAAGAAATCTGATTCCCTTAGCTGCTCAAGTTCAGGATGTAAATGAGTTATTCCCGATACACATGCCCATTGCGCATCAATCGCATACTCAAAAATGTATCAAGAATACGATTTGTCCGTCGGTACTACGCGGACCGGTCATGTTCAGCTGATCACCCTCAATTCAACATTAAATCGCGGACCATGCAGCTGAAGGGAAGACTCCCTCTCTCACTTTTCGTCTCCATTAAAGAGGCAAATTATGTCCCTTAAAACTTCATCTTCCGGCTTCATCTCAAAGATTGAGGTTCGTCCCACAACGTGCATCAGGTTTTCCAGCATACTCACCGTCAAATATAGGTCTTCCGCGTGCCTCCACGCTGGCTCTTTGTGCGCATTGAGACAGCCGATGGAATCGTTGGCTGGGGAGAATCCACCCTGGAAGGACACACCGAAGCAATTGAGGGCGCTTTCGTTGACCTCGCACAACGTTTTCTTGGTTGGGATGCAGATGGTATCGAAGATATCTGGCAGACTGCATACCGCGCTCGGTTTTATCGCGGTGGACCTGTCTTAATGGTGGGCGTTTCTATCTGCTTCCTTGCTTACCATTCGTCTAAATATATGCGACCAGTCGGCTCTGTCTGGCCTTGATATTGCACTCTGGGATATCAAGGGCAAGAAGCTCGGAGTTCCTGTGTGGCAGCTTTTAGGTGGTAAAGTCAGGGATCGTGTTCGTGTGTATGGATGGATCGGTGGCGACCATCCAAGTGCTGTCCGTGAAGCAGCACGTGAGCGCAAAGAGCAAGGATTCACTGCTGTAAAGATGAATGCTACTGGTAAGTTCTATTGACCTTGTGATACAACGGGTCTGAATCGTACATAGAGGCTCTTGCGTGGCTTGACTCCCCCGAGCTCTTGAAGGGGACAGTGGAGCGCGTGCGTGAAGTTCGCGCGTTGGGGATGGATGTTGGAGTGGACTTTCATGGACGGGTACACAAGGGTATGGCTCGCCAGCTCGCCAAGCTTCTTGAGGGCGAGGGTGTCTTATTCATCGAAGGTGAGAAGCATTTTTATGTGGCACAAGTACTGAATTTGGTTTAGAACCCCTTCTGCCTACTCAACCTTCGGAATTTGCGGATCTTGGGCGCCTCGTTTCTACTCCTATTGCTGCTGGGGAGCGGCTCTACTCGCGACATGAGTTTCGTCCTTACTTTGAAGGACATGCGCTAGATGTCGCACAACCAGACGTGGGTGCTCACCTCTCACCTGAGCTCCAAAGTCCATTCTTTTTTTTCTGTTTTTGCCCATCTCCTTATGTGCAAACAAACTGACAGAATGTATAAGGTCTCCCATTGTGGTGGAATATCGGAGTTGGCACGTATCGCATCTATGGCAGAAACATACGATGTTGCACTTGCCCCGCACTGTCCGTTAGGACCGATTGCTTTGGCCGCATGTATTGCTGTTGGTGTGTCGAAGCTTAATTGTGAGTCTTTGGCATGTGGTCTGGCCCTTATAAAATAGGCGCTCACGATTTCGGGCGTCCAGATTTTATTCAAGAAATGAGCTGGCAGGTGAATTTCTCGCTCTGATATCCCATGACATGTGACACGCGAAAAAACTGGCTTTTTGTAGATGCATTACAACAGCGATGACGCAGACCTGTTCACATATCTCGCAGATCCAAGTGTTTTTGCTGTGAAGGACGGGTATGTCACAACTCCCAGTGGTGAGTACTATTCTCGCTCGGGCCTGATTGGTTCATTTTCTTTTTGGAGGGACCTGCATGATGTGTTGCCCATACGCACAGCAGTAGACTTTACTACCTCTTCCTCAGCAATGATCATGTTGGCATTCTTCTTTCCATCCGATCTCCAACATCCTAATCTTGATGCTCTGCGCTAAACGTCTGACACGTTATCTACATAGGACCTGGATTGGGTATCACTATCAACGAGGAGCTTGTGCGTACCCGTGCCAAGGAATATAGTCGAGCTGGCGTTGAGGCGTGGCGTAACCCAATATGGAGGGGAGAGGATGGAAGCATTAGGGAGTGGTAAAATTTCACTTCCCTACTTAGCTGCGAGAAAACACTGGGAAAAACAGGCCATCCTCAAGACTACGCAGTGCTAAGAAAATACATCCCGATGTCACATATATACATGTTCACCTTCACCTTATTGCTAAGCTAGAACTTCCCGCAGTACGTCCAAGATCTTCTCCACTTCCTCGGCAGTGTTATAGTGGACAAATGAGATGCGGACGACCCCGTCATCAACGTCCAGCTTTGGGCGTAAATTATCAATAAGATGGTAGGAACCGAAGTAGCCGCGTTGAATCGTGATCTGTGCAACACCCATAATCGAATACAATCACTGAGTGAGATTACTGAAATACTTACCCCTCCCTTTTTGTAGAATGCTTCCACGATATCCTTACTCTTGATCGCGTTCTGTCCGACGACAACAAAGCAGACAGTGGAAATCCTTGAAAAATCGACCTCGCTTTTTCCGAAGATGCGAACGCCCCTGTCAACTTGTTTTGCGTCCGTCAGGAAGCGGAGCAAGGGCGTCAAAATCTCCTGCTCATGTTTTGCGATCGCGTCGAAAGATGCTGTGAGATCATCTGCTGGGGTCAACGACTTGAGATATGGCACGATTGCCGATGCACCATACACAAGCTCGTGACCTGGACCGTCTGGTTGAAACTTTCGGGGCTTGTCATCTACCTTTAGGAAATCATGGGCAATGGATGTTAAAGATGTCTGCAGAGCTGCTGACCGCACGTAAGCAACAGCATTGTGAGGCCCGAACACCTACAAACAGTGTCAGTGTCAGACACCAAATCAAAGTCGCGGATATTGAGACCTTGTATGACGAAATTACGCAGTAATCGACATCCCACTTTTGTACGTCCATTCTTCTATGCGGTGCGTATGCAACGCAGTCCAAAACCACTTCGATCTTTATTGCTCCCTGTTCTTTTGCACGCTGGCGAAGAGCTTTCACTATCTCTTCTACAGGATGCACAGATCCTAAAATATTGGAGCACGCGGTGATCGCGGCCAGCCTGGTGCGTGATGAGACCAGGGGCAAAAGTTCTTCAACCTTATATGCGACCGAGTAAGGATTTTCTGCAGATACTGGTATGGGACGCCAGTATTTGAGCACGGCATTGCGCCGCTCAGCCAGACGCTTCCAAGGACCATTGTTGGCTAAAATGAGCAGTGAGATTCTTCAACAAAAGATACAGGAAGACAATGACAGACACCTTCATGTTCATAGCTGATGATGAATTCATCTCCAGGTTGGATATCATTTTCGAGTGCTCTAGCGATATTCTCGAATAGCATCGTCGAACTCGAACCAAACCCAACCTCATCGAGAGATGTAGCATTGAACAACTCTACAGCAGCAATGGAGCCCTCAACAACATACTGAGAGTTAATAGCCGCACAGCCAGCTTTCAGCGGAGCATTGGTGTTGGATAGATAATCCACGATCCGATCGATTGCTGGTTGAGCAGTCCGTGACCCCCCTGCGTTGTCGGCATAGATGTGCCCTGATTTCAGGGACGGAAAGCAAGCGCGAGCTTTGTTGATGTCAAGAACAGTCATCTGTTGTCGTCAAGGATATAGTGCGAGTAAAGTGACTGGTCCGAGCCCTTTATAGTCCAGTAGTCCAGCATCGTCTCTGCACGAAGAAACCAAAAGTCCCGCGGGAACGGCCGATCAAGGTTCTTGTGAGCGTGTTTTGGGGATTGGATGTGCTAAAGGCCACCGTATTTGGGGTCTAGCTTCGTATCCCCCGATGGCCTCGTATAAACTACCCTACTGGTGGGTCATGGTTACCATTTGCAGCTGGCCAGTCATCAAGCACGGTTGCAGTCATGTCTCGGAACTTCTACTCCCACTGGGTATATGGGCTCAGTAGTATCTTTCCTAAACAGAACAAGACGGTAGGTGCAGTTGGAGTAGCAGTAGCCTGACGAGAATTTTCGCAGTTCGAAACTGCTGCCATCCCGCCTAGCGGCCCTAGCCAACTGACCCTGCAGTAAGGTCTAAGGGCATGGTTGCCTCGTGACGCTCTACTGGACGCTTCTGCTTCTGGCTTGGGCTTCGCTTCCAAGTAATTCGCTTCAATGATTAATAGTATCCAGATAAGTGACGTTTAGAGCCCACCTGTGGCTCAGACATTGGATCATGATGGAGTCCGATATGCTCCATGAATCCTCGGGCTTGAGCTTGAGGCCTGATTCAATAGTGATATGGCCAGTGCATAATGCGTTGTTCGAATTAGAAGGACAGGGAAGAATTCTGGAGTCAAATGGAAGTGGTCATAGTGGGCTAAGGCACAAATGAAAGAAAATCGGCTGCCAAGATACCCGTCATGTGATTAGATTTGGGAAGTCCGGCAAGTTACTAACCTGAATCTGTAGACGAGTCATAAGCAATATCGGATAGATCCCAACCTCTTAGTCAGTGAGCGCGTCACGCACTGATGATTTAGAGCATACGCGTACATAGTCGAACAACGATTTGACTGCGAGGTTCACATGCATGCAATACGTTTGATTGGCGAGATTGTCCACACACGTCAGTCCTGCAATAAAAATATAGCACGATATATATGAACATTGGATCATTACTAGAAGTCTGAATTTTGTGAGTGCTATAGTTCCTGTCGATAGCAAATGTCATTAGCGTCTGTTGCTATTGTCCAGAATCAATGTACTCACAGCAAATCAGCACATCATAGTTCACCATCTATTCTTGTTTTCCTCTCTATGCCATCCTCGTACCTCCTCAACAATAGCCGATCCACCCAACCGCCCTGGGGAAATGCTCTATCCCAACGATTATGTAAATGCACAGCAAATATCTTCCCTAGTGCTTTGTCCAGCGCTCCGCCCTCCTCAAGTCCCTCTCCGGGTCGGCCTGTCCACTTCCCATCTCGACGATCAGGGTCAAATGGGTCTGGCACGCTGTTGTCAAGACGACACGCCAGGGGGTCAGAAAGACAGAACGGTAAGATCTTGAAAGGAGGTATGGATTCACTGAGGAGGCGCCGCCAGAGCCGAAGATATAAAATTGCGCCCCAATCGGTGCTTGGAGAACGTGGAGGAGTACTGTGTGCCATGAGATGGAAAGCTTCGCAGAGATAAGGTGAGTGCTTGCGGAAGTGCATGAGAGCACCATTAAATGCTTGGTAAATCTTGTCTGTAGAATCTTTTGAGTACGTGAGCGAGAGTAGGTTGATTGTCCATTTACCGTAGCAATCCCATTGCGTTACGAACTCATGCTCAAGCAATGGAGAGAGGTCTCGGGTCAGAAGCATATCCATGTCTATCCAAGCACCGCCATACGACCAGATGACAAGTAACCGGACAAGGTCGCCGTCTACCCATGCCTTCTTGTCCTCGAGATTGAGGAAGCGGTGATTCTCCATTGGCGTGCCCTTGGCTAATTCGGGTATATCCACAACCTGAAGTGCGAACGAGTCAGGGAACAGATTGAGATACTTTTGCACGATTGGATTGAGTGATAGGTCGCCATTTGACCAGAGTATTAGACGAGAGCGGGGAAGGTCTTGCGTAGCGAAAAATGACTTTAGCATGTACTCTTGTCTCTCATCGAGAGGCGCGAGATCGACACGCCAATATGTGTGGAACTGTGCTCGCTCCTCAGGTGGGATATATCGTTGTTCCTCGGTCCACTCCCCTTCTGCGAACCTTACTGTTCCTGCAAACTCGTAGCAGTCCATACCCATTCGCATTGTTACTCCTGCCTGAACCTCAAAACGCTTCTTGCCATACACTGCCTCGCTGATGTTATACAGCGGGCTGACGCGCTCGGGCTCAAAGCATCCTCCAAGTGGGGACAGCGGAAGTATTTCGCGCTGTATCCATTCTCGTTGATATAACACGAGGTCAATGTGGCCGCGCGGGTCGAAGAGATAGTATAGCGTGTAACATATGATAAAAACTAGTGGAAGTGCAAATTTCAAGAACGTGAATACTCTCCGTGGTCGCAAACACGAAAAGTAAGAAATGGGTGATTTGCGCCGAGGAGAGGAGGTACGATGTGCTCGGTCGTGCACGGGAACCATTTCATATCTTGCTCTGCCAGTAGATGTCATGAGTCGGATAGACGAGGTTGTAGCATGGTACCGATGCGAGCGATACTGCATGCGTTAACGCTTAGTTAGGCGCGCGTTGCTTATGTTTACAATTTCTTCAGCTTGTAACTTTGTTGTAACTAATCCACTAGCTTCGTTTATTTACACAACGTTTCATTTCGCTAGTCGAGCTCCTCAAAATGTCTACATTTCTCTCTTCGCGAATATTGACTCGTGAGGCAATGCGTTGTTCACGTCGCACACTCTCTACGACATCGCGGTGGTCTGCAGACCCATGGCCCCTTCCGCATACCCCACAACATCTCTCCAACACTCAGACACCCTCTGATATCCCACCACCTACTCCCATTCCACGCTCTGGAGAGTCCAAGGAGACGTTGCGTGCAAGACTAGTCTATCAGAGCAGGAAGCGCGGAACTTTGGAGAGCGATCTTCTGTTGAGTACGTTCGCAAGGGATCACCTGAAGCAAATGGATGAGACAGAATTGAAAGAGTATGACAAGGTGCTTTCGCTTTTTTGATCGGTGGCGTTTCAAACTTATGTTCTATTGTAGCTACTCGACGAACCGGACTGGGACATATACTATTGGGCGACTGAAGGTCGCACACCACCTGAGCGGTGGGTGAAGTCTCCCGTGCTGGAGAAGCTCAGGATACATGCAAGGAATGAGGGAAAAGTTGTGCGCAAGATGCCTCCGCTGTAGACGTATCAGTGAATCTACGACTGCGTTCCATCATCTCCTCACATTGCATAGAGTCTGCGAACTGAAGGCGGAATAACTTCTGTCGGAGCACGGGCATAAAAATGGGTCCATTATTCCCCTGCAATGCAAAAACAGAACTCTAAATTTTGCGCCATGCTGAGCAAATAGGGATCGGAGGCAAGGTTAGTATGGTGTTTTGATGATCACGGCCGGCTGTTTGACGTGGAGAACCTCCCAGCACGAAATCTTGATTGAGCACATGTGTTGTGATTGCCAGCGGCACATAGACATATCACATTGCTTATACCCAGATTGAGTAGGGCTGACACTTATGTCTGTCTGTATATGCTCGCTGGCGGGATGCCCGTGTCCCTTTGATGATTTCATGATCACCGTATGTGGTAATGTATTTGGATGCCTTGAAATACCAAGGTTTTCTTATTATCTAGAAGATAGGAATCTCATCTACTCTTTAATTGACTGACTGATACGGCCTGTAAGAGTTCTAACCAATGTGTCCTCGCATTCTTGTCGGGCATAGTCATACTAAGCATTTACCTTTTAAATTAGCTTGTCGCCCCAGGACGATAGCCATGGTGTTTTGAAAGAATCGCCCAAGACTGATGTGACGAACAAAGACGTGGTATATGAATCATTCACGGTTAATGAATAACTGATGTAAACTATCTGTGGATATGTCAGTGCAGTGTCAGATAATGTAATTCGTCGACAAATCCTCTCTCTCCACAAGCTTCTCGTCGTACCTCTTGAGAAGTAACCTCTCCACCCAGCCTCCTTTCGGAAATGTCTTCTCCCATTGATTATGGAGATGCACAGCAAACACATTCCTAAGCGCATCGTCTAGGTCTCCGCCCTCCTGCAGCCCGCCATTCGTAGCACGCCACCACCGTGCCTCCCTGCCATCATCCTCATCGAATGGATCAGGCAACCTGTTATCCAATCTGCAGGATCGGGCATCTGAGAAACAAAATGGAAGGACTTTGAAAGGCGGAATGTGAGCACCCAGGAGTCGGCGCCAGAGCTTAAGGTAAAGGAGTGCGCCCCAATCTGTAGAATCGGCACGGGGAGCTTCTGAAGTCGCCATGATATTGAATGCTTCACAAAGATATGGAGAGTGTTTGTGGAAATGCATCAGTGCGCCGTTTAACGGCTGATAAATCTTGTCTGCAGGACAAACTTGAGTGTGGTGCTCAAGGATTCGGGTGACGAGCACTTACCGTAGCAATCCCACTGCGTGACGAACTCGTGCTCGAGTAGAGGAGAAAGGTCTCGAGTCAATAGTGAATCCATGTCAATCCACACACCCCCATAATTCCATATGACTAACAATCTGACAAGATCACCATCCGTCCATGCTTTCTTGTCATTTGTCTTCAGCAATGGACTCCCATCCAACGCAGTTCCACTCGCCAGATTAGGGATATCCACCACCCGCATCTCGAACGAATTCGGGTGCATGTGGGCATACGATGCAAGTATAGGGTTCGTCGACAAGTCCCCATTCGACCACATCACGAGTCTCGAGGTTGCATGATCCTGAGTCGCAAAAAAGGATTTGAGCATCCATTCCTGCCGCTCTGAGAAAGGTGCGAGGTCTACGCGCCAGTACGTATGGTACTGTGTCCTTTCATCGGGAGGTAGCCGCCCACTGTTCACCATGGCACTAGTCGATCGCGGGATTGTCGCGGCGAACTCATAGCAGTCCATCCCAAGTCTCATGCCCATCCCAGAATGCACCTCTACTTCCTTCGGTCCTTTCAAATACCTAGAAGCGTTATATTCTGCACTAATCCTTCCCTCATCAAAACATCCAGCCAGCTGTCCCACTGGCTCTATTTCGCTGTTTATCCACTTGCGCGAGTAGAAGGTGATTTCGACGTGTGGCTCATAGAAGTAAAACGTGTATAGTATAACGGCCACAGCAAGCGCAAGAGCGACTTTTAAGAGCTTGGCGAAATCAAACGAGCGGACTTTTATAGGGATGCGGAGCGGTTGAGAGCGCGAACGAGAACGGGAGCGGGAGCGGGAACGCGGTGCACCTGGTTCAGGCACGGTATGCATAGGCAGGCGGTCGTAACCTGCTCGTGACATGGCGGAGGCACAGTGTGTATTCGCAAGTGAACCTGCTAAGATATATCTACGTGATGTGACGTTAGAAATAAGACTACAAATTATGTGCAGGACAAGTTACCAGTAAAATTTACTAGCCGTCTTGATCATGCAATGGTATTCGTGATATCAGTTGTCGTTATAGAATTCGTGTCCTGAATGCAGAAAGGAATTATTGTCTTCCTTTCTATAGGTCTTGGTAGTAGTATTGCGGAGAGACTCAGGTAAGTGCAAAGCCAACAGGCCAAATTCCGATGCCGTTACTACGTAGGCCCAAAATAGGAGCCAGTGTTTGTATACGATTAGTACTAAGTATGGTACGTTCCGATAGAAAATGATTACAATTATCGGCCGAGTCGATTGGCGCTCACGCGCTACAATATTTGCAGTATTTATATATGGACAAGCAATGTTAAAAGAACAGACATGGTGCTCGATGATAACAGATATTACAGTTGCTAAAGATGCTTCTGAGTAGGTATCTTCTGTGCACGACGGAGATCGTACTGGTGAAGTTCAGAGTAGTGACGACTGAGCCCTTCCGTCAGTAGTCATGCATTGGAAAAAAGGAAGTGGAAACATACTACTGGAAATGACGGTGTCGTGGGTAGCGTCAACATATATATCGGTTGATTGAGAGGGAATGTGATGTTGTTCGAATCGAGAGTGCCGTTGGTGCTGCTGTTCCAGATATTGATGGGAGTGCGAGTGAGATGCGACACTAGTTCTTGAACCCAGCCAAGACCCTGAGCCTTCGCAGCACGTCTGACTGTGGTTCCAGCTGGTGAAACATAAGTGTGGTTCGCATGAGTAGGAAATGTACATTGACCCCCATATAATTACCGCTGGACCACCTCCAACGAGTGACGTCACTATAGGTGATGCAATACCAAATGCTACAAGAGGGTAAGTCGCGGTATTGAGCAAATCGCTGCTCAGACATACGGACTGCCATGATAGCTAATCAAATCATCGAGCCGACAGACTGTGAAGGGAACGCTCTACTCACTGAACAATATCTGTACTGGACCTCGAGACTAGCGACGACCACGAACATTACATGCTGATTGAACAGGAACAAAAACAAGCACAAACCCGTGTCATCTCCTGTAGTAGCCCAGCTTCTCTAGCCCAGCCTGGGAGACAGCGTCAGCATTGACTCCATCTTCGAAGTTCATCGTGGCAGTACAATAAGAGAAAAAGGCGGCAGACCAATATGCGAAGGAGAGATTTATGTACCAAGTGCTAACAGAAATGCAACGTGGCACCTATTGGGCTGCTGACTGCGAAGGAAGGAAGATGCGGGAAGACAGCTTGAATCTTTTGAAAATTTGAAGTGGATTGTAGCAGGCTAATTAGCTGTGTTGAGTCGCCGAATGACTTGGTGTATGATCATGTGGATACTCGGAAGTTGCCGGTTGGTCGAAAAGTGTCGATTTAGTATGGGACCGGGGGTCAAAGAAACCTTGTCAAGCAAGGTAATCGATGCCCGGCTCGAGCCTCTAGCCATTTTTTCAAAGGCAGGCCCTTTTTCTTCTCGATGGTAGGTTAGTATCTGCCTGCGTACAGGCTCTATAATGTTGTATTCACTTCTCACTAAATTTACAGTCCTTGTCCTCAGTCACTGCTCACACTACTAGTATGCATCTTGCACGTCAGTCCTGTATTATTGTATTACCTCTAATTTGTTCATCTATGTTAGTTTTCAGACACAGTACCAAGATCGGCCCGTATGCACTCAAATATCAGAAGACTCGGGTGACCCAATAGCCCAGGTGCGCCGTTGGTTTGTTTATTATGTTATTTTTTGTATTTAAATCTGGCACTACAGGATGATGATACTACTAACACTTTTGGTCGCCTACCTGCCCTTGCAAAGCCTGCAAAGACCTCTCCCGCATACCCGCTGGTACGGGTGCGGGTCTGACCTTCGACACACCCGTGCCAATCTCTAGTCATCTGATGGCTTGGTTAGTCTAGTGAGAACTTCGCAAGGGCTGCAGCGACCTAATGATTTAAGACCCGTTAGCTCGAACAACATAGTTGACCATATAGTACTGAATTTTGTACAACACAAGACCTGTGTGTGTGTTCAGCATTTGTGTGTGTGTATAATTGTTGAACTGATCCAGCGCCATAGGGTTTTGGCCGAGTTATATTTTGTCCGCCACGGTCCGTCATACGCTGCTCTATTAGCACGAGACTGAAGGTGAGACATTCGTTAATACCTTACATTCATTTCTAACTCTACTAGTATACATTCCTTTTCTTTTTAGTTCCTTTTCCCGCGTGTCGCTGCAACGAACAAAATTTGGCAAGTTGCGCATGTGAATTCAAGTCTCCGCTTTCCTCTACAAAGCCAAGTATCATAATGCAACGGCCAGTAGCAGAATGACTATATAAATATTGTTATATATGTCTTTCTCACGTTTCCATCAGTTCACTAATGCGTGCATGTATAGGACCCGCCTTTATGAGGCATACCTCCGTTCGTGACGCTACAGCAAGTCGGACAGGAGCAATCATCAATTAAATCGTGAATCTTGAAGTCGTCCTCGCACTCGTACAGAAACGCATTGCCGTTGTTATAACCCGCGAGGAGTCCGCACTCGTACTGTCCTGAAAACACCCGTACTTAGCACGCGGTCTGAGGTCAAAACACGCATGCTAAAGGTATTCACCTGGCTTGTCGCATGGCATGCCGTCGGGGGTTACTTTTGCTACTGTAACTGCGCCAAGTACTGGCATTATGGCAGATATAATCATCATGGTGAGTGAGATGAACTTCATTGTTGTACTTCGAAGGAGAGGGCTGGATGACGGTTTTTGTTATTAAAATAACAGTGATTACTTTGCTCTTTTATACACAGACAGCGGAAACTTCACTGAAATGGTTTTACAGAGAGATTTGAATTCCTCAGGCCTCAGGCTCGGACAGCGCAGGAACGTGAGAGCGTGCCACATCATGCATCGTTAAGATTGTCACCACAAGCGGAGGAGCGTCCCAGAACTAATATAGTTCTATGTACAGTATAGGACCGGCATTTGAGCCAAACAGCTACCACACACTCAGTGTTTGTTTATCAACCTATTGAATAGTGCAGATGTATTGGTAATACATGGATCTTGTATACTGTCGAGTAGAAATAAAAAAAAATAATGCATGCATGCTACAGGTCAGAAACATGCCCTCTCTCAGCACCAATCAATGCAGCGAGAAGGAATCATTCAATTATCGATGTCAGAAATGCTAGAAAATGAAAGATTTATATCCATAGTACAGTTTCAGTACAATAAAATATGTCCAACATACAACAATGTGCTGCCACTGGGATGCCGGACTAGGGTCTCAAAATCTGTTATCAAGGACAGTGAAACTAACCAAATTTGGAATTTTATTTTCGGACTCAACAAACACCATCGCTTACATGATGCACTCGCACTCTATAAATCCATATAAGGGCTGGCTCAAGTGGTGAAAAAACTAGATATCGAGATACTATCCTACTGACTCACGCACTGTGAACGCATCACTCATTCGATTGCTCTGTAGCGTTGCATTAGCGTGGTCATCATGTATATAAACATGACTGCCAAGTCAAAATTTTAATTTATGTACGAGTGTTCACTTGAGACGGTCAACAAAATCCACTGGCTCAAATGCCGGTCCTATACTGTAATCATGTTTATCTGGCCCTTTCACCTCAAATGACGACAAAGGTTCCCACGCGTCAGCGTATATCTTCAGCTTCAACAGCCAGGCGGTCCAAGCCCACATTCACATTAAGTTCAATTTAAAGTATCCAGTGTCTAGCATGAGCACGGAAGTCACACAATATATCACCTGCAAGGCTGGTGCCAAATTTAAAGATGTATGCATGGTACTAATATTATTAAACACAGTTTGTACAGCGATGTGTGTGCGATAAATGACAATAATGCAATAAAATGACGAATAACACTGTTTACTATGTTCAGACACAGCGACGAAAAGAGTCCTAGATAGTGAGTGGCTTGCTAGTTGGATGCTTAGAAAACTTGAATGGGAACGCAACCCCTTAACGCGTCCTGCCGAAAGAGAACAGTGACGTCCAAATAATACTGAAACCTACCAGTCAGATGTATATCGTATGTTGTAGGAGGAGACTCGCCTGAACGCTAACACCAGGCCAATCGACTCCTGGTATCATATCCTTTGACAACCGGAATTTGCCCTTATAAAGGCCATCGGGCAGATACGCCTGGCATTGAGAACCATCGGGATCACTAGGATGACGAGGCCGCTTTGGAAATCCAACAGACACTTGTGTTGTTATAGTATGAGTTTCTGAGAAGGAAGCTTGTGGTAATGCAGGGAGTGGTTTGTGCCGGACAGCAGTTGAGAAAGGCTCTTCAGGGCTTGGTACACGAACTCTTGCAGTTGCAATCATCTTTGCTGCGCGGTGTAGTAGTTTAGCCCGTGACGTCTGAAAAGGACCAGATGGACTGTCTGGATCATCAATTTGTTGTGTGGTGTCAGGGGAAGTAGGGGTTAGCTGTGGGTTTATGGTAACTTTACGGATGAGGGAAACAGCAATGGTGGCATCGGCGGCGATTTCTCGGGCAAGTGTGGCGCATCGAGGTTTTGTTGTGAATACAACAAAATACGGGACAGAGGAACATCGAGAAAACGTTTGCGAGCGTGGCAGAGTGACCTATAAATTCTGTTCGTGAGATGATATATATGTGTACCACACCCTACACCTACCGCGCAATGGAACGGGACAGATCGCTCTGGTGTAAGAGGGATTTCGAGCCATAATTCAGGCGTGATATTGTATTTCTCTATAGAATGAGAGTCTGTGTCCGGATGGAAAAGAATGGGAACTTCCAGCCTGTAACCTGAGCGGTAAGCATCTGAAAGCCAGTGGTGCCTGGCATTTGTTAACGCACATCCCACTAGTCTCCGAAATATCTGAGGGCTCCCACACTGCAATGATGCGATACGACACTTCAGCCTTCTCCACAACAGACAGTTCTCCTCGCCTATTATCGCAAGGCATTGAAGCACAGAAGGTAGGAGGCATATCTTCACCTGGTCGACTTCCGCGAGGAATTTCGAAGCTAAATTCGTATGATCTAGACGCAAGGCCATCCAAACTCCAGTCGCTGGGAAGTTGCAGTGCCTCAAACACGTCGGAAAACGGGTCAGGGATAGGTGAAATAGGAATAACGGTAGAGGACGATAGGAATACGTGTTTGTATTTGGAAGTTTTAGGTCCCTGGGCAGATTCGTCGTCTAGATCCTCCTTTACAGAAACAAACTCAAACACGCCTTCAATCTACAATAGCAATAATTATTGAGTTCACGTGTATGACTTATGGTATCAGACTTACCGATATGTTTAGCCGACCGTTTTGTGAGCAGTTCGGATCTAGGAAAACTTTTCCTTCGACCTTGTCATGATATCCGAAGACTGGACAAGAGATCATTCCATCAAGCCCGGCCTGCTTGACCATTTTAATAGAGGAACTATATAGTTGCATATCCAGAAGTAACGAGCTGTGCATACCAGTCAATGACCGATCGCCTGGTCCACGCCACTGGACTTGTGACACTCACTGGAAGGTGGATACGCGTGAATGCGAAGTTTGAAGACAATTATCGAGCCCCGCAACCTGCACGAAGCTCGATGGCGGTGGCAATGCACCAGGGTCGAGGCGACGGTGAGGCTTAACTCGGAGCGGCAACGTCATCCTGAGGCCAACACACCGTGAAGAAGGGATGAATAGGAGAGTTTGCGGGTGGACCTCTAGAAGGCACGGTGAGTCTCGTTCCTCATATAATCTTGACCCTCAAACCCTGCTGTAAAACGTTTAACTAGAGAAGTAGGATTTAGGCATGAAAAGTTACTTACAGAAAGATCTATTTGTATGGAAACTGTTAGTCAAATTTGACTGAAAATGACTTAACGTTTCCCCCGTAGCGATGAGAAGAAAATAACTGGAATTTCACAAGATCTGCAGATATGTTGTTAAAATCATGAAGTGCGTTTTCAGCACGACAAACCACGTTATTGACGACGATACGTAGTTGTCGTGAAGGGTCCTTCCAGGTAATAGGAATGCCCCATGAGCGGAGCATAATAACGGTCGAAAGTTGAGGACCGCAGTAAACAGTTCTCAGATATGATTGGTGGACTCAACAGAGACGTTCCTGAGAACTATAATCTAAAAGAGCGCCCTCTTACTCACGGCCGGGGCCCGAGGGACTATGTATTAGGCCTCAGGCCAATTTACAATTCCTGCGTTGCTACGCGCTAGATATCTCTTTCATGTCAGGTTCAAAGATCGTGGTTACGGGTAACGTCTCCTTTCCATCTCAGAAACCTCATACTGAAAAAAAGATCAGGGGCATCTGGTGTTCTCGGCACTGCAGTTCATAATGCATTCGAGAAAGCACTGCGATATGAGGTCGTGGGCTTGAAGAATAAAAGCACCGCAAGCCATCTAGTGCAGCTAGATTTGACAGATAAAGAAGCGACCAAACAGAAGTTGGAAGAAATTAAACCTACTTGTGAGAGCAATTTCATGATGGTTCCGCGCAGGCCTTCACTGTGACTCGCAAGGGGTGATACATTGTGCTGCTGAAAGAAGACCTGATGTTGCAGAGAAGGTATGGACGTTCCCACCAACATTGATATTACGTTGATCCATATCACCTCAGGATCAAGCCGGAACCCAACTTGTTCGTCGGAAGATAATTATTAGCAGAGACATCTAATAGCGCTCATCCAGCTGAATGTCGAAGTGCCTGGGTACCTTGCCGAACTCGCAAGGGCCATTAACTTTAAACTCGTGTATATCTCTACTGGTAAGCAGCACTGCAGCCGCCATAAACTTACTATCATTGAATGATGGATAGACTATGTTTTCGACGGAAGATCGCCTCCCCCTGGCGGGTACACACCAGAGTCACCCACTAACCCACTTCAGATCTATGGTCAGACTAAACGGGATGGTGAGACTGCTGTGTTGCAAGCTCGGAAACAGGGTGCCAAGGCGGTGGTTTTGAGAGTTCCAGTATTGCAAGTGACCTCCGGTTGCACACTTCGTTCTGACCCTGATCTCACCCACGCTTAGGTATGGTCCTGCACCTAACAATGCAGACTCGGCCGTTAATATCCTCATTGATGTTGTCCGGGATCAATCAAAGGAGTCTAACATGGATGACTATGCGATCAGGTATCCTACCAACGTATTGGACATTGCATCCTTTTTGGTCCGTTTGACGGGTATGTACAAATTCATCCATATCAAACCATTGGGCTGAAACACGAGGTTGGGCAGATCTTAGTTTCGATACTCTACCGCCAATTCTTCACTATTCGGCGAACGAATCCTTCACAAAGTACCAGATGTGCAAAATCTTTGCCGACATTCTTGGTCTCGGCATAAATCATATGAAGCCTGTCTCTACACCTCCAACTGGTGCTGGTGCCACATCACGCCCTTACAATTGCCACCTATCTACTGCTGAGACAGAGAAATTACTTCCCTTAGAATGTACAGGATTTAGAACGTGGTGGGAGGAATATTTACAAGATGGCGGCAAGTAAATTCCTGAAATTGTACTACTATCAATAGAGCCCTACACTTTTCCTTCCACGAAATCCAGCTATTGATCCGTGAACTAATGGCGTTGCCATGATTAGTTTTAGCAATCAATCATTGCTTCTCCTTGGCAGGTTCATTTCGCTGCTCTTTTCCCGTCTCCTTAGTTCCTCCACGTTCTTTCTGGTGGGAGAGTTAACTGATGATCACATGGGTCCCGCTACTCTCGGTAGTAAACTCACCGGCTCCGGCTCAGCGAAGTAGGCTAAAATGCTCAAAATTGAGCAGATATAACAGTCGCGTTGGAACGATACGCACTCTTTCGTTGCTCCGCATCCAACATTGGCTTCGAGACACTACCATCAATGGAGGAAACCCCCATAGGCCAATGTGAGTTTGTATATTCAAGAGGTGGTGATTGTGTTCCTCCAGACGACATTTTGTGCGATTTACGGTGTGTAGATGATGATGGTAAGTCGCAACCCCTGTACTAAACTATGACATCATTGTTTCGCTATTCATGGTATACAGTAATTTCCTTATCCGCATCTGATCCCCCGTCCTTCGACTCGTCGTCTACTTCCTCAACGTCCCGCGAACTGCGTGTCGTACATTCATATCCGGACACGTCGATTTCCTCAAAGGTGTCAGCGGCACCGATTACCGGGAAGACACGGTTCAACGCCCAATAGACAATCGCAGAAACTCCAAACCCAGTAAAGAACGACAGATCATATATCCGAGTAGCTGCTAGAGGGACTGTACGCCCAGCTGGGAAATAACATCTCAAGATCGACACATCGCGATCGTGGAGACAACTTACTGGCTCCAGCAAAACCAACAGCGTTTATCAGGATCCCGGCAATATACGCGGTGTATGCCCTTAACAACACTTGTCAGGGTTGGACACTTCAAGGCAATCAGAACTCTCACCGGAAGTTGATCCCATATGTGTACCAGTACCAGCTCCCCTTTTCGGTATTATAAAGGTCCTTCACGTTATAATGACCCTTGCGGACGATGTAGTATTCCGTCACCTACAGCAACCCGATCACGACGATGAAAAGAACACTTGCAAAAGTGCCGACTTACCATCACCCCAGCAATAGAACTCATGAAAACTGAATACGCGGAGAGGTAAGAAGTGAACTCATTACTATTTTTCAGAAGATTCCATGGGCACATGGCGAAACCAACGATAGCGGCGATATACCCGCCACGTCGGATGTTCTGCAGTCGGTTCTTAAGTATGTCAGTTCTAAGTATACGTCGGACATGCATACAATGAAACGAGGGCACAGTGCCGTTAAATCGCATCCTGCCGACACTGAATTTGCGCAGATGTTCGTCCTTAGTAACCAATGTCAGCTTGGAGCACCCTCTGAAGTCTGGGTACGTTATTTGACACACCCCATCTAGGAGCAGAAGAAGCATTAGATTCGCAACACAAGAATAAAGAAAATTCGCGACGTCACCTGTGCGAGCACGAATGACGTTGAGATGAACCATACCTGCGAGAAGGAAGACGTGAAAGTGTGTCAGAAAGAAGCACAGGTCCTCGGATACCAAAATTACACACCCCAAATCTCGTCGCTTTCGATGGATTGTCATTCAAGAAATTTCCCAAGAGTTCGACGGGTGACCAGATGGCTGTCCCATAAATTGCCTGCGACGACGAGCTCACAAGGATTCCGATCAAACTTACAAACGCCGCACTTAGAGGAATAGTAAATAGTTGTGGGTATACTGCGGCCGACGAGGTGCGTGCACGAGAGGCGAAATCCGGTGCGTTGGCAATCAGGGTTACCTTGTTACTGATGCACGACATGGAGCTAACTACCATGGCCCAGCCTAAGTTTGATCCGTGCAGCGTAGAAGGCTGATGCACAGCCGGACCGATTCCATGAGCTTTCATGAGGCACCATATGAGGAATGTGATTGAGGCTATGGGCATCAAGATTGGCGTCACAAGGAAGAAGTGGCGGCTAAGGAAGGTCACTTTGTAACCGTCTTCATGAGAAAGTGTGAATGTACTTACACCTTGTGCACAGGGAGCCAGATGACTGGCAGCGAAATCAGCCAGAAGAGGAAGAAGCCTAGGAAACTTTGAGTGTCCGTTCCAGAGGACGCGGGCATCGAATTTGCTATCGGCGGGCTCAGTTGGTGCGATTACCGCAGGAAATGAGAAACATAACACACGCAGGTTATCTATGCTAGGCCACATTGCTCTGAGCATCACGAGCACACAGGAACCTCCGATGCTTGCCTGGACGCCATACCATATGCTATGCTACTTAGTTCGCGCATCATTGAAAAGCGGGTTTATACACACCATGCCATAGCGGCGCGATTAAAGACGCACCACAGACTGCCAAACATCCCGAAGCTCGTGCGATTCACGACTGGAAACATCACATGGAAAATAGCACCAGGACGTGCATTTAGGACAAGGAAAAGCGCAACAGTGCCATAACCCAGCCAGACGCATATCCAGGCTTGCCACCACGACATTCCTAATTGGATCATGGAGCTTGAAGATGTTATTAAATAAGCAATTATAATGGTGATAGTAAGCGTACGATACGATCATCCACATGTTAATGTTAAACATGTCTGATGTCCAGAAGGCCACGTAGTTGTATGCACGCCATGTGCGTTTCGCCGGATCGACGGGCAGCAAATCATAGTGCTATCATTCATCAAGTTGGCGTCAGTACTCTTAGGAGATCGTATCGGAATACTCACGGCAACGAGCTGCTCGGTGATGGTGAGATTGGGGTCATGACTGACTTCGAAGATTTGGACGATTCTATTGACCAAACCCATGGCAGATTCAACTGGTAAATGGGCGCTATCATCGTCTACAAGTCGCAGTTCTTTAACCCCATGCTTATCATGCACGAACGCCACTCACGCTACACCCATTTTCACACAATATCTTGGGCTGCCAGTCGAAAACTCCCTATAACGATGTTCACCTGTCAACAATCCTCAAAAATGGCCCTCAGATAGGCACGGACCTGATAAAATCCAAGGGAATGCACGATCTAAAGATGCAACGAGCAGCAGCTGACAACTGTTAGTATGCTCCCGACAAGCGCCCGCCAGGAATTTTTAACTTCGGCAACTTCCAGGACAGAACTGCGACAGCACATCACCAAAAACCAAGATTCCCTATCAACTTTTATATACAACGGCCCTCCGGGCTTCCTTGTACCCTTTCTATGCACAATCTTTCTCTGTTTCTCTCGATTTTTTATCTCTATTATTTCATACACACATTATCATGTAGATAATGACTATATTTGGCTAAAATGTGGCAGTGCAGATTACACTTTCGAAGGGGAAGTTTATATATGTAGTACAAAATACAAAGAAAATATTTGAAATTTAAACTAACATAAGAATGGGCACATAACTTGTCAGTATTTTGTGTGAAATCCAAAATATGAAGCATCCACAACCATTTTTCCACTAATTATATGAGCCAGTCCATGGTCCAAGAATTGGGATGGACCGGACCTGAGTGAGGTTCATTGTCCACCATTGTCTGAACAGTTCTATGTTGGTCTGAACTTTCCCTGAACTGGTCTGAACCCCAAACCACAAGAAGTTCTGCCTAAAGTTGCCGCAGTCCAGTTCTGAACCCACAGAACCGGTTCCAAACCTTGAACCAGACTGTGGTTCGGTCCAGTAACGGTTAGGGTTCGGGAGGTCCAGAGGTGGTTGGGTTCGTGGTTCAGAGATAAGTGGAATTTGAGAACCGTACATGGACCTGTTTGAACCATGACCGAACCACTATAGATATTTTTAAAAAAGGTAAACAGAGTCTGTCTACCATTACTGTAGGTTAGTCTGTAACTGTACAGTTGTAATATATCAGTGGCTGAGTAACTACCGAGTGCTGAATACTAGTGTTACACATCGTTAAATCACACTAGTATGGATGGTCAGTGTGCAGTGAACATGGATGGGTCACTCAAAGTCGTTGAACTCACAAACAACTATCAACCAAAGTCGCTCAAGCCAAGTTGAAGGTTTTCCTCACAGAAGATTTAGTTGCTGTCGACAAATGTAGCTCACCAGAACAGCAAGCATCAACAATTTTTACATGGTGGAAGGTACATTCTCGTATTGTATCATTTTCAACACCTATTGTCATATCCCGCGTTCTGGACCCAGACGTATCACACACATCATTTCCGGATATCCGGATCCGGCTGACTTCTATCTATGTCCGTATCTGACCCATGTCTAACTTCCGTGCCTAATCCCTTTGTACGTTCCTATTCCAGTTAGACTATATTATTTTCCGTACCTCATTTCACTTCCACCTTTATTTTCCTCTGTTCTCATCTCCGGGTTCATTTACTGATTTTGATAGACTAGTGTTTGACTTTTCTATAACCTCCGTCCACAGCCTCGCATAGCTTCGGACCGCGCTGGCTTGTCCTCCGTTAAGTCCTCCATAGTATATAAACCCTGTAGAATCTATGTACATCTTTAGTTCAAATATTATCTTAGACTCTGCTCATTCTCCCCTCTGTTTGACTTGAGTTATTCTCTCGTTGACCTCCGCTAGTCTTAGGGTTGATCCCGATAGACTTATCACCTCCGCCTCTACCTTTGGTAGTCCTCCGCTGTTTCCTTTCTAGTTCGGACATCGTCCAGATTAGTCTTATCACCTGTTCCCGAACGTCCGCCGGAATTCCCGCACATCAGACAATTGGAATCTGGACATCGTCCATTAGCCTTCGGAAGTTAGGGGCACATACTCAGGTAAGGGGCACAGCGCACGAGCTGAAGCCAAGCCCTTCGGATTAAACCCTTGAGCACAATCTTAACACCTATCTACACTCAACATCATTACCAGACTAATGCTCCCCGTTTTCCCATCCTGAGTCGCATCGCACTTGATTATTTACCTGTGCAAGGTTCCTTGGTACCATGTGAACAAGCATTTTCGGACGCAGGACTTACAGATATGAAACGGCGTGCAAGATTGCTTCCCAAGAACTTTGGCGACATTCAGACGGTGAAAGGCAGATACAAGCGGGAACGAAGGCACAGAGACACAGAGAAAGCTGACAGGGAGGCTGCGGAGAGGAGACGATGGGCAGAAGACTCTGTTTGTGAGGTGCAAAAACAGAAAGACAGTTGTTCAGCGCTGTGGGAGCTCGAGTAGTAAAATTTTCACAAAAAATTCTATTTTGTATCAGTGAAGGGTCTAGAACCGGTTCAAACTCGAACAGAACCATACCAGACCGGTCCATTGGCGAACCTATAATCCTGGTTCGGGTTCAAGGGTGAGAAAACAATGCTACTTGGTTCGAGTTCGAGTTCAACCAAAATCTGCTTGAACCGGACCTGAACCGGACTGCAGCAACTTTAGTTCTGCCACATCAGCAATATCTCACATTTCCTTTTTGGTCTTGTTTGTATTACTCGTCTGAAAAAAGTCACTAAGTAAATAAAGCAAACCTCAGGTTTTATAGAAGCTGCTGGTCATTTTAATGTAAGAAATACAATAAAAAGTATTAAGCCTAAGGTAGAATGTAAATTGGTTTAAGATTTATTAGAGGTACTAATAAACTAGTCGGGGACATGAAGAAGGAATTTCGAGTAATCATTAAATTTATTAAATTAAGAAGAAAATTTCGACATTTCTGACATTGCTTATCCTGCTGGTGTCACTTTCTGCAAACACAGTTCAAGTGAATATTGTAGTGTAAGACACATAAGTGAATTTCAGTGTGATCAGAGAATATGAAGCAGAGGACAATGAGGCCTTCAAAATGGCTCTGAAACCATGGTGGAGGCAGAAGGGTGGTAGGAGAGAAGAACAAGGCCTTTGAACAGCTGCAAAACCATACAAATGGCTCACAGAGGCAGGAGGGTAGTAGGAGGGGAGGATGAGGCCTTTGAACACCTGCAAAACCATACAAATGGCTTGCAGAGGCAGGAGGGTAGTAGGAGAGGAGAACAGGGTCTTCAAACACCTGCAAAACCATACAAATGGCTCACGGAGGCAGGAGGGTAGTAGGAGGGGAGGACGAGGCCTTTGAACGCCTTCAAAACCATACAAATGGCTTGCGGAGGCAGGAGGGTAGTAGGAAAGGAGGATGGGGTCTTTGAGATTAAAATGCAATTTCAAATGCATGATGGTCAGCCAACTTGTTGATGTAGAAAGCATGGAATGTGTCTAATGAATGGTAAAAATTAATGTTGCAAGGGATATAATCAGTACCATAGATAGGAAGGAGATGAGCCGCATGGTAGATTGCATTTATGTGCATTACAGATATATTTGGTGAACGTCCATCAAAGGATGGCTGAACTATCCACATGCCCATGTCTTCATCAGGAGCTTTGCTGATGACATTGAACCAATGAACAACAGCGCACTCATATAGGACCCACTTGTACTTGAACAAGAAAAAGCACAGTGCTCACATAACTTCAAGTCCTCGCATTCCTTCAAGCTCTGGTTGTTACAAGAACATCTAAACGCTTGGGCCCCTACCATTTTTTCTCCTGATCCTCCTCGTATCAGCCCTCGCATCATACCCTTACCCCGACCTTACCCTTGTCATCCTCGTCATCCTCGCATTCCCTTTCGCCCTCTACCTGTCGCTTCAGCAGAGCCAGTACATTTGGCCGGATCCTTTTGCTGACGAAGCATACCCATGCTCCGTTTCACCACCTGACTGATCCTGTGGACAGTCCCCTTGCCCTTACCGTCTGGACGGTAACCTATGATAGGATGCACGACACATCCCCTTTGCCCTGTTCCCTTTTATGATCTCTGACTCGGTGCGCAGTCGCACATGCAACTTATACTTAGATCCGCAGCTGCACGATCGTGCCCCTGCGCGTTTCACTTCTTATTTTCGATCTTTGACTCACTTTCTTATCTAGCACGTTCTACCCAGACCGAACGTGCCTTCCTGTTATGGTCTTACCCTTTATCGATTGCCTCTCCTGGTAGTACGAGTTATCATCCACTAATATGTCTCCTGTCCTCTATATAAACTTGCTACCATGTACTATATTCTCTAACTTGAATCTACTTGGTTCTTGACCTCCTACTCTCACCAGAGTGATCCTTTTGCCTCGCCAGCAGTCTATATTCTATCTTCTTATCTGCTATCGCGGATAAGCCTATAGTCTCGACCTTTACTCATCGACTTCGTCGACGAGCAAAGCCCCTGTTAACTAGTCGGACTTCTGTCCTTCTAATTAACGACGATCTTACGATTAACCTTCGGGTGTCGTAAGCCTAGGCCGATATAGCTTATCGTCTTGCACTGCGTGACATAAGCTACCGATTTGGACATAGGCGTTAAATCGTACTTGCCAAAGACTGCCAAGTACGACCCTACCTTGGGCTAGCCCAAGGACGTCCACAGACCGTTGACGACACAAGCTCTGTTTGAGCGTCGCCAACAGATACATCCAAGTCGTAACACTGGTCGTGCGTTAGTAAACACACAATCATAGTGACTGGGTCCATTCCTCTATCTCGGGCAGGATCAAATGTGTTCTCTGTGCATTCCTCCCATCCCACTTGGGTCACTGGATGCATAGAATCTTGATGACGCTGAATTGACCACCGAGACTTTGCCATCATAGATTGGGAAGCTCTCAGCTGGGATGATTGCATGGTCATAAAGGTCGCGAGGGTGAAGCTGTTCGAATAGGAATTTCCCAACAAGGTCTTTTAAGTGCGGGATAGACAGCTCAATAGCAAGTGCTGGCACAGTGCATGCACATTTGTGTTCTGTCATTTTGATGAGTTATGTTATAGCAGGTATCAAACTAGTACATACAGCATGTTTGCGCAAGCTGCACCTGAGCCTCAATCTCTGTTGGCCCATTATCAATCTCACCATCGTCCAAGTCAGCACCAGATTTGATCTGAACATCAGGAACAGTGGTATTCACACATGCATTATTGGTACTGCCTGAATTATTGATGCAAAATCAGTACGAGACATAGCATAACACCAAATCACTAACCTTCGGTATGTGGGGCATCTGTAAGACATGTACCATTGAGCATACCTGTTAAGGTCATACTCTTGTATTAATGGATCCGATAGGGCTTCAGCCTCAGCTCGTACGCTGTGCCCCTTTCCCAAGTATTGCCCCTTATTTCAGAGAGGGAGATATAACATGTCCGGAGGATCGGATGAGTACTGTAATGATATCTGAAGGTTGTCTGGATAATGGAAACATGTGTAAGACTAATCTGGACAGGTCCGGACTAGAAAACAACAGAGTATAGACTATCTGAAGATAGAGTCGAAGATGTAGACTTATAGGATACAATCCTTAAGTCTCGGAATGTGACAAGAGCTTAAATAGGCTCGAGTCCGGAGGACAGAAAGAGAACAAACTAAGATGATATTCAAACTGAGGTATTACAGGGCATATACAAGGGTTTATATACTAGAAGACTATCCGAGGCTATGCACAAAGTATAAGCAAAGTTTATCACAAGTTAAACGCGAGTTAGAAATTAGCACAGGTTAATGGATCATAAAGCATAGCCAGAAGTAAGGATAACCGAGATACCAGGAACAAGAAATACCGAATAAAGGAATAGGCTGTGATTAACGTTATATGAACAGGAAATGAATAGGAAGCTTATCGTATCTCGGATCGGATCGGATTTAGGGTCCGGATGAGAAGTGTGGATATATGGGATATGACAATACTGCATTTGGTAAAGTCTATGCGCAAGGTGGCAAGTTTGTCGAGCCATTGATTTGTTATGAGCATTTGCCCAAGTGCATTGTACCTGTTTGACTGACACCATGGTTGCTTCATGGCCTTGATATGTTTGTTCTCTGTCATAGAGGAACAGAGCCCATTTGGAGCGCCAAAAAGATGGATAAGGTCAGGGTAGTGCTTCATTGAATGCTGATGTGGAAGTGAGAACATAGGAATGACACAGAGTCGGTGAAATATTTGATGGTAGTGGTGGAACCAACAAATTGCGTCTTCTACTTGCAAGATTGTGTCCTACATGATGGTGTTCTTTCGGACTAGGTAGCAGAATTCCAAAAACACATGAAATGTGCGGATGACATCGGTTGGTAAATGGCCTTCTATTGCAGGCAGATATATCTACAAGTCATAAAACAGATATTTGATCAGTTGAGTCTCATTTGAATTAAAATACATGTACTTACCTTTATGAGCGCCTTTGAGTCGTCCCCAGTCCACTGTTTGAATCCACAGCCCTGCAGAAAACATTGCAAGCCAGTGAATGGAACAGCAGCAGCCAGACATTGGTCTATATCATCCATAATGCACTCTGCTTCGCGTTTTCTGTGAATATGATGGAGGTACCTCTCCACCCATGCAACAAGATGGTCCTTGAAGCAGCCTTTAATAATCTGGTGAAGGAGATCTGGTGCGATAAGCTGATGAATATCGGCACAGAGGAAGTCATTAGTGAATGGCTAAGCATAAATAAGCCCCATGAGCACCCCAGATAACCAAACAAAGCATACCATGACTTCTCCAACAATACCAAATTCACTCCACAGCATGCTACTGAATCTATCCTCTTCAAAGAGGGCCTCTCTGTGTGTCTCACATCGACAAAGCACATCATTGTCTAGGTTTCGACATGGAGCAAGACACTTGCAGAGGCATCAGACATTGGGAGAGCAGTGAAAGAACTAATAAAACAAACCTCAGACACCATCTCCTCATGATCGACATAAGTAACACCTGCTCCTCGTAGTCCATGATATATGGACCTAGTCCATAAATAACACGTTGATAATAGCCATCACTGAAACATACAATCTCGGGCTTTGACATGGCATCTTTGAGTGCATCAAGTATCTTTGTGAGTGAAGAATGGAAGATCTGGTGCCATAAATTGTGAAATTCTTCTGTCTCTGCATGTTCCTTGGTAGCTACAGGACAGAGTCAAGTTACAGGATAAAACAACTTGAAAAAATGTACTCTTCGGTAGGGCAAGAAAGCCAACAAGACAGAGGGTGTTTTGGTGTACTCAGTGCACATTGCCGATGGACAGATACAACAGATAGTACTTGTTGTTTCCAGTGCTGACTGACACAGTGGTCTTGTCACTTCCAAGTATTATCAGTACAAATGTAGCTCCGAGATTGCTGGGATCAGTGGCGATAATATCCTGAAAGGAATGATTATGACAAGAAGACTAATTTAATATAGGAACATACCGCTTGCTGCCAGGCCCAATCAGCTGACATAAAGTCCTGGAAGCGACATTCATCCTTGTTGACCGAAAATTCATGGAATGGCCAATAATCAAACTCATTTACATAGTCAGGGTTAGCCAGAATGTTCCATGTGACTTCATGGGGGTCATGATACCAAACATCAAACTGTTTGCTCATCCATGGACATCAGAAAAAATTTGGTGCTACATTTCTTGTGCTTATTGTTACACAGTTCACATAGTATGAGCTACCTTTAGCTAACCATTCATAGCCTCCATAGTACCTATACCACATGGTTTAAAACATGTGATCCATAAAGTATGCCTGGTCTGTGTTATAGCTGACATAGCTTGCCCATAGCATATGACTTTAAGTATATACTCATTGTATATCTAGAACTTACTGTTATATAATCTATATAGCACTCGTAGTTTCTGTAGTGCAGGCTAGCCAGCCCTCATTTTGTGTTGATGGAGTTGCAAAGGCATAGGTGGCATTTCAATATATTTACAGTAGTAAGTCATGAAATACAACATTTGCACAGTTTTGATCTTCATTTAACTCTGAAAATAAGCACAATGTGTCTCTTCGCATCCTTACTCTCAATAGTGCCATATACAACTGACTATGCATGAAAGGATCTGTTCATAAGTCGAGTATGGTTCATGTGAGTGTCAGCCCTTGACACCCATTAAATGTGGTTGCATATGTGAGTCATAGAGGGAACTGTCTTTGATTTACTGTCCATGACAAATGATTTGGATGGAATGCAAAGTTGATGCAAGGAATGCAGTGGCTCTCAAGTCTATTGAGTAGTTGGACTTCAACAAATCTGTGATGAATCATGCGTACTCGTGCATTTTGCACTAATCCTTTTTCTGCTGACAGAGGTTTCATTGAATGGCACAAATACAGTTTTGTTTGAGATCTAGGCGATGACTCATGGTACTCCAGGATAGGTCAACATTGCGAGGTAATCAAAGGTGTGTTCTGGTGCATTCAATGGTGTGAGCTCAACTTCTTTCAAGCTGTCCAAGCTGAAATAAGATTCACTGCGGAAATGAGAAATTGACCAGACCCTATCTGGATGTGGTTAAGCCGTCTGCCTAGACACAATTCGTACTTAGTAGTCTATCTGTACTTGAACTGGATGTGAGGAATTTGGATGTTAAAGATTTCAGACTTTGGAGCAAACCAGACCCACAGTTAGAGGCAACACCAGGTAAACATACCCAAACTAGAACTCAGACACACGTTCTTACCATCAAACCATACACATCCAAGCAGGCTTCAAAACCAGACACTAACCATGGTCTAGGTACCCTCACAAGGTGTATCTGGACCTTGGGATAGCCCAAAGGGTCAAATCACCACAAAAAATTCTTAAGTCTTTTCTTTACTACTTACTATTCACATCCAAATCATGCTCATGTTCGAAGACAACACCATACACCTCGAACTACCTCTCAAGTACCCAGAAATGATACGGGTCACATTTATTCCAGACTTACCTGTCCCTACCTGCCTGTCAATTGATTAGTACATTAGTTTGTCAATATCTTTGCTTGTGCTCATTTTCGTCTCCCATCAGTGCCCTATTTTATTGCAGGACATTCAATTTTTGCATCGTTGACGAAGCTTCTCAGATTACTCTGCCCACATGTCTAGGTCCGCTTCAGTTTGCTGATAAATTTGTTTTGGTTGGAGATCATTTCCAGCTTCTGCCACTAGTGAGTTTCTTTTGTTGCATATCGTGATCTCCCCTTTATGCATGTTCAGGTCTGCAATCCTGCTGTGCGAAAAGGTGGTCTGGAACTTTGATGATGGTCCAACAGTTCCTTCTTGTGTATTGGTTTCCACTGCTCCACTATCTCTGCCAGATTTGTGATGCTGGATCTCATCTAGAACCTGCAGAAATGTGTTGTACTATGGATGATAAAGGTAAGCTGGTCCTGATAAAACTTGAAGTCTTACATTTGGTGATCACCATTGCAGCCCTACAACCTTATGACTTCCTTTGCTCTGATTTTGGTCCTTGCGATGCTCTGCTGAATCAGCACTCAGCTTGCCCTTTACATATGTGGCAGGAGGGGATCAAACTGGTGAGAACACATCTGATTCAACCCTAGTCCATTCTGCTGACTCGTTCCTCCAAAGTCGTACATCCCATGCCCTCCACTCCCTCCACCAATTCCTTCACCATACAAACCAAGTCCTGATGGATTAAAACCATGACGATTATCAGGTGCTGTCTCCACAAAAGGATTGCTGGGGAACACACAGGGATGGCGGAACAGGGTATGGATCCATCATATTCTGAACCCTCTGAGATGTACTGACAGATTTTTCTGCAGGTGCTCCAGCTCCATCTGGATGGCGCTGTATGCCTAGTGTGTTTTGAAACATAGCAGAAGGATGGGGATGAATGTGCTGGGATCATCCAGAAGCACCTTTTATTTACAGGTTTACTGAGGTTCTGCTGCGTAGGTCTATCCATCATAGATTTTGTTGTTGCTATCTGTATGCCATCTATACTCAATCTATACTCAATCTATACTCAATCTATACTCTGTCCATACCTAAGGAAATGTATATTTGATTCCTATCTACACATGGCCTTGAGTATGGTTTATCTAACAGGTCTAAAACTAGACAATGGATATTGTGTCTGACTAGAGTGCAGTTAGGGTTCGAATGGTGCGACCTTCCATACATTTTTTGGACTTGGGCAGATAACATTGCATACATCTGGTTCTGGTATAGTTTATACCTCTATCTGTACTCTATCTGGATATGGACAATTTCTCATTTCCACAGTGATTCTAGGTGTGTTGTAAGTACACTTCTTGATGTTCATTTGTGATACTCACGAAAGTCACCTGGCAAGTTCTCAAGAATTTTGTCATTGAACTCTGAATCAACATAGATATTGAGAGGGGAAAGGAAAGCACACTGTAGACATATTTCAGCATCAAGAAGGACATGCAGTGGGAAGAAAGATTGAATGGTGTCATCAAAGTTTGTGCTCAGCTGCTATAAGCACGAGATTCTGTCGATTTTCGGAGCAGTCTTCGCTGATACAATCAATGAAAGCAGTGAAGTCTGGATCTCCCATGCTTTGAATGGTGTGTTGAGAGTGAAGATGCGAATGCTATTCCACAATGTTGAAGACTTTACTGATGCTGTGTGAGTCACAGAGGGAACAGTCTTCAATTTACTGATGAATGACTTGGATGGTTTCAACTGAATCTGCGATGCAGTGCAATCACACAGTTCACATTAATTCCTTCTCTACTGAGAGGTTTCATTGAATGACTCAAATGCAGTTCATTCATAGAACAGGACACACTGAAAAGGAGACATGCACAACAAATTCAACGACAGCATGACGTGGTGGACAACATACCAGCAGTTATGCATGCTTAGATATATTAGATATTAGATGGTGAACCTATTATGTGTTTGTAGCACTTACTTTGCAAACAATACCCAGGCCAGATAATGCACTTCAAATCTTGTCCTGTTGGCAGAAATTATACCCAACTTCAGTTACATGCGTGGCTTGACAATGAGAAATCACTCCTCACTGCCAAACTACGTGTGCAACCGTGTAGACGCAAAACACCATAGAATTCCCCCCCCCCAGGGTTAAGAACCGTCACGCATAAGGATGTTTTAATAGTGCTTGTGCTTGTGCCAGGTAAATATTCCAGTAACTTGGGTCCTCGAGGTTCAATAACCCTGAATCATATAGGTGTTGCGAGTGTCCAAGTAACTTTGATAACTTCCAGTCAAGGAAGGGACTCGGGTCACCTGAGAGCGGGATGTGAGAACGTGGTATGATGCTCCATGCAGGAGCAAGGTTGATACAGAGACAGAGGCAGCAGAATTGATGTAGAATGTCTGATTGAAACAGCATAACTAGGGTACTTAACCTGCAGGGCCAGGGGTAGCTGGGAATACAATCCCTGAGAGGTACACAGGTGATCTGATAATTAGATGCACATCTACCCCACTAACCATGGGGCTGGGATAGCTGTGAATGTAATCCGGTCCATGAAGGACACTTGCTGCCTAAGTCCAGGGAGTTGGCGAGCATTGATATTAAGCTATGGGTCAAGAAAGCATCAAGAACCTTGGTTGAACTTCGGGAGAAACTAAAATGTGCCTCTGCTGTCCTGCCAGAAATCACCAAGACTGGTCTCGGCATTGCTACAAAATGCTTTGCATCTCTGATGCTGGACAAGAGCAGAAGGCTCTGAGAAAGTTGTCAATGCATTATGCAAGGTGTTGAGACCAGCAATCTAGATCAGCAGAAAAGCTTAGCTTCTCACGTGATCCAGATGAAAAACACTGAATAAGCTTGTAGAGTGAGGTCTGCCAGTAGAACACACTTTGGACTGGCTCAAGTGCCTGGTGCTCGACCTGTTCGGATGGAGAGTCGGATGAAGCTGTTGACTCATAAGAGATGGCAGATACTCCCATATACATGATGCTTAGCTTCTTCATACTCAGATTACGACTCAGAGGTCAAAGTTGTGGCTAAGAGCTTCACTAAGTACATGAGTCTCTTGAGACCCAAGGTCTCATGGAGCTAGAGTTGAAGAATAAAAGACTAAGCCTGTCCATGGAGTGTTGGTAAAGGTCAAGCTAGTAAGAGAAATGAAACATAATATAACTGTATGAGATAATTGTTATGTGATGATGTATCTCACCGGATAGATTGATGGGTGTGATGGTCGATGAAGTTATTAATCAAGAAATGCTCGCAGCAATTGATAACATTGCTCGATGTCCATGCACGATTAGCTCTTCAACCAAACTTTGACACCAACTGGCATGTTCGAAATATAGACTCCACCTCAATTACGGACACATCTTGCACACCATTTCGGTAACTTCAAGAAATAGGGTACATCCCAGAATTTGGATCTTTGTTTCAAGGTTGTGAAAACCATTCAACATAGGCAAGGTGTCCAATCTGCCTTGGGAGAGACATCTTCATGACATATTCATCTGGAATGCAAAAAATAACTTTCAGTTGTGCTACTCATTTTCCTATCAGGGATTGTCAGTATTAAGATAGATAGCAAGACTCAAGATAACAAACCATCAATGCCAGTTGCCTTGCTCTCACACCCTGATTCATTGATAAGAATTGTGTCAAATCGTGTGTCTAACTCTCCTATGCCACTACTTTTGAGTCTCTTCAGCTCTGTGTGCGCAGTGTGCACAGCCACAAATTCAGTATCAACTTGCAAATTCGGAACCACAAACTTGATGTGATACCACATGTCAACTGCTGTCAAGTCTTGTAAGATATTGGCATACAAGTTGTGGCTGACTTGTCCACGTTGGGAAGAAGGCTGAAGCTGGTGGACTATGAACTTCATGATGGCAACCTTGAATTGTGTTGCCCCAAACTGATCTTCGAGTACGTAAAAAGGCACAGCATGAGCAGAAGGATTCTTTGCAAGATAGATGCCAGGCGGCAGGGGCCTTCGCCAACAGGCGCAGGGCTTCAGAATCTCTCTATGTCTCCATTGAAGGACCAAGTCAAATACAACCATGGATTTGTGTCACTCCAGCCATTTTGTCATCTGGTGCAAAATCTCCTTCTTATTTGTTGCTCTATACATATTCTTTGTGTAGTCTATATGAAGCCACTCAGTAGCTTCGGTGTTGTAGTTGTTGGTCATACCAAAGCAGCAAATGGAATCAGTATAGTGCTTGAGCAAATGCAGCTTTGCGAAATTGAAGTCTTCACTGGTGCATGCACCAAGATTGATGAAAACATCCTTGTTGGTGTGAAATTCATCCAATGCATCTGACAGATATACAAGTGTTGCTTCAGTATGGCTTTGGTACTGAGCAATTTCAAGGAAATCTAAGAGACTACGAGTGGCACAGATCACTCCGGCAGGTGCACCAGGTGCGTCGACAATGCATTCAAGGAGTTACTTGCATATTTCGTGATGTTCTGGACTAGAAACTTGGGTGAGGCCAGATATGCCATGTGAGAACAGACGGACACCATGAACACAAGGCATGCACTTAAAGCAAGCATCCAACTCTGCATTGCCAACAAGGGTTTGAATTCACCCACAAATGTGCTTGACAAGGCCTTGGTATATCTGATGAAGGATATCTGGAGTAATGGTGTCATGGATATTGCAGTGCAGCAGCCCAATCCAGAAAGGGTCGAGAATGAGATTTAAGCCATGGTCTCTCGCAGCTGCTTCAGCACGAGCTTTTGTTACTTGCTGACTAGCATGACAAATGGTGTGAATTGACTCTTTTTGATGTTGGGGGTCTCCAGGGATATGATCACCTAGTTCATCCTCAGTCACAAAGCACTTGGGACACATTTGGGCATAGCACGTGCACATCACCAGGGCTTGCTCTGGATAATCTGCCACATAGGCAGTGAGCACAGGAAATCTGAGGTGCACTGCCCCATCCTCACTTATAAGCTCTATCCTGTTAGTCAGAGCTTCAGCATGAAGCGAGCTGGTAACCATCCACATGGTATAATAAAAGAGCTGCACATGAGTATGGTGGGCACTATCTACTGAGATATCCATTCCATCTAATGAAATGGTAGGAAGGTATCCAATAATTTTCTGGGCGCAAAAGGACGGCCTGCGGCAAATAGACTTCAAAATATTGCCAATAGTAAGATAGACAGGGTATGTGGTTTTATCACCCCGGAATTGCAGAGCTGGGTCTTGTCTGAGCTGAGTATGACAGGAACAAGAGTAGCACCCTCTGGAAGAAGTGTCTCAAAGACAATCAACACATTTCCAGAGAAAGCATTCAAAACCACAGACCTGCACCTTCCAAGACCAATTGCCACTCATCAGTTCGTCATAAATGTGCTCAGTTTTCCCTTCATCTGCAAAGTGGTGTTCCAGTGCATAGGTGAGGTGGTTGAGATAGGCAGGATTAGCCCACAGTTCTTTGATGCATTCAACAGGATCTCGCATGAATAATTCAAACTCTTCATTAATGCCTGATATCTGAATGACACTGTGATGCCACAGAGTCACACCAAGGAGTTCATGATTGATTTTTTGGTGGAGCACATGGGAACTCTTGTAAGATAGTTTGAGTTTACATTTCACCTAGCAGAAATAATTTGAAAATGATGTTGATGCTGCTTCTGCGTGCTTACCCCATCAATGGACAAAAAATTTGAGAAGGCATTTTGACTCGGCCCTTGCTGTATGGCCCACCGAGCTATCTCATAGTCACATTCACTGATAAAAGGGTGGTATGGATTATCCTCCATATGGAGGTCACAACAGGTCCGGGTATATGTAGGGTGAGTAGTGTCATTGATCCGCAAAACCCTGCCTGCTTCTGGAAATTTTTCGACTGCAAGTATAGGATCCTCAAGGTCGTTGTGTGAGGCTTCATTGGCTAGGCTTGCATAAGGCTACAAAGGTGGACCAGTCTGCTGTTGCACTTCCTGCACTTCAGCAACCCTAGCAGCGATGGTGGTGTCATCATCCTGATTCCCTATATGATCATCCTCCTGATTGTTCAGCTCCCAATAATCTCTCATCACAACCTCATTCTCATCATTGTACATGGTATGGACCCACTTGCAATTTGGGGCTAGTGCAGTATGCGTACTGAGATGTGAGCAGTGTCTTGAAGGTTTTCTTGCAGGAAGGGCAGTAGGCGATGGTAGTAGACATCTTGATACAAAATGCTGGAAGAGTTTCCAATGAGACAAAGTCAACCAATGAGTGGTGCTGAATGACGACACACAACATTATTCAAGCTTCCATCAATGACTAAATTGGTAGTAGTGCTGAAGAAAATGATGTCACTGGTGGCAAAGAGAATGGGGGTATTTTGAGGCCTTCCAAGTAATAAATTTTCCTTCTAAGTGAGCCTAACTGGCTGCTCTGCTGAACTATGGATTTTCCTTGCTTAAGCTCTAATAAGCCAGCTTTGACGACAATTGAAATCAAGGTATAAGTTTGAGAATGCAGGTGGTGTAGAATGTTAGATGAACCTCAAAGGCCCATCTCATGGAGCACTAACAAAGCCAAGCTTCACTGGTACTCCTAGAGAGAAAGGTCTTCACATTGAGGATGTGTTCCATGTACCAGTCAGGTTCAGAGACTCGGTGGACAGTCAATTCTTGAAACGGAGACTGTAGGGTATGTGGGATGTAATGACTGATATCCTGGATCCTCAAGAGAAAAATGGACTGTATAGGTTGGTGGTATACCGGTCATAGCAAGTCTAAAAGGGGTGAGGAGGCGTGTCTCGACAAAAATCCAGCAACACCAGGCATCTATGGTGCCACTCTGGAGGTATGAATGAGGCAAGGAGGTAAGACAGTGAGCCCACTGGCAAAGAGCCCTAGGAGTGTATGAGGGATGATGAGGTATCATTGTGCGAGAAAGCTGGAATGTCACAGAATAATTATAATTATACTGTTCAAAAACGTTCAGAGAACTCAAAGGAGGACTGAGACAGGTTCTTGTGGAGCTGAAGGGGATCTCGTGCGAAAAGTCTGGCTTCTTATAGTAAGACTCTTCGACACACTGGGTCGCCAAGGGATTCAAAGAGACTCTGTATGAAAACCCTGGCTTCTCATAGTAAGACTCTTCAACATGCTGGGTTGCTAAGGGATTCAAAGAGACTCCGTATGAAAAGCCTGGCTTCTCATAAGAATTTGAGGTGCTCATAGAATTGACAACATCCTGCCGATGCTGAGTCCTGATGGAGGCATGGATCGATGCCAATTTATGGAACATTATCTAGGTGTCTAGATATGGCCCACCCACAATCTACATGAGTTTCATATACTCATGATAACCCCCAGCTTCAGCTCAGCAAAATAGACTAAAATGCTTAAAATTGAACAAAAATATAACAGCTGTGTTGAAATAATATGGTCTTTGTAGGTGCTAGCAATACTAGCAGAGAGAAACACTCAGTATGCATGAAACAATACTTGAATTGTTATATACCTAGCAGAGAGAAATGCTAGGATACATGAGTATGTGTATGATACAAGTGACAAGACATATACTAGTGCACACCTCAGTATGCATAAAACAATACTGAGATGTGCTGTAGGCCGATACAAGCTATATATGAGCTACAAACTGAGCTTGGGTAATGAACCAGCGAAAGGATTAGCAGAAGAGCTCGTATGGTCAAGAAGCAAGAAGTACCAAGATGAGTGTGCTGCATGTGGTGTCGATGGTGTCGATGGTGATAAGAAACAAGGTAATGTGATGTCTAAAAGGTAAATTGTTACACATCAACACTCTTTTGTTGCTCTGCATTACACACCAGCTTCGAGACACTACCATCAATGGAAGAAACCCTCATAGGCCAATGTGAGCCTTTATTCAGGAGGTGGTGACCATATGACATTCTGTTCGAATTTGCAGTGTACCCCGTGCTAAACTATGACATCATATTTTCGCTATTTATGGTATTTGGACAGCAATTTCCTTATTCGCTCCTAATCCCCCGTCCTTCAACTCGTCGTCTACTTCCTCAACGTCCCGCGAACTACGTGCCGTACATTCATATCCGGATACGTCAATTTCTTCAAACGTTTCAGCGGCACCGATTACCGGGAAGACACGATTCAACGTCCAATAGACGATTGCAGAAACTCCAAACCCAGTAAAGAACGACAGATCATATATCCGAGTAGCTGCTAGAGGGACTGTACGCCCAGCTGGGGAACAATATCTCAAGATTGATGCATCGCGATCGTGAAGACAACTCACTGGCTCCAGCAAAGCCGACAGCGTTGATCAGGATCCCGGAGATATACGCGGTGTATGCCCTTAACAACACTCGTCAAGGTTGAACACTTCGAGGCAATCAAAACTCTCACCGGAAATTGATCCCATATGTGTACCAGTACCAGCTGCCCTTTTCAGTGTTATAAAGGTCCTTCACATTATAATGACCCTTGCGGACGATGTAGTATTCCGTCACCTACAGCAACCCGATCACGACGATGAAAGGAACAGTTATAGAAGTGCCGACTTACCATCACCCCAGCAATAGAACTCAGGAACACTGAATATGCGGAGAGGTAAGAAGTAAACTCGTTACTATTTTTCAGAAGGTTCCATGGACACATGGCGAGACCAACGGCAGCAGCGATATACCCGCCGCGTCGGATGTTCTGCAGTTGGGTCTTAAGATTTTAGTTCTGAGTAGACATCACACATGCATACAATGAAACGAGGGAACAGTGCGGTCAAATCGCATCCCGCCGACACTGAATTTGCGCAGATGTTCGTGCTTGGTAACCAATGTCAGCTTGGAGCCCCCTCCAAAGTCTGCGTATGTTATTTGACACACCCCATCTAGGAGCAGAACATGGATTAGATTTGCGACACAATAGCAAAGAAAATCTGCGACGTCACCTGTGCAAGCATGAACGATGCTGAGATAAACCATACCTGCGAAAAGGAAGACGAGGAAGCGTGTCAGACAGAAGCTGAGGTCCTCGGATATCACAATCACATACCCCAAATCTCGTCGCTTTTGACGGATTGTCATTCAAGAAATTTCCCAAGAGTTCGATGGGTGACCAGATGGCCGTCCCATAGATTGCCTGCGACGACGAGCTCACAAGGATTCCGATCAAACTCACAAACGCCGCACTCAAAGGAATCGCAAATAGTTGTGGGTATACCGCAGCCGACGAGGTACGTGCGCGAGAGGCGAAATCCGGTGCGTTGGTGATTAGGGTTACCTCGTTACCGATGCACGACATGGAACTAACCACCATGGCCCAGCCTAACTTTGATCCATGCAGTGCAGAAGGCTGGTGTACAATCGGGCCGATTCCGTGAGCTTTCACAATGCACCATATGAGGAATGTGATTGAGGCTATGGGCATCAAGATAGGTGTCACAAGGAAGAAGTGGCGGCTGAGAAAGGTCATTTTATAACCATCCTCATGAGAAGGTGCGAATGTACTTACACTTTGTGCACAGGGAACCAGATGACCGGCAGAGAAATGAACCAGAAGAGGAAAAAGCATAGGAAACTTTGAGTGTCCGTTCCCGAGGACGCGGGCATCGTATTCGCTATCGGCGGGCTCAGTTGGTACGATTACCACAGGAAATGAGAAACGCAACGCACGCAGGTTATCTATGCTAGGCCACATTGCTCTGAGCATTACGAGCACACAGGAACCTCCGATGCTTGCCTGGACGCCATACCATATGCTGTGCTGCTTAGTTCGCACGTCATTGAAAAGAGGGGAAGACGCACCATGCCATAGCAGCGCGATTAAAGACGCACCACAGACTGCCAAACATCCCGAAGCTCGTGCGATTCACGATTGGAAACATCACATGGAATATGGCACCAGGACGTGCATTCAGTACGAGGAAAGGCGCAGCAATACCATAACCCAGCCAGACGCATATCCAGGCTTGCCACCACGACATTCCCAGTTGGATCATGGAGCTTGGAGATGTTATTTAATACCGACCCAACGGAATCATAATGGTGGCAGTGACTCAGCGTACGCACGATACGATCATCCACATGTTTACGTTAAACGTGTCTGCTGTCCAGAAGGCCATGTAGTTGTATGCACGCCATGTGCGTTTCGCCGGATCGACGGGCAGCAAATCGTAGTTCTATCATAGATCAAGTTGCTGTTAGTACTATTGGGGGATCGTAGTATAGGATACTCACTGCAACGAGCTGCTCGGTAATGGTGAGGTTGGGGTCATGAGTGACTTCGAAGCTTTTAACGATCCTATTGACCAAACCCATGGCAAGTTCAACTGGTAAAAGAGCGCTATCGTCGTCCGTTCTTTAACACCATGCTTATCATGCATGGGTAACGCGGCCACTACCAGTAGCACGCGACACGCGACACGCGACACCAATTTTCACATGATATCTCGGGCTACCGGGTGGAAATTCGCCTATCAAAACCCTCCACTCAAATAGGCACGGTCCTGATAAAAGTCAAGGGGATGCACGATCTAAAGACGCAACCAGCAGCAGTTAACAGATTCAGAACTACTATGCTCTCAACATGCGCGTACCAGGAATTTTTAACTTCGGCCACTTCTCTAGAACTGCGACAACAGTGCACTCCAATGTTTCTCTGCATCAACTCGGAGATAAATTGCAAATGCATGCACCGCCAAAGTTACCTACTATAAGTGTCCGCCAAGTCAACTTTCTGAGGTTACTAAAAACAAGATGAATGATAGATTAAGGCGTGAGCGCTTGAGCGTGAAGGTCAGATCTATATGTGTGCTTGTCGTCGTCGTGGAGCAGCTGGCGTAAACAATTCTCGTTGAATCCTGAGTTAACTCGGCAAGAGCGACAGAGGTCGAAAAAGCCTACCCTGAACGTCGGCTGAAGGTCTAGAATAGGTAAGAACCACTGGCAACAATCTACATAGTGCATGGCGCGAATCTAGAGTGATATATTCTGAAGCTGAAAGAACCTGAGACACTGCAGGTATCTGTATCTGAAGACGCCATGTTTATGAAGTACAACTTGTGCATATTGCAGAAACCACCAAACAATGATTCCATTAAGTACAAGTGTATCCTCGTGAGTATCGATATCGGACGTTTGTAGATGCAAGATGCAATCTGTGTTTGCGATATCTGCCGGAGAGTTACCGGAAACACAGCATGCACGCACATCCAACATTGTGAATTTCAGGAATCCCTGTTCGACAAAGCCCTCCCACGTTGGAGGGAACTCGTAGTTGAAAGATAGATTGTGCCTATCTCGAGTCGCGGAGCGCTAAGTCAAATCAGCTGTCACTGTCAAGTCTGCTAGATAGCATGTGCCGCCCAAAATTAGAGGGTCTGACAGGCACTGTTCCGAGTGGGAGACGTTTGGTCTTGTTCGCGGGTGACTCAGGGCGCAGTCATCAAGAATTGTATTGTTTGGGAGGTGAAGTAAGAGGGACAAATCTTTATGAATGGGTAAGTGCCTAATGGAGGAGGTATGTATAGGACATGACATACGTCAGGCGGGCGCTTAGTGATTGCCAAGCGATACGGTGGATGACCATGATCGAGTGAATGTTGTGTGCTGAATTGAAGTCGGGAGTGGGAGTCAATATATCGCCAGCACCAGAAGAAGTTAGATGAGGCAACATAGTCGGGCAGATAATTGTTCATCCGCCTCGTCATCAATGCCATCAGACTGAAAGATTGAGGTACCTCTTTAAAATGGCAGGCAGACTCGGAAAGTCCATTTACACCTTTCGCGACACTAGTGGCCGTCGCGTCGACTATCCAGAAGGCGACGTATTGTATGCGCACGTTTGTTTCTCTTACTTGACGGGTAGAAGATTACTTTTCTGTCACAGAGAAAGCTACGTCAAAAGAGATGGGATCCAAAGTGAATGCTCACTGCTAGGTGAAGTGATAATAGGCTGATAGGTGACTTCGAGGCCTTCAGCGACCCTGTTGATCAAACCCATGGTGAGTTTAACTGGTGACAAAGGCGTCCTTTGAGACTGGGAGGTGCTGAGACTCTTGATTGGAACAAGAGATACAGTAGCTATCACTTGATCGAGCTTAGGACGCGAACGACGATACAGGAGTGAACCACGGATTTCGGGCTCAACAAGCCTTTCTTGAATCAAAGTTAGTCAATGCTAAGCGCTAAAGAACGGATAAAGGTCTTACGGACTTGGTCAGATTCAAACTTCGAGTGATACGAAATTTCTGTAGCGATATTATACGCTTCAGATAAGTCTGCCTTAGCCTGGTGAATGAGTGGAGTGAATATTATTAGAGTCGCAGTCGAAACGAATGCTGTTCAGTATCCATCATTGAAGATCAACTCACGGAAGCCGCAAAGGCGAATATATATGTGAATCTCCGCACATCCTGTTGGCACTGGTGCCACACCACACCCTTACATTTGCCACCTATCATCTTCAATAAAACAAAAGATGATCGCTTCGATCCCTGAAATGTCAAAGATTTATATCCAGATCATCAGATAAGTCAATTTCGACGCGTACCGGTTGAACCAATATCTTGCCTCACAACGTCGTCTATATTCGACTGTGTCGAAGCATACGTCCAGACTCTGTGATGTCTCGAGTTCATCGCAACATGACTGTATCGCAGACTTGCCATCGTTGAGCATCCTGATCAAGAACATCGTGAATTGGCACAAAATGATTTGTTGAACCGTCGTCGAGCGGTTAGGTATTGAAATAGAAAATGACTGTCTCACACTAGGGCGTCTATGTCTATGCGAGTGGCACTGATCTCGAGAGCACCCGGTAGGAGGTTACAGCTTCGTCAGGCTTGCAGAGCGGTAGCACCGTGACCAGAGCCGATCAGTTCGCGTTTCGTATGGTCCATTGTGTATTCGCATTAACACTGAATTCAGAAGAAAGAAAAGTGGGGTGATGGAAATTGGAATAACTGTCTCTTTTGTATAGATTACGATCATGGTGAAATTTAGAAGGAGAATGACGGAAGTTGTTTTGACAAAGGCTTTATGTAAACAAACGCTGAGTCAGCGATCAACGGTAATAATGCTTTCGAGAACATCCCTGAAACCACCCCTCCGGCGCATAAAAGTCCGGGGCGCACTGCGGCAAGAACGGCGGCAAAGCTGGTAACTAACAGACGGCACGTCGGACATTGAAAACACACTTGGAGGCTCGACGTTCAACTACAGCACCAATGCCCGATACCTCCAGCTTACTTCGATGCTTCCTAACTAACAATCTATTCCACATTTACATTTATCAACTATTTACATGATAATACCATGTTTCTTCGGTCACACGGCCCACCATATCCAAAGCCCTCGTAGCTAGCCATGAGTGATTCTAGCAACTCACCCTCTCCTTTCCTGCTTGAACTTTACTGGTAGAGGTAGCCCACACCCACTGGGGCTCTGGACAGTGATTATTGGAGGGCGGTAGCTGAGATACGGGGTCCATACGAAAATAATAAGGAGTGATAAGATTAACACGTAGTATTAGACTTACCTAGGTGTTTTGAAAGTCCGCTACCTGGCCGTTTTCTGCCGCCGGACTGCGGATATATCCGCCGTAGCGCCGTACTTTGCGCCGGACAGGTTTTGGCCGGAGGGTTGGTTTCAGTGACCTTTTCATGCTTTCGGTTCGGAACATTATGTAATATAATGTAATAATTTTCAACGGCATGATCGACCTGTTCGACTGTCTACATCAGCCATCTTTATAATGCATCGAACTCTGAACAGACTCTATGATAGTATGATAGCGTTATTATCGGAAAACGAAGTGTAATCCGGACCATGTTTCTTCCCCAGAGTTTCCCTCGTCAAGTCGCTTTCGCTGGTAGTCTCGGATCCAACATCCTTCATGTCCATGTCCAATTCTTCGACACCCCGTGAATCACCTGCCTCATCCATACCCAGACACGGTGATTTATTCAAACGTGTACGCAGCGCAGACCACCGGGAAAACGTGATTTAGAGCCCGATAGATGAGCGAATAAACCCCAAAGTCCGTAAAGCACGATTTATCGTATATATGGGTAGTTGGTAGAGGGACCACTCGCGCAGCTGGAAAACAACAAATGAGGGTCAGCACATCATAATTGTGGAATAAAAGCAAAACCAACAATATTGACAAGGATTCCGGCGCTATACGCGGTGTATGCTGTCAGTTTGGTTGAACGTGCAAGTCTCAATGGACTTGAAGCATTCGAGATTCCTGACTCGGGGATCTTCAATGCTGAAAGTCTATTAAAACTCTCGCCAGAGATTTATCCCTTCGTGTACAAATACCAGCTGCCCCTCTCGGCATTGTACAGGTTTTTACGTCGTAGTGATCCTTGCGGATAATATAGTATCCTGTCACCTACACCAACCAGTTTAGATAATGCTGAAGTGAATCATCACAGAACGCAGAGTTGCATACGCACAATCACACCAGCTAGGGAACTCTGGAACACGACATATGCAGAGAGGCAAGTGAGTTTTTTTTCCATGATGTTCCGTGGATACATGCGAGACCAACGGTAGCAGCGACATACAAGCCCTGTCGAAAGTTCTGCAGTCAGATCAGTTCTGTTCATATAACAGAAATTCATACAATGACGCAAGGAAACAGTGCCATTAGATCGTATCCGTTGACACCGAAGTCTGCTTGAAAACCAATGTCAGCTTAGGCCCTAGGACCGCGTTCCACACGATATATTTGATACACTCCATCTGGAAGAGGAAGTATCAGTATCGCAACCAAGTATCAAAGAAAACGAGCGAGGTTGGCTGTGCAATGACGAATAACGTCAAGATATATAAACGATACCTACGTGAAAGCGCGTCAGACATAAGGACAGCTCCTTGGACATCACGAAGGTAAGAACAGGCTTTTATATCCAAGTGAGCGACTATGATAGTGGTATTATATGATAACGGGAACTCCATAGCCGGCAGAGTAGCACTTCAAACCGGTACAAAGGGAATCCCGTTGCCAGCGGAATGCCATTCCTTATACGTTCGTGAAAAGTGTCGCCTAGTTAGCGATGCATGACACGGAACTGACCACAGTTTGGCCTAACTTTGATCCGTGCAGTGTGGAAGGTTGGTGCGCGATCGGACCGATTTCGCAAGCTGTCACGATGCACCATAGTGAGGGATGCGAATGAAGCCAGGACATCAGAATGGGTATTACGAAAAAGAGAGGTGGGTGAGGAAGGACGTTCTATGACCACATTCGTAAGGGATGAGCGTACTTGCATCCTGCACAGGGAACCAAAGGGCCTAACCGGCAGCAAAATAAGCCAAAAGGGGAAGAAGCACAGGAAATCTCGAGTATCCGTTCCAGAGGATGCTGACATCGAATTTATTACTGCCCAGCCACAGCTGCATTTTTTTAAAAAAACGTGGAATGCGACTCACGAAGGGCATTAATGCTAGGACACATTGCTTTGAGCATTACGAGCGTACAAGAATCTCCGATGTTCGCCTGAATGCTCAGGCTATACCGTCCGCCGCTCAGCTCACACGTCGTTGTGAAGGCAGGAACACGTACATGCTATAGCAGTGCAATTAAAGACGCGCCACAGGTTCCCAAACATCCCGAAACTCGTGCAGTTCGCAATTGGGAACGTCAAAGACAAGAAACAGCGTGGCGATGTCGTAACCCAGCCAACGCAGACCCACCACATTCCAAGTTGGATCATGAAACTTAAAGATTTCATTCAACGCGGGCCAATGACATCATAATGATAACCGTGGGCGTACGATGCAATCACCCATATGTTTATATTAAACATGTCGGTCATCTAGAAGGCAACGTAGTTGCTTCCATGCCATGTGCGTGTCTCTGACTCGAGAGGCAGCAAGTCATCCTACTATGGAGTAGGTTATGTAAACAAATCAAACATTAAATCTGCAATGAATACTCATGGTAATAAGCTGCTCTGTGAGCATGAAACTGGGCTCGTGAGTAACTTCGAGGCTTTGAATGATCATTTGATCAAACCCATGGCAAGTTGAACTGGTGGAAGGGCGCGTTCGTTGCCCACAACTCGCAGTTCTTTGACTGAGTGCTTTCTATACATATCGCTCACGTTCGTGATTTCCCTCCATCAGTTCTATCGATAAATAAAAAATAGGACGCGGGGCTCCTGATGTGCTCATCGGTAAGCCAAGTTATTGTTGAGAGTTGTGAGGATAGTGGTGGAGACAGTCTCATGAGACTGTCTCTTTGTGGCGAAAAATATGACTCGCTAACTTGCTGAGTCGTTCTGGTCTGAGTGACATCTGACATTCAGTGAGCTCAGAGTGTGCACGCGACTAAATCCAAGTGAAACGAGACGTATCGAGACTTTTCGGTGATCTCTTGAGTTGAAGATAGATTGATGCGAGATGCGTAATACATGAATGCTTGAGGAGTCCAACAATGCGGATACTCTGGGAGCACAAAGCAACAAGCACACCAAAGCGAGTGAACCAGACCGAAGCATAGCAAGCGAGATGTGACCCGATGTGACCCATGGGTAATAATGTCGGCGATGATGGAATGTATAAATAGGAAGAAAAAAAATGCTATTGACAAGAAGGTTGACGATGAATGTGAAGATAGATGGGGGGTAAGATGTGATAGTAAATTGTACGTGTGCAAGTGTCAATAAAGTGGTGGCTCAAAGGGCTCACGACGGGTATATATGACATATATTATGATTCTGAATGGGAGGCGTTGGTCTTGTTGTTGGGGGATGACCAAGCTTCTTTAAAACGTTTCGATGAAGGCGACGGAGATGAAAAGGTAAATGCCGAGTACATTTGTTTGCGCTTTGGAGTGGATAATCCAGTATCGGAAGCGGCCCTTGAAGCAAGAGGAATAGCCTCCGCTTGCTCAGATGATAACGAGGCGTGCGATGTTGTGGAAGAGAAATAATCGTGAAGCTCAGGTTCGACAGACTGTTTCTGAAAGCAAGGTTAATTGATGCCGGAGGACAGAAAAAGATGGACAAACTTTGTCAAACACAGACTCTTGATCCGAAGTTTCTGTTGCGGTATCATACGCTTCAGAGACGTCTGCCAAGGGTGATACGGTAAGCTCGTAGCACTTTGAGTCTATCTTGGCCTGGGAAATGATAAGACGAGTGGGATCTCGCTGACTTGGAGTTGCGGTTGAAATTTCCTGTTCCTCATCGACTCTTGGCAAAGGGGAAGCCTTGCGTACAGGGCGTGATCCTCTAGGAACTTTTTTACAGCCATCACTTTTGTTTCCATTACCAGTGGCTGATTTGCGCAATTTCTTTGATTCCGACTTGAGTTCTTTCTGCTTCTTGGAAGACGGCAGAGGAGCGACCACTTTTGTGACTAAAACTGCTGTCTTGCGCTTCTTGGACGGATTTGTGGTGGATTGAGTAGCGCGTTGACCTGTAAGCGGATGAAGGTTCTCCTTCTCGATAGCGGCAAGGGTTGATAGTAATGTGGCAGCGGCATCCGCAGCTGTTGACGTCACGAGATTTTTATCGCTAACATGAGTGATCTTCTGAATCTCGGTTGGAGTGTCCTGGAAGACTGTGAAGGAGCGAACGGACATTGGATGGTTGAATGGGGAATGAGGCGAGGAGAATGCTGTGACTTGTGCAATGAAAAAAGAGCGCTAGGGACGCAGTGTAGGCAGTGTAGGCTGGGAATGGCTTGATGCGCGTGGCTATTGAATGTGACGGCTAGAAAGTGTAAGACGACGAGTTGTAGTGTGCGTGTTCGGTAAACTGTCTTTAAATTGATGCGTGTTTATTAAAACTCCGATGTTCCGATTTCGTGTCGCGTTCTGCTCACGTGCTTTTAACAAGTCTTCCTGCACGCGATATCCGTATGCCACAACACGAACGAGTTGGCCAACTTTGCAATGCAACCCCCGATTTACTATGGCTATCCACCACGAAATGCAACGTTTATAACGTCTGGACACTAGAACCGCAGTACTTTTGTCGTGCTGTAGCCGCAGCTAATCCATATCACATGAGTAATGATCGCCTCCTTGTCATAGCCCCATTTTTCGGGCATTGGTTAACACGATCCCTGAGCCCTACCCCCGACCTGTTTCAAGATACGGTGAAAATTTCTGACTGTCTACCTCTCTCTAGATGGCCGCCGCCCTCGGATTTCTAAGCAGAGACTTGAAATCGATCACTTTGGTTCTAAATGTGGTAACAGGGTTCGCGCCTTTTCCCATTTAGGGGTACCCGAGACATACAGAAAATGAAATGTTATGTGGCTCGGATTATGACAGAACCGTATGAACAAAGCCAAGAGCGTCATTATCGCAAGTAAGGATCTCAAAAGTTGCGCCCCCTTCGTCTATCACGCTCACAAAACCAGGCGCGGCCTCATGCTTAACACGCCTCAACCGGACGTCACCCATTTAAATTGCCGCTCATCCATATCATTACTCTTCGCCTCCCCTCTCCACGTAACAACTTCCCTCGCCCAAGGCCCTTCTATTCAAGTCCTTTAGGACCCTCACCACTCTTCCAGAAGTGACTTCGGCCAGGATGCCGTCCAAGCAACCCTCTTCTGCCAACTCTCCTCCTCCCCCTGCTCTCGGCACTGTCATCGACAACAATACCATAGAGCTCGTAGAAGTCTTGGGAGTCGGTGGCTATGGTGTTGTCTATCGTGCAGTTGACACACGTGATCCCCTACTCACCTCATACGCCGTCAAGTGCCTTATAAGCTCTCAAATCCACCACAGCACCCGGCAGCGCCAGCTTCACATCCGCGAGATAGCTCTCCATCGCCTCGCTTCAGCGCATCCGAATGTAGTCACCCTGCATAGGGTGGTTGAGGAGGGCAACTACACCTACATTATCATGGATTATGCTAGCGACGGCGACCTCTTCTCCCAGATATTACACAACTGCCGCTATCTAGGTCACGACCACCTTATCAAACACATATTTCTACAGCTCCTTGACGCTGTCGAATACTGCCATTCGCTTGGCATATACCATCGTGATCTAAAGCCAGAGAATGTCCTGTGCTTCGATGGTGGCATGCGGGTTGCCATCACCGATTTCGGTCTCGCTACCACTGATAGGTTTAGCGAGGAGTTTAGGACGGGTAGCGTATATCACATGAGTCCAGGTAATCACATTCATGCTTCAATCGTCGCGTTTACTTATCTCTTATCTTAGAATGTCAAGGAGGGGAATTTGCTCCAACAGGCTCTTATTCACCCCTATTCAACGACATTTGGTCGTTAGCAATAATTCTCCTTAACCTTGCAACCGGTCGGAATCCGTGGAAGTCAGCGTCATCATCAGATCCCACGTTCCAAGCATATTTGCAGGACCCGGCTAACTTTTTGCCGACCGTCCTTCCCATTTCACCCGAGGTGAACGATATTCTTTGCCGCATGTTGGAAGTGGATTGGAGGCATCGCCTTACGCTTGCAGAGGTTCGCATGGCGATTCAGGATGTGGAACACTTCTATGCCGAGGGCGTGATATTTGAAGGTAGCATGGCCCGTTGTGCCTGGGAGATTGACGTCGACCTTGAGAGCGACAGCGACTCCTCTAATCATGACGAACCCGTTGAAGCTCATGATGAGCTCAAGTCCTTTTGGAGCAAAGACTCGGATGCGGAGATGGACTTTACGAGGCTTTCTGTACAAAATCCGGCTTGGGAGCAATATTCGTCGTGCAACGCGACCTGGGCAATCGAATCCTCTATTCGGTCGCCATCACCGTCTTTGATCGAGCCGCTCAAAATTTACGAGTCCCCTCGTACTCCACCATCAACATACTCGCCCCAATCCCCTGATTCTAGCTCGCTACCCTCCGTTCCCGCCACGCCTGAGGGTGTGATGTGCAGTAGGCCTACGCCGATTCCTGCCAAGGGTCTCAAAATCAACACAGTGTGCGGGCGTCGTATATTTTTCACTGGTAGCAGTGAAACCCGTTCCACATTTTCTTCTATGCACACTGCTGTTGAAAGTTCGACGCCGTTCTCCTCCTGTTTTTACCTTCCAACTCCCCCTTCAGTTTCGAAGCTCTCTTTGCCTTGGACCAATTCTGGAATGCCTTCTTCAGTTGATCTAGGCGCTTATTCTACTCCTGAAAGTCAGCAGATGGATTCCGCTTGGGATTACACAGAAACGGACTATTCCCCATCATCATACCCCTCCACGTCATCCTCCAGCGTCGTTGGTTTGGAACTCGACCTCTCTCCCACGTGTCACGTTGCTGAGGACACCACTTTAGCTACCTGGCGGCGTGAACAAGTTAATCCTGCTATAAATCACCTTGTACCCTCCATGGTCATGAATGCCTTTCGCTCCATCGATGCCCCCCTTCCCACTCCTCCGCCTTCAGCCCCAATTCCCATTCCCCGTTCCACAGCAAGCGAGGAGAAAAGGTGGTCCTCAAGCCTGTGGAGGTTCTCATTCCCTCGCTCGTCATCGCCGCCTCATCAGACGGAAGAGCGGCCCCGTTCACGCAGGGGGTCCTTCACAGATTCGTTTCCCTTCTCCACGTTCTTTTCTTCGAATCCTACATGGGGACGTCGGTCGCCGTCACCCAGCATGCCCGAGCCGCCACCACCCGTTGTAATTGCTACACATGAACAATGCCGGCAACAGGCCCCACGACCTCGTCAAAAACGCCACTGGTTTTCGCCAGGAAAACTGTTCGCTACAGTCGGTGGCTAGTTGCATACTCCTTATTCTCATTCATCATTTTTGCGACCTACTTACGATTTCTGATGCCACGACAATAGCATTTTTCGCCCCATCTTACCATATCTTCGATTTCGATTTTTCTTCTCATTTACTGTTGTGCAATTATCCAGGCATTATATATGAGTACCTGGTGTACACGAAATTCTATGTATTGATACGCGTCTGTAGATTTCATACAATTCACGAATCCAAGCACGCATGTTCCATCAGGAGTTGCCTAACCCGTTACTCTTCTTGTCTTTGAACCCGATTCTGGAAATTTAATGTGATATCTTGAACTTGGGTGCGTTCTAGAAGGTGAAATAAGGTTATCTTTCACTCGAACTTGGTCACGTAACATGACATTGGAGGTTTCAGTTTGTCTTACTCGATGGCAGAGAATTTAATTTCCAATGTCACCCTAAGGGTACCTTCCAGAAGTTACCGTTATTTTGACGCAACATATAATCGCTTGGGCCCTCGATCATGCTAGCCCGGCTCTAAGAAGTAGAGTAAAAGAACACACTGAAATCGATCAATTATTCCGCGGAAAGCAATGCCACGAAACAGGGACGCCAATACACGGGAATGAAAGCTAACGGCAACCCATATCAGTACGTCCTGAGATCCACAAGCTTCCGCCCACGATCTCGTTCTACAGCGCTCTTGTTACGCAGCCCAGACCCCTTGTCGAGCTTCTTGGCCTTCCCTCCGAACCCATCACCCATAGCTAGCGGCGCGTTCCCAGCCTGCAGTACCCTGAATAGAGCTTTGATGACGTTGAGTGGGTTACGGCTGCCCCATACTTTTGCGCTGGCATCCTTGATGCCTGCTGCTTTGAGCACCTGATGCACGTTCGGGTTACAGCGTAACCCAAAGCCAACAGGACGAGGTCGTAGAATGATGTGCGTGGAACCAAGCTTCGTTTCCAAATCTGTCCACACTGTACGCTTCTCAAAGCGTTCGACAGAGTCCATATTACGGACGGCAGCAGCAAACGCCTTGTCGGATGCCCTTGGTAGTTCATCGTCCTTGCCCTCTCCATATCCGACTAGCCCATCTCCATTACCCACAACGACAAGTGCATACTGCCGATGTATTTTCCCCTTCCCTGTCTGTTGCGTGATGCGGCGAGAGATGAGCTGGAATTTATACAGCTTGTCGAGAGCGTCCCGGCCGAGAGGGAGGTTCGCGAGCGGAGAGACTTCGCCTTCCTCGTCAGCACCAGCTTCTTCTGCACCATCCTCTGATTTTTCTAGACTGCCTGTTTCTAGCATTTGGTTAATGTTTTGTTCATAAATGCTGCGTATAACGACGCGGTTCGCGTGCGGCGTGCGTTTGGTAGGAGGGAAATCCATAGCTAAAAGATCGTCGTGAATAGGGTCTGGTTTCATGACGTCTGGAAAGGCATGAGTGATCTCTTCCTCCTCAATAGCCTCCACATCTTGTAACTGTGATTCTGGCAATTCATTGGGTAGCGAAGAATTTGAAGGGTCTGTGGATAACTGTCTTAAAGATGACGTTGATGGCCTACACAAAAATACGCGGGAACGAGTTGGAGGCCGTCGAAATACGGAGGAGGCGCTGGCTCTTGCAAGTCTGTGCATTTGCATTTGCGCGCGTTTGAAGTGGAAATTTCGAAGTGCGTCCCGAGTTATTTGTCTTTATTTGGTTTGCGTCAATTTAGGACGACGCGTTATGGCAGCAGCCGCGGCAGTTTCGTCGATACGACTACATTGACCACAACCGTAATGGAAGGAAATAATTCCCTAGCTTCAGATCTCAGTGGGACAGACCTGTCGAACCTGTTTCCGCTAATTGACAGAGAGAAGTAAGCACTTACTGACTTATCACGGTGTGATATTTAGCAAAGATATCTGACTTTGACGAAATACTATCAAGCGTGCATGGTCTCAACCTGGCAATACCAGAGCAAGCTAAAGCGGTTATCAAGCCGTGGAGTGAGCGTGAGGATACCACTGTATATGCAGACTCGGGTGTAGACGATCAAGTGAGCTGTGTCTCAGTCTGGGAAGAGATTCACTTTGACTAATGGACTTTCCACAGATGATCATACATGTGCCCTTCGCACAGAACGTGCGCGTTAAGTCTATTATACTCAAATTAGGTGATTGATGCTCGTTTAAACTTGATGAGTCTCCATCACACAGCCATCATACGTACAGGCAGAGGTGAAAGTACACCCCGCCACCTCAGGGTTTACGCAAATTATCCCAATATCATCGATTTTAGCGACGCTGAAACCACGAAACCACATTTAGACATCAGTCTTTTGGAGGGTGAGACAGCAGTGGTTGAATATCCTTTGAAGGTTGCGGCATTTTCCAGCGTTCATTCGTTAAGCTTGTATTTTGTAAGTGTTGTGCACCCTTATGACGAAATCAATCAACTGAATACGTTTTAGCGTGAGTCGGTTGGAGAAGAGCTTTCCCGCGTTTACTACATTGGATTTAAAGGAGATGTGCGGACTTTGCGGAGAGAGGGAACAAACAAGTTAGAGGTAGCTGCGGCTGATGCAGCCGATGCACCCCTTGTAGATCGTCTTGCACAGAAGACAGGAGGGCAACAGACTACTGCACGGTGATGTACTTTGCCTGCCTTGTGTTTGTACGATGTACGTTTGATGACTGACTGAAAGTTCTTGGTCACCAGTCAACCGAATCCCTGAATGCATTCGGTGATGGCCGTTAGCCTCTGGGAAGTGTAATCTTGCACAAACTTGCCGAAATTGCCATATACGCAAGTGTGGAGGATAGCAGGCTGTGATTTTAACATGACAAATTAAAGCCAACTGTTTGAATTCACTTCATCGTGTGTCATCGTGTGTAGTGTCATGCCTCGTCAAACCGTCAAGCGGAGCGAGCAACAGATGAGGAAAGGTTCTTTACTGATATCATTGCCGAGGTTCCAGGCTAGCCGCAGGACGATGACCATTGGTATTATTACCCTCCAAATTCTAGCTCATCCTCCGGGGACTCTGGTCGTGGTTGGGTCTGAGCTCCGATGATCCCGAAGTTCGAGCAAGCATTATGGAAACAAAGGATGTCCGCATGGCAAGTCTGGATCGTCTTCTACATGGAATGCTTCGTTATGAATTCCGATAAAGATTATGAATTTGTCTTGGGGCCCAGGCAAGTCATTTGTTCGATGTATTAATCTCATAATTCACGTGTTGTACCAGGTACTTCTTGTCAAAAACACAAAGTGATTTTAATAGAATGATCGATGTTCACCAGGATGGAGCCATCGTGAAATCAAGAAAGTTTTACTTAAGCGTCAAATCAAGGATGCGTCTCGCGACCAAGGTACCAAAACAGAAGATCATTTAGCATTTGGAGACATCAAGGCATCCCGTAACTATCATTCTCGCTGAGAAAATTTTCTGTGATACTGTGCTGTCACCCGAATCTTTGCCTCGCGAGAGATTGCGCCTCGATGGAAACTTCATATGAGATGCCTTTCAGTCGTGGGCGCAAATGAACTGCCATCTCACACAGAATTTTCACCTCTCCAGTCACATAGTTGAGTATATTAATAGCTATGGTGGAAGACCACGCCGATTCAAGAGCTCCTAGGTTATATCATTTGTACGTCATTGTTGAATCAAAAACCATGTTAACACCTCTGGGGCAAAACCTGAATAGGATAACCTAGCCATTTGTGCGCTACTCAAGACCGTCAGGGGTGATGCTGAAGAAGAGGGACCCTTAGGAATATACAGCGCTCCTGTCTGACCCGCATGAGTCATGTACGTCTTTATGATCTAGTCCCTTACTAGCAGTGATTGACCTGACAACAGCGAGAACCGTATTTCTCAGAGAGACAACTCAAGTCAATCGGCTTGCGGTCACTGCACATCTATGTCATTGTTTTGCAGTTCCTACATCTTGATTTTGCAGAATTCAACTTAACTTTAGATGCAGGCGAAGCATCCAATGGTATTTCATTCGACTCACGAGGTATCTGGTCATATGCGAATGTGAACATTGGGGCTGGTCCATTCCATCATCATCGCGGAAAGGGATTCTGCTATGGCTATACCAAGGGGCGGTATGTTGGCGTGTGAAGTCGTGACATTCAAATTTCAGATTGAAATTCAGCGTAGAGTGTAGTCGGGAGCTTGAGGTTTGAATAAATTGACTTCGGCAGTTAGAGATCCATCAAGCAGGTGCATCGTAATATATATGCCTCGCTCGCATATAGGCTTACCTACTTCCTTGATTTGCGATCTAGCCAGCATCTCCTTTGATGGGTTTTCTCGTACCCTCAAAATGAGGATACTATACGCATGTGCCCTGCCATCTACAGCGCGACGTCCAACTTCTCCATGAACCCTTTTTCATAGCATTGCGCGCTCCGAAGCTCGTGGATGCCGTTGGGACTCCCAGTGACGGCGGCGGCAGTGCCTATCCTTCATGCTCACGTGAATGTTCGAAGCCGTGAATACTAGTGACCCAAAAAAAGACATACAATGATGCAAGTATAAAGTACAATGAATGGTACAGCAGACGTAGCCCGTCAAGATATCACCCCCATCAAACATCGGAGCAACATTGTGACTCGGTTACCTACAGCTCTCGTCATCAAAAACCCAGTGACCCCATGTGCCACCACCGCCCTAAAAAATAATTAACAAATCATGCCAAATCGATGTGACTGAGTAGCGAACCCCTTCGAAGCAAATCTGTGCCCCCATGAAATGCATCCCACGGAAACTTGCAGGAGTGGTAGCACAGAACTCCTTCCATCACCTCCCACCGGGAGATTCGCGAGGAGATGTTCAATACGCTGCATACCGTCAAATTTGCCCACTATATTGTATATGAAAAACTCACCCGCTGACCGGATCCAGGAGACGTACAGCCCTGCAAAAATAGATAAGTTGCAAATATGCTGAAGAGAAGAATTACAAACAAAATCTTTGTACCAGGTCCAGTACGACGCACAATCCGGCTCGTGCTGGTCGACTTCCCAATGACCTATTACATTATTTGGACCCTGGACACAAAATATCAGCTGTTTGTACTACAAAGAAATACAGGAACACCCACATGATCCTCGCACCACTTAGGCGTATAGTCAACCCCATGAATCTTTACCGGTGTGGCCATGCATGCCTCCACACGGCGGTTGTAATATGATGGAACGTTAACCAGTTGGGCAGTGTACTCTCGAGTGGCGTATGTCGTGCACGTGTGCGAAGCCAAGTCAGTCCAAAACATATTCAATCTTAATCGCTCTTCTTCTTCGTGCTTCCGTCTCTCCTCCACTTCACGTTCGTGGTTTTTGACTTCATTCTCCCATTGATCGCGGAGGCGAATCCTGTCATTATCTTCCAGACGCCAACGTTTTTGGGTGTCAATGCGCTTGAAAACTTCTTCCTCGTGTCGGCGAAGTTCAATGTCCCAGTCCTTGCGAATGCGTTCTCGAACATCCGGATCTAAGGGGTCCTTGTGAAGGCTAATGAAGATATTGACAATTGTGAATGCGATAAGGAGAACTATGAGTATTGCAGAGATATAGAGATATTGATAGCGACGGTAAGACTCGCGAGGTATCAGAGGGGATGCCTCTGATGAACTGCAAAGCTTGTCGTCACCCATCAATAATCAACCTATGGACGAGGCTTGCGCACCTATGATAGTAAGGTGGGGGACTGCGCATTCTCATGAGTACCCATGACAGAGTATTCAAGACGGTACTTCACCTGACGTGCTGTCGCGGCATGTTTGGGAATATTTAACGATTAGTGGGTGACTAACACTAACACAATACACAAATCACTGTTGAATATTCAATGTTCGCTGAAGAATTGACACTTACTAACCTCTCCCCCAATGAATAAGGATTTACCGGAAACTTGACAAGGTGTGGACCGTGTCCGGTCCTTGGTGTATTGCTAAACGAATGAGGAAGGTGGTGTTCAAGTAAATTCACTCGGAGTCGCGGAGTTGATATATTCTTATCACTAACCAGCCGCTCCGTATTCTATTCATACAAATGTGTATAAGCATGCTGTTTCCTCAGATCTACTTGCCTTATCACACTGTCCAGACAAATGGTGTCATCTTCATTTCAGATGGATCTTTTGAATTAGAGTATAATTTCCAGTGGGTGGCTTTGAGTTGCAGTCTGCGGGACAATAATTTTTGCATTCTGACGATGATAAATTAGTGTACTCAGGCTATCATCACAGCCCATGACTCCAGCAAAAGCTCTCTTACACTAGTGGTAGGACGGGTACGCAGATCAGTAATCGATGCTGTGCGAATCATTTCTTGTCCGAGGTCGCACCTCTACAATTTCTGGAGAAACAGAATTTTAAGTCAGTGTACTGCCTTCGGAATTTGCTGTACGGAGTTGAACAGCTGTGCACATCGGCCTTGCCGTATGGCACGCGACAGGGATTCCATATGATTTGCGGATATTCCTTAGGTATATAATACCCGAAGCCATGACTTGGCGGATTTGATGTGTCAAGTGAGACTTGAAATCACTACTTCTCTTCCTCGTCCGACATCGAATTGTTGTAATTGTGACTTGACCATTTGCAGCTCTTAGAAGCCAATGATCGTATATGCCACCCTTCTGAAAAATAATCATGCCAAATTAATATAACTGAGCAGCGAACCCTTTCGAAGCAGAACCCCCGTGAAGTGCATCCCATAGGAGTTTGCAGGAGTGGTAACTCATAACACCCTCTAGTTGCCTCTCAACGGGAGGCTCTCAAGGTGATGTTCAACACGCTGCATGTTGTCAACTCCGCTCATTATTCCGTGTCTGAAAACCACCGCTGGCCAGACCTGGGACAAATAGCCAAATATGCGGACCAGAAGTTGATGGTTTGACTCAATCTATGCCAATTCCAATACGACGCGCAATCCTCCTGCTATATTTCCAAATGGCTCAATATATTATTGCTTGGATCCTAAACGAGGGATTCCAAGCTCCAGCCGTATGACGGTTTAGATTCCAGATCTAAGGCTCGAGGGTCCACACGAAATGCGCCGGATTCAGCGAGTACTGAACACTAGACTGACCGAGACCTTGTGTCAAGACCATAGCATGATCTTATAATGGAGATCGTTGGACCGGATGACTTTTAGTGCCAATCAGTTAGAATTTCTTGCATTTATTAAGTATCTCAGATCCAAGGGCGTTCCACTGGAGGAGGGAACACGTAAGGATTTGGAGGCACCTGGACCAGTTTACGCACCCCGCGTATATCGTCTTGTGCAGGAGTAGGGATATACTTTTGTCTACTGTACATTTGTACGGATGTCGAGCAGCCAACGTGTCCGAGTCAGGGGTTAATTTTCTGTTTATCGCAATTGATTACATCAGCAATACTTTGTTGAAAGGCGTTGGAGTGCCAGTTGGGCGTGTTTCACTGGCATCACAAATAGCATGGACGTCGTAAGTATCATCCTTAAGCGCGATGCCTAGCCTTCTCCGAGTTGACTTGTCCTTCCTCAGGATGATAGCAATGTGGTCCAAAACTGGCTCCTGCTTTTCGGAACGCCACGCGAATTTCCTTGGACCACCACTAGGTCTGCAGAGATAGAATCTCGACGCGCGCAGATGGCCGATGTCCTAATTTTCGACGTTCTGCTCATGCGTGGTGGAGTTCGTCAACCAGACATGCTTTATCCGCCTACAGACCTACACTCGCTCCGTAAGCTACTGGATGTCATCAATGGCTCGAGTTATGACAGCTTGAAGAAGGACTGTCTGGTATATATCCTCTTGAAGTGGTTTCAAGATGGACGAGAGGCTACTTATGCGGAGGAGAGGTGTATCCCACCGCAGTTTGTGTCTCTTGCAGATGCATATTGGCATCTAGACACTGGCATCCATGTCGAGGTATGTAATCATATCTAACATTATAGCTTCCTTGAACCTCATGAGGGGTCGTTTAGAAAGCAGTTTCAATACTTTCAGATGCCAGGCTCAATAGGGACTATGCCTCCAAAATTATGCAGGCGCTTTCGTTGTCCGAGGATCCACCTCCACTCATCGTGAAATACGTTCGGACCGCCAAGCCTCCGCTCATGGAACCTGACGACATTGATATGTACGCGCTAGCACTGGCCAACTCAAGTCTTTGGGACGCGTGGCAGTTTCAACGTACTTTTCCTGATTCCTCTGAGACGCGCACGCGTCTACTCAATAAGCTCTTAGAGTGGTGTCTTTCGCGTGCGTAAACAGACCTCCTTGTGACCTTGTTGATGTTGAGTGCCTCTAACAGCCAAGCCACGCCCTGGACCGTTGGCACAGCTTGTGGCATTTCCTCTATCTCCTTCGGAACAGTCTCTGCTCCATGCATATGCTCTCAAGCCCCCGCATGACATTCCAACAGCTTCTATTGCCATCGTACAAGACCTCGTTTGCGTTCGACTTGTCCAAAGTGGAGAATATCTAGCGGCCATCAAACTAGACCGCCAGTTTTCTGCCGTAGGGTCTGCTGGTATAGAGGGTGTGAAAGCCGCAAGAGAGAGAAAGAAGATGATGGATGACATCTTGGGGAATATGACATTTGTGGAAAGAACGATGGTGGAGGCCCTGCTTAACCAGCCAAGTACGTCACCTCCGGCCCCGATCCCCCAGGTAGCGAAACCCGCGCCTTCGAAGCCCAGAGCACCTCTAGGTGATCTTAGCATGTCATGGGAGGAGATTCCACCCGCAAGTTCTTTGAATGGGGCTTCCCCTAGTAGAACGAACAGCATTACACCCCGAATCTCCGACAAGCATGCCAATTTCTCTGGTTCTGGTCGTTTTGAGCCAAAATCTTCACTTGCTAGGCCAGCTTCAGGGAGTCTCATCACTTCGCCACCCCAAAAGCCACCTGTCGCATCGCCATTTTCCCAGCTTCCATTGCGCAAACCTGTTGCCGCACCACTTGTCCCCCTCGTGGGCCAATCTGGAATCAAATTTGCGCATAGCAGCGCCTTATCAAAGACTACGTACGCATCCAACGTGCCAAATACATCACTGTTTGAGAAAACTGGCAGTGCCAAACAGGCACCGAATGCGTTCTACAAGCCTCCGCCGGTATCGACTGGAACAACCCGTGCGCTTCCTACGGAAGATGTGCCCACACGTCCTCATCCTCACAGGGCAGACGACATCAGCATGGAATCTGATGACGACAATGCCTTTATCATCCATGAAGATGGTGACGTCAGTGCCATGCCAGATGACATGGATGATGAGCCTGAGCTCGGCTTCTCCGTGTTCGGCAACAGGAGCTCGCCTGAGCAACGCACTCGTGCACCCGCGATTAAGCAGGTAGAAACCAAGAAACGTGCACCTCCAGGTGCATTTTATGACGAAGATGAGGACGAAAGTGATGCTGGTTCCCCTGACAAAAGTACTGTTCCGCGACATCGCGGTGCCAGTCGGCCTCAACCTCGTGCGCATTCACCTAGTCCTCGACGCAAAACCGCCAGTTCCTGGAAAGATAATACCAAAGGCCCTGTTGTCACACAGACCGTACCTGGCTCTTTACTTGATGATGAAGAGGACCAGGACGAAGATGATATCGCTCCCTTGCCGCCGACACGTACGGCTCGTAAAACCCGAACGGGCACCTCAGTCAAAGTCAAACCTATGAAGGAAGAAAAGACGCCTGCGCGCCGGTCGTCCAGGTTGTCAACAACTTCGTCAGTGCTGTCCATGTCACCAGACCCGTCACCGCCTCCTGTAAAAGCGACCAAACCTAGAAAAAGCACACGAACTTCAATGGCGGGTGCTGGCGCGGCCGCTGCGACACGGAGCAGCTCAAGAAGAAAGACCATCAAAAGTTGAGATTGCTGTCGTGTGTTTGAGTGTAGTCGACTTCAAGCTTTCAGTATCTCCATACCCTTCTTATGAATTGCTATACTCATCATGTACTGGTTAACTAACCCTGGAGTTGGTGAAGGTAATTTTGCTTGCGCACACATTTGTATTTACTTTGTTTGCGCGCTTATTCCAGCACGAGGAAATCATCACGAATTTAGTCTCCCACGCAAAGAATATAATGGAATACGAGAAACTAGGCAACTTTTACCAAGATGCCTGTGCACCGGTTGTCGAATCATCAGTGGTTTCCAAGTGTTGGATTAAGGTTTTGCAGTTGTCAATTATCAAAGACGAATGCGATGAAGGATAACACCCCTACTGGAGTCTAGGCAAATAGGTGAAACTTGCCAGAATTCATCAAGACTCCTTCAAGGGGGGCGTTCATAATGAGGTCATTAGATAGATCCACTGCTGCATAACACAGCCAACAGGGCATATATCATTCAGTTCTCCTAGCAGTTCCCGACACTGAAGCTCGTAAGACGATCATAAGCGCTCCCCATCATCGAAATGAGACTTTTGTGCCACCAATGATCAATTCATTAATCACAGGAATAATTATAAAGAACACTCACAATGGCTGTAAACTCTTGATTCCCGTCTTCGATGCAATAACATCGGTCAAGAATGGCAAGAGCGCAGAACCTGCCTGCCCGAAACCTGCTATCCAGCCAATCGACCCTACATTCAGGTTTCAGTTAACTAGTAGTATAAACTTAAACCAGGCGCTCAAAGAAGATGTTGGTCACTGTGAAGCAGTTACGCGGACCGAATACAGCGCAAGAGATCGAAGAACTTCAAACTGCATGCGCATCTTCTGGCGATAATCGGAATTTCTTGTCATAAAGATGCCAAATATCAAAGATTCACGATTGATATCTGGTGAAGATATAACAAAAAAAAATCCTAGATTAGGACAACGCTGAGCAGACGTGGAAAAACACGACAGCATTTCCCGGAGAGGTAGGGCTTAAGCTGTACATGTAAAATAACAATAAGAAAGGTCCAAATGAAGCAGACAGATCATTCACCTTTCAAATGCCCCCTTCCACCCCGGTCTACAACCAATTGTATCACAAAGATGTCATTGAACAGTAAGTGCAAAACCTCCGTCGTAGTCTCGACGAGAAATATCTTTTGTTCCATTCACCGATGCGACGGCCGTTAGAGACTTCAGGTAGTAGTCCACGGCAGACTTAATGAGCTCCTAGTTCTTCTAGTTGTTGTTCGAGAGAAAAGTGAAGCACTTGAGGACGATGACAGTAGCTGGTCATATAGGGAGAAACTAATCAATGCCAGTATCTCAACTCTCGGGTGAGTCTCGTGATGTAGATGACCATCTTGCAGGTTCAGAGATTATCTCGTCGAACGATGTTGCCGCTGAATTTGCGGCTCTCAAAGAGTTGAAAGGGACTGAAAAAGTTCAAAGCATTGGCGAATTTGAAGTGCTCGAGAGAAATGAATTTGATTTTGGCGAGTTGGATCGGATCAAGCAAGGAATTATACCAAAGATAAGGTTGAGCTGACAAACAGGTAGTGCGTGGATAAGCCAGCGCGAACCGCCAGATGCTGAGCAGCTTGATTATCTAAGACAAATGTATCAGGATACGTAACACCTCCCGCCGAAATGGAGTCTGGGCAAATACGTGAAACTTGCCAGAATTCACTGACAGAGAGGATTCATAATGAGATTATTAGATGGATCTACTGCCACATTTAAAACCCTCCACAAGACATAATAACGGAGTATATATCATCCAGTTCGCCTAGCAGTTCTCGGCACTAAAGCCCACAAGACGGTCATGAACACCATCATCGCCACAAGACTTTGTACCACCGATGATCAGTTTATCAAGCACGTGCATAACTATAAGTAACACTTACAATGGCTGTAAACTCTGGATTCCCGTCTTCGCTGCAATGACACCGGTCAAGAATGGCAAGAGCGCAGAACCTGCCTGCCCGAAACCCGCTATCCAGCCAATCGACCCTACATTCAGGTTTCAGTTGACCATACTTGTGCTACTAGACACGACATTACCTGTGACTAGCCACTCAGGGAGGATTCGAACCGTGTGATTCATAGCGATGGGATACATCGGCCCCAAAACCACACCAATAATGGAGATCGCAACGCCTCCACCGATAAGCGAAGGCACCAGCCATACGATTAGTTCCAGCCCAATTGCGAGGATGGCGTAAATGAACAAAACGCGACGTTCCCCAACCTGTAATCTTTAGTATCTATGTTGCATGCTATGAATAGGATAGAGACTTGCCTTTTTGTTCACCCACAACAGACCGACACGGCCAAGCATGAGACCTATTTGAAAATAAACAGTCGATCCCCTAGCATACTCGGGAAACCTCACCTCCAAAAAAACCTGATGATATATATCCCGAACTTGAACCTCCACCGCGCACGTCGATTATGTACGTCACCATCCAGCCTGAGCAAATCTGGGTGAGCATGCTCTCAACTCAAGTTGTATACTTACCACCTACAGTGACCTCCACTCCTACATATATCAAAATAAAAAAGGCGAGGAGGTGCACTTCTCTGAGCCGAAATATCTGGCTGAACTGGCTCTTTTCATCCGTCCCCTTTGCGCCTGCTGGCTGCCCAATCTGAGCAAGGCACTCTGTGAAATGCTCAACCATCTTCTCAATGATATAAGTGCTTGCCATACCATCCTGTGTTTTCAGCCTAAAGACTACAATCAACGATACAGTGTTTATGAGCGCAATACCAAGGCTGCACAGGTAGTGAAATGACCAATGCGGAAGCTGAGCAAATTGCGTTGCAACCAAAGGGGACGACAAAGCGCCAGCACCTGGAAAGTGAAAATAGAAACATTCATCATGTTGCACCGCCATGGGAGAGGTATAACACACCGTATACCTTTCAATAGAAAGATGAATTGAGAGTTCACGGACAAGAGAACACTTACCGCATGCAAAATCCCCATTTTCGTCTCGGGGTTATCCTTCAGACTGGCCACATAACCATTCGATTGTGCATCCTGGTTTCAGGGTCCATCCGGGCAGTAAAATCCATTGCATTTGTGTGACTTACCTGTAGAGCCATGCCAAAACCATTGATTGCGTAACCTAGCACGAATGCAGGAAATGGCAAGGCACCCGCCTCTATGGCGTATGCTATAACTTGACACGCAGATCCTGAGAAATGATAAGGCGATTGTGATCTCTGCTTGCAATTATCCGCCCTCACCTAACACAATCACCTATACCACGGAGCGTGCCTTAGATATCATAAAAAATCAAAATAGATGAACTTACCTTCCCGAAACCGAATCTGCCATTTAGATATAGGTTTGCAAATGCTCCAGATAGGAATCCCTATCGAGTGACTCAGACTCATGGGCGAATCGTGCACACTGCAGTGAAACCTTACAACACATGCGAACACGAATACCAGGGATACGACAGTGAAATTCAACTATAGGAGGTTAAATTTGAAAGAGAGACGTAGGTGTTTGAAACCACCTACGCCATAGACTTTTTGTATCCGGGGGAGCAGCGGACCGGTTGTCCCATCATTCCATCCGGCTAGGTACATCGACCCACAAGCTGTCGCGAATTGCACTTGTGCGCGCAGCCGTTGACGTGCCGGTTGGGCTTTTAGGTCAGAAACAGATGCTGCTCTCGAATCACTTGCAGACGACGCCGCTCGCATTTCAATTCGTCCACTGTGTTTGTCACTGTCTTCAAGATTGTGGTGAGGGCCAATTGTCGAATGATGAGAGACCGTTTGATCTTCGCTGACTGTCGTCGTCTGCATAATAAGTTCTGGACGTATGCGTCAACTACAACCTTTGTAAGAAATTCTAAGAATGTTCTTAGATCCAAGGTTATGACTCGGAAACGAAAATTGGTGGTTGAGTGCGTTCGAGGAAGCGATAAAGGAGATTCTGATAAGGGCGTTTTGATCTTCCTCTAAAAGATATCACATTGCCTACTCGGAAGAGCTGCGAGTGAAAATCCCAAGCCACGGCGCCCGCAAAGGGCTCTAGGCTGTTGTGGCATTGATCATGCGAGTGAACTTGTCATAATTGTTAATAATCATTCTATAAGCTAGTACGTAAACAAGTGTAGAACTTACGGTACGATGCCAGAAGCACGGTGTCGCCTGAGCTCAGACAAGCTCTTTCCCACCGCTGCTTCGAGTGTATTGGGGTGGACTGCCAGCCTGTCTGGCCGCTGAGGGCCAATATATGATCGCCGATTCGAGCCTACGTGTAGCTCAGATCTAGCAGGCAAGCACGTGTAAAAATTCAATCCCAGCTCATTCAATAACTCACAACAACGCAGTCTACACTCGAAATAGAGTTGGGAAGGAGCCTCCGCCGCGGTTAAGCTGTTTTTCTCCTCGCTCATCGACTTCTAACGCAACACGTCAAGTAAGAGGCCTCTAAACTGGGAGTGTATTGCTTTAGAAAAATTCACCCATCCAACTTGAAGTTGTCATGCAAGACTTTTTCTAAAATGGTGTACCAGGAGGTCTATGGTACCACGAAGAATTTTCAGCAACCTTTTTTCTTGTTCGACCATGAATCTGATGCTGCGAGGGACATCGAAGGATCCACTGTTCATGGGCATTCAAGCGATAGAACAGTACGTAGTAATGCCGATGGTGAATGATATGTTATCATTTGAGTATCCTTTTTCAATTTCAGTGCTGCAGCAGTATTATGAAGGTGTTGTTTTGCTGAACATGATGTCTTTACTTTCCGATTTGATTGTGTGCCGGCTGAGTATGGTATGCCACATAGTAGATGAACTTTTCGTTGTCTACTTCATGCCCTTGGTGTTGTGGAAGCGTGGCCAAGTGATCCGTACCCTGCAATATTTTTGGCTGAAGATTAGACGCAGTGGTCCGGGAACATGGCAGCAAACCACCAAGGATGGATAATATTTACTCCAAAGTTAAATTCGTAGATCACGAGCACACACTTCTGCTTACACCGGCCCGAGTACTCAGTACACGGCAGCCTTCCTATTAAACTTTATCATACACCCTATGTGCACTTCAATTGGGACGACGCGAATTTGAACACAGCGCCCACAGCACAATCATAAGACACAGTATCCCGATCAATCTAAAAAAGAATGTGAGGTGTGACATGCATCGTTATTATGATACGTACACAGGCTGCAGGGATTGTATTCCTGATTTTTGCGCGATAGCACCCACCATAAACGGGATCATTGCAGAGCCTGCCTGCCCTACGCCTGCAATCCAACCAAGGCAACCTATGTCCCAGCAATTCGTGAATTAGAAAAATTGTTACTGTTTGAGACATACCAGTGAGTAACCAGCGAGGAAGGACGCGTCCTGCATGGTTCACCATAATTGGATACAACGGTCCCAACAACACGCCAACCACGCTGACAGCGATTGCATCTCCTACCAAAGATGGCACGAACCATACAATTAACTCGAAACTATCAGAAATGGATGTATCAGTGATGATAGAACAAGCACACTTCCATTACTAACATGATAGCCAGCACGGAATATATGAACAAGGCCAAGCGTTCTCCGACCTATTGGGTCCTAAATTAGCAGAAATCTTCATTCAGCATAAATCGAGCAATCTACCTTTCTATTAACCCATAGCAAAGCCACCCGCCCAATCATGAGACCTACAGAATAGGAGTATGAGTCAAAGTCCATCGACGAGCACTATCGCATACCGCCGAAAAAACCACTAGCAATATAACCAGATGAGGGCCCCCCATCTCTGACACCAATGATGTAGGTGACAATCCAGCCTTTTCAGATCGTCAGATAATATTAGAATTATTGTAGACGATCACAAACCGCCAAGAGTAACCTCGGCTCCAACATAGATTAGAGTGAATGCTGCCAGAAGATGGACATCTTTGTTTCCGAATATCTGCCTGAGATGACTGTGCTCGCTTGCATTGTTATTTTCGTGCACGATGCCTATCTCAGAAAGACATTCTGAAGAATTGGAATGATCTCAGAAATCAAGCAAAAACGTGTTATGCGTATTATCCTTACCTGCCTGGGGCTTCAATCGGAAAACTATAATCAAGGCGATTGTATTGGTGATCGCAATTCCAAGGGATGTCAAGTAATGTAGATTCCAATGACGTAGATGCGAAAATTGAGTGGCAACCAGAGGCGATGAGAGTGCCCCGGCACCTATGAGTTGTGAACATCAACTTTACGAAAAAAAAAAAATGATGGTAAAATTACCATATGCTACATAATTCGAGAGTAAGTGGGTGAATAGCCTACATAAAAATACCTCCTACATACCTGCCATGAAAAAGCCCATCTTCGCTTCTGCATTTTCTTTGAACAATGCAACATAGCCGACTGAATTTGCGTTCTGTGTCACCAATTAGTAAAGGTGAATCATGATAAACAAATATATCTGCCTGCAGAGCTATTCCAATTCCGTTAATGAAGTACGCAAATACAAACACGGGAAAAGGGGGCCCCGAAGAGTCGATACAGTATCCCAAGACTTGACATAGGGAACCTAGAGTGCGATAAATTGAGAATCGTGCCGGCCCTCGATATCAGTGGCAGTACCTAGAACCATCACCTTCCGAAAAGTCAGCATCGTCACATAAGATGTCCAGTCTATATGGGCGTACTTTTCCGAATCCTAGCTTCTCAGCAAGAATCACATTAGACACGGCGCCCGTGATAAATCCCTGTTTAGCCCACAGACGATGAGAATTATTATCGGTCCAGAGTTTCGTGTATAAACTGACCACGCAAGCGAAAACGAAAATCAGAGACACAACAGCATATCCAACCTAGAAAATATATCAACAAGCAGTTATGGTACAGCACACAAAAGATGCACCCCATAAACTTTCTGAATCCTCGGCAACAGAGGGCCATTTGATCCATCATTCCAACCCTCCAGATAGACGAACCAACAGAGTGTCAAAAACTGAATCTTCTCTCGTGTTCTTTGTGCTTTGCGTGTAGCTGAAAGTACCGATGGACTTTCTAAATCATAATTCTGCTTTTCTAATGGAGTCACGGGCGAAAGTTCGACGATGTCTGCCGCATCGCCCTTCGCAATATCAAGCTTGCAGGGCGGCCTAGGCGACGTTTGACATGTCGATGCGTCCCCAGGGGTGAGACGCGTCTCGTCTGAGGTAAAGATGGGGTAAGTTGTAACTGATGAAAGTGACATTTGACGAAGAGAAAATGAGAAAGAATGGGACTCACACTGCGTACACCCATATATACGCCAACTTCTTATGAGATCAAGTCAATTGGAGTCTCGGACAAATGGTCCGCTCCTTTACATACTCAAAAATAACGAGCATGTAATTTCGACGTTCATCGGTGCTCCTCGTATCCGAAGTCTCAAGTCGTGCCACTTCACTAGTGTGGCCCTATAATTGACCTGAACTTGATTGTGGCTTGTTAATTGTTAGCCGTTCGCGACACGGGCCAGAAAACTAGAAACATGAACCCAGGCGTGACCGTGACATGATTGGCTTCTGAAACGCGAATTGTTCAGCCGTGGAACATACCACAACGGTAACTAAGTTAACTGCCAGTGAGTGTCTCTAATTTTCTATCCGAAATCAGAGCTTACTCTCCAGTACTGTGTCCATCGGACAAACTTTACGCACACCGCAGATCTTGGAACTACGCCTTGACGTTAACGTTTACGTGATGCCTACAAAAGGGAAGCAAAAACATCTTTATCTCAGTCTGCACATGTCATTTCTACAACGCCGTATAGTAAAGTAGGAGAAAGCGCGTAATATCTCGGTCCAGACTTCCGTTCGTCCGAATTCGGTTTGATAAGCTTGCGCGCAGAGGATACAGGTTCAGTAATTATTGGCTCCATTAACCTTGTCCTTGAGTTGTCCAATAAACTGTTGATAGCTCGGTAAAACATCGGCACGATCTTGAATGAGACAGCTGAGGGCCCAGAGCCTCAAAGGGGGCTCGCCGTCCTCCTTGACGACGTAGAGATGAGGATAGTAAACGCCTCTGCGCATCTCGCGGATTTTCTGAACGATGGCATTGACCCGCTGTGAGAAGTCATTGTCAAGAACAGGAAGTGTCGTCTGATCGTAAGGGGTATATCAGCAACATGAAGAAAGCAACTCGCAAGACAATAATATAATCACCTTGCCGCCACGTAGCACTTCATAATTCGGAAGGTTGAAGACATCCATTACGAGTTGTGGTACAGCATCACGGCCTATCCACAAGAATATTGTCTGACCATCCTCGATTAGGTACAAACCATGCCTCTCCAGCCGTTCCGAAGTGAGGGGCAAAGGGGTCGGCAAAATTACACCTTGCTCACCCACTGTTCCAGCCTGGAAACAATGTTAGTGAATATTGAACTCGAATATCCAAGCTCAACCTACTTCGGGTTGCATGTTGTGCAGCGAAAAGAACGTGGGATGAATGTACGGGATGAGCGTTTGAGAAGGTAAGGTGGTCAGCAAAGCCTGGGCATAGGCCCTGAGATCGGGAGGAATTTGCGCGCTTTGGCGAATACCGACCTACATAGCAGAGCGAGTCAGGTCACTCGTGACAAAACGATGTGACGAACTCACATTCTTCAGCAGTCCAAGAACCAACACAGGCAGCATTCTCAGGTTCTCCGAGATCGCTAGTTGGGCATTCGCACCTGCACCTGCGGATGTCATACTGCTCTTGTAACTAGACAAGATCTCCACCAGCCGCTGATGCACTGCATCACGAGCATCCTCTAGCTTGTGGGTAAGTGAACGTTCCACGGCCTTGTTCGCTAGCAGGGTTGCGATTGCCACTTGGTCAGCAGACGCGAAAACCTCCGTGAGGCTGTTAGTTGTGGGCAACGCAAGTGTAATAACACGAATACGCCGCTCCCCATGACACGTCGTGTGTAAGACTGCAGTTTGCATGACTACAAAGGGTTGCGTAAGGGTGTCCTCAATCTGGATCTCGATGGCGTAAGACTGATCGGTGGGTACGGCGGGCATGGCCAGAAGGTCAGTGGAGCGGACGAAGAAGTTTCCGTGGAACGAAGCCATGCGCAAACCTTGATTGCATCGATGAGCATTGATAGCGGCAACGTAAAAGAATCCCTGACCTTTCGAAGCACGGACACGCATAACGGCTTCTAACATGATGGGCATCGCGAGAACCTCACCAAACTCGTGCGCAAATTTAATGGCATCTTCGGACCGAGCAGCATTAAATGCAGGATAGAAGTAGGTTTGACCGGAAGTATAGTGTGGGAGACAAGCTATTGAAATACATTAGGTGGACTTGGGGTGAAGAGAATGATGGGAGGTCCACGAACCGAGACTGGCAACGTCCTGGTATGCAGCGCTGAATAGGAACATGTCCACCGATACCTGGGCACGAGAGCACTCGATGGCGAATGTCTTGTAGAAGGGTGAAGCAGCTTGCAACAGGCCTGATTCCTACAAGAGATTCATCAGCTATAATATAATTGGCAACATGAGCAAAGGCTTACTTTGGAAGTGCCCAAAATTTTGAGATCTTCACGGTTTTTGAGGGAGCCAGCGCCAACGTTTGGCAAGGAGGATGAGAGTACTATAATTTTGCCACCAATAGGAGCCTAGAAACAAGTCAGCAACTGCAATGCCTTTCCATTCGGAAACTGACCATCAGCTTGAAGCCAGCTTGCAATGCAGGGCCCATAGCACTTCCAACAGTGTGATTATCCTGGAACATGTCATTGATCCTGCCAAGAAGTAACTCCAGCGACTGACGCGCTTCCGTCAAGTTTATGAGGAGGTCGGTAGGTTTCGGCAAAAACACGTCATCAACGTCCGAAACAACGAGCATAGTCGATTCCGTCGTCCCGGGCTGCAACAACACATGAGCACGAGACCTCAGAGGTTTATAAATAACCAACAGGCATAGAGAAGAAATAAAGAGAAACGTCGTAGGCGATAATGGCGACTTTGGTGCGCTCGTCCTCGTTGGGTATGCGATCAAGGTTCTCAAGAATAGTACGTGTCGCCGTTGCCACCATGCCTATAGGAAGATATCACGAAGCTGGTACTTCACCAACCGCAATGACTTACCTGACTGCACGGCGGTATGGCTCACATCGATAAGAATCACATACACAGCCGGCTGTGGTGGGCGGACCATGTACTCTGTGGGAGCAACAAATTCGACGACGGAGTGGTTCAGTTCGTCTCTAGCCCACCGATCTCCAGGCTGACTCCGTATCTGGTCCCAATCAAAGAGCTGAGGGACCTCATTCGACATGCTGCACATACAACACCGCCAACTATGATGGATAATAGGTCAGCATACTGCATAAATCTCAGATGCATATCAAACTGACCGATTGCCGTTGTCGATAAATTGAACATAAGGATTTATATACGTCCTGCACCGTCTGCATCGTGCGATCACCGTATCGGTTACAACAGGTACCGGTGGCTCGCCCTCCTTCAGCGTTCGGTAGGGGGTGATAATCAGACCCAACGGAATCTTGGACTTGTTCAGCATCGAAGATGTGGTCGGAATGGCATTGACGGTGCACCGCTGGTACGATGGATCTGCATTCGCGTACGGTGATGTTGTTATGCACGCGTTCACAGGCAACCTAATCTCGGGAGGAGGGCGAACCAGCTCACGAGGGTCTGGTGGCGACGTAAGTAGATTGGTGGTAGTGAGATGCAGCGACTTCTGCCCCATCCCCATCTGCCCGAATTGATCTGTGAGATGGTGAATTGGCGCATTAGGTGGATGAAACGTAGGTTCCTGGCCAAACCCAGGGGCATTAATGTACTGGGGCTCCGGTAGGGGTGCGTAGTATGATGCCTGCGGGCCTTGCTGCTGACCCGCGAAACCCCCCTCTGCCGCGAGTCCTGGAGTGAAGAGCTGAGCGGTGGCTGCCGACTGCTGCTGCTGTGGTACACCAAGTGCGCCATATTGGTCTCCAAGGGCATCGCCCGCGCCGTAGTACGCTTGCGTCTGTCCGGCGGCGTATTGGCGACGCTTACCGTGATGAGTTGTGGATGGGGGAGGTGACACTGACGGTGCATGGTCTATCGGTTGAGCTGGTGGTGTCGGTATCTCCCATTGGCTGCGTCCAGTAGATGCCTCTGCAAGAAAAGATATTGGTGAATGCCAATGATCATGCAAGTCACGCACGGATGAAAAGATATCTCTGGCTAGTAGGATCCCTACAAGTATTTCGTCAATAAAAGTGTAGAAAATTAAAGCTGACAGGTCTAATACCATTCCGCTGTCCAGCCAGGAGGAAGCTGCTGAGAAGGAGAAGCCATGGACGTGAAATCGATCGATTTGAGAGTTATAGGTCACAGCAAGTGTTGGAAAGGATTTTGTTACAACGACACGTAGCCAACACGAACAAACAACTTTCTGCCTGATAGAAAGTCTTCAACAAAAAAGTCAATTGCATGCTGTAATTATCTAATGTAATTCACGAATAGGTGCTTGACACGCGAGTACTATCGTGGGGCTTTGGCAGATCTTTTCTTTTCTAGTCTGCTTAATAGCACTCCCGTACATTGCTCAAGTGCATTCGTTTCCTCTACCTTGGCATCTGCGCAACCAGCCCATCTGACCTTGAGGTTGTCATCCACAAGATAGACGTATCCGATGTGTTTGTTTACCATACCAAGGTGCTCGCGCACGAATTCCATGTTTTGACTCGACACCAAGTATGTCGAATGTAGTTCTTGGGGGACCGACTTGGCTATCGATGAAAGAAATAGCGACACGAGAAAGGACTTTAGAAGGTTTTCTTGCAAGTTTATCTGCACATATTGGTACATGGGGTTCGAGAGATATCTCTCATTTGTCGGTGTCGTGAAACCATTCACGTGTATCTAAGTATGCTCAACGCCGAGAAAAACATTCAGGAGACATCAACATACCTCTGACATCCTGGCTAGACAACATGGATATAACAGAGATACGACCTTCACACATACTGGCGGTATGTTTCTTAGATTTCGTATCCAGACTCGACCCGACAATGTTTGGGAAATAAAATGCTTTCTGGATCACATTGTCAGTCTCCTTGCCATCATGAAGAATGATGGAACATACATCCTCGCGGATCATCACATTAGGTGCTATCCACGTCTTACCACCGTGTCTCCTCGTTGCATTGAGATCAGTAAAATAGCCCTTCGTGGCTTCTTTCACCCTTGCAAGCAGTCAAAACAACTTCAAAACATATCAATTGTAACCAACTCACAGGTGCTCTCTTTGTGCCAAACGCGTCTCCTGATTCATAAGCTCCTCCCTGGTGTCCGCCCATGTTTTCAGGACAGGCAAAGGTCTCTCCTTCACACCGAGTGGGCGCTGCAGGAACGGCAACACTGTCAACTCATCGGCAGTTGCCTTCGCTGACGGTTTCTTTTCCGCAGTTCCATCACTTCCGGAAGACAAATCTCTTTTACATCCTGGATGCTGAATAAACCTGCGTAAGGTAGCTGTTTCTTGCCACCGTGCATGGACAAGTGCGCGGACAAGCATTTGGTGAAAAGTAAAGATTCCTAATCAGGAAGTGAAGGGTTCTATATCACGTGAAGGTATATAAACGGGATGTCGCGTTCTCCGTTTGTTGATTATCATCCCTTTATCACAAACCACCACCAATCTCATAGCCGCTCAACTCAACTAGTGCTATCAATGGTATGCCCTTCTTTTGTATCAACTAGAGCAAAATATAATTTGCGTAACTTCTTAGTCTGGCAAGGGTCAGTGGCTTTGGGAATTTTGGTCGGCTCAAGTTTAACACGGTGTGGTATACGGTACAGGAAAAGCTGGCAAATCTTCTGGCGGAAAAGCTGGTACCGAAGGGAAATCGCAGTCACGTTCTGCAAAGGCTGGTCTTCAGTTCCCTGTTGGCCGTGTTCATCGTCTTTTGAAGAAAGGCAACTATGCCCAGCGTGTTGGCGCGGGCGCTCCAGGCAAGTCGAGTCCATCTCAGATAAATCTACCTGGTCTAACACCGAATAACTACAGTCTACCTTGCCGCGGTTCTTGAGTACCTTGCCGCTGAGATTCTCGAGCTTGCAGGCAATGCCGCCCGTGATAACAAGGTTGGTGAACCCTCTGTCTCTTGAATGCCATGAGCTAATAATCGCCACAGAAACAACGTATTGTGCCCCGTCATCTTCAGTTGGCCATCCGAAACGATGAAGAGCAAGTTGTTCTCCTATCTCCAAGGTTCGGTGACTCTGACATGACTTAGATTGAACAAGCTCCTGGGTGACGTAGTTATCTCACAAGGAGGAGTAGTCCCCTTCATCAACCCTGAGTTACTGCCTAGCAAATCAAGGTATGCTGCGTGTTGTATGTCTGTCCATTCAGACCTGACATCTTTTACAGCAAAGGCAAGAAGGAGGGTGCAAGCCAAGAGGCGTAAATTTCTGTGTATCTTACCCTTATACACTTTTTTATTACATTCGATCTTCTTGTAGTATTTGCATATATATTTGGTCGTGTTCTGGATGTACTTTGCGAGTGACCATTGACGTCAGACGATGCGTGTTTGTACTTGTTGAATTTACAAGGCACTATACTACTTACTATCTCCACTCGTTCGACAAGACGGCTCAGATTTCTGCGTAGGTCAGAGCTGAAACAATGGCTCGGCCTTGGTCTTTCAGTCGGCGGGAAATAACGCTCGTTCTATTCTCCGTCATGATTTTTTTGGTCTTCTACAACTTCGATGCGACTTCGGACATTTTTTCCAATCCTAACCTGCCTGGCATATCCTCAAATCCCACCGTTGATGGTAGTCTTGACATGGACATATATGGGGACTGGGTATCCGACGACAGACGCATATCCAGCGTCCATAAGCAGCAAGAAAAGGAAGGAGCTTCAGAAGGAGATGTGTGGCTAAAGACCGAACGTGTATCTGAGGCGCAAAAACAAGTCATCTTCGGAAACATCGGTGTTAACGATGGCTTCATGCGCTGGGGCGAAGACATTCCTGAGACTCGAATAGTGAAGCATGTCGCTGGTATGTGTGCTGCAATTGCTTATCGACATGCATGATACTGATAATATTGCCTATCGCAAACTCTGTAGGGTTCTCGATCATGGACAATGTAATGATGTGCAATGGCACAATTTTTATTGTGACGGATTCTCCTTTAAGCTTCCCTTCGTTGGGTTCCATTGCATCTTCTGCTGACAACTCGCACGAAGCTCCGCTTCCAAGGGAATGGGATATGTTGTCGATTGAGCAAGCCAGTGATATACTTGGTTCATACGGTGGATTGTGAGTGTCGCACGTGTACTATTTTGAACGCTCTTAATGTCAACCAGTATTCAAGGCACGAGTTGGTTATCGTATGCTGCAATTCCGAGTTTGTCAACACCTGCATTTCCATGAATTATGTCCTCATATAACATCTAGGCAACTACACACTTTTTTCGCTATGGAAGACCCATAGCTCTCTGAACACCTCAACGTCTTCAGACCCTTTCCGTCCGCCACGACGACTATTCTTCCCGAACATTCCTACTTTCGAAGGAATACAACCCGACCTTAATGGACCCATCGTTAGACGTCAACGTTCGGACAGTGGTTTTCATCCATATCTTCCCAAGGCCGCTTTTCCATTACTCGGGCTGATGTATAAAGAAGATTGGGAAGATTATGCGCTTATGGAAATGCCTTTCGTTTTCGAGAGGCTGGTTGTTGCCGACTTTGGTGCAGCTGCACGTTCAACAAGCGATGTACCTCCATTCTCTCTTCCACTTGTTGGCTTGGATGCGCCAAAGGAATGGTGGGAGCCAATTAGGCAGAATCTCGCCAAGTTCTTGTATGTAAACCACCATACACAAAACCTCAACAGCGGACAGGAAAAAACAGTAGTCACTTACATATCTCGACAAGATGCCATAAATGGGTCAAGGCTAAGGAGTGCCGACCACAATGCGTTGGTCAACGCTCTTGAGACGTTGCACGAAAGCAACGACTTCGAGGTCAAAATAGTCTCTTCAGAGGGACACTGGGCGGAAAGATTGTCAGCCGTCGCTCAGTCTAATGTAAGCCTGTGTCACTTGTAAAGTTATTGCACTACGACTGACTTGCATGAAGGTCATTCTGGGTGTTTACGGAGATAGCCTCGCTGACAGCGTGTTTATGAGGCCATCAGGACACTCGGCTCTCATGGAATTCTTTCCTTCTGATGTCTTCACTCGCGAAGCAGAAACGGCGGTCCGTTCCTTAGGCATTCACTACATCGCCTGGTGGAATGATCGGTATGCTCTGCCTTTTTTCTTCTTCGATGCCTCATTTCATCCATCCATAGGCGGTTCGAAAATGACAGTCTTCCACCTGTTGCTCCAGGGAGTGACCTTGCTCAGGAAATTCAAATCGACCCTGCCGCAGTCGTGCATGCCATCTTAGAAGTGGCCACTCGCACGTAGATATAGCCCCGGTCGAACTTTTAATCATATGTCGTCATCATCGTTGTCGAGTGTATCACTGTGACTTCTGGACAAGCTCGAAATGCTTCCGGTGACTCTATTCCTATACAATTAGTCTTCACTTGCTCAAGCAGGTGGAGCTAAACCCCTTTATGGCTTTTCATGACAATTTACTAGCAGTATACACCGTAACTTATTTACTCAGAGGAACGCAAAGTAGTGTAACTCTTAGCTTGAACTCCTTGACCGTCGATCAGTCCATCATATATTGAATGTGTGATACGTGTACTTGTATTTTGCGAGTTGGGATCATGCGTCGAATACTCCGTAGTCAAGTTGCAGGACGTTCAGCGTCGGTAACAAAAGCCGAATTCTAAGGACACTTTTTTACTATGGTACACTTCCGACTGGTAATACTTATCGGTCAGCAGTGCGCTAGTGCTCACCCCGGCAGTACTAGTCTTCATCGTATAATGAGCCATTTCTCCTAGTCTTGCACTCCTTATTGTGCCCGTCCTCAAAGTCAGGTGCACCGGACTAGCTTGATGAAGGTTGAGGGTGTTCCAATTCCTCTGGCTCCTCGACCACATTCGCGGTGCAGTCCATAACCTCCATTCCTTCAGTGCAACAAAAACCAGGCACGCCTAAGGGTGCAGTATCAGGTTCATAGCGAGCCTCTGCAGTAGACCGGAATATAATCTGGAACTCTCGAATCTGCTGCAATGAGCCAACGCCTGGTAAACCGCCAGGGCTGATGTGCGGATCTGATTGTGGAAGCATGGGAATGCCGTCATGCGGTTGTAGATGTAGATCCACAGAAGCGGTGGGTTGGGATGGAGTTGAGAGAATAGAAGAGTTTGGGTGGTGTTCATGATTCTCCGGGCTGGGTAGTCTGGTTTGGAAACTAGGTGGAGTTGTTGGATAGGATGCGCCGCGCCCCAAAATACTTGCCTCGGCGTTTGTTTGAGAGCGGCATGCAGGACTACTCGGTGGAGCCAGAACAACTCCTTCAGTCTCTGATCGAGGGGGATCTTGGACAAACCGAGCTTTGCTCATCCAGATGAACACCATGATTCGCTTGCCAGCGTCAGCCAGATGAGTTGGTAGTTTCAGGCCAATTCTTGCAAGTAGCACTATTGGCATTCGCCACCAGCGATCTCCTCCATACTTGGCCCGAACGATGCCGTACAAGATCATTGCAAGTGCGACCGTTATCACAGAACCAACAACGGCTCTGGTAGTTTGATCTCCGGGTGTCCACCAATGGAGGGAAAATGCCGCAAAGAAGAAGATCATGCTGACATATTTGAATAAGGGCATTCATCTAGTATATTAGGATAGGGACTCACCCCCACATGAGCAACGTTTTCGGGAGGCTGTAAATTATGGCCAGCCTTTCAAGTCTGCGTTCTTTGTCGCCGAGTCCTGATAGAAAAACTTCCTAATAGATTTGCTGTGAGAATCATTGTGATCATGATTTGTAGTTACTGACCGTTTGGAGGACCGTGCCCAATTGGCCTACAGTTCGATTATGCGAAACAAGTAACAAGCCGAGAATCATACTTCCCAAGCTTGACACAAGAGACATGTAACTTGCCACCTGAATGGGGGATCTACCGCCCACATCAACGCTGTTGATAGCGAGAAACCCAACATTGGCATTGAGTAAGACAGTGGCCTGGTTCAACATCAGTTGCACGCGCGACACAACAATGAACAAGTAGATTGACCAAAAGAGTGGAGTCCTGAAGCTGACCATTCAGGTTTAAATTGAATGCATTCCACCGATCTGAGGAAGGCGTGTTGTCGACAAATATCGTGTGCAGTTCTCGGACTAGAGCCATAGGATCCAAAAACAAAAAGGGTGCGATAGTAACTATCAACAACGATGGTGTGTATGGATGGACTGTTTGTTCAAATGCCAGTCTCACACAGTTCTCCCCATGAGAGTTGATAAAGTGATTGCGACCTTGAAATTTTGCATAAATGACAGCTAGAAAGACGAATGATAAAGCACTGACTGAATGCGTACATGATCCGGCCTTGGAAATAGTCAACATCGAGACAAGATTGAGCTCAATGTTACATTACCAATAACAATGGCAGCGTGACATCGCTCCATGCTCTGGTCCTCAGGGGGATGGACTTGGGGAGAGAGAGTATGAGCACACGAAATTCCACGAGGGTGTATCAACGTAACGCACCTTTGATTTTATCTATGAGAGAGATATAGTCTCTGGTTTCGATAACATCGAATGGTGCAGTAGAGTGGCGGGAGGTTAGGTGGTCTGTTGACCGCAGCCTGACAATTAAATCACGTTCACGAGTGTAAGAAAGTACTAACCGCATTCAGCATATATCAACATATCCTTCACCTCATCAACAAGGTTTGCTGTAATTGGGCACAGGCAAGGGAAGTAATCGCAATGTTTCCTAGAGTGTACGTCGGTTAACTTGCACAAATATAGAACCAACAAAACGCACCAATATTGTGCTTGGATGGCAAGCCCTGAGTTCAAAAACCAAGACGAATTGTCAAAATCAGGAACAAGTACTAAGAACCACGAACTGCGCACGTATGTGTGAAAGATTTTCCACGCCATTACATTCTGAGAGAATATCCTTGGTAGGGTACTCGTCCAACCAGAAGAGGCATCTATCACGATGGTTGGCGAAATAATAGCAACAAACCACTCCATCGGCATCGGTGGAAACCTTCGGCTCGATCACAAGGTCCACCTGCGTCATGTCAAGCTCAAGGTGCTCACTTTCATTACAGAGTGAATGCAGCAAGTTATCCATGAAATGTCTGATGTCACTGTATATCGCTTTGTCGCAAATATTCATTTGTGTGAATGTTCGCTGTTGATTGTAGCTGTGACTCAGACATCAGCATTCAATGATACATGAACTTGACACACTCTTTCTACGTTCACAAAGTAGCGAGAACCTTGCGGGTGCACGAGCGTAGTCCATCCTGGTGGTACAACCGCGCTTGAAATATTTCAGGTGATGTAACAAATGATGGAAACAAAGCTTACTCGTGCATGGGAAATTTCACTGTCATGGCAGGGACTACGATTTCGGACGGTAAAGAACTCCTTTGAACAACTTCAGCTCTGCAGTACAATCAATGCAGGGGATGATCGCTACTGACCTTGGTGTATACCTTTCATGGCGCCTGACTTCCTCTGCAACCAGGAGGCCTATTGGCAAGATGGCATCTGGGCCTGATTGCCCTGAACCCGGTTGCTCTGGACCCAATTGCTCGTGACTGTAGGGCGAAGCAACGTTGTGACAGCTTATAACCGGATCAGATACTGGTGTAGCGCGGTTGAACACATCTAAGGGAACATCGACAGGGTCCGTAGGTCTACGGTGGAGATCTCCGACGGAATTATAGATCGTGACCCGGCGAGAACGAACTCGTTTCGTGTAAGTTGCGTATTTCGTCGGACTCTCTCCCATACTCAGAATCAAACTCGTTGCATCTGGCAAAGACATTGACGTATTCTCTCGTACTATCTGTCTTGAGGGTCGAGAACTTGTTTCGTAAGGGAAATTTGAAGCAGATGGTGGCTCTCTTGCAACTTCCTGTATTTCACAAGGAGGCAAAAGACTGGAACAAGTGTATGGACCCTCTTCGACGATGTCCATTGCGAGAGGTCGCGGGATAGCCCCCCGGGAAATATGAGGTTGGGTGGTCGGCCTCCTAATTCCGGGCTTTAAACGGCACGTAGTAAATCGACAGAGAAAGACCAAGAAAATAGATAATGAACTCGCAGAACGGCGAGAAAGCCGTAAAAGCCATTTGCGAAATGCTCTGAGAATATGGACGAGGAATCGGGGTGTCATCACGGTGGTCGGTAGCTGCGTAGCAACGCTCAAAGTTGGGACATTATCGCGGCTGCGGCACACGCGTGGCCCCCATACACCCTCTGAGGTACATAGCGCTAACTTACATAGTCATCTGACTTCAGACTATTTGAAGGAGCATATAGCGCCGGGATTGCCGAGAGACGCCTAGATAATGACTTGAGGTTAGTTGCTTTGAGGAATGTCTAAAATTCTCGTGTTCTACTCAATCGGTGAGCAGAATTGAGGTTCGAGCTCGAGCCTACTCCTCGCTGAGACTTGAGTGAGTGGCAGAGGATTAGTGGCGGTATCATGAGTCGATATAGTAGAAGGCGGGCTTGCCAGCGTTCAAAGAAGATTCTAGGCTAGGCCTTCAGGAACAACGAATAACGAGTTTTAATTGGCTGAGGCAGATAGATTATGTAATAAGATCATCGTCGCCCAATTAAGTACTAGACAACGCCTCCGGTTGATCTTAGGACTGGGTAGTCGACATCGTCTTTTCTCAAAAACTCAGACTAAGTTAGTGGGGGGGATATTAATGGAAGAAATTATACCGCACTCAACTGCGGAAACGAGATTGTTATTGTTCATTGTTCTATTTATCAGCGCACTGGTTTGAGTTTCGTTGGCTGTTCGAATCCTACCTTCACCCGCAGACTCGTAGCAGCCAAGTGATCGTACAACGCGTTTAAAGTTGAATCTCAACACATTTTTTGGATAATGCGGAGTCACATGTATTGCTAGCTTCATCACCGTCTTTACCAGATGACACCTCCCTTCGTGAACTTCATATCAATCATAACACTGAGTTCAATAACTCTTCGGATAATATTAGTAGTTGAGGCCGGAAGTAAAATCTATGCAAATACATTATTTAAGTATATGGTCTAATATTACAGACGTGATTGAATCCCTTTGAGTCACATCGAACCCCCCTGTCTTACCCCAAAAAAATCAATGAAGACCCTTTAATTCCCTGATTTAAGCTCGCGCTCCTCGCTTTCCCTGCGCCATGATTCACCCTTGTGTAGCACCAATAAAACAAGTAACTCCATCACAACTAAGACGACAGCCCACGCCGTATACAAGCCCCCATCTCCTAAAGCATCCTGCGCGGAGAGCGGACTAGCATCAGAATCTACGAGTTACAACATGTATCAAGGAAACTTACTTGGAGCGGTACAGCAACCAAAACCGAAACAAAAGCTAGCGATCCTCGGAACGAGCTGTTGGTCGCCACCGCTGGACATGAGCGACCAGGGTTGGCATCAACGAGGTATGCCAATGTACTAGTATACATCCATCTAGAGGTATCTGTCAGCGCAAATGCAAGTGTAAATAATTGGTCTACTGACATGGAGGCGAATCCAATAAGTACGAGCATGATGCAAACGACGGCGATGTTGACATGCTTTTCGCACACCCAAGCATAACCTATGACAAATGGAGGTAGCCACAACATTGCCAGCTTCGAGCTCTCTAAGCGCATCTTCGGAAGACGTCAATCAACAGTCTTCGTGCGGGAGTATGAGATATTTACCTCGGCGTGCCACTTTCCTCCGTTCGCCTTCGTCATTTTCGCAAGCACCCGATCGGACCAACGTCCACTAAGCACACTGCCAGCGATACTTCCTTCATGGAAAATTAGCCACCTATCATAATCCAGTGTGTGAGGATCGCCTTACCTACGCCCAAGCAAAGCAAAACCAAGCCAATGGTAAATGCTGAACAACCGTAAGTATTGGCGAGAGTGCGAGAGCACGTGTATGAAAGACAGTAGGTAAATCCGAAGACGAGTCCTTAACCCAAAGTAAAGTCAATAACAACTTTACAGGAGGCCCGACTCTTCACTCACCATTAGCGATAAGAATGACAAGATTGTTCTTGCGCGACACGATTAGAAAGCATGGCGGAAATGGGTTGATGTCCCTGAATGATAGTTTGACATCGTCCAGCCCCGGCGTAGAAGTTACCACTGAGGCACCGTCTGTGACATTTGGCATTTGGACCTGCTTCTCGATGTCCTTGGCTTGGGTTTGGTCCTTGCTGGATTCGTGTCCGTTCATGATAGACCCGTTTGGACTCTGAATAGCTTCTTTGGAGTTGAGAAGTCGTTGTAAAGCAGAGCAATACGTGAGACTCCGTTCACGTCGGTATGTATCCTTGAACAGGATGAGGAAGGACAAGAAGATGACAACTTCACAGATCAGCAAGAAGTAGAAACTTGCGCGCCAGTTGAAGGCCTGTGACAATGAACCACCAAGTATAGGGCCGATTGCAGGTCCTAACAGAGGTGCAGCAAAGAAGATACCCATCGTGGTCCCTCGTTCATGAGTATCGTAAATGTCAGCTAGGGTCGCAGCTGAAATAGCCATGACAGCACATGATCTGCAGAAGGGAGAGTCAATCAGTGACCAAGCCTTTTTGCATAAATGCTCACCCCGCAGCTTGAACTGTTCGCATGCCGATCATCACCTCGATGCTCTGGCAAAGTGCTAACGCAACACTTCCTACCATGAATAAAACCGAAGCCACCAAATAGACAGGCTGTGATAAACGAAATTCGCATTCATTAAGTATATCAAAGGGGTGTGCCTATCATAGACCAACCTTGCGGCCTTTAATTTCACTTGCAGCGCTCCATATCAGAGGAAAGTTCCCCTGGATGATCAGGAACGCCGCCAATGTCCAGCTAATCTGGCTGCTTGTCGCATGTAGATTGTCTTCTATCAACAAATTAGAGGCTGCAAAACGATATCAATATCAAACAATTCATTGTGAAAAGACGTGCAACAAACGATTTTGAATGTTAGAAGCCGATGCAGACACCATTGTAGCCAGTGACACAATGCACAAAGTTGCTGTCTACAGATGGTACAGCGTCAGGTTAGTTACAAAGTGCATGGTATGATACACGTACTTTTCTAGCAGAACTCCACTGACGGGGGTCGTCACTAACTGCGACATGTTCTATGTCGATTGAACTAGTCGCGTCTGTGGACGACTCGACATCTGCGTCTTGATGTAGCGTTGGGGGTTGGGACACAGAAGGAGCGGTGACAATAGCTGGACTAGCCATGAGTCAAAGATTGAAAAGATGAGACAGGGGAGGTTTGCAGCCTCTATCCCAAGGAATGCATGGCTTCTTATACAGTCAAGGGAACGCTGTGACTTTACAAGGTGAGTTTTGCTCGCCGAAGGAGGTCGCGATACCGGGACGGACCGAGTACGTGTATAGACTTTTTCGTGAAGTGATGACGATAATATTCCGGCTACTCGCGTGGCACATATGTCAGAGATTACTCCGGATGAAGCTGCTCCCTGTTCCGAACGATGTGAATTAATTCCGTCTGCCGTACATGAGTCTCATTGGTCAAGCAGCTACTAGTATATTTCTTTCCATTGGAAGCTCGAGCTTTAAAGTTTGAACTTGAAGTCGAGTGAGTACAATCATGATAAGCCTTGTCCAGTAACCCTATGTTGGTATGGTACGCACCTTGTGGCAGAGAAGAGAAGCAGCGATTTCAGTCAGCCTATTCGCATGGAGAATTGGCTTCGTCTGAACCTATGAGTTTTTACTAATATTAACGCTCTTGACCAGTGTAGCTTGCGGTGAGTGCCAGAATTAGCTGACTCCGGCAGATGCTGTCAATTACATATTAATAAACATACGTACAGCATTCGGTGAAAGGAGAAAAGGGATGCCATAAACAATCAACCTGAGATTATGGTGAAAAAATACAGATCGAGCACGCACACTTTCTACACGTTTTTCTTGTATGATCGAGCTCCTCGATGAGCATGTAATCTTATCATCATCGAGAAGATTCGGCAACTCCCAGGGCCTGTATCTTTCTTTCGAGTTCAGTATTCCGAATTGCCTAGATCATAAAATATGAAATGGGGCAAGAAGGGTCGCCATTGACAGGACAAAAAATGGAACCGAAAGGGATAATGGTCAATCAATGTCGAGCCAAAACCCGAAGAGATGCTGGGTCACCCCTCGGACGATACTATTATGTGAGAACAAATTTGGGTAATCTGATGGATGACGGAATGAAGAAAAAGCCTAGGCGAACGCATCGACTGAAGCGGCTGAGGTTGGTTAGGTGCAATAACGTGGCTGTGTCACAAGGCCTGTATTCCGAAATAGATAGACTCGACTTATGTTATTGGACCCCGCAAATGGCTTCACCCTCGGATTATCATTTTTTCAGTACAGCGCACAGCACGCCCTTCACGCTCGAGTGATTTCTGCATCCTGGATTTTATCTTCTTCCTTGACCTCGCACCCTGTTCCTGCCAAATATCGGTGTTCTTAATTTTCAAGTTACATAAGTTCATCTCAAAGTATGTAAAGAACAAAATACTGTCAAAGAGAGGCTGGACCATACGCCTACTAAGTTCTGCATCGGAGACGGTAAGATACAAGGATGAGAAAGCTACATTGGCATATGGAAAAGCGCTGGTCAAATGAACATGCTCAACACGCTTGATCATAAGCGTCGGTGCGGTGACTCCAGCAAAGGTCTTCCGTCAGTACTGATTTCTGTAGGCTGTAGAAAGCGAAAGTGCGCGGACTCGGAGGAATTGAGACCAGGATTCGGAACAGTGACAGTTTTGTTGGCGGCGCCGGAGCTGGCAGCACCTGAAGTCGAGGATATCGACACCGAGTATTGGTCGGGTAACTCGGCGATGAGCGCGAAGATGGCAAAATAGTATGCGGGAGGGGTCCACGGCGCTGACTCGGAATTTCAACCAGAAAATACGCTTACCCAGCAGTCACGGTGGTTGAGGTCTCTGCCGAGCTGTGCTTCCCATGTGTTTCACGAACCCAGCTACTTCGGAATACTCTCGTTACGAAATGCATTGAGTCATGAACATGAGCCCATTTGTGCTGAGATCTGATTCAAAGAGTTCGGTTCAAAAAGATCTGTAGTAGGCGAGTCTGAAGCGAGACCTACCAAAGGCCGGCCCGGGAACGTTGTGCGAGAAGTGAAGATGCAGTGCTAATTGATGAATTTCCTTGGAGGCGAGTTTGAAGCGAGTATGAACTTCCTTCGAAGTCAGTCGCAGTGCCCTCACGGACTGAAAGAAATTTGTGCATGTGCTACAGTAGTATAGCAAACGACCGGGGAATTAATGATGTATAGTGCTGTGGCCAACCATCATTGAAAACACAACGTTCAACAAATCACCGCCAGTTCTCGTAATAACGGAGGTACTAGGTGCGACCAGTATTTTTCTTAATAATTTTTTCCATGGGACTAACCTTGGACTAACCAGTTCTGCCAACTTACAACCGGTTGGCTGCAGTGCCGGATTCTGCCCACAACATTAAGGTTAACGTTAACACTCAGACCGACCGACTGGGAAGAAGAGACTTTCACTGCCCCCAACAAGCTTGTGCATGGCGGCTCAGGTCTCTCCAGTTTGCGAACACTAGGCGAGTCAATACCAGCTGATTATCGACCCCCAAAAGCATCGAAACTTCCACGTCGAACACTTCTCATGACTCCTAACACGAACTTGAATACGACTTGAATAGTGGACAAGAGTGAGCAAGGCACTGTGACGAGCATAATACGCATCAGGCAAATCTCGGGGGGCAGAACGAGAACAAAGCACAAAAATACGCATGTCTTTCTTTCTTTCTGGACGAGCAAAGTTGAAGCGGCTGACTACCAAGTCTGCGTCTGCTTCTGCTATAGCGATGATCTATGAACACCAATCCGAGAAAATGCACTTATCCACTCTCGCTGTTTAGTGGGGAGGTGGTACACCTGCTGACCTCGTTCGGGCGTAACATTGACTACAACTACAGGCCTCGGCGATCATCGGCCCAGTTTTTTTTTGGTAATGGGAGTCCCGGACGATATCTTAGTGTTACGGATGCCAGTGATTCTCTCTATTTGTAGCCTAGTCATTTGTTTATTCATCATGATCGTCTGGTGATCAGCTACTAGCGTTGACTCAGTGAGTCGATGCTATCATAGTTCTGTCACACCACATCAGGTAGGTTACTTCGGCTAATCAGATCCTAAAAAGCCTTAACGTTCCTATTAGTGATTATTCTGGTTCTGCCACTAGGTTTCGTTTTGTTGTTCTGGGGAGAGATTAATGTTCCCGCAATCCAGAATCGCACGCCGCACTCCGCACTATGTTCATTTGAGGTCAGGCTCCGGGTCCGTTCTTTGGCCCAAGGTTTTTTATTAGGTCCCATATCATGTGGTACGTGTGCCGTTCGGACATTATATGCTCGGGGCCTTCTGTATCTGCTTGGCAGTGTGCGCATTTCGCGCGATGAAGTTCATAGGTCGGTATATTCAGCTAGTTTTCTCCGTTCCGGTAACGTCTCTCTATATATGCGTATAAGTATTCGCGATGCTCATTTGGTTTGAATCCTGGTTACTGGTAGCGTTGTATGAGGTGGACTTGGAATACTGGGCATCAAACGAGGCCCAATTGATGTGAGCTGGGAGGGATGGGGGACCGTGAAGGCACTGGGCGATGGAATTCATAGACGAAACGCAAGTGCTTTATCAAATGCATCAAGCGCTCACTTCCCACCCGACATCCCTTGGCGCATACCTCGGCCTTCCCAACGTAATTCCCAATCAGCCTCCAGCGAACGACCTTCACGAATCCAGCACCACACATCGACACTCCAAAGTTTAATGGCCTTCAGATCTATGAGGCAGACAAGTAAATACGTGTGTACTCTCCGACTTCCGCCTTTTCCTGGTACTGGCCAAATGCTAATCTATGCTAATGTCCGTTTTCCATAGTGATGTCACAGAAGCCCTCCGAAGCGGTGTCCACTTATGTCCTGCCACGGGCCCCCCGCCTATCATCAATGAAATCTGAGGCTCCAGACACTGGCAGCCAGTTGCGCAAAGCATTTTGACAGTGCTGAACAGGATAGTGTACTGCGACCCTGAGGTTGTTTCCATTGGGTAAGGTGCCGCTGTCTTTGATTAGGAAGCCGGGTACATCATCATTTTGTCATCTCTGAGTCTGCCGTACCTCATCTTACACTAGGCATGATCTAGTGAATTCATGTGATTCTTTTAGTATGTTTTTCATAATGCCTTCCCCTTTAACACCGTCTCAATACCATAGGCCCGGATCTGCAAACCCACTGAAATGAACGCTTAACTTCAGCTTATATTCTCAACTTCACACACTGTGGCAAGCTCTTCCTCATGAGGAAATCTCGGCCGTGCTAGAGTTGTTCTATCAGTGTGAAAGCCGGTAAATTTGTAGTTAACCGTTTGCAACTCGTCATCTTCGGCTGGGATTTTCGTCGGGTCGATGCTGCATGCCATCAAACAACAACGTAATCAGTGGCACGGCTAGTCCGAGTCGTACATGGGGTGAAGACAAAATCGGAGAACTGATTGAGTTCTCTAGGGTGCGTTACGTTGATTTCGGGGAATTTACGTTATGAATGATTTTATATTTATTGTTTTTGGCCATGAAAATAAAGGACATATTGTCATGTGGCGGTATATATACGACTTCCTCACTAGTCCTCTGATGGTATTTCGGAGAGGAGCCCTGAAGGAGGTTGTAGAGGCATTCTTGTGTTAACTCTCGCACAGGTCAAATCAGTCGTTATTTGCAATGGACCGCAAGAATAAATATTGTAATTATGATCATGAAAAATATCTCACTGGTTTTTAATAATTCGGGTCGCTCGCGACTCGAATTTTTGGCCTTGTGTTTACCCCTCGTTACAACTATGAGGTGCGATCTCACAATATTCGAGTATTGCCTTGCCAATGCAAGTAGATACTAGATGTTCAGATTCGATCCTAACCAACGATTCAGCGAGGATTGGCATCATAATGCACGATCTACCCTGGGTTCAACTTCTATACAAGTCTACATGATCTCTATATCACAAACTTGTTACAAACCATCGAGCCCTATTCTACGCCTGTCTTACCCAATAAAAATGAAGATTCTCTAATTCCTAGATTTCAGCTCGCGCTGCTCGCTTTCCGTGCGCCATGATTCACCCTTGCGTATTACCAATAAAACAGATAACTCCATCACCACCAACATGCCGGCCCATGCCGTATACAATCCCCCATCTCCTAAAGCATCCTGTAGGAGAGCAGGCTTGGATCAGCATGTGCGGGTTATAGCGGATTAAAAAACCTCACTTGAAGCGGTACAGCAGTCATAACCGAAGCAAAAGCAAGGGTCCCTCGGAACGAGCTGTTTGTAGCAACCGCTGTACTCGAGCGACCTGGGTTGGCATCAACGAGGTATGCCAATGTACAACTATACATCCATCTGCAAGTAGATGTCAGGTAATCACAACAACGAGATGACTGGTCTACAGACGTGGAAGTGAATCCAATAAGAACGAGCATGGTGCAAACGACGCCGACATTGACGTGCTTTTCGCACACCCAGGCATAACCGATAACAGATAGAGGTAACCATAGCATTATTACTTTCGAACTGTCTAGGCGCATCTTGGCAGGACGTCAAAAAAGAGTTCTAGTGTTGAATTGTACAGGAGGCTTACTTCGGCGGACCACTTTCCTCCGTTCGCCGCCTTCTTGCTTGCAAGTACCCGGTCGGACCAACGACCGCCAATCACACTCCCAGCGACACTTCCTTCATAGGAAATTAGCAATTTACCACAATCCAGGGTGTGAATATCTCACCTACGCCAAGGCAAAGTAAGACCAAACCAGTTTTAAACGCATCGTAACCATATTTATCGGCGAGAGTACGGGCACACGTGTATGAAAGGCAAAAGGTAAATCCTAAGATGAGTCCTTATCACAAAGTGATATGATTTAGTTACAACGTGGGGAGACCAAATCTTCACTCACCATTAGCGATAAGAATAAAAACGTTGTTCTTTCGCGACAAAATTCGAAAGTATGGTGGAAAGGGGTTGACATCCCGTATTGATAGTCTCAGAACGTTCGGTCTTGGCGTAGAGATCAGCACTGGGACCGCGTCCATAATATCAAGAGGCTCGAGCTGTTTCTCGGTGTCCTTGCCGGGCGTGCTGGAGTCTTGTTCGCTGATGGTAGATTCGTTTCCACTCTGGACGGGTTCTTTGGAGGCAGCTAGGCGTTGTAAAGCAGAGCGATACATGAGACTTCGTTCTTGTCTGTATGTGTCCTTAAACAGGATAAGGAAGGACAAGAAGATAACTGCTCCACAAATTAACATGCAGTAGAAAGTTGCGCGCCAGTTGAAGACCTGTGATAACGACCCGCCAATTATAGGGCCCAGGGCGGGTCCTAATACAGGTGCAGCAAAGAAGATGCCCATCCTGGTCCCTCGTTCGTGAGGGTCGTAGATATCAGCTAGAGTTGCAGCTGAAATAGAAATAGCAGCGCTTGATCTGCAAGAGGGGGAAGTAATTAATGTTCAAGCTTTATCAAGTGTACTCACCCCGCAGCTTGGAGTACTCGCATAACGATCATCACCTCAATGGTCTTTGACGATGCCAATACAGCACTTCCTATCACAAATAAGGCGGAAGACACCAAATAGACAGGCTACGATGAAGGAGACCCGCGTTCATCAAACAGATCAATGAGTATACACATACACTAACCTTACGGCCTTTAATTTCGCTTGCGGCGCTCCATAATAGAGGAACGTTGCCTTGTGTGAGTTGGAACGCCGACAGTGTCAAGCTAATCTGACTGTTTGTTGCATGCAGATCTTCCTGTATCAGAGTGTTTGACGCTGCAAGAAATATCGAGTTTCAACTATTCATCGGAAAAAGACATTCGACGAACGATTTTGAATGTTAGAAGACATCGTAGACAGCAATGTAGCCAGCGACACAATGCACAAGATCGTCATCTATCGGCGGGAAGGGTCAGATTAATTACAAGATGCATCGCGTGATACACGCACCTTTCTAGCATAACTCCACTGACGGGGATCGTCAGCTACTACGACATGTTCTATGTCAATTGCAGTATCTGTCTTTTGGTGTGATATGTTGGATTCGGACGCAGCGGTTGGACTAGCCATGACCCGCAAATTGCAAAGAAGAGGTAAAAGTAGTTGGCAATCTGACCCAAGATTAATCGCTTCTTATACAGTACAATGGGCCACTTACACGGTAATAGATCTCAAAAAGATATTGCGATATCGGTATGTACCAAAAAGGTGCATACGCCTGTGAAGATAATCCTGGCCTGGCTAGCAACAACTATCGGGGATTTCTTCGATAACATTTCTCCTCCCTAGCAGTCGTGTAACATATAGCATGTCGGCCGAAAGAAAAGGGGATGATAATCTGCCAATGGGGTGAAAGAATACTGGCGTATTAAAACAAAGGAGAGTGCAAAAAAATCGAGCGCGATACCCTGTGTATCTTTTTCTTCCTCGTATCAAGTTCCTCAGGAGCAGGACAAGTTCGATGTCTCGTAATAAAATAGCTTCGCTTCATTCGTGTCTTCCCAATCTCTGGCCCGGGTTTGTTCTGGACTTTGGACTTGGTCAGTATGTTGCAAAATTCTTCTGTTTGGCTTGCCCGTGGCTAAAGTTGTTGTATCATTTGAAATGGGGCCGAAAACGGTTGCTGCTGAATGTGATGAATGAAACGAAATTCCAAAGTCATGGTGAGTGTCGCTCGACGCGAAATACCGAGGCGCTGGATCAGACGATTGTCTGAGAGCGGATAAGTTATCTGAAAAATGGAATGAAGACAGGAAACTGTGCGAATATCAATACAGGGGCTCGCCCGAAGTCGGCCTGGTTACTAACCTTATGCGCAACGACGAGGGTCCGAGGTTCTACCTTTATTCACAAAGTTTTTTGAATTTCCTTGCTACCAAACGATGTTAACTATGTGGACAAAAAATCTGGATCATAAAACTACTGACGAGCGGTCACGTGTTAGTAGCTCAAGTTGAGTAGTCGCAGTTCAGCGCGGGAAGAACAGCACATTGCCAAATCATGAAATTTCTTGGTCGGTGTCACCGGCGCCAAGAGACGAGGGTGTCATGCGAGGCTGAAAGACTAGAGACGAAGAAACTTTCGCTGCTACTAGCCTTCTAGATCGACTTCCAGCGTTGTTATTCATCGTGAAAGGTGGAAGAACAGACCTGCGCACCAAGTCAGCCACTATAATTATCAAGGGTCAGCAAGTCCTCTGGATGTGAAACAATTTGGCAAACATTGAACTCCCGCTCCCCACGTCATGATCCTCCCGCCACTGACTGGGACGTCCCCCCAGTCACACCACTCGTGAAAAATCGATATCTAGGCTAGCATCCCATTACTGGCCAAGGTCTGACGTACTCTTGTTCCATTTCCGCGCAAGATATCCCAGCCGCAGTATGCCCGCATGCCTCGCGATTTGAATTCTTATAACTTTAGTGTGACTCGAACACACGTGCGCTGCCAGTGCGGGCCAGCTTGTCAGATATGGTGCTCGATGATAACAGATATTACAGTTGCTAAAGATGCTTCTGAGTAGGTGTCTTCTGTGTGGCACGACGGAGACCGTACCACCAGATCAAGATCCTGGGAGGCTGCAGCTGTGCTGGCATGTAATGTGCGGGATGGAGTATCATTTTGGTGCGCTGTGTCAATTTCGGTGCTCATTTGAGAGGTATGCAACAAGGATAAGAACAAATGATTGTACAACGTACACGACTTACTACAGTCCATGGACCATGGACTGCAATTTTCAAATTCCGCCCTTCGTCACTTCTTCGCATGATGTACGAGGGAGGCCCCATTTATCTAATGCCACGAAAAAGCCAACACGCTCTTAGTACAGATTCGTATCCGTTTCATGATGCCCAACATATCAGACCTTGACAAACTTGATTTTTCAGCTTCAAAAAGCGCGTGATCATGATCATCCAGTCAACAAGCACGACTATCTATAACAAAGATCAAGTTCTCCGTATCCTCATTTGCATTGCGCAGCATATATTGGACAGTCTGCGAATCGAAAGCGGTTGCAGTGGACGTTAACGGTAGTTTGCGTGATTAAAATGCCTTGACAGTAACTTTGAAAAACTGATTGTAATGTTAATGACGATTGTGTCACAACGAGTGAGGATGTGCGTTAATGCCGAACTCGACTACGACGACGACAGAAAAATGGATGAAGGCCAAAAAAAAGTGCCCGCTCAGCTGGACGTGTGTCGGGAGTCGGGATACTCCGGCGGGCTACGTGGCATTTGGGCGCGGGATACAAATTAGGAAGTTCGGAGTGTTGACAAGTGACGAGCCCGCCAACTCGCCAGCGCCTACTACCAGTGGCTACCACCACTTTTCAAATTCGACTGCTATTGGATTTAAAGGGGTCCGTGCGATCATGGTGCTTCATATGCATGAGGGACACGATCTGTTGGCAACGAGAGAGTGTGGTTGGAGGAACAAGTGAGGGACTTTGGGATTCTAAGAGGTAAAAGAATGAGGGATCGAGGAGGATAACTGTATCGTATTTTGCCGATGCTGACTTATTTGCCTAGCGCCCGTGTCCCTTGCTTTGTCACGGCTATCTGACAAAGTTCTAATCATCGGAAGATCCTTGATTTGTCAAGTACTCCTTCACCCGCATTTACTTCAAGACTTGGTCTCGCCTCTAAAATATGCATACTGACAGCTGATAGAACAAGCCTGCGACCAAAGGTCAAGATGTATGTCTTTGAAAATCGCACAAGTTGAAGTTTGAGCTCAGAACAGTGACACTTGGGTGACTCAGACACGATCGGTACCGCTCTCTGTTGTGGGAAACCCGATGCCCGGAAAACCCTTGGTTCAGTTCATGACTGTTCTGCTGTGGTATAAATAAGGGGTCAATGGACGAAACATCACTCACAACCTCCATCGCATCTCAAAGTCCTTCTATCAAATCCAATGGTTCTAATCGGTTCTCTCTGGGGTGATCGTCGTCAACGTCAAACTAAATATGTCAGTTCCGGTTCTTGTGCAGAGTTATATCGACTGAATACAATATTGATGCAGATATTGAGCGCTGCTGCTATCGCAGGCCTCGAAGTGGATCTTGCACCTTTCGAATTCGGCGTCACGAACAAGTCACCTGAATTTGTTAACAAATTCCCGCTCGCCAAGATCCCTACCTTTGAAGGCGTGGATGGATTCACTCTTCTGGAGGGTGCCTCTATTGCACGTTATGGTCTGTGTTATGCGTCGCACCTACAATTTAAGCATACCATTCTTACCGAGCACCGTTTCATAATCAGTTGCATCTCTGGCCCCTGAGTCTAAGCTCCTCGGCAACAGCATCAAAGATGCTGCGCTAGTCGACCAGTGGATCCACTTTGCGGAGCACGAGATCAACGCATACACCGACTTGGTGTGGCAGTTGGTAGATCGCTTCTTCCAAGAGAAAGCCTACAGTGAAAGCGTCAGTCTTTCTTTACGTGTACAACAGCTATCTCGATTACTCATGCTGAGACTTTAATCATAGATCCACAAAACTGTATTCGAACGTCAAGAGCGCTCACTCAAGTTCCTCGAACAGAACCTCAGCCTTCGCGAGTTCCTCGTCACTGATGAGATTACACTGGCGGATATCATTTTAGCTGGTGTCATCCAACGTGCTGCTCGAGTGACCCTCGGTGCTGCTGAACGAGCACTCTACCCGAACGTGTTTGCACACTACGCGAGGGTGGCAGGTGATCCTCGTATTAAGGACATTTTCGGGGCTGCGGACTTCGTTGAAGTGCCTGTAGCACCTAAAAAAGATGAGTAGACTGTATGTGGAAGAGGATATACATACTATACCTCGAAACGTCCTTCAATTGATTAGTGTAGTTGCATCTGAATCTGCAAGCTGTTTTTTCAAATCTCTATTCAAAGATGACTGATTCTCCCAGTCAATACCACCCTGCCACTTGTACACGTCGGGGAGACTGACCTTTTGCCGCTAGTGGAATTACGTTCAAAAGGTATTCTAGAGTGCTCTGGAATGCTCTAGGCTAGGTCTGGAATGGTCTATCCAGGTCCATATCTGAAATCCTGCAACGTGTTATCATGATGAGCATTTGAAAGCTAGGCAGGAAGCAGCGGTGTCAGTGTATACCTCGTGTATACCTCTTCTATTGTAATTTCAACACTAGTGGCGAGGCGCCCAGGGATTAAGACGTCCCAATCACGGACCAACACAGATAGGCTCCCAAAACAGTCCCAAAGCTTAATATCCTGAACGATTCATAAATTTACATAATGATAGAAGACAATCCCTTTATGGAAGATAGACCTTGTATGTGAACTCACCCGTGTTTCAAATTTCGATTTCGACTTGGGACTAAGGGAAACACATATCGAGTTCAAAACACTCACCAGATCACGGTGCAAAGGAAAAGGATACTGGTACGTGACACGATTTCACGACCAGGGTCCATAGAGTGAAAGTGCAGGTCTCAAGCAGGTACGGGAGAAAAAAGCTCATGCTATTTACTGATGAACAAGAGTAGGCGAGTCCTGTCATTCCAGAATCAGAAAAAGGTCGATTTATTCAGAGATCGCCGCACCTATGAGATAACTTGATGGCATGGAACAACTTAAGCGAGGAACTGAGTCGTATCAGCAGGTTCTAGTTCTGCGCTGGAATACGTAGCAGGAACGCATGTTACGGATGGGTATGAGGTACCTGATATGATTTTGGATCCCGATTTGGATGGTGAGTGATCCTATAGCTTGAAGCACGCATGTTTGATTTGGGTAGAGTAACACTTAACTTTAATTTCTGCATGGGGTACAGTCGTTATGGGCATGGCATGTTATTTATGGTCTGTCCTGCTAGAGCACAATGAGTATATTGGTCGAAGAACGGGAGAGGAATCTGGATTGTCAGAAAAGGTAAAAGGGATAGTTCGGTTTCGTTGTTGAACTGTAGGGTGGGTAGCTGTGGGACGGCAGACTGAATAATCGAGATGTTTTTCAAGGTGGGACCGATCTATTTCTATTTAGTAGAATGCGTGAGCGTCGACTCAAAATCGGACAGATCAAAGATAGTGGAAGGGTGAATTCGCAGGAAGCACATGGTGCTATGTATAAAGTTAACGACCTTTGTTGATAAATAGGATAGGACGCGTATGGGATCAGTGTCCACGACCGTGCTTGTAGACATACATTTTGTGACTGGGTGTCCCATGGTGATTCATTGGCGGTCTCCTCGTATCTTACAGCCTGGCGCTAATAGCGAATAGGTAGGATTGGTTCTGCGCGTATGGTAGCAAGGTCTACGGCTTGATCGATTGCTTCGTCAATCTCTCCGATGAGCACACTGGGGATGAAAGTGTGAGAGCATTGTTATAATTGAGTGATCTCACGCACATCATGTCGCCTTTGACAAGGTAGAGACCTAGTTCTACTTCTTCTACACCTTCGTCGATGCTATAAATCCTCTCTTTTGAATCACTGAGGACCACATTTGATTTTTGGTCATAACCAGCTAGAACGCCGACGATGGCTCTTCCGTCTTGCAGTACCAGAAGGACTCGCCCTAAATTATCACCAGTTATTATCAAGATGAAAACGAGAAAGCTTGGACTCGCTATCGACGTAACCCTGCAAGCTTGACATTGAAGTTGCGGTAGGACGCTGTGTGGCTGTGTTTATTTCCAGGGGTCGTATCAACCGTTTCATCAATACTCGGGTCTCGTCACTTCTTTCTTCCTACTTACGACGAAGCTTCTCCATAACGACGTCGAACCACCACACACGACGCCATTCGCGACTCCAAACCATGGAGAAACATGAATTAGAGAAGCTTACATCTGTCGAGCTCGAGGAAGTTCGTCAAAATAGAGACCTTCCTTCGCCTGCCACTGCACAACAACCTCGCAATCGTGCAAAGTTTAGTGCCGCTACGATCATTCCAGTGTGGATTGCTCTCAGTAGTGGAGTCATCATCTACAACAATTACATCTACAACACTTTAAACTTTAAGTATCCAGTCTTTTTGGTCACTTGGCATTTGACTTTTGCGGTCAGTTTTTCGTCTTTTCTTGATACTCTTACTGATACTTTAAGTAGGCTATCGGGACTCGAGTCCTTCAACGTACCACACATCTCTTGGACGGTGCAAAGGATGTACCAGTCAGCAAAGACATGTTCTTACGCTCCATCCTGCCCATCGGTCTTCTTTTCTCTGGCAGTCTCATCCTCAGCAACACTGCTTATCTATACCTGAGCGTGGCATATATCCAGATGCTCAAGGTCCGTTAATCCCATGCGTTATCTTTCTCACACTTTTGGCGCTGTCACTTTGATAAACTTCCCCGTTTCTGTTCAACCTTCATTACCACCTCATCTCCGCTTACCCGGTACTACACACGTTGTCTCGTTTTACGCTATGCCTCGTGCGCGCTCCTGTGTACATTTCCCGTACTAACATCTACATAGGCCTTCACCCCCGTAGCGATTCTACTTATCACATGGGCCACCCGCATCAGTGAACCTTCTCGCAAGCTACTCCTCATCGTCCTCATGATTTCCTCTGGTGTCGCCGTCACAAGCAAGGGTGAAAGATTTTTCAGTTGGATTGGGTTTTTCATTCAAGCTGGAGGAGTCGGGGTGAGCACTGCTCTGCTTCGAGTCTAGGGACACACCTAACAAACTTTCCTCCCAGTTTGAAGCTACCCGCCTAGTCCTCATCCAAACCCTCCTCCACGGACTCAAGATGGATCCCCTCGTTTCTCTCCATCTCTACGCACCTGTCTGCGCCGTCATCAACCTCTGCGTTATACCTTTCACCGAGGGTCTAGAGCCACTCCGCATAGTATGGGGAAGTATCATGGGATCTTACAGTCATGCGATGTCTGCCGTATCAGGCGAAGCCGCATCCAACGCTACTGTCTCACTAGTCGGTGCGTCAGGAGAACTGCTTGCTGCTATAGGCGAAGAAGCAGCACCCCATATTACCCCCTTTTTCCTTCTCACAAACGCGCTACTTGCGTTCCTGCTGAATATCGCTGCGGTGTTTTTGGTGGGTGCTGGGAGCGGGTTGGTGTTGACACTTGCGGGGGTATTGAAGGATGTTTTGTTGGTTGCGGGGAGTGTAGCTATTTGGGGTGGGACGGTTGGCATTTTGCAGACTTTTGGTGCGTTTTCGTCGGATTTGATTTTGATGCTTGTCCTGTGCTGACATCTCGTGCAGGATACTCGATAGCGCTGTGTGGGCTGGTGATGTTCAAGGTGTCGGGTGGGAAGTGATTGTTTGATATCGGACTTTACCTGGGCCCTCCACCATCTATCGTTTATGCTCCCATATTGCCCCGACTCCTTCACTCGACTACATTTCCAGCACTTGTTTTTCACGACTTGCTCGAAGCAGTGTTCTATGCGCGCTCAGACGCGTCTATCTGATTAACTTGGATCGGTTTCCTACCACCATCACTTGATGGGCGATGGTAGCGGTCCTCTTGCATATTATTGCGTATTTTTTTTCTGTTTGTCGTCGCCACTAACCCTGTGACGACGTTTAAAACATATAGACAATTCACATGGACATGCTTATGACGCATATACAGACTCTGACTTGCGTACACCCGTTTCCATCTTACCTTCCATACCCTACGTAGCTTTCGCCATAGCTCGGCCCAGGGTGTCTTACTCGTACTGATTGACTCGCCGCCTGTCTTTTTGTGTTGACTTTGCTGTTTTGTGCTTTCTTCCTACCCTGCTCTCATACCGCACCGATCCATGCTTACTCGACCCTCGTGCCCTGCTCACTTCTCCGATGCAAAGCCATGCCAAATTTCACGAACTTTTGCAATGCTTTTGAATTTGTTATTTTGTGTTCTGTAGTTTGATTTCAGAAGCAATTACACATAGATTCGACTAACTTGACGCCGTCCGGACCAGGAGGCTGGCGCAGCTTGAGCACTGGAGTATTTGCTGCGTGATATTCCTATTGTTGTACGTGTCATTTTTTGTGTCCTGAATCTTGTTCCGACTGTATTCCCATTCATCAGCTTGTACATATTGCCTGTCGCACGAGTGACTGTCGTACTCCGTCTTGCGGTAGATCTTCTCGGCTATAGTATATCCTTCTTCCTGCTCGAGGTATCCCCATTCTTTTCCGAGGTGAAATGAGCGTGGTGCTGCATCCCAGCGCCACGCTCCCGATACGACACCGCAGGCAAGGTCTTGGCCCGGAACACCCAGAGTCGCTAAGCTTTGAATCGATAGCACCAGATATTCATCCAGCTTCGCACACGGGCAAATCACGGACATGATCCTTTCAATTTGGCGGAGCACAACCGTTACTAAGACAGCGAACTTGATTTATTCATGCAGTGTCACAGGGTAAATACAACAATGAAAACTGAAGTGATGAACGCACGAGCCGCGGGGAAAGGAGTGATATAAATTCCCGAAGTTCGGGATCTCATTTCCATGTCCTTCGGGTCCTTGGGCTTCTGCTGATATGCCGAAAATTTGATTCCTCTTGCTTGATCGGCGGCGGGTCGAATACACTTTTATCAAATCACAATTCATCTTGGCGACGAGCTTCTGAGTTGTGATAGTTTACAAGCAATTACGCAAAAGGCTGGCTTCATGCACTCTGGTGATATTCTGCCCTTTCGGTGATAGTGGATTTCTGTAAAGTCTTCATCACGTGTTACGTCGTCATTACCGCTGGGAGCTGCAAAGTGAGCTAAGACCCCAGGGTTACAGTGATAAAAACCGACACATCAATTTCCTCAAGCGAGAGGCAAATCGACAGAGGGCATAGGCGCATGACCTGCGCGAACGGGCTGTCAGATTAACGAGTGACGTAGGTGGTCCTCGAGGGTGGTTGGAGGGTAGTCGAGAACACTGTAGTGGCTGACGTTCGTGTGCGTTGAGTCTTTCAAAAATTTAGTAGATAATAATGGTAATTACGAAAGTGGATGCTCACGCCCTCGCGGCGATCGAGATAGTTGTGAGGTTACGGGAAATGTAGCAGAGAACTGCAAGGAGATCGCCAGGTATACTGTGAATGTAACGATGGAACAAAGAAACGTGCGTCTGAGTCAAGTGGATTACGAGGCTCATCGTCCCGAATAGAACAATCTTGCAAAGGTAGCGACGGAAAGCGGGTTGCAGTGGATGTGTGGCGGGCTGCTGATAGGTGAGATCTGAATGTGATTACGACGCACAGCACGGGGCATGGCGCTAGAACGCGAGAATGGCATTAGTAGAGTAGTGCAGATAAGTCGGGAATCACCTACGTGGAGTAGACACTGTTCTTTTTGTGTAGGCCACATGCTAGTAAAGACGTTAGGCGGAATGTCGTATATGTGGATCTTAGCATCCCAGTTCGGAGAGTAAGCCAGTTAGTAAAAGAACAAGAGAAGTGATGTTGACTCACGAGGCGAGTCGCCACTGGATCCGCTAGCGGGGAGAGCACTATCAAATAAAAGGGCTAGTCGACCACAGGGGAGCTCCTACAGTTTTCATCATTGACACATCGACCTGGTAGATTAGATCGCAGTGGGGTTGATGTCCACATTCAAGTTAAATGTGGCTGTTATGTTTGTGTCTGGCGCTCTTAGTACTGTCGTTTTCAGTGCACTCATACATCCAATGTTTGCGATTAGATATCCCATACCTAAAAGGTGCCTTCAGGTGTGGGATATCGAATCACAGACTGAGAGGTTTCACGTTTGACTTGACTGATCTTCTACGAGGCTGCGGTGAGAATCAGTCACTGCGGCTGACTAAAGTGGAAGGTCCTATACAGGCTTACTTAAGCATCGCCAAAAGCGGAGGAAGTGCGCTGCCAGTGGACGAGGGTACTAGGCCGCCTACTAGTAGTGGAAGATGGAACTTTGTAGACGAAAGGACTGTAAGTTTTTCACTAGAGGACCGTTAATGTTCCAGTCTGAACCCATATTTCATCTCTTTTTTTTTTTTTTTTTAAATAGAGTCACGGTAGCCGCGCTATTTCCGAACTTCTCCGCAGTGTTATATAGTATATTGAATAGGATTCACCACTAACTACCATCCTTAATTTTCGGAGGTCGTTGACTGCAATGGCGGGCCCCATGACCCGCTGCAGCTCGGTGGTTCAACAGTATAGACTCTACATTTCACATCATTGTGGTTAATCAGTCTACTGCCAATGACACGGCCTCGCTCATTCAGACCATCGTCTCTGCAGTCCATAGCGGACCCTTGGCTTAACGGTATATCTAGTAGATGAGCTTGAGGGCTATTTGCAGCAAGAATAACCAAGTCCCACTGCAATGGTGGATCCATAATCAAAAGACATATCCAAATTTGCACCGCATGGTACTTGTATTCCTGGTAGGTTGTGCACCATTGCTCTCACTAGCATCACAACTTATGTGTTACACACCATAGCTACCTTGTCGAACATGTATTTTCACAAGGCTGGCACCTTCTATGCTTTACTCGAAACCTCTTGTCTCCTTCGTCAACCCGTGCATTCCTCTGTCTTGGTTCATAGCACCGCTGGGGTCTGGTAGCGCCCAAGGACCTTACTAAGATCTCTGAAGAAGAGAAAACGAGAGGACGAGAGCGTTATCCCCTACACAGTTTACAATTTCTTGTTTGTGTACCCGCGGGTAAATGCAACAACGCGGGTAAGCTGCTATCCGTGGGTAAATGCAACAACGCAGGTAAGCTGCTATCCGCGGCTTAGTATGGGTAGTGGGGTTAGGGTGCGGTGTTGATCTTCTGACCGTGGGTATACCTGTGCTATACCTATCCCCCAAACCTATCTGTTACGCTCGACGTCTCCTATGACACGTGTAATCAAAGATACAAGTCTTAGTTCGATGTTGCACAAGTAAAGCAGTAGATTGCAGGCCCTGGTCTGCGTAGGTCAAGTTAAAGAATACAAGCGTATGAAAGAGGGTTTAAGTAATGAATGGAAAATATGTTAAAGCGGAGCTTGAATATATTTTAGCAAATCAGAAAAGGAGAAAGGAGAATCGTACGATAGAACATTATAGAATGTAATGGAATGATTAGATAATGTGGGAAAAAGAGTAGAACTGTAACATTACCCCCGTTTTAAGGGTAGTAAGCACTGATTACTAAATAAAATGTCAAAGGTGTTGTGCTTGTTTATAAGAAAGAAGAATTTCGGAAGCGTTACCTAGTTGCCTTTCTGTCATCCATTTGTTCTCGGAACTCGGGAATCCTTTCCATTTCACATGGTAATAGCGTCTAGATGCTGTGCCTCGATGACCAATAATAGCTTCGATTTCTTGCTCTTCTTCTCTGTCAATGACGTCAGGAGGTGGAGCGACAAAGTTAGGACCGTGGGTGTCGTTCTCTTTATAAGGAGATAAAAGGGCGGCGTGGAATACAGGATGGATACGCCATTGTGCAGGTAGGTTTAATTTATAGGTGATTGGGGAAAGTACTTCGGAGATGACAAAGGGTCCTTCACGTTTTGGCGCAAGTTTCCGATTGGGATATCCTAGGTGAAGGTTTTTGGCTTCGAGCCATACTTTGTCGCCTTTAGAGAATGGTACAAATTTAGATGTGATTCGTTGACACATGGTGTTCCTAGATAGTTTGTGGGCAGCTAGCGCTTCGTCACGTGCTTTGTTAAGCATAAAGAGTCGTTGTTCGATATTAGGATTATCGGTCTTTGGATGAGAATCGGGGAGGTGTTTAGGGTGATATCCCATCATGAGATAGAAGGGGGAAGCATTATGGGCGGAGTGATGATGAGAATTGTGTACGAATTCTGCAAGGGGTAATATGGGAGCCCACCCGGTCTGGTCGTTGGCACAAAAGATCCGGAGGTAGACTTCGAGTTCTTGATTGACTCGTTCGGTCTCTCCATCACTTTGAGGGTGAAATGCGGTGGAAAGGGAATTCTTGTAACCGAGTAGTCTTCCGAGTTCGATCTGGAATCTAGAGGCAAACTGAGGTCCGCGGTCAGAGATAATTTTATTGTATAGTCCATATCGTGAGAAAACTTTAGAGAAGAAAATGTTTGCTATGCCTTCGGCGTCAATAGTTTTGTGACAAGGGGTGAAAATTACCCCCTTCGAAAGGCCATGGTCTACCACGACCATGATGCTATCAAAGCCGTCAGAAGGGGGGAGGTCGGTAATGAGATCGACCGAACAATGGGTGAAAGGTCTTGTAGAGATGGGTGCGGGTATAGGAAAGAGTGGAGGTGACGATGGGTGTGTGTTGACTTTATTCTGTTGGCAAATACTGCATCCGTCAATGTAGTTCTTTACGAACGTGGAGAGTCCGGGCCACCAGTAATCTCGTGAGAGAAGTTCCTGGGTTTTATAGCATCCGGGGTGTCCTGCCGTAGGGGAATCATGATGTAGGGAAGTGATCTCCTTTCGGAGTTCGCTGGGGGGTACGTAAGTGAGTCCTTTATAGATAAGGATTCCGCCGTCCAGTTTCCAGTCGGAAAGGGTGGAACGGAGTGGAGGTGGTATGGAGGGATCGGAAAGCGCTTGTAACGCTGTGTGTACTACTGGGTCAACAGCAGAGGAAATAATAAGTCTGTCCGTAAGAGAAGTGTCAATGGTTTTAACGAAGAGTGAGTCAGGAAGGAGTTGGATAGCTAGATTGTCCTTTTCGACGTTATCGTCAGGAAGGTGATCCGATCTACAGGATAATAAGTCAGGTATGATAAGGTCTTTACCCGGTACGTGTTCTATATGTAAGTTGAATTGAGAAAGGAAAGTTTGCCAGCGTGCTTGGCGTCTGTTCAAATCTTGTACATCTCTGAAATATTGGAGGTTTTTATGGTCAGTTTGTACAAGGACAGGAAAAGGGGATCCTAGGAGATGATGTCGCCAGGCTTTTAAGGCTCTGACAATCGCTAGGAGTTCTCTGTCATAGATTTGATAATTTCGTTCAGCCGGGTTAAAAGATTGTGATAGGAAAGAACATGGTAACCAATTTCCGTTAGAGTCTTTTTGAAGGAGTACTGCTCCGGTTGCATATAGAGAGGCGTCAGTGGCGATGGAGAACGGGGATACTTTGTTCGGAATCTGTAAGATAGGGGATGACGTAAATATGGACTTTAGTTTTTGGAAAGCGTTTTCGCACTCGGAAGTCCATAAAAATACTTCGTCTTTCTTGGTTAGATCGATCAAAGGTCTGGCGATAGATGAATAATCGGCGATAAACCGTCTGTAAAAGTTAGCGAAGCCGAGGAATGATCGGACTTCTTTGACTTTTGTAGGAGTCTTCCATTCAGATATACCTTTGAGTTTAGCGGGGTCCATGGCTAGGGAACCCAGTTTAATGATCATACCGAGGTATTCGATTTCTTGTACATTGAAAGTGCATTTTTTGGGTTTGAGGTGGAGGAGGTTATCATGTAATCTTTGAAGTACTCTGTGTGTCCGTTCTTGATGTGTGGCAAAGTCGTTAGAAAATATCAGTATATCGTCCATATAAATGATTATCCATCCTTCTTGGATCATGTCTCCGAATATTTCATTCATCATCGACTGGAAGGTGGCGGGTGAATTGCACATGCCAAAGAACATTACCGTTGGTTCGAATAGTCCTCGTGACGTCGCGAATGCAGCTTTCCATTGGTCAGATTTTCTCATACGTACGTTGTTGTATCCCCATCTAATATCCATTTTGGTGAAAATCTTCGCATCGCGTAGTTTATCTATCAAGTCGGGTATGAGTGGTAATGGATAATTGTTCTTAACCGTGTGTTCGTTGAGATATCTATAATCTTGGCAGGGTCGGAGAGATCCGTCTTTCTTGCCGACGAAGAAGAAGGGAGATGATTGTGGTGATTCGGAGTGGATAATGGTGCCTTTCGCTAGGTGTTCATCGATAAATTCGTTCATGGCTTTTTCTTCTGCGGGATTAAGTGGGTAAATTTTGCACTTGCGCGATGAAAATGTTTCCTTGAGATCGATTTTATGGTCAAACTTGTGTTCTGGGGGAAGGGTTCCGTTAGCTACATCACCAAATACATCTTTATACTTTTGGAACTCTTTTGGGACGAGTTCTTCAAAGGTTTTCTTTGGTTTCGCGAATTCTTGTGCGAGGGTTTGCGACAAGTTTTCAGTTTTCCTTACCAGTGTGCTGTGTGCCGAGTAATACCTATGGTCAAAGGGGATGTGTTCGTTAGTGAGGGGAGTATCGAAGTCAATACTTTCGTAAACTCCGACGACGTGGTCTCCTTTGCAATAAGCTATTAGGAGATCGTCTTTGTCGAGAACGAGGTGTTCGTCTTCATCAATGTCTGTTTCGGTGTCAAGAAGGTCAGGGAGGTCGTTAGTGTGATAATCGGAGGAAGTAGGAAGGGTTTCTTGGGCAGGGTCCCATTCGTCTTCTAATTCTTCTGATGCGTCATAAAAGACGTCTTCTTCTTCTATTTCTTCAATAGAGGTTTTGATGCTTCGTTCGCGAAGGTGTATTTCGTCCGCAGTCCAATCTATATCAGGGTTTTCTTTCTTTAGCCAGGAGATTCCCAGAATAGCGTCTTCCCCTCCCAAGGAGGTAATAAGGAAGTGTGTTTTCATGGGAATTCCTCGTACAGAGAAGGATAGATTACAGTACCGTGTGATTTGTCCATCTTTGTTGAGCGTACCATCCACATTTCGTACGGGTATGGGTTTATCGAGTTCATGAAATTTGATAGAGTTCCTTCTGACAAATTGCCAGTCGATGAACTCCCCTTCGGCGCCTGAGTCTATCAGGGCGGCTGCTTCGGCGGTTTTATCGGATCTAGTTGAGCTAATGGTGAGTGGAATATGCATGTTACGACTTGGATGGTATCTGTTGGCGATGCTCAAACAGAGCTTGTGTCGTCAACGGTCGAGGACGTCCTTGGGCTAGCCCAAGGTTAGGGGTCTTACTTGGTGAGGCTTCGGCAAGTAAGATTTGACACCTATGTCCAAATCGGGTAGCTTATGTCAAGCGGGTGCGAGACGATAAGCTATATCGGCCAAGGCTTACGACACCCAAAGGTTAATCGTAAGATCGTCGTTAATTAGAAGGACAGAAGTCCGACTAGTTAACAGGGGCTTTGCTCGTCGACGAAATCAATGAGTAAAGATCGAGACTATAGGCTTATCCGCGAAGAGCAGATAAGAAGATAGAATATAGACTGCTGGCGAGGCAGAAAGGATCACTCTGGTGAGAGTAGGAGGTCAAGAACCAAGTAGATTCAAGTTAGGGAATATAGTACATGGTAGCGAGTTTATATAGAGGACAGGAGAAGTATTAGTGGGTGATAACTCGTACTACCAAGAGAAGCAATCGGTAAAGGGTATAACCAAAAAAGGAAAGCACGTTCGCATTGAGACACAGGCGAGGCAGAACGTGCTGGATAAGAAAGTGAGTCAAAAGTTGAAATAAGAAGTGAAACGCGCAGGGGCACGGTCGTGCAGCTGCAGAGCTATCTATAGGTCGCATGTGCGACTGCGCACTAAGTCAGAGGTCAGGAAAGGGAAGAGGGCAAAGGGGATGCGTTGTGCATCATCTCATAGGTTACCGTCCAGACGGTAAGGGCAAGGGGACTGTCCACAGGATCAGTCAGGTGGTGGAACGGAGCATGGGTATGCTTCGTCAGCGAAAGGATCCGGCCAGATGTACTGGCTCTGCTGAAGCGACAGGTAGAGAGCGAAGGGGAATGCGAGGATGACGAGGATGACAAGGGTAAGGTCAGGGTAAGGGTATGACGCGAGGGCTGATATGAGGAGGATTAGGAGAAAAATGGTAGGGGCCCAAGCATCTAGATGTTCTTGTAACAATGCATAGATTTTACATCGCCAATAGATTGTACTAAGGGTCCTATTCTAGAAGTTTCTGACGCCGGTGCAGAACTTCTTTCTAAAAATCCTCCTCATCTTTCTCTTTTGCTTTGCCTTTCTTGGCTTGACGAGCCTTAAACTCCTTCCATTCTAGGAATTCCTGATATTCTGAATCGGAAGCAGAGTTAGTTTCGGTTCTTCTAGCAGAAGTAACCTTTGGATGGTTCGGGCAGTCTTTGATAAGGCCCTTCTGGCCGCATTTGAAGCAGAGGCTGTGTCACAACCCAATAACGAATTAACGCTGGGCGGAGACTAGGACTCAGACTAAGGTTATCACAACAAGAAAAAGGATTGAGCAGGTACGTCTTGGATTGCTACAGTGTAGATACAAGACGTACCTGCTCAATCCTTTTTCTTGTTGTGATAACCTTAGTCTGAGTCCTAGTCTCCGCCCAGCGTTAATTCGTTATTGGGTTGTGATAGGCTGTTCTTGCGCCTAAGTTCACGTTCTTGTGGCGTGAGATAAGTCTTCTTCACTCTTTTCTCACCATCATCATCTTCTCCTGCCTCCATTCTATCAATATCCATAGCATAAGGGTCACGTTGCTTGGTAAAAGTAGGAGGATTGACGAGGGTCCTCCTTACTTCGACATTGAGGGCTTTTTCAAGCCATGCTTCGATGGTGGTGGGAATGGTTTCGAAGGCGAGTATGGTGTTTACAATCTCGCGTTTCAGGCTGTTCCTAAAGAACATGATGCTGGTGGCTTCTTCTTCGATGCTGGTATCGATGTAGATGGTGTGGAATAAGGATGCGTAAGCGGCTACGCTACCGGTTTGCTTAAGGGTGGAGATGCGGCGAATCGCGGTCATGGCCACGTTCTTTGGGAAGAAGGTGGCTTTAAATTTCGCTTGGAGTGCATCGAAGGTGGAGTAAACTCTGGCTGCTTACATCTGTTTTAAATGGCCTTCAGCCCATTTAGAAGCCTCACCCTTCTGCATACGTGAGAGAAAGAAGATGATTTTCTTCTTGTTGTTGTTGTATACTTCGTCATTCATATCAAAATAGGCCTGCATCTGCAGGGCCCATCCTTGTGCGAGTCGGGTGTCACCGTTAAAGATGACGGGGGCAACTCCAATTTCTTTGGCCATCGTGGGTTCTGGTTCTTCGGGAGGTGGTTGTTCTGGTTCTATGGGAGATGGTTGTTCTGGTTCTATGGGAGATGGTTGTTCGGTGCTAGAGGATGAGTCTGAGTCAGATTGGTCTTCTGGGATTCTTTCGTAGCCGTTGGTCCAAAAGTTCCAACGGTGGTCTCTGGGTGCATTTCTTTCGTGTAGATCTGCCCACTCGGCGATCGTATATTCTACTCCACCATCTGGCTTGGTGAGGGTGTTCTTAACAACATTCCAGGCAAATCCTGGAGGTGGTGGAGTGTTGGGGTTCGTGGTGTCTAGGTCTGGGCGGCTATTCTAGAGAATGCCACATGTAAAGATTAACTTGACCTTTTGTTATGCTCGACATCTCCTATGACGCGTGTAATCAAAGATACAAGTCTTAGTTCAATGTTGCACAAGTAAAGCAGTAGATTGCAGGCCCTGGTCTGCGTAGGTCAAGTTAAAGAATACAAGTGTATGAAAGAGGGTTTAAGTAATGAATGGAAAATATGTTAAAGCGGAGCTTGAATATATTTTAGCGAATCAGAAAAGGAGAAAGGAGAATCGTACGATAGAACATTATAGAATGTAATGGAATGATTAGATAATGTGGGAAAAAGAGTAGAACTGTAACACTACTATCCCGTAACGCTCTATTCGTGACGGTCCACAATTTCGTGAGTCACACTCAGGTCACGAATAGTAACGGACAGTCACACTGCCGAATCTACAGTCCGCTCGGCAGACGTTAGAATCTTCGTGATTCGTGATTCGGGATTCGTGAACTTCAACAGTGATTGATTAGGACGCTACTTATAAGTCTGTGAGCTACAGTATGTACCGAAAAATTATATAGAACTAAATGCAATCATTAATGATGTGTAAAATATTGCTGAGGGAATGTATGTGGATGTGGGTATTGATGCATACTAGTAGATGGATTATGAAGTCCGTGACTCGGACTCGGATGCGCGGGTTGAGCAAAAAAATATGGTGGATGTGGTAAGATTCCGTGGCTTGTGAGTAGAAATAGACTTCTTGTGACGAGCGAGGTAACGACGATGCCAATGCTTTCCGGGAACCCTTCCACTAATCTCGTTGACCCGGGCACGTAAATCACGAGGGTGCACAGGGCGTGCGGCACCAGATTCATGAGCCAGCCAGTCCTTGACAGCTTCCTCTTCCGATGGCTGGAGGAGTTGCTGTGACTTGGCAAAATCCCTGCGAGACATATGTAGACCCTTGCTCCGGTCGTTAAGAGTCTGCCGTGCGACCTGTACAATAAAATTAGCACTGCAGGAACTCGAAAAATACACAATCATACCTTTTGTGCCCTTGCAGCTACTGTAATATTCTTGTAAGTGCCATTTGTGACACCCATGAGTGCAGCCTGGATCCTGGACTCGTACTCGGGGTCAGTAGACGCCGCCAGCTTGCCTCGGTGACGTCCCATGGCATAGCGATTGAGCCCAGCTCAGCGCTCGCTACTTGCTCACGCGCTCACGGATTGCAGCTGCAATGAAACACGCTGTTAAATTCAATGTCCGACGTCGGCAGCCTCGGCAGGTGACACTGAAATCGTGATTTTGGCTGCTGTCACGCTGAAAACACGATCTCCACCATTTCTCAACAGATTTGTTTCGTTCCACTTGGAATATGCTAGTATATAGTATATAGAATATACTGAGTGAAGTAGCTAAGTAATTACATTGAAGTTGAGTGCTGCAGACAAAAATCACGAAATTGTGGACCGTCACGAATAGAGCGTAAGGGATAGTATCCAGCTGGTTGCACTGAGTCGACTTCATATTTAAACGCCAATAGTATGTATGCCCTATCCGTCGCTCATTTGGTCTCCATGTCCACAAATTTTCACAGTGATGAAACTGCAAAGCAGCCTCTCGAAAGTATCTCGAAACCAGTCAAAAACGCTGGAAATACCAGCCTTGTCGACCCCTCGGATGTGCTTGATTTTCCAGAAGGCGGTTTTACTGCTTGGGGCACGGTGTTGGGCGCGTAAGTGCTTCTGTCGACCTATCGATCACTGCATACTCACTTTCGACCGCGACCGGTAAGTTCATTAATCCAGTTTTGTGGTTTGGGGTAAATTCGACTTCGCATTTATGGGCTCAAACTTCTAACGCGTTCCAGATATGCCAACGCTTACGGTGTCTTCCAGGGCAAGCATATTTATGGATCATCTCACGTGGGTTAACTGACAACCATGATATGCAGATTTCTACACTCAAACATACCTAACCAATTCCACACCAGCTGCAATCGCGTCAGTAAGCTCTAGATCTACTTAGACCATTTCTTGGCTGGTATTGTTTCTCACCTCTCCCACGATATAGCTGGATAGGAAGTGTTAATGTGCTCTTGATAATATCAGGTGGTGTCCTGTCAGGATGGATGATCGACCGAGGCGCATTGTATGTGCGCCTGAAGTTTGTATAGAGCCGTCCCTGATCATACGTTCTCAGTTACCCTCTGATGAAAATCGGCTGTCTCCTTCAATGCCTCTTCCTTTTTATATTGTCCCTAGCGAAACCAGATGGTTATTATCAAGCAAGTTTCCTCTTTGTTAGTGCGCCGCTTCATTGACCATATTGCGCATGTAGATATTCCTTTCCCAAGGTGTCGGTTTCGGTATCGCAATAGGCCTTACGAATGTTCCTTCCGTCGCCGTGATATCGCAACACTTCCAGCGACGCAGAGCTGTTGCGATGGGAATTGTCGTTGCGGGGGGGTCACTGGGTGCAATCTTGCACCCCATCGTGCTCAACAATCTTATCAATGGGGGGCTCGGCTTTGCGGACGGTGTCCGTGCAAGTGCGGCGCTGAATGCTGGTCTACTTTTCATCGCAAACCTCCTGATGCGAACAAGGCTTCCATCGCAACCAAAGGCCGTTAGGTACACCCGCATCTTGCAAAACTCGTCGAGAGATGGTGCTTACATCTGTGCTTGTGTAGCGTGCGTAAGCTTTACAATAGTCGGTGGTATGACATTAAACTTGGCTTCCACCGCTTAGGATGGCTGCTTTCGAATTCGGATACTTCTTTGAAGTCTTTTACCTCCAGTTAGATTCCACCTTGCATGGTCTAGACCAAGGATTTTCGTTTTATTCAGTGCGTGTCGAAAACTACTTGAATAATCCAAAACCACTTATCCTACTTATCACCCTGACAGCTCACAATCCTCAATTCTGGTTCTTTCATCGGAAAAGTTATCGCAGGTGTTGTCTCTTCCTACGTGGGCATCCCAAACACAGTCATTGGCTCTTCATTAATATCATCTGCTGTACTATTTGCAATGATTGGCTTGCACTCGGTGGCCAGTGTGGCTGTGATAGCTGTAAGCTATGGGTTTTTTTCCGGAGGAGGTGCGTAGATTCACGATGTTCTTCTGACATTTACCAAGTGTCTACCCCAGTTGCAGCAATCATGGGTCCACTGATATCGTATCTGACTCCTGAACTCTCACATACTGGGTAACCGCTGTACCACACCGCCTGTAAATTTCTCTGACATCGCTCAAGCGCACGAATGGGAATAGCGTTTGCAATAGCTAGTAAGTCTGGGTCTGTATTTGGTAACACACTGAATCTTGACACGTATTCACAGGCATTGGATCACTCACGGGTGCGGTGCGCCATTTATGTTTTGTCGGCAATCACTCAAGCTCAGCTCAGGTGCACCGATCTGTGGGGCTTTTCTGACATCGCATTACATCTGGTGGAAGGCTGCTGTCTTTGCTGGGGTGAGTGAACTATGTCAAGCTGTGCTTTTGGTTTTTGGCTAATACGCTTTCTAGAGCGTCGCCACTGGCGGCTTTATCATGTTCGTGTCCATGCAAGTCGTCTTGAAGATGCGTCAAAAGGCTTCAAGTGTTTCCTCCAAGGAAGCTGGTGTCTGATTGCGTCACCCCAAAGTGTATGTAAAGCCATTCGCGTTGTATGTATGCGATAGAATTTCTAGATTTATATACCGCAACAAATAACGTTAAGACGCGGTGCTCTGCGCGCTGTCCTGAGGAATAGCACACTTGAGAAGGAAGAGTTATGGTATGAATAGCCAATAGAAGTGGTGTTTTTTTTTTAGCTTGCGCTTGTATCCGGATGGCGCATGATTTGATTCCACATACTGAAACGACTAGGAGTGGTTGTAAAATGGAGTTGTATGGTATGAACATACGTTCGCGTACGTGAGGATGATAAAGCTACGATATCAATGTTTCTGAGTGGAGATGAGACACATTACGATAAGACACGATGAAAGTAGATATCAAGTCTCAAGTATACAACTTAAACTACATGTGTTTTAGTTTACATTCAGTACGGATTCCGTATGACATAGAGGATTGTAGGGACTACTAGTAGTACACCTCCCTGAACCAATCCACGCATATTTTGCTTCTTAACTGCTTGCTGCGATAGTCTCTTTCCCTTGTCTTTCATTCGCTCCTTTTCTAATTCCACACGAAGTCCCTCACCTGTTTCTTGAACCACATTTCCTCTTCGGATCGAAGAGGTTGTGCCCCATGCACATGAAGGACCCTAAGCGGACGCACAGTGTCTTCCAGCTCCTCGCCGTCCTTCCCTGAATTCTCTTGCCCTCCAGCTTGCCTCTGGCGGCTGCTGACCATTTCCTTCAGTATCATCAAGGGTAACTCTATAACGAAATCACCCTTCGCTACGAGTCTGAGCGTGGTGACACGGGGCCACAGTGAGCAATTACGGCGAGCGAAAGGTGCACCGAGGAAATACAGGATGATCTTGATGCAGGAAGGGTGGCTGTTCGTGATGGTCACAGTATCACCATTCCACGGGCGTGTTTTTGACACCCATCGCAAGCCACGTGTAGCAGCGCACCCATCCAACTCCAACGAATTTGAGGGGGGTAACGATAGGCAACGAAGTTCATGGATAGAATCGCAATCCCGGAGAACGATGGTTTGACAATCACCATCGAACGCAGTCAAAACGTCTCCGATGCATGTACGTAGAATGACTTTGTCTGCCCGGATTGTGATGCTGTAGGCTCCAGCATAGGCGACGTAAAACTGCAGGTCGTCGAGAATGAGGCAAGGTATTCGCAGCGGCATTGCCTCCAAGGTTTGAGAAATCGCCATGGATGTCGGTCTATTGATCGGGGAGCCGCCGTAAATGGTCAATACTTCAATATGTTGCATGTTATTCTTCAGCCATTCGTGAGGAAGGTAATAAGCCATAGTATTCTTGTCGACGTAAAGGGACCTAAGGGTGGGACACTCCAGTTTCAAACGCGATACCGGGTAAGCGAAACAACCAAAAGCTCTGATATCTGTCAATCGTAAACGATCGAGCTGAGGCGCACATCCCAATAACATTCCGGAATCTCTGTATTCATCGAGGACGCCAGTTATTGTGAGGCTCTTGAGTCGTTGAAGATGCGATGAAATGAGGGATAAGGGAAAACGTCTGCTTAGAGCTCCCTTGACGTTGATTATAAAATGGACTGGGTAACTCCCCGTCTTCTCCAGCTGGAGATTAACCCATTGGTCATCCAGGAATGGTGCCCAAAATATCCGAGTCCACAGCTCCGGCGTAGAGGATACAATGTTTCGCCAGTGTTTGCACACCAATGCCATGTTATGAGGGAACGGCAAGCTCCTTGCCAGCACCTTGTTCATGTTTTCGGGGGTCTCCGTCATGTCATCTTCGACCGTACTTTCAAGTACGATCTTGAGGATGCTGCACACAGTCTCTGGGGAAGCGAATGAAAGGAGCAGCGTGTCATTTTGACATTGACAACTGGTAACAGTAAAATCCTAATGAGATGAGGACAGAAATCAAGCACAGACTTACCTCTCCTGAATCTACCAAGTTGCTAAGTATTCCTCAGGGGCTTTGTCAAGTGTCACCGAGCGTAAGTATATATGTGCGTGCACAAATAAAGCCAAATACTCTCGGTGGCACAGTACCATCGTGAAAAATTCGACCTAGACACTTCCCTGTGACGGCGCTTGAGTATTAAGAGGGCGTGTGTGAGAAGCTGAGAGCTGCAATGAGCGGGAAATGTAAATGTAAAAAATCCGAGTGATATTGAAGTCTAGCGAGATATTGCTATAGATTGAAATTACAAAATCGTTGCTATATGCCGTTCCAATGAATGACCCAAGTATATCTTCATATGATGAGTCTTGCAGAGATCAGCGCAATAATACCATGACCACCTATTGACCTATCGTTGTGACGCAATCTTGAAAAGGGCTCTGAGGGCGCCTCCTCCCCGCAATACTATGCGGTCCGCCTTATCTTCGCCCATTGTTGCATGGAAGACTAGCCGCGCGACCACCTCGCCCTGTAGTATAGTCATAATCATTTTTTTCACAGATTAAAGTGCAAACAACTCACCAACTCCACTATGAGCGCGACCACAATCAGCCTTCGAGGAACCGGTGAGAACGAGTAATTCAACTTTAACACAGTAGTAGATCTCACCAAATAACTATCCACGTTATCCGTTCCATTGCATTGTTGTTTAAGTGATCATGTATAGCATCGAGCTGCAAACAGAAACGAAAAACCATCAGTTGCTTCTCAAGTCCAACTGCAATGAAACACCCACAAATTCGCTCGCCATTCCGAGTTTCTCGTTCAGTACTTGTACGCGTTCATCGATTTCCATGTATTCTCGTACAGCTTCATACAGCCCTCCCAAACTTGCCTCGCTCCAGAACAACTCTGGAACGTCCAAGACATTGCTCACGAGATTTACATCACGTCTGAGCTTGAACAGCTTGCCTGTGAGCCTCATCGCATCACGTCGCTTGAGATTGATGGCACCAGAAAATGCGAGCTGCCGTGGTATCGATACGGTACTAGGGGATGAAAGCACGGAAGAGGCGACAGACTCGTAGTGTGCGAGGAGCGTAGACTGGGCAAGGGCATGCGCAACGGACAGTTTGAGCAGATGGGAAGGTGATTTGAAAGCTACGATGTTTTAGTGGAGCTCACAAGACACGGTTTGAAAAACGCACTAAAGAAATCATGGTATATGCGAGGGTATGAAATCGTTGGGTCATGCTAGACAGACAACGTCAGATGAGGAGCAGCAGAGATCACAGGATAATGACATACCGCAAAATGACATTCCTCGATCTCCCAATCATCTTCTTTCATTGGTCGTTTCAAAATGCCTGCGTTACTGATGTCCTCGACAATAGCCCGTTCTTGCCCTTCGTCAAGTCCAAAGAAAACAGCAACGCCATAAGCAAAGAAGACCACTTCTGCGATACGGTCTTCTTCTTTTACCTCAACTTGCTCATGTCTCTCGTCCTCTGCTTTGAATTCCTGACTTCCCTCGTTTGCACCATGCCATTCGCCCTCACCCTCTTCAGCATAGTCCATTTCCCCTTCGGCCTCAGATTCCACATCAGGACGAGGTGGGGGTCGGTGAGATTCCGTATGGGATCCAGACGTCATGTATCCGTCCGAAGTCCGTGGTACGTCTTCCTGAGGGATAAAGTATGAACCTTGATAACCATTTTCCTCAGCTTCAGCAAGGCGTCTCTGGAGAGACTTGGCTTCCGTGATAGGAGCTGCGGAGGAACGGACGTTGGTGTTAGGCCCATATCCAGGAAGGAGCGGCAGGTGATACATCTATGATACCAGTTAGGGCAAAATTACATGATGTAGGTCAGGAACAATGATGAACAAGTAAATGAAGAACACGAGACTCACAACGTACATCGCCTCGTCAAATACTCTTGGTGTGACATTATGCTCCCTCTTCAAAAAGCTCGCGAGTAACTTCATCCTCAGTTCTTCAGCAATACAATATGCTGTGATTCTCTTGTACCCTGCTCGCTTTCTCTGTTCCTTGCTCATACGCTCGCCAGCTGACTTGTATTCACGAATTACGCCGGTATCTGTCTCGTAGCCGAGGATATCATCGGAAACAGCTGTTGGTAGAGGTTTTGTTTGTGGTGCAGAGGGTAGAAGGACAAGCTTTTGTGTTGTCTTGGAAGAACGTTGAGCTTTCTGACCGGTAGTGGCGAGCCCCGAAATAGAGGTGCGTCGAGGTGCTGGCGCGCGTGGTGTAATAAGGCCATGCGCTGGACGTGGACGGTAGCGTACTGCAGGTGGAAGACTAGGTGTACGTAGCGGGCGGGAACCGGACATGGTCGTTCAGGTCAATTTATGTAAAGTTTCCCCACCCAGAGCGTGGGTCCTTGCGACCATTAATCCACTCAAATTGACAATTAAATGTTCAAGCTCTGCTTACTACTTAGTGCTAGCCCTACCATCCTACACGCTAGCTATCCCAACGCCTTCTTACTGCTCGACGCGTAACCATGCTTCCCTGGGCCTCTGCAGCAAGCATCATTTGTTGACGAGCTATAGCGAAAACTCAACTCAAGTATGAGAAGATCATACAATGACGCTACGCGATACCATGGAATGAACACGTGGAGACCATGTGGCTATTTGCGTTCGGGTAGAAGTGGGGCAGCGTCAGGTAAGTGGATACCAGATTCAACCACAACGTCTATTGGAGCACAGACGCGCGATACGTCCGAGCACGAGACAAGACATGCTTTACCAAGTTCCGGCCCGGGAGAAGCTGTCATCTCTATCGGTGTCGGTTTTTGTCTGGTTGGACACCTTCACATTTGATACTTAACCTCAGTGTTGCTTATCAAGTCCTACTGAGACTTTATCAACCCACAAGCGCGTTATGCTGACAATAAATGACAGTGTTACGTTCGCTGGTGAGTTTCCCATGATTGACCCCGTAGTATTAACTGAGTCGGTTGTAGGTTGCATCGACCCTGGATGTCGCGAACAAGTGTGTTGCGATCAACTTGGAGGAAAGATCTTGCATACAGGCGGCTCATAGTATGCATGTGCTTTTGTTCTGTTCCGCGCTGCATTCCAAATTTCCAATTGCTTGGATAAATGGAACTACGAGTCATAATACCTGCCACCTTTCCATTACTCGGCGATTCAAGCACTTCCAATCTGCGAATAAGGTTGCGCCAACAGCTTCTACCCAAAGCCATCTCTTTCAGTATGAGGAACGCCACGGATAAGATTAATCAAAGGCACTCCCCAGCCAAGTACCGCTTCTTTTTCAAGTTATTGCCAAAACCGCTCCAGCTGTTTATATCCTCACGCGATTGGCCTACCCTCTAGTAATTGGCTTGTCCAGTTTACGGAGAAACCCTAGATTGGAAAAACCTACGAGGAGATTATATTGACTTTGCCTTACCAATCATATTTCTTCAATCCCAAGGGTGGCTTGGGGCTTCCAGAGTGGATCGCAGTGTATGTGTCCGCGGTATGCTCGGATCAAGATGACTTCTTTGCACTGCGCCCTACACATGAAAAGATACCAAAGTTGGTCAGTGGGCATACACCGCAATATTGTGATGGACAAACTGTGCCAGGTATGCAGATTGAGTGCAAGTCGCGAAGGGTAGTCCGAGTTTACTATCTAAGATTGACACAATCGTAGTCAGTCTCGCGTGCGCCCACTGTGCCAGTATTTTTCCTGCTGTCCGTAGCGCTTAAGGAACACTCAGTGGGAGAACGAGGTGGGTCCTTATCGGGGACGGAGGTACCCATGTGCTGCCAGTGTACAAATGCTTGTCATTGAGAGAGTACTCATGTGCGAGACCTATTTAATAGGAGCTTGGGTAGCGTCTTGTGTCGGGGTAGAACAAGCTGGGACCAGCCCAGGTAAGAAATTGTGGATAGCAGACACCACCTTCAAGTTTCTAATCACAAAGCCAAGGAATCTATCATCGTCCACAACGTCCATCGGGGCATACCTAACTCCCTTTGGAACATATGGGTTTCCAATCTGCTCCAGATGAACTTCCTCCCCTTCGTAGTTCACCCAGAATGCTTTAAACTTCGACCCATGCGAAGATATCAGGAAATCGAGTCTTTCACCCGTGTCTCGTGTCTTGCGCTGGCAAATTGATATCAAACGACGATAGCAGTTTTCCCTGTTGGTGTCAGGCCAAGGCGCCTGGGGATGCTCGCAGGCAATGACACCCACCCAGGGTAACTGGGAGATGTCATCTCCTGCCTGCATCCCGCTGAGCAGGGCCCAGTGGCCTGAAAGACCTATTACAGATAACGGCGTGTGGCCTCCTGTTATACAGGGACCCAAGATCGAGCTTCGAAAAATATGAGGGAGCGGTTTCTATATCAAATATATCTTGCTTACTCCCATGATACGCGTCCGGTTTTTGGGTTTGAGAGGGAATGTGGCAAGATGTTGAATGCCCAGATATCGCGCGTGTGGAGGTCATTCACCACATTCTGTAACTGAACGGTACGTGGTGGATATATTTTTCGAAAAGGAATTTCTACAATGTGGTCTGGACGTGGTTTCATAAAATAGATCCTCATGGAGTCTGATCAACGTGAGCAATTGATATTCGGATAAAGTTCTGGCTACAAGAGGAAACTATTAGCGTCGACTTCCTTCAATTCATTCCATAACAGCCAGTTGACTCGTGGTTTAATTCCCCTGTATTCCCTGCAGAGAAGATCAAGTACGGTAAGTAAATGAAATGCGCAGCTAGTATTCCAGTTAGGAGGTGCTCGACATCATTCGAACATATCAATGCAAGCCTGGAACAATATCCATTTGATGCAGTATACGACTCCTAAAACTGTTAAGGTGCGAGTCAGCTTCCATCTGCCAGAACCTCTTCGCTGCCTTCTCGTATGCTAGGGGTAAGGAACCCTAGATCCACAGTGGTCATTCTCTTTTTTCCTTTCGTGTCCTCCGCATAATTCTCGTAAAAGTTTGTCTCATCTCTTCTTGACAATCCAACCCCTTCCTCCTCGTGGTCGCCATCCCCGTCGATATCACCCCGTCGACCAGGACCATCCCAGAAGTGGAAAGCTTGGCTGTGCACTCCATAGGAAGTCGGAACAACTTCCAACAAGTCCCCTCTCGCAATTTCAATTGCAGGTATCTCGCTCGCAGGCAACCCGATTAGATACGCGAGAAGACAACGAATGACAGAAGAGTGTCCGATAATCAGGAGGTCTTCCTTTTCACGTTCCAATTCAATCAAGATGGGTTCCAGGCGAACTAAACCCAAAACAGATTTTCAGAACAAAGATAGCGCAGATATATATACAAGAGGAAGTAGTATTACCAGATAAATCGTGATAGCTCTCAGCTCTGGGAGCGCGGAACGCGTATGGATCCTTGACGAATCTTGCCCACTCCTCGGGGTAGAACTTTCTCGCTTGATCGGGAGTAAGGCCGTCCCAGACCCCAGGGTTGATCTCGCACATCTGCGTTTTCTCGATCACTTTGACTTTCAAAGGCGAGCTAGCGGTGACCTTTGTTTCTGTCAGCTCCCCAGCTTCGTCGGTGGTTACCACATTCCGTGCGACCGCAGACTGAGGTGGCACAGTGAGATGAGAGGTAACAAGAGGGAGTTGCTGCGGAATTGAAGTGGAACGTGTCGGGCTCAGGAATGGCCAAGCGGTGTGGTGGGCACGACGCCGAGTTGAGGTCCATATCTAGCGAGTCTCTGTCTGAAAATCAATCCGTGAAATAGATATCGAAGGCCACGCACGACTAGGCGTCTACCATCAGGGTCGAACCCACACTGCTCGAGCGATTTGGCACGTCGCTCGACCATGAAATCTTTCAACCGCTCAGAGTATTCCCACCCCGCAGGAGAAAGGTCCGAATCGGCTTTGTAAGAGTGTTCAATCAGTGATTGTCCGGACTGTCAGGATATTATGAATCAAGTGACAGTTATGTGATACTTTGATACCCACCCGAGCAAAGTAAATCACGCGGGGTCTATTGTGGATATTCATGAGAAAGAAAACGATTCGCGACTGCTCATGGGATCAGTCATATTGAAACAACGACTTTGGATCTTCACCCACCTGCAAATAACCACGAATGTTCTGTGCGGGGATTAATTAAGTCAACCAAAATAAAAGTGCGTCAGGACGTACGTTGACCATGATCTTCTCGCCTACCTAATTTTAGCCGTGCGGGTAAGTCAAACGACGAAAGAAGATTCATATACATAGTACGCACATTTATTATACGGATAAATGGCCATGTTGTTTCTTCGACCGTCTCATACGACTTTTCGCGATCACGAATTCGTCCATAGTAATCTTCTACTGCCTTATCTGGATCCCAGCCGCGATACTACACCAAATTCAACAAAAATGTAAGCAGGAAGGGAAGGGAACTCACATCGGGAGAGGATATCTTGACGTTCCGGATATTAGTCTCTATAATCTCTTCGTTATCGCACACAGACTCTACACCGAAGTTAAATAAGCGATTGTTGCTTGACGGACATGTTGAGACATACCAAGGATGATCACATGAATTCCCTGCTTGTCGTACTTCTCTGCCAAGGCCTGCCGCGTAGTTCTGGATCCATTATTGGCATCATAAATCACGACCTGTCCACCGGCCACAAAGAAGTCCTCGATGAGCTTTTCGCAGCCATCCGACACCATCTTGCGCAATGCCATGGTCTCTGGACTCTTCTCACCTGTTGCCGGTGGCAATTCATACAGGACTCAGAAGATTGGATATATGCGCAGCGCACCTAACGTGAAGTAATCCGGGGGCAGTTTTTTGGCACCACCAAGGGTCTTCCGTCGATAGTCACCCAGGGATACGACCTGAGTCTTTACGCCCATCCATCTGAGATAACGTTCGAGTGCACGAGAAATGTGTGTTTTGCCACGAGCGGGTAAGCCAACTGTTAAAATGAGAATCTTTCCAGCATGAAACAGCAAGCCTGAAGCTGTTGTGTAGAGGGGTGCCGCCATGCTGGGATGCTTCAATTACTTTGGTTGGATATGTGTACCTCGCCTGATGTGGATTTGCACTGGTACACCACAAAGAAAGGGTCGTTACACGTTTACGCAACCACTTATCTTATCTCCCACGGCAACTAGATTACAAGCATTCTGGTGGAAAAGTGTGTCAAAAAGGGACGCAGCTATGGCAAATTCGTGACAATGCTCAGCTGAGGATTTCCCATTAGCCGACTTGAACGACTGACCTCGTCATTACTAGTGACGCGCTCTACCAACTGAGCTAAACGGGATACACTTCTGTATCGCGCCCATGTAGTCATATCCACTTGACTCAATCCGACACTACACTATAGGTACTAGACAGACAAGTATACACGAATGAAGTCAGTTATCCATTCCATGTCAGAGCTTACTGCGCTCCTCTCGCTACTGCTGCATACTGTAGCGTTGCTTGCCACCACACCACCATCCCAAGTCCCAGCACACCGTGAAATGTACCCCACACGACCTCAGGTGTAAGATTCACGCTAAAAGGTGGTCATTGGAATCACCATAGGACGACAGGTAAAAGAACACGCACGACTCAAAGAAGGGACCTAGGGTGTGAGGAATGAACCTTGGAGTCTGAAACAAAATCGTTGACACTACGCTGTGGTAAACGCAGAATCCAATTGCGAGTGCACGCTTTCCGGGAAGAAATTCTGGTGGGAAAACGTCATTCGCCTCATATCTCTTGAAGCAGCGTGCAGATGCCAATACCTGGTAAAGGATATGCCAGGAAAGCGGTAATGCAGGATCCAGTGACCAACGCGGCATACAGCTGGGCGATGTCAACAGTTATACGCGTCATGAATCTTGTAATAAGCGAACCTTCAACATGACTAGCGTGGTGTTGTTCATCTGCAGAAAGGGGAGACTCTGTGGGGACCAGAACGCCTGGAGGGCCAGCGGTGCCTCCAACGCGATATGCAGCAGGAATATAGCAGATCTAGTGAATTTTAGGCACATCATATTGATATAATGAAGCTTGACTTACAGCGGGCTACGTGCAGTGTGCGCAGACATGATGAATCTGAGAGTGACAATTAGTGGGATTTAATGACTACCACTGACAAGGTAATTGAAGTTCGTTATGTAAGCAGCTCAGGGTTGGCTTATCTTGGTGTGCCCGCATGGTTCAAAGTTACAAACCCACGACTGAGGCGGGTCTTTCCGAAGGATTTTCGCGGTCAATCACCTTTAACAAGGTCACCGATCAAAGAAATAGTCTCCAGACTCTCGTAGCCTATCTGCAAAAGGATTATATTCCCCCCATCAAAGGATAGGCTACACACCTGACTTATGAGTAGTTTGACCGGCCGGTAGTCCACTCAATTACACCTTTTGTTTATCAAGAATAATATACATGTTTTGGTAGGAGAAGTAGTTAGCATAGAACAGCAGCCTGCCCTTCACTCTTCGGCATCGTCCGCATCATCCCCCTCCGCAACGGCACCCAGTGATGAATGGCGGAAAGTCGAATAAGCTTCAACAGCATCGAGATCCTGTTCTAGATCTATATGCTCCCCTCCAGCTGCATCGCCAGCAATGACACGCAGTCTCAGCACCTCTCTCCTCAGATTCTCGATTTCACTATCTCGACGCTCTACCCGACCCTTGAGCGTTCGAATAAATTCGTTCCCGCATCTGAGCAGCTGCAGCTTGCTGACACCTTTATTTGGACCATCCCCACCAGCTTTTGGTGGGCCTCTGGGTGGTAAAGCTCCCGGAAGGATCGGTTCATCAGGGAAGTTTTCATCAGAAGGTAGCGGAACTGGTGGGAGCAAAACGCGCAAATCGTCATATGCAGTCTTCAGAGAATCACGACGTTTTTGTTCGGCGTCCTTGTGCGACTTGCGATTAGGAATAGGAGGTGATTGTGCAGAAGAACCTGCATTTACAGATGATGGCATACCAGCTGTTAATACAAACAGGAGTTCACACCAAACATTTCAATATTATTTGGAACAATAGCGCACCGGGTAAAATCGGCTTAGGTCCAGGACTGATGAGCGGCAATGCGCCCTTCTTGAATCCTTTGGTTGGTGCACTGCTATCAGGCGCTATCCTCGCCCTAGCGGGTTCTTTCGCTCTATCAGCTTTTTGAGATGTAGGTGATGTAGTAGTAGTGAGGCTACTGCTAATACCCAGACGGCCAAGATTCATTATGCTTGCGGGAGTGACCGGAGTTATTGGCGATGTCGCTTCATAATTGCTTGGTACCGAAGAATTGGGAGGGGATTGGCGAGGTCCCGGGGGTGCGGGAGGCGGCATCGACAAGTCAACAGGTGACGGCGAGTCCGTCTCCATGATAATGCTATCCCTGCGGGACCTTGTAGAGCGCAGAAGAGGGGTATTTGTCGCGCTCTTGGCATACCTTATAGACTGCTTCACTGTTGACGCCGGAGAAGTCGTGGGAGGTCCCCGCTTTCGTACCGCACGCGCCGCATCTTCTGCACTTGGTGATATTGTGCGCTTATTTGGGGGACGTTGGTGATGGTATGCCTCAAGCCAGGGGCTGGTCAACGGAGAAATGTCAATATCAAGGTCTGGAGGCGGCATGGCAGGGCTTGTGTGATGAAAGACTATGTTTGCAGGTGCAGAGCTAGAACCTGGATGGCGCGTATCGCGAAGATATTGCGGGGAGAGGGAAGCATCATGGGGAGAGGGAAGGGAAACAGGGTCAAGCGGATGAGATGAGTACACGTCCTGAGGATTGGGGTATTGTGAGCCAATACGGCTGAGGAACTCCGGGTTAGGCAAAGGGCGGAGCTCCGTAGAAGAGACTACGATGGCGATGAGGATCAATTCGAAGGTAAACCAAAGGAATCTCACCTGGAGTCGGAAGGCCACTAAACGATGCTATCTGATCCCTTGCGGGCTCGACGCTGGTATCATGCGTATTCACAGTTGACTGCCCACTGATAAGGGCAAGCTAATAGAGATCATACTTCAGTACGATGTTCAAATCACACTGTTGTGCATTTGCGCCAGACAAGGTAGGAGAGCGTGACGGAGTAGGGGTGCTAACTCACCTGCTGCTGAAAAATTTGATTCTGAATTTGATTTTGAAGCTGCTGCAGCTGGTGCAGCTGAGTAAGCTTGTACTGTTGTTCAAAAATGACTTGCGGTGTAAGGCTCGTGGAACTGGGCAAGGCCGGAAGTGGCATGCTCTCCATGCCCTGCATGGACATGAGATTGCTCATAGTCCATGAGATCTAATTGTTGATTGAAAGGAGGGGAGTTGGCGGTTCCGGTAAAGTTGAGCATCCCGGAATTCGAACGTTGACCGTGCACAGCAGCTGTGTTCATAGCTTCGTTCTGCTGAGAGTCATGGCCTCGTTGTTGGTCGGAGGAAGATTCCGGAAACAGAAAGGACAAGAAGTCCTTTTGGAGGTTCAAGTTGCTTTCTTGGCCGCGACTTGAGTCCATTTTCCAGTCTATACCAAAAACCAAAGGGTTTTCAGGATCGTCCGCTGTCACAGAAGGGAAAGCAAGAAAACGGCAAATTTAGGAACAGCGTTGTCAATTTCCAGGGACCCTCAGCTAGCTGGGAGGAAGACGAATAAAAAACGGAAAATCTAATCTTTCAATCACACATTGACGACCCCCCATCAAGTCTATTGTCGTGCTACGCTAACCCCTCCATATACAGCATTATGTAATACATTTTATTGACGACTCGCGTTCTTTGTCGACGCGACTGACCTTCAAGTCGCCTCCACCTAGTTTGCTATCAACTTATCACTAAGTTTTTGAACACTATGTCTGCACGAGACCGTCCTCAAGCGCGTATTACTTCTTACCATGGCGCAAAGCGGAATCTTCTTGGAAACCAAGCTGGAAATGTGCCACCTGCATGGCGGGACAGCAAGGCCAAACAGAAAGAACAAGGAAGCAAGATTTTGCTCAGTAGGCTCCCTGTAGATGTTGGAGAAACAGAAGTCGAAGTGCGTGGTTATCCCAATGTCCACCTGAAAGGCACAGGACCACAAGCCACTGTTCATAGGAACTGTTCAAGAAGACCATAGGTCCTTTGAAAGAGTGTTTTGTGATATACAACACACAAGGGCGCTCGAAAGGGATGGCGGTCATAACGTTTCAGCACCCAGGAGATGCAGCCGCAGCTCGTGAGAAATATGATGGTAAACTCATCGACGGCAGTAAGCTATTTAAACTCGCTCTTCTTCTCCATTCGGCCCGTTTATGTGGGTTTTGTGCCTAGGACGTCCAATAAAGATCGAAATAATTGTTGATTCGGATGATGCCGTAGGATCTACACGATCTACACCTATGTCTGTAGTTCCTTCGCTGCTAGGACGCATCGAGAAATTCGCGGATACTCCTAATAGTGGCCCCCTTACTCCTCAGAACCAAGTACTGAACACAAACGTTTCGCCCGTGTAAGATATCTTTTGTTAACTGTTTTCTTAAATTTACTGACCGAATCTGATTTTCCAGCCCCCCTCGAAAACTTGTGGTATCACCCCGCACTGTTCAGACTGCTGGAACAAAAGCCGTGTCGAGGCGCCGCAAGAAAGGCCCACGACGCATAAATAAGTCAAATTTTTCCAAAAAGTCACTTGCTGAACTGGACCAGGATATGGAGGAATATAGAGCTGCCGCTGCATAAAGAAGAGCGGTGACAGTAGTTCATACGTCTTCCCCTGGGAAGTCTGGGCGAGCATATCGCCGATTCATCCACCTATATTGTACAACACGTCATTCGTTTGAGAATAGGACTATAACGAGATAATTTAATTGGTGTCCTCCTGACGTCCAATTTTTGTGAGCAAACCTGTTTGAAATATTAGACACCCATTTAGATCAACAATCCTGTCCGGCCATGGCTCTACCTGTCCTGTGCACCTGTGTGGAAAAGAACTTCGAGAGATCCTACACTACGGACCTCCTAGCCTTTTCCTACCTCAGTTTTGTTGGATTTTACGACTTGCGGTCTAAATACACACATCGGGAAGGTGGTTGCACTTGTTTTGACGTACGTATTTGAAGTTAACCCATTTGTATATTCCTTCGTGAAAGTGGTGAAGACCATGATCTGTGTTTCCCGTAAAGGTTAAACCCCCTCGGAGCTCACAGCATCCGCTATCGGGTTTCCTGATGGGAGGTTATGTCGCGCCCCATGTGTTACCTAGAAGTAATATTAATGTGTCTTCGCACAGCATACCGGAAGGTCCCGTTAAAATACAATACACTGCGGTACTTACAAAGTAACAAAAACCCAGCCACAGCGCAGCCAGATGTCGCCTTTCCAACACGCAGACATCTGCCCTGAGAAGACTCATGTGAGCCAAGGGGACGCATCCCTGGATAGTGATGTGTGTAATCAAAAAATTAAGGAAGCAGTACTACATTGAAACCGAGATCTTTACTGGGTCTGTACTCGGACAAATATTGTAATCCAAAGATGAATGGGAGCGTACTCGGTAACAACGTCCGGCATTTTGCTGGCAGCGCCGGGCACCAAGAAGCAACGAGCGGGGATGTGTTTCTATCCCGCCGTATTATCGCCATCGCCCCTAAACTCGAATCAATTCGTAATCTGTCAAGAAACGTCAGTGGATGTCGATAAAGAAGAGTTAAGTGCAAAAGCGGTCGAGACTCGTGACGAGAACGCATCACGTTGTCTCGAAGTGTTACAACCCGGAGCGGTCGTTATGCAACAACTCGCATATTCTGGGGCCAATAACGTTCTGTCGAAATCAAGGCAGGGACAAATAAAAGGTGAGCCGGGTGTTGTCTTGTGACTCAACCGTTCAATGTCCTTTATCATCGCTAAGAGTTTTTTAAGGGTTTAACAGACCAAGGACTAGTGATATCTGTCGCATAAATTTCCTGCTTGATTGGCCGCAGGGAGGGGCTTAATCAAACTACTGAAAAAAGCATGTTGTTTTGCAGGGTATCACCTACGAGAGTGAACAGTACTTGTTTTTTTAATAAAAGATTTGACCTGCACCATTGTGTTCCCAATTCTTCTACAACATGACAGCCACACGCTAGCCTCGAGGCTGTGATTGGCGTCTTCCAGGAACTGTCTATTGAATTTAGTGAATATGACTGAAGCGACTTACGTTCTCCAAAATGAAAGTCTACGTTCATTCACGTGTACCTGCTCCACTATGACGAACAAAGAGAGATACTTAGGTATTAGGCCTCGTTGTGCCCCATAGGGAAACACATCGTCGCGGAGTGATGGATTCTCCAACCACGCGCCATAGGCGTGTGTTAGTGCGTGATTTACGGTGGTAAAGAAGACCTACTGAAACCTACGAAGTAGGACAGATCTAGAGCTAGTGCGTAAATTATCGACCGTCTTAATGATTCAATTAAAAGGCGCGCTCGATAGCCACGGCATGCCGCAATAACGCCATGAGGCCCATCCGTTTGTCGTGGAAGATGCGCGGGAGAGACTCGGGATCTGGAAGACCTTCTTTGTTCTTCGGGACTTGAATAAACGGTGAGTCCCCGGTGCGGCAAGCCGCAGGGATATTTTTACTGGCCATGGACCACTATCAAGAATCAAGATGCTGTGGAGTCTGTTAGAAAAATCAGCAACATCCAGGGAATGTTAATTTCATTTGATTGCGATGGATAAGAGTATTGTGACCAATCTTACTAAGTTCACAATAGAGCAAGATTAGAAACAAGGCGGGAGCGCAGTTCCTGGAATGTTCCCAGACCATATCAGCGTTGGACCAAAAACGTGCGAGGCTGCACAGCAGCTGCCACATCAGGCTGTTTGGTCAAGCTCAAGAGGGGAAATGATTTAGATCTTTTGTTTGGATCACTGACCTGGCGCAGGCCAGTGACCAGGATCGTACAGAATGATCATTTTTTCTAGGGACTTCCAAGGAAGCGTGGAAGGTTCCGTGATTGATATGGTTGTGGTGTGGAAGAATCAACGATGATTTGTTTGTGGGTGCTTATCCTTTTGCCGTAAGTGTACAACAAGCAATGAGAATTACTTTAAAACACGACTCCACTGCGCTTTTCTTTTATACCTCCCCCTACTCCATGCCCCTCTCAACAACAATTCGTTTGGTGCCTCACCACCAACCAATGTTTCTGGCTCATAAGCGGCAACGCCGCACCGCTACTAGTGTCCTCGCTGGCGATTTCGATCTTCGACCTCCTCGGGATGTGCTGACTAGCCTACTCAACGGCGTGGCACCTTACAAAGAAGTGGAGAAAGAGGAAGAGACGCGTAGAACAAAAAAGAAAGAGAGAAGGGAACGTCTGAAGGAAAAACAAAGGACAAAAACCATATCCAAGGTTCCAGAGAAATCTATCAAAGTGGAGAGTGCCACTGCACCTCCCCCTGCGCCCATCGTACCTATCCAATCAATCAGTGCCCCCGTCGTGCAGCCCTCCTCTTTCTGGCGCGCCCGCGGGACGAGTCACCGACCAACTATACACATTGCGACCATGCAGCGCTCTGTATCCGTTACACCGCCCCCAATGGCGTCTTCCCCACAGTCTACCCCCGGACCTTCAATTTCTTCGGCTACATCCCGTACATCATCAAAGCGCCCTCGCACACCCGCGGATGACTATCCCGATTCTGAGACCTTGATTCATTATAGAAGCGCTCCACAACCACGAAAGAAAAGAATCGCAGTGAAGAAGGGCTGGAAGGGTTGGGTGGAGGGTTCGCCACCGCCGTCCGAGAAGCTCATCAATCTAGATGCAGTTCCGGTGCTACAGGAGAGACGCACGCGCAGTGGCAAAAGTTTCGACGCAATAGGTGTTGGAAAGGATGGTTGGGTATAAATGGTCTGGTATTTTCACCGCCTTCCCTGCCGCTGTAAAATATGATCTGATGGACGTTTTACAGCTCCTTACACATAGCACCATATCCCCGCCCCTCTCATCGCGATGCCCTTTGGAATCACACACATACCAGCCCACGAGTCGGACGAAATTCGTCCGAACTGAAACTTACCCCCTTTGGAATACTCCCGTCATCATATTCCCTCTGGTCAACTTATTTCCTACACCTCTATCTCGCTCATCTCAATAACTACAGCTACAGTATATGCACACATCAATTTTTGTTTTAGTTCTGTATTTGTTGTACCCCTGGTTTTAACATCAAATCTTGTCGTCTCCCCTTACTTCGTCGGGTGTCAAAGTGTCGGCTTTCTTTATCTACCAGCCTTTCTCAGTCCTCTTTGCTAAATATGTGTATGTATGGTGACCGATTTTGATATCGGCCGATGAACGAAATTCCTAGTAACGTGGAATTGTGCTTTTATAGTACACAGCTTATGGGCAGATTAATATCCACCGCTTGAACAGATGCGACTCTGCAAGGAACGCCGATGCCCTGTCCGGTTCAAACCGGGTCTCCCTACGATCGCTGAAGTTTCGTCTATATTTGCGCTCACGAGTCATAGTGATTGATCGTGCCGAGATGCCGGAGGCTTTAGAATTCAACAAAGCCAAACACAAATCCATGCTCATTCTAGTATGTAGTGTATGATGTACTACCTCAGTAATCCTTTGTCACAAACCAACACCACACAACCAGAAGATCACGACAGTTGGTTCAATAAATTAGCTCTTATTATAGGCATCACGGATCTTGTTTGTCCTGCATTTCACTTGTTTCAGGTTGGAGCGGGGCCCATTTCTCTCCGTTTTCCCGGACCAAACTTTGGTCGGAAGCCGCATCAACCCGTTTCGCTACCGAACGAATTCACAGTCTTCTATCTAATCAACGACTAGCTTACTATGATGTATGCCATGTCATTTCCTGCATTGCCATCCCCACCATCATGGTTCCCTGGACACATGAACCGATTTACGAAGCAGCTTCCTGCGCTACTGTCCCGTACAGATGTTGTCCTGGAGCTCAGAGACTCCCGTCTGCCTCTTACTAGCATTAACAATAACTTAGAAGGTAAGCCTATCTCCTCCGGTCTGCCCATTATTCGCTCCCGGTGCGTAGCCGTTTTGAGAAAGAAAACCATCATCTTGGTCTAGCTCCAGTTCCACCCTATAATTGCTTCCGCTGTCACCTATGTGACTATTCTCCTTCATTCTTGTTCCGTTCTGGAGTCAGGCTATTTTACAACGGTCACATTTTTCGGCCCTGACATTCTATTTTTGACAGGTGCTATCAACAAATGGAGGGCCGAGCGGGGACATCACACCCACGTCACTCCCCTTTCCTCCACTACATCTAGGATTTTGTCCCTAGGATATGGTGGCCCAATTTGCGAGCGCATCGTGGTCTTAAACAAGCGCGACTTCGTCCCTGAATGGGGTGTTGAGGTAATTCCTTGCCTCCTCTGTTCATCATGCTGCCTCATTCCCCCTTAATGTAGCCCTTTAAGAAAGCCATGAAGGCAAAATTTCCTGATCAAACGGTGCATTTTGCTTCTTGTAACAAACCACGAGACATAAGATCCCTGAGCGAGATGCTCGTAAGTATGTCGCTGATTTCCTCGACATGTCTACCATGTTTTTTCTTGGCATAATGGAACTGAAAACAAATGTAGATATAGCAAAGAGGAACCCTCACGCAACTGAGATGAATGTCCTGGTGGTTGGCATGCCTAATGTTGGCAAATCAACATTGTTGAATTCCCTTCGTCATATGGGTATTCCGGGTCGTGAGTTTAAATCATTCATTGCCCCCAAAAATGAGTTAAGCACATGCCCGCAGGGACGCCAAAGGCACTACAGACATCTGCACAGCCTGGTCATACACGCGCTATCTCGACCCGCCTTAAGCTCTCAGAAGACCCGCTCGTATATTCATACGACTCGCCTGGTGTAATGTTACCATTTCTTGGGAGAGGTAATCGAGGTGCAGAGCGAGGTGTCAAGCTTGCTCTCATAGGTAAAATGGATTTTATCACTGCTACACTTGGGCTGAAATATATTTCACCGCAGCCGGCATCAAAGAGAGTTTATACGACATCGAAGCGCTTGTTGCATACTTGCTGTATAGACTGAACGTGTTAAATCCTGTTTGTGCGTCTGCTCTGCTGTACTATCACTGCCTTGTGGTTCTCACACAATAGATATATAGCGCCAGCATATTTGACAGTCCTCCCGCCTGGTTCACGTCCATTTACAGATGCCGGAGATTTTTTGGAGCAACTTGCCATACGGCTTAATATGTTGTTACGAGGGGGCGAGAAGGATACTATGAGAGCAGCAAAGTGGTTCGTAGAATGGTGGCGAAACGAGGGCGGTCTTGTATCTGCTTCTGTCCCAGAAAATCTTCCGACGGGGTCGGATGGAGCCCGTGCACCGTTACTGCGACGTGGATGGGGTTTCGATTTCGAATGGACGGTGGACGCGTCTATGGATTCTACCGGCGGAGATTTTGAATCGGCGGTGCAGTTAAAAATGGAAGAGTGCATAGATGAATCGATGAGGGCAGCGAGCGAGGACGAGCGGTCAGGAGTCGGGATTAGTACAACCCAAGAGAGGAAACGTAGCTGGCAGGAGAAGCAGTCCATGCGTGCTGCAAAATCCAAAGCGAAGTTTGCTGCACGTAAAACTGCATAATTATCCACGGTGTTTTCTACGGCACCCTGCATTAGCGGTTTATTTGTAGCCATATATTGCATTTAGCTGCGCGCAATGACAACGCATCTAATGCGCCCTGTGAAATCTCACTGGTAGACACGTTGCCGCGGTGATCCGGTGGTCCGGAACGCAAAAATGGGCATACAATGGTGATATTATCTACATGTACAACCACAGCGTGACAAGTATGTGTATTCCTAGAAGTCCAGATAATCCTTTCCCGTTCCCCAGCTCTGCGCACCTGCGCCCGTCGTGCCATATGGGTCCTCTGGCACATTACCCTCAGTCGTCTTGAAAGAGAACTCTCGCTTGAACTTTGCCTCGAGTGAGGATATTGTGGCGATGAGCTTAGTGCAGGCTTGCTCGAGGACAGCTTGCGGCGTCATGGTCCCATCCGTCTGTATTTTCAACAGGAAATAGGGATGCAATGGATGAGGAACTTTGTATCCGGCAAAGAGCACTTGAGGCATCGAAAGAACTTGTCTGGAAGACGATTCACACACTCCAGGAGGTAGAACACGGGTGCTTAGTAGAGACGTACGCGCGAATCATGTTACTCAACGTGTGGTCTTGCTTCACTATCTTGAAAGTGGCTGCATTGGGTATTTTGGTGTCTTCTGTGACTTCGACGCTGTGACCCATCTGTCAAGCGTCTACTTTAAGATGCAATTGCAGAAACGCACGGTTTCTCGCCATCTTCGAGGACAAAGAGCTCAAATCTGTTTGGCGCGTTCATAACTGCTGTAAATGAGTACCATGGAGACCTGTATGAGCTCACAATGGCGAGGAAGGGACACGGTGGTCACAAACATCGTTCAATTCAACACAGTACGCGATGTCAATTATCACGTAAAGCCCCGCTTTTTCTCCTATGCTCGCACCTACTATCACTGTCTTTGCCAGAAAAGATCTGCGCCAGGAGTTGTCAGAACCTCGAAACAGGCATATAATAACAAACAAAAAGTATCAGAAAAACAAATTGTGTTCACGGAAAAAATTCTCAGAAAACCTCCTCCTAATGCCATCATTTATGTGCTAATTGATGATGAAACTCACCTCAGGATATGCTACAATGAAAAGATTGTAGTCAGTGGAGGTGCTACAGGTAGGGGTTTGGCGCAAAGCCGACTTTTAAAACTCCGCTACAACTGCCGACAGTTCTGCATCGAGAAACTTAGTAGCAAGGTCACGACATCAACACTCGCGCCTCAAGGTCAGTTCATGCTCGTTTACTACGCCCCGTTTATCCAGCAGGAGATTATACGCTATCGGAGCTGTCGAATGGAGGTGTTGTGATGTTGAAAGATGTTATCCTGCTGCTGGATGGATGGGGCCCGACTTGGATGCATCAGATTATTGATATCAGATGCTTGGTTTTGCAGAAAATGCCGACCCACCTCTCGAAGACTCGCAAGCACCGTGGCCACGTCTCGGCTGGTCACGGTCGTGTTGGAAAGCACCGTAAACATCCCGGAGGTCGCGGTCTCGCTGGTGGTCAGCACCACCACCGGTGTGTTTGATTTGGTATCAAGCTCTTTGCAGCGAATTAAACTTGATCACTCTCAGCACCAACTTTGATAAGTACCATCCTGGTTACTTTGGTAAAGTCGGTATGCGCCACTACCACTTGACCCGCAACGCACATTGGCGGCCTATCATTAACGTTGATAAACTATGGACACTTGTACCCGAAGCGGAAAAGCAAGGGTTAACGGAGGACTCTGAGATTGTTCCTGTCATTGACACCCTCCAACATGGCTACGGAAAGGTGCTTGGGAATGGACAGTAAGTTGTGATCTACTTTCATCTCGTATGCATTCTAACTTTGAAACAGACTGCCCAAACTTCCTTTTATCGTTAAGGCACGTTTTGTTTCGCAGAAAGCAGAGTATGTTGAATAGATCCTCTTATTCCTGAGAGTATACTCACGCTGTGCACAGAGCTAAAATTAAGGAGGCTGGTGGTGTTGTGTCGCTAGTGGCATAATAGACTCCGAGTCCCATCGTCATTGTTTTTTTTCTTTTACCTATCACACACCATGATACTTATGACATGCTGCAATAAGACTGTCCATGCCTGAAACATGATAATTGAAACGTGAATTCGTGAACATCGAAACTAAAGTTTCAAAGGAGCAGACTGATTTAGAAGGTTTGTTTGATCAATATATAGGTCGGCAGGGGCATCTTCCCACAAGTCCGTGAGCACTGGTAATACATAACTACTAGATCTGCTGCGCTTCTTCATCCTGACCCACGAGGATGGCTTCCATCTCCACTTGGTGTAAGAATCAGAACCTGCTCTTCCGTTTCTTCCAGTGTTAATCATACAGCGACTTGTAGATCACAATCAATATTCAACTTGGAATCGCACTCGTCGTCTTCAGGCTACTCCTTTCCTAGCTCGCACCGATACCCACACATCTCGTACTGCTACTTCCATGGCTCGCACAAATACACAAGATGCCGTCATCATCAACATGGATGATACTTCATCCAAGAAAGAGAAGAAACAGGAGACCCTTTTCGGGCCTAACATTGGCGTTGTCGGCTCTACGCCCCAGTGGGCTCAATCCTTGGGACAAAAGGCTCCTGCAGATAATGTCTCTTCAAACGTTATCCAGAACTGGATTACAAGGAGCAAAGAGGTGCTTCAAGCATCGTCTGATGTCCTGTCCTGTGTACTGACGACTTACGCACAGCCTTCACAACCGACGACTACCCTCCAAGCTTTGGTCAATCTCAAGCGGCCCACACTCCGCTTATGCCCTTTGACCATCTCATCGGGAGATGATTCGGACCAAGTTGATTCTCACCATAACCATGGTTTGGAATTCGAATACGATTGCGACGCAGCCAAGTGTCGCATAAACGTCAGTGTGGTGCTTCCTGCAGATCACCCCTATGCAGAGACCATAGATAGCTCAGGCTATTCGTGCATCTCCGTTTTCGAATCCATCGTTGACGGTGGTTTTGGTAAAGTACTGCATCTAGATGAAGGTGCAACCCTCGAACTAGGAAGGTTTGAGCACAAGCATACCGAAGCAGAGACTGCCTCTTCCCAGATTACCGGAGTTCCTGAGTCGTCTCGAACAGCAGATAGCGTTGACTCCTCGGCTCCCGCTAGCAGCAGGAATGGTCGTGTCCGGAAACGCTTTACAGGATTCAATTTCCGGAAGCGTGCCGCTAACACGTCTGTATCAGGACCTGCTCTCGCTGTCGTTGATGCAGAAGCAGCTGCACCCACGGTTGAAGGAAATGAAGAGAAAGAGGACAAAGAAGAGGTGAAGGATGGTGTTCGAGCCACTATCCGGTTATCAGCGTTGGACGAGGACGGTACCGACCTGTCTGTAGTCAACGAGCAGATAACTTACCTCCATGTCATCCGTTTTGGCACTGCACCCGATGATGAGAAAGAAGACACCAGACCTTGGGTCGTCAAAGTTGTGAAACGTGAAGCCACAGTGCGTTTCGTATCTGATTACCTTGTGCTTTTTATGTCATGATTCGTAGATTGGACCTCACACGTTCCACTTGCACGAGATCTTTGGTCTTTCTTCTCAGTCTACCTCACCCTCTCAACCACAGGCAGCTTCTCCTGCAACGGGTGCACATACTTACCCGCCCACGTCTGCATCCACTGCGCCTATGCACGAGGATGAACCTTCATCCGAGTGCTTACTATGCCTTTCTTCTCCGCGTGAGGTCATCCTACTGCCTTGCCGCCACCTCGTCGCATGCAAGGAATGTGCCATCAATATGGTCGAATTTGGGGCAGGCGGCAACATCATCCACACCGAAGAAACAACAACCGCATCTGCGGGTGGTGAAGCTTCAGCTGCAGAAGCCTCAGCTCCAGTACCCGCTCCAGTACCCGCCACGATCGCTCAGAACATACGGAGAAAGCGAAAAGCAAAAGGCTGGTTCTGCCCCGTCTGCCGTCGACGTAAGCTACCTTTATCTTGCTTACGTCTTGCCTGACATATTATGCACGTATCTAGCTTACACCTCGCTTTTACGGATTTCAACGTCACCTCCCACGAAGGATATTTCAGACGATGAACATCGTGTGTCCATCGATGAGCATGGGCATGAGGATGATGAACACGAGCACGAACATGAGCATGATGACGAACATGACGACCACCCTCTGGAAACTGCGCCGCCGGCACCTGGGAGTATGTTTAATAGTATCCGTTCAAGCCTTATGCGTCTGAGTGTTGCACGTTCTGACGGCGGGCATGCCACCGAGGCCTTAGAAAGCGAGCACCCCGCAGAGGTGCCTGCCTCAGTTGTTTAGTCCCACAGCCCGTGCAGTGTTGTATGTGATGCGCAGGCTGATCTAAGACTTTATATGATTTAGGCGTGTTTGTGGTTGGCTGGCTGTCTTCGAACACTTATTATTTTGTTTTCACTCTGATTACTCGTATAGTTTATGTGTAGTTTCATTTCACTGAGGATCTTTTTTGTACCGATACCGTATTCTAACTTATCGGATGTAAAATGTTATGGCTTGTACACGAATCGTCTGATATTCTCGTCGAGTAAGGATAGGGGTGACATAGTGTGTATATCTCGCTGTGTCATACCGCAACCCTCTCTATAAACGCCCCAGTCCCAGCAACAGGTGACTGCAAAGCATCCAACGCCCACTCCTCTCTCAACCACCTACACACCATCCTAAAACTAGACACCGACCCCTTTTCCTGCACAAGCAGGATCGCGCACGTAAACCCGCTCCCTAACGACGGCTTCCCAAATCCATATCGAAACGTAGGCGACATTGGTCCTGAAGCATGATACATGGGCAATCGTGGACTAGCAGGGGTGGGAGACTGTGGAGACGAGGACGAAGACGATGAGGAGAACTCAATACGGAACCGAACTTGCTTTTGTATGACCGATCCTGACATCGTGTCGATAAGCTCGTTCATACGGCATCGGAGAATCCCGTGCCCATCCGTCTCCTCAAGGCCGACGATGACGCCAAAGTGCTCGAGAATGCGAACGACCTCGTTGCGCGTGGCATACACCGTGTCCGTCGAACAGAGTACGTATGTGTGTGCCTTCCAGTTGAACAGGTTGGAGAACCAGCCTTTGACTTCGCCAACGGGGGAGGCAAGGATAGAGGGCATGACGGGTGAGGGGATCTGGAGTGGTGAGCCAAGGATGAAACGCTTGGATGGGTGAACTTGTGGATGCAGATCAAGCGCGGGGGCTGCTAAGATGTTAATATTTGGAGGACAACCGAGACAAAGAAAACCCTTACGTCGTGCCTTTTTGTCCTTTTCTTTCACGACCTCACGAGCACCATAGATACTGTTACGCAACTCGCGACCGACGCGTCCCTCATTGGACCTACCACCAAACAGCCCACCACGTGCCTGCATGATATCGCCGCCGTAAGGTTGTCGGAAGTCCTGATGGTTGTGGTTCTCCTTATTAGCTCCGCTTTGGTCATGCTCATAATCGACCGCAGGGCCATTCAACGGAGCATATCCATGACGGTTCACAAATGTCTTGCTGTACCCTTGAGTCGGAGAATGGAAAGCCTGCTCCTGATTGTGTCTCTGCGTCACGGTATGCCATGCAGAAAGAACGTTCGCCCAATCCGGATCAGAGCCCGTCGTAGGCTGCATATCGACTTCTATTGAGTTTGCTGATACTCGTTCGTCTACAACAGCGGAGACTGGAACAGGAGCTCGGATAACACAAGGGTTGAGGGCGGGGTGTGCAGCAGCACCAGGAAAGCGAGACCCCATTGGCGGTGTGCTTGGAACAGTTAAGGGCTGGAACATTTGCTGGTTGTGAGCGTGATAATTGTGCTGATCCTGATTCGCTCGAGGATAAAGAAGGGATACGGTTGATGCACGCGTCCTGTATTGGGGCTCGGGGTGGGCATTCACAGGATCAGCCATGGCGTGACCAACTTTCATACTCTTATGACGTGCGGGGGCCTCACGGACTGGGGAGGACATAGGTCGGACACGAGGTGGCCTGGGTCCAATCGGGGACGGCGGTCGGGCTCGCGAAGCTCCATCAACGAAGGGAGACGACACAATAGGTTGTTGGGCCGACGATGTGCAGGACGGAGGTGGGGGTGCATCCCGAATACTCTGCAGATGTGAAGAATGCGCGTCTGCGTCGACGCATCTCTTTGGAGGGGGGGACATGTACTGTTTTGTAATAACCTTCATGCCGGGAGACACCGGCGTATCGCCTACATCGAGAATAATACCATAATCTTTCAAAGTTTGCTCGCGGTAGTGTTGCAACAAGAAGTAGAATGCCTTGGCCAATGTGCCTTCGCCTGGTGAGCTCAAGAGGTCAGCTTTGATCATTTCGATGTCGCCATGTCTCCCCCAGATGACGCGAAGAGATTCCAAAAGATCAGGGTCGATAAGCGCCGCTGAGGGGAGAGGAAGAGCTAATTCGACGACAGAGGGAGCTGGCACATAGACAATACCGGGAGTTGGTTTGTTGAACCAAGGGTGGGCCATGATCTCTGGAATCTGCGAGCGTTTGATAATTTTGGAAATAACAAAGAACTGTCACTTACCGTGATTCGACGGCTGACGTCCACTACCAGCATGCGAGTTAAGAGGTCTTTTGCCTGAGGATCAATGTAGGCTGGAACATCGTACTTGCCCGCCTTAACTTTAGAAAGAAGAACCCTGACATTTTTGTCGTCGAATGGAAGCCTGCCGGTAAGTAACGCAAAGAGGATAACGCCGCAGCTCCAGATATCGGTGGCATTGCCTCTGTATTTCAGACCGTTGACAATCTCGGGGCTTGCGTAGTGAGGACTTCCACAACTAGTCTCGAGCTGTAGGGCAGGAGGGGCAAAGGCAGCCATGCCCCAATCGGCTAGTTTAATGAGCGGTGGTTTTAGTGAGTGAATCAAAATATTTTCGGGCTTAAGATCACGGTGAATGATAGAGAAAGTGTGAGCGTAGTTAAGTCCATAGACGATTTGCTTGAAAAAGGAGAGAGCCTCTAGAGTAGGGAGCCTTCCGCGGTTGACAAGAAAGTCGAAGAGCTCGCCACCTTCTACGTACTCGAGGACGAGGTAAAGTTCCTTCTCGCCTTCGAATACATCATAGATACGAAGGATGTTTGGGTGGTTCATGAGCTTCATCATGATAATTTCTCTGTCGATACCCAACCGTTGCTTTTCTGATTTTGCTTGCTGTGTGGCAAGGGAAGAACGGGAGCTGACTAGTGGTTGAAGGGGGAGGATTTTGACGGCGGCGAGTTGGCCGGTCCGACGGTGCTTTGCTATGCGAACGCGACCGCTTGCACCTTTACCGACGCACTCGCCGATGATCCACTGACCGATATACCTCGGATCTTCAGGAAACTCGAAGGCGCCGTGACCCGCGGCAGCCTTTTCTTTCTGCCAGCGAGTTCCTAGATGAGCGGCATACTTGATGGGGGGTGCACGAGGGGGTTGTTCGACTATCGAAGTCATTATGATAGGTTTCCTAAGGATTAATATGCTTTAAAGATATACAGATGACTTGTGGTGTGTAGAATGGTAGTGTGTGGATGAGAGAAAGTAAGAAGTGCGTCGATCTCGAGAAGGTGATGCGTGGGAATCAATGTTCCTTGCCATGAATCATAATTTATACAGCGAGCGCTTATATTGTTGTTACGACAGGCTGTGGCGTGTCGGACTCTCCACACCGCTTCCGCTAAAATACGCTCTCCATCCACCGTTGCAAGGCCTTTTGACCTCTGCGAATGAGCCTAGCAGTCTCTCAAAATCTGATAACAGATTCTTGAGGTCTCATCTGACGACTTGGTCACGACGTCGACAATGCACCGATATCTACTTCTATCACAACTAGCTCTCTTTTTATTCCCTCTTGTCTCCAGTTACACTTGGTCCTTCACTACCACACCCCAGCAATGTGCCACCTTGTCCTTGCAGATATCTGGCTCTGGCTCTCCTCCATACAGCGTTTTAGTTATTCCATATGGTCCAACACCTCTCCCAAACAACACGGAGGTCCGCACCATCGTGTATCAACAGTTTGATGGCAGTTCCACTACCACCAGCTTCCAGCTCAAATACCCGTCCACATCCCAGTTCGTCGCCGTAGTGAGCATCTTCGCTTGCGATACCTCTCGTGTATAAGCTCACAAGTATGTAGGTCAGCGATAGCACTGGTTTTGGATCTGGTGGAACTAGTGTTGCTGCTTCAGTGATGAGCAGTAGCGACAGCAGCTGCTTTAACATATCTACAACCGTCATGCCATATTTCCCATTCAACATATACCCTACCAACCAGGTCGTACAATGCAATGCAAGTAGATTGTGGTGGGATCCTACACAAGTCGAAGGGTACGCTTTTATTTGCCTTATACCAATCTTCTTTAAATAACATGCTCCAACAGCACTCCATCCTTCCAGGGTGTCATCCCTGGCGGACAATCCTTCTCAATTCCCGAAGGTCAGATAACACAGGTATCTAACGAGGGCACTGGGTTCAACTGGATACCCTCCGTCCGCGAAGGCACTACCCTCATGATAATTGCCGGAGATGATCGTGGGCTTGGTACAGGAGGAAGCGGAACGTATACCGTCGCACAAGGCATATATCCAAACAGCTCATGTTTGACCACCACCTCGCCGTCATCCACTATCGGTTCTCCCGCAGGTGGTACATACCCAACTAACGCCAGCGGTGCAGAAACAACTGGTGGTACTACTAGCAGCAGGTAGGCAATGTTGTTCACCACCGGACAGCTATTTTTAACCATCTCCACGACAGCTCAACCAATGTCGGCGCAATAGTTGGTAAGCTCGTTTTATATCCGCTCCTTCAATATCCGTCTCATGCACCGTAGGCGGCGTTATTGGTGGTCTTGCTATACTCGTCATCCTTGCACTCGCAGGGTTTTACTTTATCCGTCGTAGAACCCGCACCAAGGTCATCAAGGAACGTCCCGTTGACCTCCTCCAAGATGATCCAGAAGACGATAATGACCAAGCACCTGGTGAACTCGGCAATTACTACCGTCCCGAACCCTTCCTCGCCACTGAGCCGACAGAATCATCTTCTATGTATGGACATGAGGAGGGCAGATCTGGCACAGTCATGTCAGGCTCACGTTACGGCAACTCGGACCGTAGACGTTCTGCATTCGGGAGTTTCAGCGATATGCGATCTGCGACGCCTGATTATGAAATGGGCATCACTGGTGGTAGTACAGTCCCAAGCGGCTCCCGCAAATCTCCCACACCAAGGCAGCTCCGGCCTATTAACATTATACAGCACGACGACGCAGGTGCCGCAGACGAACAAGCCGGGGGCCAGCCAGATACCGTTGAACTTCCCCCTGCATATACTAATATTCGAAAACCGGTTACAAATTGATTGTATTTACTTTTAAAAATTCCTCCACTCACATTCCTAACTGTCTTCCTTATCTCTTTCGTTCACACTTTACATAGGTCAAAGCCATTGTTTATAAACATAATTCTGTGCATGTCCATTGTTTGCATTCTCCTGCGTAGTCATCTCTGCGTCAAAAACTATTTCACCCACGTTTGTCATGCGTCTTATATTAGCTGCTGTTGGCCCAGCTCCACTCGGACTCTCAGGGACTTTAGTATCGTAACTTCGTCTTCACGTATGCGGACTCATGTTGTAATATATATATCATGTAGCTCCGTTTTTCACTCAGTCGTGTAATCAAATCTTATATACCCGGACATCAGCGTCGGTGACTTGATAAGAGATAGACTTCGTGACATTATTAGTGACATTTATTCTCATTACATCATGACCCATTGACAATCAGTGCTTATATATATTAGCGTGGACGAGAGGTAGTAGGCAAGTTGAGTGACGAGTGAAGGAGGAGGAGGACGTGTCATATCACATCAACATGGACGCTAGAAAACAGTAACATCAAAAATAAGCTAGTCGAACTATAACTTAATTTTTCCCTTTTCTCGTACTCTATGCTCCAGGGTAGCTCATAGATCAGCGTCTTAAGTCTGTGGCGGTGTATCAGTATAGAGATTCTCCTTCATGTACAACGCAAATGGGTTTACATTACACATGCCGGGGTGACACAAATCAGACACCAGCTTCCTTGGAACAAACGCTTGAAGCCTTTTGGCGCATCTTCAAGATGACTTGCATGAATACGAGCGCGATACAGCCGCCAGTAGCAACGCTCTAGACAGCATGTTAGTCAAATGAAAAGCACAGCTTTACATGGTTCACTCGCCCCAGCAAAGACAGCAGCCTTCCACCAGATGTAATGCGACGTCAGGAAAGCCCCACAAATCGGTGCACCTAAGCTGAATGTGAGGAACAATGGAAAAAGAGCAAACGGTGCACGTGCCCAGGAGTGATCCAACGCCTGTGAACATGTGTTTAACACTCAGGGGTGTCACCAAATACCGGAACCACAGACTTACTAGATATTGCAAACATTATGCCCATCCGTGCACTTGAGCAATGTCAGAAATATTCGAAGGCAGATGAGTCAAGTAGTTACCCAATATGTGAATTTTCAGGAGTCAGATACGATACCAATGGGCCCATCAGTGCTATAACTGGGGTCGAAACTAGGTAAGTGTTAAAGGAACATCGTGAACCTACGCACAATTTCCGGAAAAAAGCCCATAGCTTGCAGCTATCACAGCTACACTGACCGCCGACTGCAAGCCGATCATTGCAAATATTACAGCGGAAGATATTAATAAAGAGCCAACGACCGTGTTTGGGATGCCCACGTAGGCAGAGACAACACCCGCAGTAAGTCTTCCAATGAAAGAACCAAAACTAAGGATTGTGAGCTGTCGGGGTGATAAGCAATTATTAAGCATTTAAATAGTCTCTGACACGCACTGAATAAAACGAAAATCCTTCGCTTAGACCATGCAGGGTGGAATCCAATTGAAGGTAAAAGACTTCAAAGAAGTATCCGAATTCAAAAGCAGTCATCCTAAGCAGTCAAAGCCAAGTTTAATGTTCATACCATTGAGTATCGTAAAGCTCACGCACGCTACACAAGCACAAATGTAAGCACCATCTCTCGACGAGTTTTTCAGAATGCGAGTGTAGCTAACGGCGTTTAGTTGCGGTGGGATCCTTGTTCGCATCAGGAGGTTTGCGATGAAAAGCAGACCACTATTCAGAGTCGCACTTGCACGGACACCATTTGCAAAGCCGAGTCTTCTATTGATAAGATTGTTGAGTATGACGGGGTGCAATATTGCACCCAGTGACGACCCCGCAACGACAATTCCCATCGCAACAGCTCTGCATCGCTGGAAGTGATGCGACACTATGGCAATAGAGGGAATATTCGTAAGGCCTATTGCAATACCAAAACCGACACCTTGGGAAAGGAATATCTACATGCGCAATATGGTCAATGAAGCAGCGCATTAACAGAAAGGAGACTTACTTGATAATACCCATCTGGTTTCGCCAGGGACAATATAAAAAGAAAGAGGCATTGAAGGAGACAGCCGATTTTCATCAGAGGGTAACTGAGAACGTATGATCAGGGACGTTTCTATGGAGACTTCTTGCGCACATACAATGCGCCCCGGTCGACCATCCTTCCTGACACGACACCAACTGATAGCACCAAGAACGCATTAACACTTCCTATCCAGCTACACAGTGGTAGAGGTGAGAAACACTATTAGCCAAGAAACGGTCTAGGAAGATCTAGAGCTTACTGACGCGATTGCAGATGGTGTGGAATTTGTTAGGTATGTTTGAGTGTAAAAGTCTGCATATCATGGTTGTCAATTCGTCCATAAAAGACAATGCACAAATATGCTTGCCCTGGAAGACACCGTACGCGCTAGTATATCTGGAACGTGTTAGAATTTTGGGCCCATAAATGCCGAGTCAAATTTACCCAAAGCCACAGAATTGGATCAAGCAACTTGACGGTGATGAGTATGCAGCGATTGACAGGTAGACAGATGCACTTACGCGCCCAGTACTGTGCCCCAAGCAGTAAAACCACCTTCGGGAAAACCTAGCGCAACCGAGGAGTCGACAAGGCTTGCATTTTCAGCGCTTTTGATGGGTTTCGAGACGCTTGCAGGAGTCTCTTTTGCAGTTTCATCACTGGGGAAAGGTGTGGACATGGTCAATTGAGGCCAATTGAACGATGTATGGGGTATGCATAGTATCTCAGGCTATAATGGTGTTTAAATATTGACCCGGAGCAACCAGGAGGCTTGTAAACCACAGCGACGTTAAATATACTGCCCCTAAGACCCGAGACTTGTGACTTGACGTCCGTTTTTGAAAGGAAGAATCGACTTATTCGAGTCCGCGGTAGTAGTATAAACCAGGATGCGTCTGACTTGTCCTGAGCCTCATTCCACGTAGTACATAAACGGGCAGGCCCGGCGGTTAGTTAAGCCTTAGATTCCACGGCGAGCGTCGGAAACAAATCAGGGCCCGTGTTGTCCTATTTTACTCAATTATTGCCATGTAGAAGCAGGATCAAATCGTGTAGGATGGTAGGAGGTCATGGTATCTATGGTGCAACTTTGTGATAGCGCAACTCGATTTGGATGGCCCATAGGACCACGAGCTGTAAAACATATTGAACATCTACAATATAACAATCAGACAATACTCGTACCGACGCGCCTCTATCGACTCACCATGTTTTTTTCGAGGTTCCGCAGCAGACGCAGCACATCATCCGTAGCCCTCAACATACTCAAATCTCTATCGAGTCCTCTCTATATCCCCAGCATGTTCCACACACACTCCTTGGAAGGACGAACCCTCTAAGCACATTCATATAAAACCCAATGTCAAGAATTGACGGCGCTCGGTCCGCACGATCAATACTCACACCTATCCTGCAATCCACGATATATCTTCCTCAAGTGGCCAATCGACGATCAACAAACCCCTTGCCACATCCACTGCACGACCCCAGGACTCAACCCAAACCTCAATCATACTTCCGCGTCGGATTTCCATAGCATGCAGTGAAATCCGTTCATTTTCTGTTGTGAGGACCGTGGCTGGGGGTAGTGTAGGGGTAAAACCAGTTTTGCCGCTTAGCATCACGAAAATTGCTCAATTTGAGATATTACCCAATTTAGATTGTTAGAGTAGACCGCTCACACAGCCGGGAAACCAACATTTTACCACCTTCTCCCGCCAGTGAAATTACATTCGAAAGGTATTCTAGAGTGCTCTGGAACGCTCTAGGCTAGGTCTCGAATATTCTAGCCAGGTCCAAATCTGCTTTTGATTGAAATCATGGAGGTAAAATGTTGAAGCCCCCGACTCGTGTCTCAGCGCTGTCCGCTTTCACCTTCAACATGCCCAAAACAGATTATTTTGCAAAAGTCACATCTGCATATATTAATATGTGCGCGAGAGATTCTAGATATATATCAGACTACACAAGGAACCTATACTACTACACTTTGCCCTGAGGGTGGAAGACATGTAAAGATTGTGATGGTCAAGTAAGTTCATACAGCATTAAAGTCCCAACACTACTCAACAGACCATTTCTGATGTTTTGGGTCTTTGAGTTTCGTAATCACCAGCTTTCTTGTAGAAAACACTTGAAGTCTTGTGACGCATCTTCAAGATGACTTGCATGGATACAAACATGATACAGCTGGCAGTAGAGACGCACTAGACAGCATGTTAGCAAAAAACAAAAAGCGTAACTTGACATGGTTTACTCGCCCCAGCAAAGACAACAGCCTTCCACCAAATGTAATGCGACGTCAGGAAAGCCCCACAAATCGGTGCACCTAAGCTGAACGTGAGTGACGGTCGAGAAAAAGTAAATGGCGCACATGCCCACGAGTGATCCAATGCCTGTGAACGTGTGTCAATGCTCAGGGGTGTGTCACCAAATACCGGAACCACAGACTTACCAGCTACTGCAAACATGATGCCCATCCGTGCACTGGAGCAGTGTCAGAAATATTCGAAGGCAGATGTCAAGTAATTACCCAATATGTGAATTTTCAGGAGTCAGATACGATACCAATGGGCCCATCAGTGCTATAACTGGGGTCGAAACTAGGTAAGTGTCAAAGGAACATCATGGACCTACGTACCGCCTCCGGAAAAAAACCCATAGCTTGCAGCTATCACAGCTACACTGGCCGCCGAGTGCAAGCCAATCATTGCAAATAGTACAGCGGAAGATATAAATGAAGAGCCAACGACCGTGTTTGGGATGCCCACGTAGGTAGAGACAACACCCACAGCAAGTCTTCCGATGAAAGAACCAGAACTGAGGATTGTGAGCTGTTGGGGTGATAAGTATTTCTTGATTATTTAAATGGTCTCTGACACGCACTGAATAAAACGAAAATTCTCGGCTTAGACCATGCAGGGTGGAATCCAACTGAAGGTAAAAGACTTCGAAGAAGTATCCGAAATTGAAAGCAGCTAGCCTAAGCAGTGAAAGCAACTTCAGCGTTCATGTCGTCGAGTATTGCAAGGCTTACGCACGCTACACATCCACAGATGTAAGCGCCATCTCTCGACGAGTTTTGCAAAACGCGAGTGTAACTGACGGCATTTGGTTGCGGTGGAATCCTTGTTCGCATGAGGAGGTTTGCGATGAGAAGCAGGCCACTATTCAAAGTCGCACTTGCACGGACACCATTTGCAAAGCCGAGTCTTCTATTGATAAGATTGTTGAGTATGATGGGGTGCAAGATTGCACCCAATGACGACCCCGCAACGACAATTCCCATCGCAATAGCTCTGCATCGCTGGAAGTGATGCGATACTATAGCAATAGAGGGAACGTTCGTAAGGCCTATTGCAATACCGAAACCGACACCTTGGGAAAGGAATATCTACATGCGCAATACGGTCAGCAAAGCCGCGCATTAACAGAAAGGAGACTTGCTTGATAATACCCATCTGGTTTCGCTAGGGACAATAGAAAGAGGAAGAGGCATTGGAGGAGACAGCCGATTTTCATAACAGGGTAACTGAAAATGTATGAACAGATACGTCTTTATGCAGATTTATGGGGCACATACAATGCGCCTCGGTCGACCATCCTTCCTGACACGACTCCAACTGATAGCACCAAGAGTGCATTAACACTTCCTATCCAGCTACACCGTGGGAGAGATGAAAACACTATTAGTCAAGAAATGACCTAGATAGATCTAAAGCTTACTGACGCAATTGCAGATGGTGTGGAATTGGTCAGGTATGTTCGAGTGTAAAAGTCTGCACATCATGTTTGTTAGATCACCTCCCTCAAGTGTTCCATAGGTGTGCTTGCCCTGGAAGACACCGTAAGCGTTGGTATAACTGGAACGTGTTAAAATTTTGGGCCCATAAATGCCGAGTCGAATTTACCCAAAGCCACAGAATTGGATCAAGAAACTTGACGGTGATGAGTATGCAGCGATTGACAGGTAGACAAATGCACCTACGTGCCTACCACTGTGCCCCAAGCGGTAAAACCACCTTCGGGAAAACTTAGCGCATCCGAGGAGTTGACAAGGCTAGCATTTTCAGCGCTTTTGATGGGTTTCGAGACGCTTGCGGGAGCCTCCTTTGCAGTTTCATCACTGGGGAAAGGTGTGGACATGGTCAATTGAGGCCAATTGAACGATGGATGGGACATACATGCAATCTATAATGGAGTTTAATATGAAGTTAACTCGGACGGAACAACCATGAGGCTTGTACCTCACGGCGGCGTTATACTGCCATTGCCCCTAGACCCTAGACTCGCCGTGAACAATCTGACGTACGTCTTTGAGAGGGAGAATCGACTTATTCAAGTCCGCGGAGTATAAGCCAGGGTGTTTCCGAGTTGTTCTGATCCTCGTGACACGGAGTACATCAACGGGCACGCCGGGCAATTGATTAAGATTCCACGGCTAGTGTCGGAAAAAAATTAGAGCCGTGTTGTCCTATTTTACACAATCTCGAAACAGGATTAAATCGTGCAGGGTATTAAGAGGTACATATGGTGCAACCTTGTGACAGCGCAACTCGATTTGAATGGCTCCATAGTATGACCACGAGCTGTGAAGCATATTGAACATCTACGGTATGAACAATCAGAAAATACTCGTACCGCCTCTATCAACTGCCCATCTGTCTCTCGAGGTCCCGCAGCAGACGCAGCGCCTCATCCGTGGCCCTCAACTCGCCATCGGCATACTCAAATCTCTGTCGAATCCTCCTCTCTATGTCCTGAGCATGCTCCAAACACCTTGCAAGGACGAACCCTCTAAGCACGTTTGTGTAAAGCCCAATGTCCAGAATCGAAGGCTCTCGGTCCGCATGATCACCACTCACGCTTACCCGATCCTGCGATCCACTATCTTTCTCTAGCCGATCGATGATAGAAATCGCCACGGCCGGATGTCCGTATTCAGCAAACCCTCTTGCCACAATACTCCACTGGACGGCCCCAGGACTCAACCCCAAACTCACCATATCCTTCAAGATACCCGCAGCCCGCTCAGGCCGGCCACGCTTCGCATGCAACTTTACAAAAGGCGAAAAGTGAGCCGCATCGATTGCGCGTTTCGGGAGCTGCAGCAATGATGGTGCGAATTTGGAGTTAGGGGAAGAAATGGGCTTCTGGGATATGCTGGCATCCGCAACGGCCAGGAGATATCTGTACATGCGCTCGTGGTCGCTTTCTGGCGTTGACCAAACGAGCGCTTCCCAGACGAGGGCGGTGTGGTAAGGCGTTGGCCATAGTTTCTCTGAAATATCGTATTGCCGGTTTAGCATGTGCTGTGGAAGCGATGTTCTTTGGGAAAGCGGAGCACGGCGTTTGGATATTAACCTCATGGTTTTCAGAATAGTTCTGCGTGGGACGCCGATCATGTGGAAATGGTATGCAAAGACCACAAGGACGAGTTGGGGCTCGTTGCGGGAGCGGTGGTAAAGCATCTCTGCCATAACCCATAGAGACTTGGCTTTGTGCGAGTGCTGGAACGCCTTTTTCCGCAAAGCGAGCAAGGCACGTGTACGCCCGGTGGCATGATAGGCATTCATGAAGTTGGAAAGGAAATAAGAAGTGGGAGGGCTCGTCGAAATGATAGCGTGTCGGAGATAACGCAGATGGGAAGCCAACGCAAGGGTATCAGTGTGAGAACAAGTACGCTTATACCAAACGTCTGGGATGCTGTAAGGATTGCTGGATATTTGCTTGCGTAGTTCCTGAACGGTGGCTGTAAATGCTTCGTCTGGGGAGTGCTCTAGGAGGAATCTAAACGTAAAATCTGTGACTTGACGTTCGCGTGTTGCAGCGACGCGTGCAAGCTGAAGGGCGTGCTTCTCTCGGCCAGCCAGGACCTGGTTTCTGATGACGAGGCTGTAGATGCTTGCCCATTGTTCTGGAGTAACCTTGACATGGCTGGTTTTCGAGAGATGATCTACCACTGTTTCCAGTTGTAAAATATAACTCTCAATCGTGGCAGGACTCGCATAGCGGGCAAGGGTGCTTAACACTTGCGACTGTGCATTACCAACGAAGTAACCTTTTGACGCCATGATGAGACCGAACCGCATGATGAGTGAGATGTTAAGGTAGTTCGATCCACGAAAGAGCTGCTGGCGGATATCCTTGAATGAACTCCACTGTTCTGTTGCAGTAGGCACCAACGAAAGCCATGCCGAAAACAATTCCCCTCGATTTTTGAGCCCTTTCGTCTGAAGAACAGCTCTCGCTGCCCGCTCGTAGATGATATGCGGTTGAATGGGTATCTTGATATCCATCATCTCTTTCCGCAACGATTCCGCAGCTGCATAATCCTCTGTACGTATTAGATTTACGAGAGTGTCAGAAGAGGTCTGGGGCGCATATACGGATGAACTCTGAGACACGGCCGAGGTATACTCAGCAGTCATCTCCTCAAACACCGACATATCAGGTGCATGACGTGGAAAAGGCATGTGTTCGACCTCGATGGATGATGGTGACTGCGTCGAAATGGCGAGAGACGCATTGAGTCTGTTGCGTGCTTGAGACCAGACTTTTGGGTGAAAAAAATCTAGGCGTAAGCGCGCGGGGCTAGTATGCAGCCAAGGTGATTGGCGAAGTATCCATGTTGCCATGCAAAGTGCAGCACTAGCTCTCTGTCTTTGTCACCTAATGAAGTACGAATCATGAGCAGGGTCCTGGACTCCTGGTGGTGAGAGTAAAACCTTGGCCCACTTCTAAAAAGGAAGGTTTACGGTAGTCCGTGATTGAATTAGGGAAGTTTTGGGAAATGCTGCAACGTCTTTCTCTGACTTCCAGAATGCATCTGCTGTTCGCTGGTACGGTATATGGGTACGTTAACATGCGACAAGACAATCTTTTGAGCGTGCGTGATGATATATTCTTCCACGGAGTCATAGCAGCTGGTTCTTTCAAGTTCGGTTCCAACTTCCCGAGCTTCACAACAGGCTATTAAAATTAGGTGTTCTCTCTCAGACTCATTCAGCCCCCAGCTGTCGACGCTCGTCCGCTGTCGCACTGAAATGCAGACTCCCTTCCAAAACATGATTTTTCCTACATTGACCGCGGCACACCGCAGATCTATCATGATTGCATTCATCACTGTGGTATGTCACTGGCAATATCCCGTACCACGCCCTACCTCAGCTTCCAGTATAGTTGTGTGTGTATTATTTTGTGACTATTAGTCCTGAAGGCGGCTACTTGTCTTCCAAATTTTTGTCCACAAAGCAGTCAATATCCAAGGATTCTGCGAGTGTTTTGAATGCTGCACAGATGGAGGAGACCCTATTCGATTTGGCTCCGAGTTCAGCAGAAAGCAAACCACCACACTCCCTCGGCAACATCATTCCACACGACTCTTCCACTCCTCACCGAGCCAATGCTACGTTGGTGATGCTGGCTCGTAACACTGATATCGCCGGCGTGATATGGAGTGTAGAACAGTTGGAGGCGAAATTCAATCGCAAATTCAATTATCCCTGGGTGTTTCTGAACGATGAACCCTTCTCTTATGAGTTCAAAAGGTATACCATGTCACCATTAGCGCAGTTGGTTCATCATGCATTTTCAGGCGTGTTAAAGTGTTGACTAACGCGGACGTATCATTTGGGCTCATCCCTCACGAAACTTGGGTGCAGCCGTCCTGGATAGATGAAGAACGAGCTCGGAGGGGACGCAATATGCTAACAAAGGAGGGCGTGATTTATGGCGGTAAGTCCATTGATAAGATCGTCTTCAATATCTTACCATTGAAGCTATAGGCAGTGTTTCGTGCGTATCTCCGTGAAACCCATTCAGGCTGCGCCTCATCCTTGGTAATTAGTTACCGTAATATGTGTCGGTTTAACTCAGGGGTGGGTACTGTGGGTTTGCGGAGAATGTTTCGTTTTGACTGATCTCTCTGTGTAGTTCTTTTTCCACCATGAGCTCTTAACGCCATACAAATGGTACTGGAGAGTAGAGTCAGTCGTTCGGTGTACCAGATGAATTAAGTGCTGACCCATTCTGTAGACCCGACGTGAGATTTTACTGTGACCTTGAATATGACCCTTTTGTATTTATGGAAAATCATGACAAAATTTATGGTGAGAAATTCGCAGCACAGTGGTCGAGTTGCTAAATCTATCTACGGCCAGGCTTCACCATCTCAATGCCAGGTAAATTGACATTTTTGCTGTATCTTTCATAGCATAAAGCGCGTTCTGGGCAGAATTAGAATCAACTATAACCTCGTTGTGGTCCGTGGTGAAAGGTAAGCACTAAGCATCATGCTCTGCAGGCTGGGGGTGAACCTCTGTTCCAGAATTCATCTCGGACCACCCTGAATATCTGTCACCAAACAACTCAATGGATTTTATATCCGAAGACGCAGGCGATTCCTACAACACGTGTCACTGTAAGATCCGTTCAATAACATGTTGGAAAAAAGGTCATTTACGCCCTTCACTCAGTTTGGTCAAACTTTGAAATCGCCGATATGGATTTCTGGAGGAGCGAAGCTTACACAAAATTCTTTAACTATCTCGAGAACACAGGGGGGTTTTACTATGAGGCAAGTTAATGATTTTTCTGTTCGTGTTGTCTTGACCGTACCGTACACAGAGATGGGGAGATGCACCTGTTCATAGCATCGCCGCAGCCTTATTCGCACGCAAGGATCAACTACATTTCTTCAAAGATATAGGTAAGCTTTGACCATATCGTTTCGTGGCCATAACTGATCCGTTCGAAGGTTATAAACACGCTGAATTTTCTCACTGCCCCCAGGGTAGACAGTGGCGGGAAGGACACTGCTCGTGCAATCCAAACGATAGCTTCGGTGCGATAATACATCATGATTAAGTCTTGGCGATACTGAAAAAATGGCCCAGATTTTGCGCAAAATTCGTGCTTGAGGCATTTCATGCGGTTGGACGACGGTTGGATATTCAATTGAGGGCAGACGCCACGATGTATTTCCACCATACGTTACTTCACATACTATAATCCTTTTTCAGCTGCAGGATATATAGACTTTTTATTCTTCCCTCTTATATACTGTTCCACACTCGTGGAGCTGTACCATCTTTTGTTCAGGCGGAATACACCCTGAACGACAAGGGATTCGGCAGTTCGCTGCTTCTGATGTTAGAGTTTGTATTTCACCCTTCGATAAGTTCGGATAGTCCCGACTACGTATAAATACTTACGTCGTAGACCATCCTCTCTTTGTCGTCTCCCCCCATGTCGCAGACACACGATGGAGCGTCGTTCTCAGAGTTCTAGTTCTAACATCCAACAGGCTATGTTGCGAGTATCCATGGTCGCCGCACAAAGATATAACAACTACTTTCATATCGATCGCCCAGATTTCATTATCTTTCGTACGTGTCGCAACTGCTTCTATTTACGAGTTGGACAAACAAAAAGATCCTGCTTATTACGATACCCTTGGTCAAGCGAAATAGCGCCCTTGAATGGCACTTTCAAAGGTGGACACTGCCGCATGCACACTACAATTGATGTATATATCAAAATATCTGCGATGGTTGCGAGCGGCTGTCATGAGGGAAGTTGTCGGAAGCAGCGGACTCCCCACAAGTAAATGGAAGAAGTGGCAGGACGAAAAAAATGAAACCTGATCTATTGATATGAAAGTAGCTTTGTAACGGTAACGGCAAGTGTCCAGGCCCTAAGGCCTAAGGACTAAAAAAATCTAACAGCTGTGTTAGAGTCCTACGTAGTACATAGTGCGCACTAGCATGAGGACTTGAGCGTGACCGTGTTCAGCTCAGAGAAAATAATTAGTATATCATACACTTAAGAGACGAAGATGCTACGTAAAGGGACAACAGAGCTGTGTCAAACACACAAACGAATATAATTAATATATCCCCCAATTCCATCATGCTAGCTGGGCGAACTCCCCGTCACTTCGAGGCCCTGCATCCCCTTCCAGTTGAGTGCTGGCCGATACCTCAGTCGCAATCGTGCCCTGACCCGTGGTACCCAAGTTCGTTGGAGGGATAGATATCCGACCGTTCTTCGCCAGTTCACTCCTCACACCATCAAGCATGCGCTTGAGGTTGACGCGCTCATTCACAAGGGCCATCCGGGCGCTTTCAAGACTTTTCCTTTCTTCTTCTAAAACCTCCTCCAATTCCTCGAATTGGGACATTTTAAGCTCGAGTTTCGTAAGCGTGAGTTTGATGAGCGACGAAAGGGTCGAGCGAATATGTACGTCTTCAGCGTCTGCTAAGTTCTGAGCAGCTTTCGCAGAAGACTTGAGGGCAAGCTGAGCGGCGCGCACGACGTGCGACTGGGGTAATTTGGACTGCAGCTTCGCTAGTTTTGTGCTGTCGGCGGATACGTTTTCTGCCCCTTCTATATTTGATTGGGTGTTGGTCGCCGGTTCAGCGTTCGCCGCCGTGGATGCATAGGGAGCATCCTCATCCATAGCATTGTCACTTTCTGCACCTTTTTTGTTACTAGACTCTCCTTTCTCGTCAAGTGCATTCTCCGTGCCTTCCCTTGGTGCACTATCTGTCAATGCGTGCATGGCTGTCTTTGCTGCTTCAGCAGCGACCCCTGAACCGACAACACCAGCAAGGAAGGCTACCACACTCATCACAGGGTTATCGGCCTGTTCGAAAGGGATCCGCCCAAACCTTAGTGGACCCGTGTCGCCTTCCGAGGCTATGTACGGGTCCTCAATTGGCAGAGACAGGAATTTCCTGATACACTGCTGAGACGTACGCGTTCCCACATGGTCCTCGATTGCACTCCAGTCATCGTCGAACATCTCGATACCTTCCAGTAACAGAAGTACCTCCTGGTCTGTCCAGTCGTCGTCGGTCCCGCCATGGCTTACACCAGGCGGACTAGACGTGAGCTTCACAAAGTCCCCACTAAACATTGTCGACGGGAATCGCCCGTCGAGATAGCACGGACCACAAAGCTCGAAATCTTTCACTTTCAACGAGTGATACCGCAATGCGGTGCAGTCTGTTCCACACGTATCGCACTGGTACGACATGTTCCCTTTCGACGACACACCGTTCGCAAGCGCATTCGCCTCGGTGGAAGTTACTGCGCGTGATGCTTTGGATGTCGTCTGGTAGATTGAATTCCGCAGCTCAAGTGACGCCAAACCAGAGCCGCTGTGTTGTTGTATTGGTTTTGGAGCACCGTTCATTGGATGCGTGATAGTAGGGCGAGTCCCGGGGTGCAATGACTGCATGCCCCGAGGCGTGTCGAGGATCACGCGGAAATGACCGGTGAAAGGTGGTGCAAGCGCAGCTGGTCGCGCTTCTGGGTCGATCTTAAGAATACTTAGTCATTAGGAAGTGCTCAGATAACATTTCTGCCCTTCGTACCTGATAGTTGATCAAACCCCACTGCTCCAAGAATGCATGCACGCGCATTATGGCGCACACGTCGCCTGCCAAGTTTCTCCGACATGCGGTGACAGTCAAGTACTCCGTCGGCCGGAGACGATACGTATTAATCATAAAGTCGCGGTAATCTTTGTATATGGAGGGCGTTTTGGAGCGGTTTCTTGAGTTGAAAAACTCTGGGAGGGCGCGTCGTTCGACGGGGTGAATCTTGGACATGTCGAACCATGCAGAGTAGGACGGGATAATAACATCGTGTGTCTGCGCGGCGAGGTATTTTCTTGCTTGGTCTTCCAGTCGCAAGCGAGTCGCTTCCAGCTGTGCAGGGTCTTCATCATCGTTGTCGTCTCCAGACTCTGCTTCTTCATCAGCTGCTTCCCCCATTGACACGTCTCCGGCGTCTTCATCTCCATCTCCCTCCTTCAGCACTCTAACCACACCCGAGCCATTCTCTGCTGACGTAGGTTCGCCAGTATCAGGTGGAAGGTTGCCAATATCCCCGCCTTGAATTGGGTCAAGTTCGCTGCGCTTTCCCGGAGCAGACTCAGGTTCTACGGGCGAAGCGCCTTGACTTTTCTGAGGAACCGTGAGCTTGATTCGTTTTGCCTCTGACGTTGACGACGGTGAGCCCGTGCGTTTTGGTGAGTCCATCGCGTTCTAGTAGCCGTTCAAATGTATGGTTAGAAAGAAACCAGTGTACCAAATAGTTGCAAATAACCATGGTGGCTAGAAAATTCTGAACTACTACCGTGACACTTAAAGCTAATTGCTCAGGAAGAGCAGCGTCTCCGAGTCTACCGGGTTAACAAGCAAGTTCATAGGCCCACGTTGGGAGCAGTATTTTTATGAGGTATGCGGGATATCTGATAATGGTGCAATTGTACTCATGCAGATATATGGTCCCGGACTCCTTGTTCATCGTCCGCATATCTTCTGCTAACAGATTTTGCTTTCACTGCGGGCCAGGTGCTTTTACGTGATGTTTTTGAAATCCTAGGAGCCTATCGCCATTGATGATCTTCAAGCAGCAGGATAGGCCGACAGTCGCATCATACCGTGTAGCATCCTATTGCACCTGAACCTGTATCGCTGTTGACAAGGCTGCCGCGGCATCAATATGGGGAGAGCTCCAATTGCATTTTTTTTGCAAAAGAATGATCGTCCATCAAGATCGTCTGCATCACTGTCGTTAAACAACGGCAAGCCACCCACCTCGCGTTAGGCATGCTTTCTGCAATGCTACCATATCTCGAGTCACGTTAGGGTGGAAAGAACAGCTAGGCTATGAATGCTGAGCGACAACGATGTTGCTTTGGATTAACTCTCTTCGCCTCACTACATTATTGTATACTTCGGTGCTCGGAGACTAATGTATAAGCTGCCTTCCTATTCGCCGATATTCTCACTCCTGGCTGGAAGCAAGCAGAAGCTGAACTCAAGCTTGTTTCGCTGTACCCAAGTCATTCTTTCCTGTATGCAATGCGATGATCATGCAGATGTTTAGGGCCGAGGCCGAAGTGGATATCCATGTACCAATTGTGACAAGGATCTTGTCAGATGAACGCGAGAGTGTAGCTGACCAGGCTCTAGAGAATGATGGCCGTAGCAGTGATGGTACTAGTGACCTGGAGGATGTGGACACCGAGTAGACCGACTGGAAGAGAACTTTGAAAAACATTTGAATTTTGGGTCACGTGATTGTTAATAATTTGTTAATAACTTGCTTGTTATTAATATTATATTCCCTGCGAGCGACATGCTATTTAACCGTGTTATTAACTGCTCGAAGAGTTTTCACCCCCGGAACATCACTATTCATATATACGACTTCCTCACTAGTCCTCTGATGGTATTTCGGAGAGGAACCCTGAAGGAGGTTGTGGTGGGATTCTTGTGTTAACTCTCGCACAGGTCAAATCAAATGTCGTTATTTGCAACAGACCGCAAGAATAAATATTGTCACCTTGCTTGCAAGGTCATTTACCGACTTGATAATTCTGCGGATCGTCTACATGACGGAAAATCCCGAATGATTGTCACCACTTGTTCTTGCCCGCTCTTAAAATCCAAGTCAATTGTCAAGTTGGACTACAAAGCGTGATGAAGTAACGTATCAATGTCCAATTCTTCAATATCATCGTTGTAGTCGTTGTTAATATTCTATGCGCAGGTATGTCCTTTGAAAAACCACACGTGCGTTCCTACTATGACATTTCAATATGACACTTTCAGAAACCCTTTATGCAGATGTGACCCCTAAAAATCTTGCAACCCATCTTCCATCATGGAGCCTGGCCAGTATATTTGAATTGTTGCAGACTTCCAGTCCAGAATGTGCGTGATACAGGATAGGTCCCATAGACCAAACCTGTCGCAGTGATCAACGGTCAATGTAGAAATCCCAGTAATGAAGTAAAATCCCACAGACAATCTAAGCAAGGTCATCGCCGGCAACGGCGCCTAGTAATTATGATAATAAAAATATCCCACTGGTTTTTGATAATTCTTGAAGCGGGTCGCTCGAGACTCGACCTCACAATATTCGAATATTGCCTTGCCAACGTAAGTAGGTACGTGCCCAGACTCGATCCTAACCAACGATTCAGCGAGGATTAGCATGTGCACGATCTACCCTGCATTTCGCTCGGATGATAAATGCTCTCGAATCAACTTCTATACAAGTCTAGTACATGATCTATATATAATTACAGACTTGTTCCAAGTCATCGAACCCTACTCTACGCCTGTCTTACCCAATAAAAATGAAGATTATCTAATTCCCTGATCTCAGCTCGCGCTCCTCGCTTTCCCTGCGCCATGATTCACCTTTGTGTATTACCAATAAAACAGATAACTCCATCGCAACCAAGATACCAGCCCATGCCGTATATAGTACCCCATCTCCTAAAGCATCCTATGGGAGAGCGGGCTCGGATCAGCATGTCCGGGTTATAGTGGATTAAAGAACCTCACTTGAAGCGGTACAGCAGTCATAACCGAAGCAAAAGCAAGGGTCCCTCGGAACGAGCTATTTGCGGCAACCGCTGTACTCGAGCGACCTGGGTTGGCATCAACGAGGTATGCCAATGTACTACTATACATCCATCTGCAAGTAGATGTCAGCGTAATCACAACAACGAGATGACTAGTCTACAGACATGGAGGTGAATCCAATAAGAACGAGCATGATACAAACGACGGCGACATCGACATGCTTTTCGCACACCCAGGCATAACCGATAACAGATGGAGGTAACCACAGCATTGCTAGTTTCGAACTGTCTAGGCGCATCTTGGCAGGACGTCAAAAAAGAGTTCTAGTGTTGAAATGTAGAGAAGGCTCACTTCGGCGGACCACTTTCCTCCGTTTGCTACTCTCTTGCTCGCAAGTACCCGGTCGGACCAACGGCCACCAATCACACTCCCAGCGACACTTCCTTCAAAGGAAATTAGCGATCTGCCAAAATCCAGGGTGTGAATATCTCACCTACGCCAAGGCAAAGTAAGACTAAACCAGTACTACACGCATCGTAACCATATCTATTGGCGAGAGTGCGGGCGCACGTGTATGAAAGGCAATAGCTAAATCCGAAGATGAGTCCTTATCACAAAGTGATATGATTAAGTCGCGACCTGGAGAGATCAAATCTTCACTAACTCACCATTAGCGATAAGAATGAAAACGTTGTTCTTTCGCGACAAAATTTGAAAGTATGGTGGAAAGGGGTTGACGTCCTGTATTGATAATCTCGGATTGTTCGGTCCTGGCATAGAGTTTAGCACTGGAACCGTGGCTGGAACATGAAGAGGGTCGAGCTGTTTCTCGATATCCTTGGCGGAAGTGCTGGAGTCTTGTTTGCTGATGATAGATTCGTTTCCACTCTGGACGGGTTCTTTGGAGGCAGCTAGGCGTTGTGAAGCAGAGCGATACATGAGACTTCGTTCATGTCTGTATGTGTCCTTAAACAGGATAAGGAAGGACAGGAAGGTGACTACTCCACAAATTAACACGAAGTAGAAACTTGCGCGCCAGTTGAAGACCTGTGATAACGACCCGCCGAGTATAGGGCCAAGGGCAGGTCCTAAAAGAGGTGCAGCAAAGAAGATGCCCATCCTTGTCCCTCGTTCGTGAGGGTCGTAGATATCAGCTAGAGTCGCAGCTGAAATAGAAATAGCAGCGCTTGACCTGCGAGAGGTGGAATTAATCAATGTTCAAGCTTTGTCAAGTGTACTCACCCTGCAGCTTGGAGTGCCCGCATAACGATCATCATCTCAATGGTCTTTGACAATGCCAATACAGCACTTCCTACCACAAATAAGGCGGAAGACACCAAATAGACAGGCTACGATGATCGAGACTCGCATTCATCAAAAAGATCAATGAGTGTACACCTACACTAACCTTACGGCCTTTAATTTCGCTTGCGGCGCTCCATAACAGAGGAAGGTTGCCTTGTATGATTTGGTACGCTGACAATGTCCAACTAATCTGACTGCTTGTTGCATGCAGAGCTTCTTCTATCAGAGAGTTTGACGCTGCAAGAAAAAAATGAGTTTCAACTATTCATCGGAAAAAAACATTTGACGAACGATTTTGAATGTTAGAAGCCATCGTAGACACCATTGTAGCCAGCGACACAATGCACAAGGTCGTAGTCTATCGGCGGGAAGGGTCAGATTAATTACAAAATGCATCGCGTGATACACGCACCTTTCTAGCATAACTCCACTGACGGGGATCGTCAGCAACTGGAACATGTTCTATGTCAATTGCAGTATCTGTCTCTTGGTGTGATGTGTTGTGTTCGGACGCAGCAGTTGGACTAGCCATGAGTCGCAAATTGCAGAGACGCGATAAGAGTAGTTGCCAGTTTCTGACCCAAGATGAATCGCTTCTTATACAGTCCAATGGGCCACTTACACGGTAATGGATCTCAAAAAGATATTGCGATATCAGTATGTACCAAAAAGGTGCACACGCCTGTGAAGATAATCCTGGCCTGGATAGCAACAGCTATTGGGGATTGTTTCAATAGCATTTCTCCTCCCCAGCAGTCGCGCGACATATAGCATGTCGGCCGAAAGAAAAGGGGATGATAATCTGCCAATGGGGTAAAAGAATACTGGCGCATTAAAACAAAGAGAGAGTGCAAAACAATAGAGCACGATGCCCTGTGTATCTTTCTGCATCTTTTTCTTCCTCGTATCAAGTTCCTCAGGAGCAGGAGAAGTTCAATGTCACGTAATGAAGTAGCTTCGCTTCAACCTGTGTCTTCCCAATCTTCGGCCCGAGTTTGTTCTGAACTTTAGACTTGGTCAGTATGTTGCGAAGTTCTACTGCCTGGCTTGCCCGTGACTAAAGTTGTTGTATTATTTGAAATGGGGCCGAAAACGGTTGCCGCTGAATGTGATGAATGAAACGAAATTCCAAAGTCATGGTGAGGGTGAGTGTAGCTCGACCCGAAATCCCGAGGCGCTGGATTAGACGATTGTCTGAGAACGGATAAGTTATCTGAAAAATGGAATGAAGAGAGAATTGTTAATACAGAGGATGATTCATCTGAAGTCGGCCTGGGTACTAACCTTATGTGCAACGACGAGGGTCCGAGGTTCTACCTGCATTCACAAAGTTTTGAAATCTCTTGCTGATGTCGGACGATATTAAATATATGGGAAAAAGAATCTGGATCATAAAACTATGCTGACGAGCGTTAACGTATTAGTAGCTCAAGTTGAGCAGTCGCGGTTCAGCGCGGGAAGAACAGTACATTGCCAAATCATAAACTTTCTTGGTCGATGTCACCAATATCGAGAGACGAGGGTGTCATGCGAGGCTGAACGACTAGAGACGAAGAAACTTTCGCTGCTACTAGCCTTCTAGATCAATTTCCAGCGTTGTTATTCATCGTGAAAGGTGGGAGAACAGATTTGTGCACCAAGTCGGCCACTATATTTATGAAGGTTCAGCAAGTCCTCTGGATGTGAAACAATTTAGCAAATATTGAACTCCCACTTATCCTGCTCCCCAAGTCATAATCCTCCCGCCACCGACTGGGAGGTCCCCCAGTCACACCACTCGCGAAAAATCGATATCTAGGTTAGCATCCCATTGCTGGCCAAGGTCTGGCGTACTCTAGTTCCATATCCGCGCAAGATATCCCAGCCGCAGTATGCCCGCATGCCTCGCGATTTGAATCTTATAGATAACTTTAGTGTGAGTACACACGTGCGCTACTAGTGCGGCCGGCTTGTCAGATATGGTGCTCGATGATAACAGATATTGAAGTTGCTAAAGATGCTTCTGAGTAGGTGTCTTCTGTGCACGACGGAGGCCGTACCACCAGATTAAGATATCCCGGGGAGGCTGCACTCATCCGCATGCCGCGGAGAATTTTGAGCAAGAGCGAACATTGTTTCGTCGTCACCGAGGCTACAGCTGTGCTGGCATGTAATGTGCGGGATGGAGTATCATTGTGCCTTGTGTCAATTTCCGTGCTCATTTGGGGGGTATGCAACAGGAATAAGAATGAATGATTCTACAATGTACATCGTTGACGACTTACCTGAGTTACCACGGTCCATGGCCTGCAATTTTCAAATTCCTCCCTTCGTCACTTCTTCGCAACGCCACTCAACTTGTCCCCTAGAGTATCAACGAGGGAGGGCCCCATTTATCTATTGCCACGAAAAAGCCAACACGCTCTTCCAGATTCGTATCTGCCCAACAAGAACAAGAGATCTTGACAAACTTGACTTTTCAGCTTCAAAAAGCGCGTAATCATGATCATTCAGTCAGCAAGCACGACAATAAGAATAAAGTTCCCCGTAAGCATATTGAACAGCTGAGGAGTTTTCGAATTCGGCCTTAAGCTCCTACGCGATCTGACCCGTTCGATTCCGTTTAAGATCTGTGACTGGGTTGATGCAGTGCAGTGATCTTTAATAGGAATACTGTGCCGCAGCTAATTTCTTTACCTACTAAGTCAGGAGTCATCTGTCTTCCAACGACGGCACCGTCATAAGTTCCAGTGTCATAACTGACGTGGCCCGAATCCCCAACTATATATAAGTGGACGGTATTGTCCACGGCATTGGGATATGACTTTCACCAGCGACATTCCATTGGATCCCAGCCTCTACAGGCTGGACCCCGCCGCACTCGAGTTTTTCCAGCAACAAACAGGCATTACCGAAGAGGACGACCTGAAGCACCACATCCTCGCTGTTCAAAAAAGGGTTTTCGCGGTGAGTGATAGCTTCCATTGACGTAGGTCGATTTTTATGCGACCTGTGTAGGCGGCATCGTACCCCTGTATTTACAACTTCGGATTCACAAGGTTTGCCATCCTTGTGGAATTTATATTCTATGATTAACATGTATTCCAGTCTCAGAATTTCGAGACACCCGAAGTACCAAAGCGTGCTTCAGCTAGGTCGTGATCACAGAAATCCATTGCTCTTGGATCTTGGGTGTTGCTGTAAGTACATTGGGTTTATTCTAGTAGACGATGGTCATGAACTCGCCTTGTCATAGTTGGCAATGATGCACGCAAGGCAGTCGCAGATGGCTGGCCAATCATCCGAATCGTCTCTACCGATCTCAGACGAGGTACGTCCCACGATAGTCACCTCCCTGTGCAAATAGGGGGAAATGTACAATTTAGACTGAGACTTCATAACAGAATTTTGGGATCTCGGACATGTCCTTTTCCGGTCTACGCCGACATCTTTTCCCTCACACTTCATTGCGGGTGACTGTCTAGATCCAGCTTTCTTATCATCCGAGTCTGTGCATACGTCACGGTCACCACCTGACTTGTCATCGCTCGTCTCACTGAATGACTTGCATGGCAAGCTTACTGCCATCCATGCATCATCCATATTTCACTTGTTTTCTGCAGAGCAACAGGCATCACTCGTCCGTGCTGTAGCTGCTTTGCTGTCTCCTGCGTCAGGAAGCATTGTATTTGGCTCTCATGTCGGACTCCCGAAGCAGGGTACCATACGGGAGGAAGTGTTTGGTATGACGGTGGATATGTATTGTTATGATCCTGAAAGCTGGAATAAGCTCTGGGAAGCTGCAGGTCCCTTCAAGACGGAGGCAGTCTTGAAAGAGGTAACAACTCCAAATGGCGAGATTGGGTGGAAAATGGTATGGAGTGCAACGATGACCACCAAATCCTAGATCTTGGTGTATGACGAATACGTATCACGTGGGCACTAGGAAAATGCTGCGCCACTGCTGCGACTGCTGCGTGGTATCTGCCGCGACGTTTCAAATTTATGCTAAGCAGCAAATTTGACTCACAACATTTACTTAAGTTGTTGCTTGCCACATACTCTGGACTCTGCATCATTAATATAGAGTCACTTGGTTATTGCTGAGTCTCTTGCTGCTTTATGAACTTCTTCGTTAGTATCACTTTGAAATCTTAATGTCCTGGCACATGTCTTCATCTGTGTCACTGAAGTATTGAATATTGATCTATAGTGTGTTCCAACTTCCGATATTTCAGACTCATGCATTCTGGTTTCTGAAATGATACGCAAATCCACCACTGAAGTATGTATTCCAATGCACGAGTCTGCAATACTATGATGCACAACATAACTGCTGAAGGACCATGTATTACACAGCTCGAGTTCGTTTTCAGTAGTGTTGCAGCACCATGTCATGGGTGTTGCAGTTGTTGCAGGCGTTGCAGTCATTGCGGGTGTTGCAGTCGTCGTGGGCGTTGCAGTTGTTGCAGTCATCGCGGGCGTTGTGGGCACCATGTCGCAGCACCCCCCAAATGTGGAAAGAAGGTGCCTGCAATGACCGCGATGACTGCAACAGATCAGTACTAGTGCCAGAATGTCAGTAATAACTTGTATCCAATTCCAAATCAAGCTAGCTTTCTGTTATCAATGGCTTGAGCAACTTGTGTTGTTTGATCCTCAAGATTATGCACTTGCGATGGTCAAATTTGTCAGTCTACTAGTATGTCTTCAAATCTTCTGTGTGCAAGGCTGACAACTGGACAACAGGGCTTAGTCCAGCACATCTATAACTACTACTATCCTACTAATGCAGCGCCCTCAACATGTACCTACATGAATTCCGAACCACCAGCAACCATACCTGCATCTGGACCACATGCACCTAGTACATTGCCCACCCCTGCAGCCACCGCACCAGTACTATCCATGCAGAGCTTTTTGCCTGCCACTGCAGGGAGCATTCCAACATCTTACCATTCATCACCATCCTCATATGCTGTCATCAACTTTAACATACCCTTGAGCTCACTACTCCCTTCAGCTTGTGATCTAGCCAGGCTCAGTGATGCACATGCCAATCAATTTGAGACTGTGCAGGTTAGTTCATGTGCCTCATCTGACACACTTGTCACACACTCACACTCAGCAACCCAGCCTGTCATTACTAATGTGCAAGAAGTCCGGACCACTACCGTCAAGTCAGATGCTCCTCAAAATACAAACACGGATGCTCTTAGAGTAGCTGCATCAACTGTTGCTGTCCTACACCTGCAAACAAAGCACCTCCAAGTTCGAGAGGAATGTCCACCGCAAACCAAGGTACCTGCCACCTTGAAAGACTCTTTAACACAGAACAAGGCATCTATCATCTCCCATGCTAAGTCAGACTCTATCGAAGAGGTTCAGATGCTCATGCTGATCTATCTGAGCTCTGGGATGGTTGGCCCAATGGAAGTTATGCTCACTTGTTTTCTTGGGAGGAAGCTTATTAAACAGATTTCTTAATAGAGCACTGGGCTAACAGGAATTGAGGAGGTGATAAGGGATGTAGTGATGATGCTGAAAATTGGCAAGATGATTTTCGAACATGGCATGTATGTCTTGAAATCATTGTTTGTGACGAGCCAACTTGCCAGATCATCACACGTCCTGCCACACACAAAACCATGCTCGTCAGTCAGCTCCATGCTTCCTGTGATTGTGGAGGAATGCCCTGGCAAAGTCACATCTATCCTCTACCGATTTCATGGCGGTGTATATTACAAACACAATGGCGAACATAATCACGCCCGCCCTACTCATATACTACACCTAACAAAAAGTCAACATGCTCAGTTTGAGTCTATTGTAACCACCAATCCTCATGCCCAAGCTGCAGAATTGTGCACAGGTGTTGCTGGACTGACTGGACCTCAGTCATCAGTTGCTGAAATATCCTCTGTTCTCTACAATGTTGACTGCATGTCACAACCCAATAACAAATAAACGCTAGGGCAGAGACTAGGACTCAAACGAAGGTTATCACAACAAGAGGATAATGAGCAAGGACATCTTGGATTGCTACAGTGTAGATACAAGAGGTTTGAACTAAAGAACTATCAACCAAGACATGCTACCTATATACAACTATTGAAACTGAGATTGAAACTGAGCTACAACTACTAGCCAATCATAAAAAGAGAAAGAGAATCGTACCATAGAACATCGTAGAATATTAAAGAAGTATCACGTGACCCTATCTTATCTTATCGTATCTAATCTAATCTATTCACAATCAAAGAACTCATCTTCTTCATCAGTCACATTGAAGACACGTGTTGTGGGCGCTAAAGGTATTTCAGGAATGATAGATGCTTTTAAGGTAGGGTTAGGGTTTGTCTTAGGCGCTGTGTATTGACACTTAGGAAGATTCAAGAAAGAATAATGGTTTGTTAAAGGTACTCGTGACACTGCATCAAGGCAGAATTGCAACACATGAAAGAGAACAGTTCGGGCGAGTTTGCAGATGACTTTGTCAGGTTTCAGAATGAGCATCCAGGCTTTATCTTACATTCTCAATTTGAGGATATTGCAGTTGTCATTATGCAGACTAGATACATCAGGAAATTCTCATATCTCTTAATGTCCCTTGTTGCAGAAATGATGACACATTTTCGCTTGTTTTCACTTATCCACTTGTGCCATGAACTCCACAAGTTACCAGATATTTTCCAAGGATGAAAAAGCTGACAGTTTAAATACACAATACATAAGGATAAAAAGTGTGCAAGTTCCATAATGTATGGTAGATACTAGGTACTTGGCATAAAGTTGCATGTCTGCGGGAACAGATCAGGCATAGGAGGACATTGTTGTTGTATTTGTTGTACCACATGATGACATCACCTTGAAGTCATTCCTTTATGATGCTATCTTGAAGGCATGGTGATCAGTGTATCTGTTGACATAGAACAAGTGGAAAGCATCATAAGAATGAAAGTACTTGATGTTCTTAGGAATGAAATCAGGGCCATAGATGGGGATTAGGTGCGCTGCACGGTAGACTGTCTCGAGATGAATAACAGCAAAGTTTAGGGTGCCATCGTCATGAACACTTGGACGGACTATCCACATGCCAGTATCCTCATCAGCATGGTCACCAACCTTGTCAAACCATTGAACAAGGGCACATGGATATATGACCCAATTATATTTGAAAGAAAAGAAGCATTTGACTCTGGCGACTTCGAGCCCTTCAATCCCTTCAAGGTCTAGATTGGTGTTAACAAATATGCAATCATTATGGGCATAGGTGTTCCACCAGAGTGGACATGCACGTATCTGTTCACGTCGCATGCTGCCGACGCTGCTGGGATCACTAGGGGCATAGAACATTGCAGCAGCAGAATTAAAGACAAAAAGTTTGCCATCATGTCAGGGGCAGTTGGCAGTAGGGACATCTTCAGGGTTGCGGGGGTCATCAGGGAAGAGTTGGGAGAACAGAAAATAATAGATCAGGCATCGTAGGTGTGGTACACGAACTTCCTCTGCCAATGCTGCTACCGTCTGTGCCTGTTTTTGTTCTGTCAAACATCGTGAAGGTTATTGAGATTGACTGTATTACAAAATTACTTACGAGGAGTCCTTGTGAGCTGTACAAAAGCGAGCACTGTTGGACCATCAACAACTTCGCCATCATCAATATCATCTTCTACTTGTGGTGTGATAACAGGGGGATCCGGTTCACCTTCATGCCTATTAAGTATGCAAGAAAACAAAGTTAGATATAGAAAAACTTACAAAGAGCAGCCACAGCCCTTGATAAAACAGAACCAACAAGCATGCCTCACACAGCAAAGTCCACATGAGATGCTGCAAGTTTGTTGAGGCATTGATTAGTCAAAAGCATTTGACCAAGGGCATTGTTCCTGCTAGACCGCTGCCAAGGATCTTTTACTGCCTTGATGTGCTTTGATTCCATGATCAATGAGCATAGTCCATTGGGTGCACCAAAGAGTCGGATAATGTCTGCATAGTGGGACATTGAATGCTGGTGAGGGTATGAAAAGTGAGGCTTTGTGCCTGTAGTTTTGAATATCTGGTGATAATGATGGAACCGAGTAAGCGCATCTTGAAGTTGATTCAAGGAGGCTTCAGTAATGATGTTCCACCGCGCAATGTAACAAAATGCCAAAAGTGCGCCAAAAGTGCGCACCATGTCTTGAGGTACATGACCTTCAATAGCTGGAAGAAATACCTTCATAAGTGCTTTTGAATCATTACCCGTCCATTGTTTGAAATTGTGGCCATCAGAAAATTGCTGTAGACCAGTGAACAATGCTACAACAGTAATTTCAAGGTGTTGTTAGAGGATGCTGTCAGATTAAGGAGTGAGGTCATGTACCTGTGATCTATGTCACTCATAATTTCATCTTCTCGTTTAGTTCCATGCATTAGTCTAAGGTACTCTACTACCCAATCAACGAGATGGTCTTTGAAAGCGCCTTTGATTAGCTGGTGGAGGAGATCAAATGATAGCAGTTGATAGATATCGGCTTGGGGGAAGTCATTTGTGAATGGCTACACAATATAATTAGTATATAATTCAAGAGCGGGTGATTGCACTTACAATGAGATTACTTATGATACCATATTTATTTCACAATGCCTCCAAACCTATGCCCTCACATATCAATAGATCTGTATGTTCTCGACAGCGGTACAAACCACTGCTATCAAGGTCTGTTCGAATTGCAAGACATCTATGATATTGTCAGTAGATGTTGATGCTGAGCACAAGTTGAAATACTCACTTCGGGCACCAATTTTTCACAATACAGGCCAACAGTAATTGTTCCTTGTAGTCTGCTATGTAGGGTCCTAATCCATATATAACCCGTCGGAAATGGCCATCTGCACAATGTAGGACCTCGTACTTGGTCATTCCAGGCTTCAAGGTGGCAAGAGTGAGCGGTGAAACAGCTGGCGACGAAATATGCGGAATGCCTCAGTTTTAGCGTGTTCTCTATCAGCTGGACCATAGCTCAGATAAGTGATACAATTCCGAACATCAATACACATACTTTTGGGTAAGGAGAGGAAGCTGATGATAACGAGAGCATTATGATGAGCACGACACACATTGTTGTGCACATTTCCGATTGAGGCATACAGAGGGTAATATTTATTGTTACCTGTACCCATGGAAACCATAGTTTTGTCACTACTGAGGATGATCGGAACGAATGTCGATCCTTGTGTGTTCGGATCCTGTGATATCGTGTTCTAAAGAGACATTAGCTATGGAGTTATAAGTACACATGAAAGACGTACAGCCTGTTGCCATGCCCAGTCTCCTGACATGAAATCCATTGGCATGTATTGTCTGATGTGTCATACTCTCGAAATGGGGCAAAGTCAATTTCACCCTTATATGTAGGGTTTGCTAGCATATTATGCGCCATCAAATGCAGGTCCCTGTACCAGACCTTGTATTCTTTGTCCATCCATGGAGGGGCATCATGCTCAGGGCATTCTCCTGTGTATTGAACTAAGAGACACTACCAGGGGACATCGCCAAGTTGTGTAGCATCGATCACTTTGTGCAAATCCTTATGATCAGCAAACGGAGGAAAGTTGTTGTATTGAAAAAGTTGCGCAGCCATTAAGTCAAATAAGCTGTCCAAATCTGCATTAGACATATGCCACTGTTTGAATACAAATTCTGCCATTGCAAATTCTAAATAATTGCGATATGGACTCCAATCATGAGGAGATTTTGGTGGAGGAGGAGTTGGTGGCATTTTGGGTGGTAGAAACATGCCATCAGCCATGCATGGTAGTCCTAAGAGTGTTTGAGTTGAAAAAATGCGAGAAGTACACTTCAAAACTTACCATTCAGGAGTGGGTGATATGTACAAAAGTACTGCTCACTTGCATCTGTGAACTGTACCTCTGGGAGATTTGGATCTTCGTCAGCAGGTACTGGACCTGGTGATGACCAGGGTGGTGGTAAGATATCTGGAGGAGGAGGTGAAAAATGTGAAGGCTGGCACGGTTGGGGAAGATCCTGAGTAGGTGCAACCAGATGGCCTGTGCATATGTGTTGAGTGCAGCCCAAAGAGTTTTGAAACCAGCGCAGACAGCCTGGAGACAGGCATGAAAACTGAAGGGCATGGTGGGTAGGGCAATTTCTGGGTATGATGGGTGATCCTGGGTTGACACCATGTGTGGATAGCACATAATTTTGAAGTCTAATAAATTTTTTCAAGGTGACAGCTGGATGCTACCATTGGATCTACACTCACAAATAATCACATATGCTCGTTTCCGTGTTGTCAGGATGAAAATTAGCACTACACCAAGAAAGGTTTCAGTGAAATGGATGGTTATGTCACAACACTCACTGAAAAGTTTTAGTAAACATTGGTGAGTGTCACCCCACCACATGAAAGATTTGGTAAACATACCCCTAGTGGACGCCATTATACCACCAGAAAAGTTTTGGTAAACATTGATACTTACTGAATTTGACATATTGGTCATTTCATTGGACATATTCTGCCAAAAAAGTGCAGGCGAATACTATACTCCAGAGGTTTATGGAGGCTGTGGTACTAGATGGTAGTTGAACTAGTACGTCAGGGTGTTAAGCAGGGTCAATAAATTGTTCTAGTTTTTAATGTGACAAGACTCACCTTGAACTTGGTATCCAACTGCCTTCAATTTTCTTCAGCCTCTAAACCCTCCATCACCACAATGTCCCAGCCTGGCACAGTAACAAAGCACATAGGAACTCGACCTAAGAATGCAACTCAGCATCCCAGACACATTTTGACTGAGGGTGCTGGAAAGAGATGTACCACTGCTCAAAAAGCTGCTGATGACCAGTATGAAAGAGAGGCGAAGAAGGCAAGTGAAAAAGCTTTGCAGGAAATTTATCAGTGTATTGCTACTTTGCAAGCACAGACGCAGGCGTACCAAGATACTGCACACATTAATGCACCTAAGCCTAAGTGTCCTCAAGCATGCCCAGTGGGAAAAGCTGCAAAGGCCTCAAAAGCCTCAAAGACTTCCAACTCAACTGTGAACAGTGGGCAGGAAGGAACAGAAGTTGTCACCAATAAGTCTATTGGCACTGAAGGTAAGGGTTGCAGGTGCAGATTTGAAAAGTTACAAGCTAATGTCAGACATCCAGCAAGTGAAAAGGAATTGGAGGAACCTACAGCTAAGAGAAAAAAGGTCAGCAAACAGGTGGTGAGGAATGCAATTCAGAGGGTATTAGATGCCAGTGTTGTTATCGATGGATCAACAAAGGCACATGATGGAGATATTCAGAAGATGTCTGATGTCAGTGTGTAAGTGGTATCTTACCTTATACCATGAACCTCCTTTTGACCGAGACTACTTTTTTTCTTTTTTTTCAATCTCATGTCTGATACTGCAAGTTCCAAGAAATTTGCACTTACTGGGCATATCCCAGGTTGGATTTTGAATGTTTCTACAACTGTCTCACGGCCAGCCTCCAAGGTGAATTCCTCTGCTGGGTCTTCCATCCACCCACGGTCTAGTAGCTCTGCTTTATCTAAGCTCACAAGGGGGAGCACTATCAGCCACGATGTTCCACCTCCACCCACACCCACTCCTGATGCTGAAGGTTTCACAGATTTGTATGCATGCGATGAGGATGATGAGCCGCTCGCAAAACCTCTTTCTCGTATCACAAGCACAAAGGCTTTCTCAGTGAGTCTGGCTATCTCAATATTTAATTTCATATGGTTTCAATGGAAGCTGCAGGGTATTGTGGTCATCTCTAAATCTGTTGATGATAAGATGCCTTCAAATATTGTGCATCACAACATGGCCCCAGTGCCTGAACAGCTCGATGTGACCAAATACTCCAACGATGTGAATATCTTTAGTGACATCCACGACCATCTTATGGATCTTTATGGCTCCATCTCCACTACACAACCTACTTTTCTGGACTATAAGTCTGGTTCTGATGCCAGTGATGAGCCATAGCCCTTGGACTATGATTCTGATGTTAAGCCTCCACCCCTCGCACAAAAGCCTACATCTTGCTCCATATTCCCAGTCAACTTCGATTCATTGGCCACAGGTCAGAAGCAGAAAATGTCGCCTCTTCTGCGTGACGACGATGACCTATTGATATTGTCATCTGATACCAAAATGGTGGAGAGCGCCAATGCAAGCACGGTTATGTTCAAGACCAAACCTGCTAAACCAGTGCCCATGCACTGGTTGACATCTATGATATGATTTGGTTTCTCAATGCTATGTTTTGCTCACTAAGATATTAGACCAATGTTACTGCCATGCTCAAAGCTCCTCCAGTCAAGCAGCTGAAGTCAGCCTGAAACAGATGCCCCTCGTGCCATCGCCACTCCCTCCAAAACAATTGCATGTTCTGCATACAGGAAGAAGCATCTTCCCAAGGGTTGCCAGATGGAAAACAAGTGGGCAAGAGAGTTTATCCCTACTGCCATTTGCTACATTGGTGATCTGGATGAGGTATGGACTCTTGTGGCTGACATTCTCTGCCCTATCTTACAGAGAGTCTGGGATGTGGTCTATAAGGGCAAGATTTTGCACACAGTTGTAGCCAATGGACCTGTTGTTGCCCTGGTACATTTTTTTTGGGCACTGTTTAAATCTGATCATTTTCTTTTAAAACCCTCCAGTGGTTGTCAGAGTGGCGCAACACCATTAGTAATGTTGCCCTTGTTGTACTCGTAAACTTCATGACTTCTCAGGATGATATTTACACAGACTGGTGTCTTGTTACTTAAGGGTCTTATATGAATGTTGTATATAATGACAACACTAGGTAATGTGATGAGTTCTTGGGAGGATTTAGTTTGTTGTCCTCTTCTTGTGGAAGTACAATGTAGATGTAAAGTGTATCTGGATAATGAAAAATGATAGGTATGTTGCACCCTAGTAGGTTGTGTTTCAATCTATGAAAGTCTGTCTCAACTTTGTCGTGTTCTCCTAGTTCATGTCTCTCCTTACAATGAAACAGAGAGTCTTAAATATATATATGTAAAGGCTTGGCCTGAATGATAGAAATAGCAAAAGTTGTATAAGTTGCAGTATACAATCTTTTGTGAATAGAATAATGAAAGCTTGTATAATTCAGAGTATACAATTCTTCAGAAAAGATAAGATGAAATATCTTAAGCTTACTTCAAGGACGTAATGCCTGCACTTTTATTCTTACGTACTCTCATGGTTTGAGAGAAGAATGAAAAATGGGAAGTTATATTACATGGGTGAAAACGAGGGGTTTATATACCTTTTGAAAACCCTCTTACTAAGCATGACTCATCACACGGATTGGTAAGAATGTAGCTTACAAACCAGGTGCTGAATCAGCTCCTTACTAATATACAGTGTAATCTTACAAAGCATGACTGAAAGCTCATAAGTCATCACATGGATGTGTCATGCAGTTTGCTGACAAACATACCATTTGGCTTTGCTGAATCATCTTTCTTACTAAGTAGATTATCAATAAGGTTCAGAGTCTCACAAAGATCTTACAAAGCATGATGAATCATGACAAAACATGATGAGTCATGTGAATGTTGTTACAAATCAGATTATTTACCAGTCACATGAGGTGCTAACAAACAAATCTGATAGCCAAACAGTCAGAGAGAAACAAATAGAGAGAAACAGAACTAAATAAAATAAAACAGACAACACAAGGATAATCAGTCTGAATTGTGTAAAACAAAATAGAAGGAAATGAATCAGGGAAAATGATCTGAGTGATAGAAGGTAAGATACTCTATCACTCTTTTGTTGTATCAGTCATGGTATGAATCACATACCATGCATGACACCGGGACTGCAAATATTTTGCATCGGTGTAACGATGGCCGCGGCGCTGGGCTCGAAACCAGGCAATCCAATACCTATGTTCATACCATTCCCCAACCTCCCTTGACCTTCCGAAGGCCGCGCGCACTTGTCCGAACCTTCTGCAGGCAGTTCTCGTGTTCCGAGACCTGTCCGAACCTCGCAAGTTACCATACCATGTCCTATCCTCGTCCTTTTGACTTCGCTGGTGCGTTTTCCTTTATTCTAACTATATGTTGACTACGTCTTAGTGCTACATGGATAACAATCCCATCGGCATCCTGTCGGGAGCCTCGGAATACGTATAAGCAGCACGCATTGCGGCTTATTACATGTATACTTGTATTCTTGCACGCCTCGCGGCTTATTACATAGGTTCGGACTTGCTTATCTCGCTACTAGTTTCACCTACGGATTCTGGCCTCTCACGGAAGTAGGATATAATCTCGCTCACTGGCTACTGATAGGGCACTTCACTTCCTGTACTTCAAGTAGTAATTAGTAGAGTCACCTCGGTATAATTGTAAACTGCGCAATTTATCCTAGTTCATTCAGAACAATTGTCTGGCTAAACCGCTGCCAAATTCGCACTTCATTTATTCTCAAGCCCCGATAGATTAGCATTGTTCCGGACTTTGGACATTGTGCAAAGTCTTATACTGTTATTCGACACACCGACATACTGACACATTGACACACCAACATATATAGACCTTCGGACAGCTTTTGCAAGCCTCAGAAGGCATCGCGCTACTTCGGACAACACTTTCGCAGCCTCGGACGACCTTCGGTCACATTGGACAAGTTTCTCGGTACTTCGGGAGTAGTCTCGGAACTACGGACGAGCATTAAAGAGGTTTTCTTCCAATATCTTGTCTACTCTCTAACTGTATAAGACTTCCCTTGCATTATCAAGGTAGTTCTTAGGTTGTCTCTTGGGACGAAGCATACTCGCATCCCTCAGGACTAGGGACTCACATTCAGTGGAGCCCAGACCAGATCTACTCTTTACATCGGCCTTGGTTGAAAAGCTTGCCTTCTTGTATGGGGACCTTATAGAGGATGGCAGGATGTCTAAGCCATTTCAATCTGACCTCATTTTACCGGTCCTTGTGCAGCACAAGTATGCCACATCCGGTGCTGTCAACCTACCAAGAATGAATGACACAGTGCCAGTGTCCTGCATGATGTGGGAATCATGCATGGACATGAATACTAGGTGACCCTCAAAAGACAAAGTCTGTTAGCTTAGTCCTCAGACTAGTCAACCCATACCTTGGTTTCAAACCATGGTCCATATTTCAAGTTTTCCCCAAGTTTCACGATCTGAATACGTTTTGATGGAAAAAGTCTAATGTGAGATGGGAATCACATTTAGACCTAGTTGATGTGAGAAGAGAAATGAAGGTTAAGGTATAGCCTTGCCTTTGGCTTATTCACTTTGGCTAGAGAAAACCATAGAGAAAAGTACAAAGCCTATAAAAAACCTATCCAAAAAGACTGTGTTTCAATTCCTGCCAACTGCATTATTATTTTGACTGCATTTCAATTCCTGCCAACTGCATTATTTTTTTGACTGTATTTCAATTCCTGCCAACTGTCTTATTTTTGCTACCTACTTTTCTCTAGTGTTTCTTTACTTTACTTTTCCATTAGGATGCTTTGACTCACCTGACACTTCATAAAATTGTACCCATAGGGTATGATGTCATTATGATGTCATAAGACTCCACAGATACTCCTGCAGGTATTCTGTTGAAAGATATTATGTCATCAAGCTCTAGATTATTCTACTCCACAATGACATCATCCATGATGTCATTTCCTTCTAGAATATTCTGCTCCACAATGACTCACTCATGGAAGGTTCTGGAATCTTTTGCTCTACAATGATGTCACTCTTGATGTCATTATGATGTCATTACTCCACATTCCAGAATGTTCTGCTCCACAATGATGTCATAGCTCCATCTTTCACTTGTATTTTATTCTTTTATTGGGTTTGACCCAATATTTTGATTGGTCCTCCTTATTTTTTATTGTTTGTGAACCTAGGTTACTTTCCCACACAAAATGTATATAAGGAGAGCCCATTCTCCCCCCCAAAAAATATGATCTCCCATTTGTAGCAATCTGCCTATCAGATATTTCACTTGCAAAGTTAGTCCCTTTGAAGTGAGACAAGTGCAGGGAAAAGAATTCCCTTGAGATTATAAGTTTCTTACCTTAGAAACTTATTTAGTGCTATAGACCAAGTGTTCTTGGTCACATATATTGTCTTTGAGACCCCTTCATCTCATTGCTCTGTGCCCTTTGACTAAGCGATCTTAGTCATCTATCATATTGTTGAGACCACATCTCACTAGTTGTCCCATAGACCAAGCGATCTTGGTCAAGTTCCAGTCCCATTTGTTCAAGCAATCTTGAACATATATCGTATATTTGAGACCGTTGTCTCATAGTTCCAGTACCCATAGACCAAGCGATCTTGGTCATATTTCGTATATTTGAGACCACGTCTCACTAGTTCCAGTATCCAAGTCCAGAGCCTAGAAGGGGATTTCCTAGGCAAATACGTCCCAGAAACTGAATTACGTGCCTAGAAGCTTATTCCTAGACAAGAGATTTGAGTTTCAATAAAGAAAAGTAAAGCTCCGGCTAGGTTGATCTTTATAAAAAGATTAGTTTAGCGAGCCTCCCAAGAACTCACACATTATCTACCATGAAATAGGAAAAATCGTAGACCGTGTTAATAGAGGACTGGCAAGAAGTCTTATCCGAAGTGTAATTGTGGTGTCATTACATTTACACGACTTTATATAAGACCCTCGGTTATTAAGACACCGGGGCATTCAAAGGGTGCTCTTGCTCTTGCTATGGCAGTGGCATGTATTTTATATCCTCTCTTTTCATAAAGCTAACTCGTGCTTCAGATGGAATGTGCCATCAAACTTTTTGCTGATAATCACATGTTCCTATGTGACATTGACACTACTGGCAATGGCCGAGGCAACAAGACCCCCCTGGATATTAATCCATCCATGGGCAAGGAGAGCAGTGTCCCTCTAGCATTTTCGGACAGCAATTGGGGTGCGCACACCAGAGCCTACATGGTGTCTATCAACCGCTTGCCACACTTGGTCATCCTTCAAAACTCAGAGTTTGTGCAGAGCCTTGCCATGAAGAAGCATGGCTCACAGATGGATGTGAATGAAGAAACTGACGATGAGCGAGCACTTATTTGCTAGAGGTGGTAGCTTTCATTTGCATACTGCATCTCACAACTAACAATGAACTTTGGCAGTACCAGTGGCAGTAGACTGATCCCTTGGTCACTTATATCCTTGTTAATATTCACTTACCATCTTGTTGTTGTCTCGTCATTGTCTCATTGTTGTCTCATTGTTGTCTCATTGCCGTCTCATTGCTGTCTTGTCACTTCCCTGGCTACTATTGTCATTATACTATCTACTGTTATGATTTCAATGTCTTCTTTTCAGCTCCTTATACCCTTATTTAATCTACTTGCCAGTACTTTTTTCTTGCTTACTCTCCTTTTTGATGTCCATGCTCCTTAATCACTTTGTCCATCTGAAATGCAGTTGTTTTTACCTTCAAACAAGTGTGAATTAAGTGCAAAACAAGTGCAAACAATGGGGTAATCAACAATTGTAATACAGTTTATTCCCAAATAAGTGTTAAGGAAGTGCCAAAAGTGCGCAAAAGCCAAAAACAAGAGGAAGGGATCTGCTTTTGAGCTTGTGGCAGCTTGCAACAAGGAGGCATTATGGTTCTTGTTCGAAACTTTTCTGCTCTTGCATGGGAAAATAAGTAATGAAAAGGGAAGTTAAGGAATGTGAAAATTTACTGATGTACATGGCTGCATCACTCATCAAAGACTACAGTGATGAAGAGGCTGTTAACGGAATCATATCTGATGTGGCACATGGCTACTGGATGGATCACAAAAAGCTCCTCATCTTCAGCTTGATGTTCTCGCCTGAACTCAAATGATGGGTCCCTGGATTAATGACCTATGCAAATGGAGCCACGGAGGGGCATTACTAGCTACACTTTGTCTTTCTTTTTTGGACAATGGCTCATGAAGCTGACCTACAGGCATTGAAATCAGGGACAAGCTTTTTGCTAATGTGTGTACCACCTGCTAGGCCAGATGACAGTGTTCAACATATACTCACAATTGTGATTGGCTACAGTGGTGGATGCGAGATCAACATGCCAAGATGCTATTTCAGCCTTTTTGGACATGGATCCATCAGTATGGACAGGATTGCCCTTGACTACAAATGCTCAGGAGGCAATGCATTGGAAGCTCTATTGTGCAGCTGGGAAAAATCATAGGCTTCTCAATGGCTTAATGTTTCTCTTAGCATTTGCACTTGGCTATGAGAAATTAGCTGCTGCACAGCTTGGTCAGTATACATCTTCTTAGACTATACTATGTCTAAGTGATTGAGCAATCTTAGCTGGTGTCAAGACACACTATGGGCAAGCTCAATGCTGGAAGAAGACAAAATTCAATTTAGGCACTACAAAACCCAGTCGAGTACGTGCTGTACAAATGAAACAGAAGAAGAATGATGGCTGACCTCCAGATACATCACATGAGCTGGTTAAACACCCCAGTGATGTGGTGCACTCTCGCCCAGGTTATCATTGGGATAAGAACTCATGTTGGCTTGACTTCTCATTGGAGCTTATGTTTCTCACCGTTCTACCCAACTTTCACACAGAATTTGCGCCCTGATTCCATGGTATGCATCACACATCACCCCTCTGGCACTTATACAAGTCATTTGAGCTACGCATCTCTTTGTCTGAGAATGCTGAAGCCAGTTCCATGCAGCAACAACATCTCAGTGACTAGCGGAGTCAACTGAGGAAAGCAGTAGGTAAATGAACGAATGAGAATTTCTACTACTTAGATAAGTGAGCGGTACTGAAGGATGACAATGAACATTTGATATTCAACACTCCCCCTCAAACTGAGTGAAGTCCAAGGGCGGAGGCGAAGTGCTTGGCTTTGAGACTAGGAAGGGGTTTGGTAAGAGTATCTGCGGTCATAGTGTCTGTAGGACAATAAACTAATAAAATCAAGCCTTTTTCAACAGAGAATGAGATGAAATGATACCTAATGTCTATATGTTTTGTCTGGGCATGAAACACCCCAGACTCAGCTAGTGCGATAGCCGACTGGTTGTCGCAATGGAGGGTGATGAGGTGGACTAGTTGACAGAATATTTCACCGACAAAGCAGCACAACCAGATTCCCTCCTTAGCAGCATGTGTGGCTGCAACATATTTGGCTTCTGTGGTGGAGAGAGTAATGAGTTCCTGCTTCTTCAAGCTTCATGACACCACCCCACCATCAATTAGGAATGCATACCCTGATATCGCGTGATGATGCTCTTGGGACACACTGTCAGCATCTGTATACCCTTCTAGGCCATTCTTAGAGCCTCCAAAGGTAAGTGCTAAAGATTTTGTGCCAATTATATACTTATAGATTCATGTTACGGCCTCCCTGTGCACTAATCCGGGATTCGCACCAAATTGTGCGACTGTCAAAACAGAGAAGGTGATATCTGGGCGCGTGCCCACAGTGAGGTGCATCATGGAGCCTACTGCTTCACAATATGGTATGTTCTTCATCTGTGATGATTTGTGTGGAGTCAATGGGGATTGCGAATGTGAGAGGGTGATGTTGGGATCCATGGGGATTGAACTGGGTTTCATACCCATGAAGCTGTACTTCATAAGGATGGCATCAACATATGTTTCGTGCGAGAATGAGATAGTGTGCGTGACATGGTCATGCATCACCTTTATCCCAAGGAGCGATGCGACTGGCCCGAGGTCTGTAAGCTTGTAGCATGCAACTGCTTGCTGCTTGAACTCAGTGATGAGTTTGCGATTGCTTCCGGTGATTGTGCAGTCGTTGACGTGAGCTGTGAGAATGAGAATGTCGGGGCCAATGTGTTGGTAAAATACTCCCCAATCCGATTCTGCGTGTGTTAGTCCTAAGTCTGCAAGGAGGCGACATAACTGTTGATACCATTTGAGAGCTCCCTGCTTGGAGCCATAAAGCATGACATGGAGGTGTGTGATGGGGTTTCTAAATTGAGAATCAATGTGGAGTCCAGGAGGAAGTTGCATGAAAATAATTTTGTCGGGGTCAAGTTTTCCGTTGAGAAATGCGCTATGGAAGTTGAATACATCAATGTCCCAATTGTTGCATGCGGCAATTGCCATGATGGTCCAAAGAGAAGCGAGGCACATGACTGGCACATAAGTATCATAATAGTCAACATCATACACTTGTGAGTAGCCTTTTGCGACTAATTGGGCCTTATACTTATTGATTTCTTTGTCTGTATTCCTCTTGATGCGAAATACCCACTTGCATCCCACAACATTCACTCCTTCTGGCTTTTCGACAATGGACCATGTACCAGCATCTTTCAGCACGGTAAGTTCCTTGTTTACTGCTTCTTCCCATTTTGATTGATTGTTTCTTCTTGTAGCTTCTTCCAACATTGTCAGATCTGACTGTTTGACTTCCTCTATGCTGGCAACCATTGCAAAAATCTCTTCATTGTCCTCATCAATCTCTCCATTCTCCCCTCCATCCCGAGCTTGGCCGCTAGATTAGATTCTTCTGGGACAGGCTGCATTCCACGAGGTAAGTCATTGCTTCATCCATCTGTGGTGCCTGCACCATCATGCAGGCTTTTGAAGTATGTTGACTCAACCCACACTCGACTGGAATGGTGTGGTGGCACACTGCTTTCAAAATGTGGGCCCAGGTGGTCAGTGGGAGGATATGGGTGCAGGGCTTGGGATGGTGCTTGACCAGTATGTGATGGACTAACATCAGAGTTTTGTACGGTGTTGCTGACCTGCATTTTCGGGGTTGAACTGACATCATAGCCTCGTGCTGTGTGGTTTGCCCCCTTGTCAGGTCCCTACCATTACCTCTGCCATATCAAATGTGATGCTACACTTGACTGCAATGCACCTAGCATCTGGTAGATATACTCTATACCCATTACTTTCCAGATCAAAACCAACCCATTGTCCTTCCATGGCACACATATCTAACTTTGAGCTGTTTGGTGTGTGCACCTTAACACGACTCCCCCAGACAGGTAAGTTTTCCATGTTGGGCTGCTTCCTGTACAGTAGCTCATAGGGTGTTTTGTTCTCCAGCATACAAGTTGCCATCCAGTTCTTCAGCCATGTGACATGCATGATCGCCTCCCCCAATAGAAACTTGGGTAGTCCGCTGGCATGTAGTAATGTGCAGGTCTGTTCAACAACAGTTCGATTGAGGCATTCTGCTATGCCATTGTGTTCTGGCGTATCGTGCACGGTAAGCTTACGTTCTGTTCCATTCTTCTTCAGATGATGTGTGAACTCCTCGCTGGTGTACTCCCAACCACGATTGGAGCGAAGGCACTTTATCTTGGTGTTGAACTGTGTGTTTGACCAAGCTTCATACTTTTTGTATGCCTCAAACATTTTGTCCTTTGTCCAAAGCAAATACAGGTGAGTGAATCACGTGTGATCATCTGTAAATAACACAAAATACTCTCTGTGGCCAGGGGTTTTTACTGGGAAGGGTCTCCAGAGGTCACTATGTACTTCATCTCCGAAGTTCTCATGTCTTGTGGGGTCCCTAATGTTTCCGATAGGTTTGTGTTGTAGCGATGGTTGCGGTGTTGGGCTCAAAACCACGTATTTCCATACTTGTGCCAACACCCGAAACATATGCGCACATGTCCGAGCCACTCCGTATTGGATCCGGCGCATCGGACCTTTGGACATCGCATCGGCCGATCGCACTTCGTGTGCACTTGTCCATCCCGTGTCCTGTCCATCCGAACTAGCCTCACTAGGTGCATAGTTATTTTTGTGCACATTTTCTGACATTTGTACTGCGTTATTACATGTCCACAGCACCTCGTGTCTTATTACATAGGACATCGGACCTGAAATATATTGCTACTATCTTCGCCTGTAGTTTTCCGAATTTCTATGTACTTACTTAAATACTCTGTAGTGACCCATAGCAATCATCATCCAGTAGTTAGGAGCTGTTTCCCGACTCTGCGGATCACCCAGAATATTCTCGTAGTTCTTAGTTGCATTGCGAAATATTACCATTCATTCACCGTCATACTCTGTCACTCGTTATACTCGCGCATACCGCTCGCAACCCGACACTTGTTATAAAGTTTCCGACCTATTATCGTGAAATTCAAAAGTCCGAAATCTCAGACATCACACTTTGGCTTCGGACATTGGATAAGTACCTTCGGACATCGTTTTGCACCATCAGACATTTTGTTATTTGCATTACTGACACATTTTTAAAACTAATACCAATTAACAATCCCTTTAGGATTGAACGCACTTGCTTTGCAAGTATAGCAGCATAGGTCGTGCTAAGATCTACCTAAATATTTGTTGTCTAGGTAGTACGATTTCTGCTGAGCCCAGCGGAAATCAGCTTTCTACAGCATGTTGCTTTGGCATGCTCACAGGATTCACGGCTGTCCATAGTCGCTTCAGACGGATCAAGCATCATTCCAGTGATCACACCATCGCGTAACATCTGTGCAATAGTGTTGGGAGCTATGTGGCCCAGTCAGGTATGGATTTTGTGCATGGTGAGAGTCTCCTTCGTGTTCACTACTCCTGCAAAGGGCTGTTTCAGCCCTTTGATGCAATACAAGCCTCTGCTGACTGGTATCTCACCCAATAGCTGTTTCTTGTCGCTGAATAGTACTCAACACTTGGTGATTTGTGTACTAGGTCTCAAGTTTCGGGTTTTGGCACTCGACACTGTGCAATGAGTGAAATATTGATATGTTATATACATATTTTTGGGTTTCAGGATTTAGGTTTTGGGCTTTGGACATCGGGTTTTGGGCCTTGCCACTTGGCACTCAACACTTGGTGATTTGTGTACCAGGTGTTGAGTTTCGGGTTTTGGCACTCAACACTCAGTGATTTGTGCAATGAGTGAAATATTGATATGTTATATACATATTTTCGGGTTTCATGCTTTGGGTTTTGGGCTTTGGACATCAGGGCTCGGGCCTCAGCACACGGCACTTGGTGATTTGTGTACTGGGTGTCGAGTTTTGTGTTTCGGTAATTGACACTTGGTGATTGGTGCAGTGAGGGAAATATGTATATGTTGGATACATATTTTCGGGTTTCATGCTTCAGGTTTTGGGCTTTGGACATCGGGGCTCAGGCCTTGGCACACGGCACTTGGTGATTTGTGTACCGGGTGTCAAGTTTTGGGTTTTGGTACTTGACACTTGGTGATTGGTGCAGTGAGGGAAATATGGATATGTTGGATACATATTTTCGGGTTTCAGGCTTCGGGTTTTGGGCTTCAGACATCGGGGTTTGGGCCTTGGCACTTGGTGATTTTTGTACCGTGCTGTGAGTTTCGGGTTTTGGTACTCGACACTCGGTGATTGGTGCAGTGAGGGAAATATGGATATGTTGTATACATATTTTCAGGTTTTGGGCTTTGGGTTTGGGGCTTCGGACATCGGGCTTTGGGCCTCGGCACTTGGCATTTGATGATTTGTTTAATGTAAATGAAAAACGGGCATGTTGCATACCGGGTTTCAAGTTTTGGGTTTTGGCACTCGACACTCAGTGATTTGTGCAATGACTGAAAAATGGATATGTTATATACATGTTTTCGGGTTTTGAACATCGGGTTTTGGGCCTCGGACTTTGGGGTTCGGCCCTCAGCACTCGGTACTTGGTGATTTGTGTACTGGGTCTTGAGTTTCGGATTTTGGCACTTGACACTCAGTGATTTGTGCAATGAATGAAAAATGGACATTTTGCATACATGTTTTTGGGTTCTGGGCCTCGGATTTTGGGTCTCAGGCTTCAGGTTTATCAGCACTCAGCACTCGGTAATTTGATAAATGGACTTTCAAGCTTCAGGCTTTGGGTGTTCAGGTGTTCATGTGTTTGGTGTCAGGAAATAGAAATTTCACACATTTTCACAAGTTTCCAGTTTCTAGTCTTGAGCTTGGGGTGTTTGGGTGTCTGGAATGGATGTTGCACAATGGGATTCGGTTTTTGGGCATCTGGGACTCAGTGATCTGTGAATGTCAGACAGATATCTCACTACCTCGGCCCACCCATCTATATAACATCCCCCTCCATCAGCCAACCTGTCTATATAACATCCCCCTCCATCGGCCCACCCATCTATATAATGAATATTCCACCACTCTCTTGGCCCATCTGTCTACAAAATAATTCCAGTATGTTGGCCCACCCGTCTATACAATAAACCCTTACATTGGCCCACCCATCTATATAATACATATTCCACTGCTCCCTCAGCCCACCCATGTACAAAATAATTCCTGTACGTTGGCCCACCCATCTATACAATAAACCATTACATCGGCCCACCTGACATCTTTGAGGATATATATAATATCAGCATAGATGGGCCCACCTGTCTCCATCGGAAATAATATCCCTCCCGGCCCATCCGTCAACATCGGGGATATATATAACATCAGCCCATAGTCTGCTGTCCCGTATAATACGGACTTTGTCACTGAAGGGGCTCGGATCTCACAGTAGGTCACTTTTGCTTTTGCTTTTGCATCTGTAATAAAACGATATTTTCACATATACAGCCAAATAAATAGAAACTAAATCAAACTTACCATTTCTGGCTGGTCGGAGTGCACTACTGTACTCTACCTTATACTCTTGCATGGCTAGATCGACGAAGACACACAATCTACCCGACATTCTGTGGAACGAGAATGAGCACTTGCATGTGTGGAAACTCATTGCAGAAATCAGCACAAAGGCAAACTACAAAATCTTGTTTGGTAAAAAAGATCAGCATGAGGTGAGCCTGAGGGCATCTGAGTCACTAGTACTAATTCACAGAATCATCAGAACACATCTGGCGAGACGAAGCAGTGGTGGTCAGCTGGACTCTGTGCCCATTCCCATGCAAGATGTAGACTGCCGTATTTAAGAACAGGGGGTGTGAATTGAGGTAGCAAGCCTGTTGTATGGCTAGTATGCAATGTGTATCCATGTTAAGCTCTTGTGCAAGGTCCTCGAGTGTCTGTGCAGGTTGAAAGAGTGCTTTAATGATCATGAAAAATATATAGGACTCTAAGTATTGCTGATGTAGCAAGCCATGAGCCATGTGTGGTATGGTTACTAATAAGGGTGTTAACTGCTTACACAACACACTGCTAACCCTTGTCTCTCACATGCCAGCAAAAGCGACCTACTGTGAGCTCCCCTATTTTCAGTTCACTATGCTCATGGTGATGTCTCGGAAGCAGCTGCAAGAGAATTCATGGGCAACCCAAAGGTCTTGCTATCCCATCCTGGATTTCAAGAACTTCTGCCTGAAGAGCAAAAGTGGCTATGCAATCCTTTGAAGACCAAATCAGTAGATTACTATGATAAAAGCTGGACAGCTCAATTGGACGACAAGGAATCAGGCTTATTTTCTGAACCACCAGTATGCACTCTATTTTTTCAGTGATGATTGTACTACTACATATGCTAATGAAAGTGTTGGCCTCCCACTCAGGCCAAACCACGGCCAAGACAGCAAAAAGGAACACTCTTTAGTGACAGTGACCCAGAGCCTGAAGAGACTCATACCCCTGCAAACAACTTAGAGCATCCCAAGGAATCACCACCTGCCATTCGTACAGAAGATCAATCCCAACACACTTTGGACATCCCGCCTCTGTCATTGAGTCAAGAATCAGAATATTCCGTGGCATGTCAATGTGGAATGACCGGGAACAGATATGATATGCAGCTCGAGGAGGGAATGATCAAATGTGACGAATGCGATAACTGGTCACACATCGCATGTCAGCGTAATGGCTGAGCTAGCAGTCTTTGTTCACGAGAGAGGTTCGTGTACAGCCACTGTAATATTGATGAGCTTGTGCCATGGCGAACTCCAGCATCACAAGGATAGCCACAAAACCGTCAGTTAGTTTTGAATGACTTAGTGTATCATACCTTTGACTGACTGAGCCCAGGAGTTGTCATGAAAAGGCTTCAAAGGTCCCTTTGGCTAAATGATTGCTGTAAGCACACATTGCAGCCATTGTCTTGCATGCACTGTTGACACAACCACAGTGCAGGAAAAGGAGCACTTGCTCACCATGACAAATTTTGGTATCCTGTCAGACTCATTCAATTTCACAGCAAGACAAATGCATGGAAAGTGCAATGGTGGCACAGATGTAGGTTTCCTGCAGATAGACCTTTGGACCCACAGGTTGTTGTTCAAACAACAGATCTGGTCGATGAGTTATGGCAAGACAGAGCTAGGAGGTGTGCGATTCAGGTAAGTTGCTTGTGTTAAAGCTGCATTTGCATACTGACAAACGAGAGTAGTTTGGTCAGTGGACACATGCACATGATATTCCTATCGGTGAAGATATAATCTATGCTTTCCACAATGTGCCTTATCCCCCCGAAATGGATACTATACTCACACCACACAAATCTATGATACAGTTCCTCATCAGCCTTCCTTGCCTCGAAGATATCCAACATTTGCCTGTCAGACGTCACCTACAGCAGCAGGGAATAAAAGTGTCGCTGACTGGGGGTTACACTGTCAAGTATTGTGGTGATCTGACCATGGTTCAGCAAGCACAGGTAGCTCATTGGATATTCAATAACATCAAAGACACACAAGAGACTGTGGTGCAATGCTTAGGCTGTGCAGCATTTGCTCATGCACTCAGCATCATGCTCACATACAACAAGCACAGCATATTGGAGGCAGATCCTGACTACCCCAGAGAAGGCACCACAGACATGCAGGAAGAATTCATTCTAAAAGCTGCATGGATGACCCTTTTGGAGCAGACCAGCAGAAGCACAGATGTGACCCACACAGATGTTGACCTGGAATGTCTGTTGGCCTTCGAACAGTGCCTGTTCGAAAATTCAGCTCAGTCAGGCTCCGCAGGAAACCATCAGTGGGGCCTAGATGCTGGGAATCATCAAGATGGTTGGGACCCATATGCCAGGCTTTCATTCCATTGTAACCACGAGGATCGTGGTGAAGGAGATCCCGATTATGATGAAAATGAACTTGAGGTGACATGCTTTCTTACTTTGGGAATGGTCCTCATTAACAGTCAGCTTAGCGCGGGCCAGATTTCAGTGACAGCGACAATGTCAGGCAACAGACATCAGCACCTCGGAAATGACAGGTAACAAAATCTCATGGAGAACCAAGAAAGCGAAGGAAAGTGGGACTGACTGTGTCTTGAGATAATGTCATTGCCTTCGACTGTGCAGTCGCTCGTTGAGAGGAAATGTGAATAACATTGTATGCAGAGGAATAAGACTATAATGCAATATGAAATATTGTTTAGTAATGAGATGGTTGTTTGGGAGACCTGACTTGCAGACCGGAAGTACTGCAAATCTCGATGATATTGCATGGCCATGCCAACATCAGGAAAACTGCATATTACTTAATGTTCCCTTAAATGAGGTCAGAGTTGCCGAAAGTGTGAAAAAGTCCAATTAAAGTCCAGAACCAGTAAGAACACTGCACTTAAAAAAATTAGATCCATTTTCTTATCTTTGAGCTTAAATTTGTCTTAACATGCTTTGCAAAACAAATGTCAAAATCGTCCAGCTTCATAAGTGCATAACAAGACATGAGTAAGTATGAAGTCAGGACCAAGTCAAAAACATGCCAAGCAGAATGAAAAGTGCGGTAGCAATGAAACAAACAGGCTCAACTGAGATGATCAACAAGATGGGAGAAAATAGCACAAAAGCACACAGCAATGATATCAAATCATCGTAAGCTTGTAAGAATGCAACCAAATGGGTGAGAAACGCAAGTGCACCAGTGAACATCCAGTAAACAGCGATCTGGAAATCAGGATAATGAGTGAATGTCAATGGTCAATGCATGCAGTGAAGTGAACTTGCCTTTAGCAGAAGGCAAGTAAATTGACATATTCCTCATCAATCACTTCCTCCACAGGCTCGTCAGCTCCCTTGGACTGTCCTCCATGAGAGGAAGCCTTCATGTATTGCTATGCTTGCTGAACAATGCCCTGCATGGCTGTAGAGGGGACATTCTTAATCACTTGCAAGAACATGCATGTATTGTAACCTCAAAGCGGCTCAGAAAAGCTCTCATTCTCCCCAATAACTGCTTCCCAGATGTCTCCATTGACAGCCGATGCCTTACCCTTGCATAAGTTAGAAGCCTTCTTCTTTCCCTTCCCAGTAGCCATTGTAATAGTGAAACCCATTGCTCCTACAGAAAGGAGGTACAGAGTGTGTTTTACCTGTCAAAAATTTAAGATGAGTAAGAAAAAGTGGAACATAGTAAATGTAGGATAGTTACTGCCCCTGCTGACAAAGCAAGTGATGCCCGCATGATGTCGTTTTCACTGTCAAGTGCTGGAACTTCCACCTGGCCTCGGGTATAGTTGAGATGTGCAGCAAATGTCTGCAACACAAACGTAGACTGCCACATCCCCGTCCATGCCTAAATTATAGAACTGTGTTAGCATGAGGTAATGTCAAAAAAGTCAACACACTCTTGGTCAGTTTCATAAGTAGAATCAGAAGCCATGAGACTCGTAATGATCATGACAGCAGCAGATCCGAACCCTCCATGCCATTCACTGAGGTGTTGTTTAGCCTACCATTTATCAAGTAAGTGTTGGCCTGTAAATTAAAGATACTGTCAATGTACCACATGATAGACGACACCACCAGGGATGATCTTGTAGTTCTTCAGTGATGGATTGTCTGCATAAATGATGTTCCACGCTATCCTGCATGATGTGGGAATCATGCATGGACATGAATACTAGGTGACCCTCAAAAGACAAAGTCTGTTAGCTTAGTCCTCAGACTAGTCAACCCATACCTTGGTTTCAAACCATGGTTCATATTTCCAGTTTTCCCCAAGTTTCATGATCTGAATACGTTTTGATGGAAAAAGTCTAATGTGAGATGGGAATCACATTTAGACCTAGTTGATGTGAGAAGGGAAATGAAGGTTAAGGTATAGCCTTGCCTTTGGCTTATTCACTTTGGCTAGAGAAAACCATAGAGAAAAGTACAAAGCCTATAAAAAACCTATCCAAAAAGACCGTGTTTCAATTCCTGCCAACTGCATTATTTTTTTTGACTGTGTTTCAATTCCTGCTGACTGTCTTATTTTTGCTACCTACTTTTCTCTAGTGTTTCTTTACTTTACTTTTTCATTAGGATGCTTTGACTCACCTGACACTTCATAAAATTGTACCCATAGGGTATGATGTCATTATGATGTCATAAGACTCCACAGATACTCCTGCAGGTATTCTGTTGAAAGATATTATGTCATCAAGCTCTAGATTATTCTACTCTACAATGACATCATTCATGATGTCATTTCCTTCTAGAATATTCTGCTCCACAATGACTCACTCTGACTCACTCATGGAAGGTTCTGGAATCTTTTGCTCCACAATGATGTCATAGCTCCATCTTTCACTTGTATTTTATTCTTTTATTGGGTTTGACCCAATATTTTGATTGGTCCTCCTTATTTTTTATTGTTTGTGAACCTAGGTTACTTTCCCACACAAAATGTATATAAGGAGAGCCCATTCTCCCCCCAAAAAAATATGATCTCCCATTTGTAGCAATCTGCCTCTCAGATATTTCACTTGCAAAGTTAGTCCCTTTGAAGTGAGACAAGTGCAGGGAAAAGAATTCCCTTGAGATTATAAGTTTCTTACCTTAGAAACTTATTAGTGCCATAGACCAAGCGTTCTTGGTCATATATATTGTCTTTGAGACCCCTTTGTCTCATTGCTCTGTGCCCTTTGACTAAGCAATCTTAGTCATCTATCATATTGTTGAGACCACGTCTCACTAGTAGTCCCATAGACCAAGCGATCTTGGTCAAGTTATAGTCCCATTTGTTCAAGCAATCTTGAACATATATCGTATATTTGAGACCGTTGTCTCATAGTTCCAGTACCCATAGACCAAGCGATCTTGGTCATATTTCGTATATTTGAGACCACGTCTCACTAGTTCCAGTATCCAAGTCCAGAGCCTAGAAGGGGATTTCCTAGGCAAATACGTCCCAGAAACTGAATTACGTGCCTAGAAGCTTATTCCTAGACAAGAGATTTGAGTTTCAATAAAGAAAAGTAAAGCTCCGGCTAGGTTGATCTTTATAAAAAGATTAGTTTAGCGAGCCTCCCAAGAACTCACACATTATCTACCATGAAATAGGAAAAGTCGTAGACCGTGTTAATCGAGGACTGGCAAGCAGTCTTATCCAAAGTGTAATTGTGGTGTCATTACATTTACACGACTTTATATAAGACCCTCGGTTATTAAGACAACGCCTTTGTGAGAATCGGGATGAGTGTGTCATCCTCAATCAACCAAGGGTGGACATTCTTGCCACCTGCTACATGTGCTACTGTAGGGATGAAAACTCCGCGCCATAAATTTCCATCCAAGCAACCAGGAGGAAGGTCACTGTTCTTGTATTTTGCCTTCAAGGGCTCTCCAACTGCCACCTCACCTTCTACCTCTCATTTGATACACTTGGATGGAGGAGTGTTATCCACGATTTCCACGCTGGTCTTGAATATGAATTTGTATCAGTGAAGTCTTACATAAGTTGATGTGACTTACTGATGCAGTGACTTGCTTATTCCCACCCATGTTCCTCATGGCAGCACTAGAATCATCATCATCATCATCATCATCTACAAATACAGCAGCATCTTCCTGGCCCTCAGTGATGTCCTTTGGTTCAGATTGGGTAGTATGGGGACAGGTGCTGACCAATCTATATTGAAGGAGTCTCAACTGCGAAGGAACTGGTGGAGCTAGAGGTTGGGGAATATCTTGGACTTCAATCATGTCCTTAGTAAATAAATATCAGTATTTAAGAAATTTGAAACTATGCAAAAACTTAGCTACCATCAATTTCTGTTTGTGTGCTGTTTTACCCATGTTTGCAAGGGTATATGCTACCAAGCGCTCAGGTCCTTCAGCTTCATCTGGTGTGCGTTCTTCAGCTTCAACATCATCGTCAAACATGGAGCCCTCAGGTGTCACAGGAGGAGCTGTATCAGTAGTGGTTGCATTGGTTGTTGCATGAGTGACTTGAGAGAGTGCTAATCCTGTTGGACGAGAAAGAGAGGAGGCACTTTCTAAGTGCAATGGCACCTTGAATCCAGACTCAAGCTTTGTATTGACTCGTTGAGCCCAACCTGAAACTGCAGATATTTTTTCAATGTCACTAGTAAATTCATGGAGTAGATTCCAATAGAATAATGTCATTTCAGTTAGTAAAAACATAATGAGCAGTCAAGAGAAAAGCACCCACATCAGCTTGTTTCCATTCCCAGTGACATCTGATGCACATGGATTGGATGGCTGCATTGCAATTTGGACTGCATTAACAGCATCACGATGATCAGTCCTCTGGATATGTTTTCTCCGTCCAAGAACTTGAGAGTCATTATCTTCATTGTCGTCATCATCATCTGCAACAGCCTGAGCATGAGAGGAAGATCCTGTAGTCGTAGCACTTTTCCCAACTGGGCATGGTCATGGCTTCTTTGTCAAGATGGTGTCCTTCTGCTGGATAGCAGCTTTCTGCTGAGCAGCAGCCACTTGAGTAATGGCTTGTCTTGCCTTCTCATCTTGTTTGTCTCACTCCTTCTAAGCGCGTGCCTTATCCTCTTTGAGTTGGGCTGTAGTGCGCCTCTTCTGTTTGGCATCAAGAACCACCTGAGCAGGCCTCTTCAATGCATTGGTCGGACGTGTGTGAACCATGACCAGCAAGACTCAAACAAGGTGGATGTGAGGACTTGACAGCAAGGTCGACTCACTGAAGCTTAGAGTTGTTGAAGGTTATTTTACGTGTACATTTTGTTTTCGCTACATACTACTATTACAACTCAATTCCTCATGATAATTTCATGATTAACTCATTTTATCACAATGTCAAATGCACACCCTCGTTGCCAGTCTTGAAGAAGTCTTCATTCACGCAAAATATTTCAGGCTAATATAATTTCTTGTCCTCATGCTGGTTGTGTGCATTCTTTCAAAAACAGATCCAGACTCACACAACATCGACACGCCATGCACAACTATTCTTTCGACATCCCAAATGAACCAAGAGCCCAGGAACATTCTGTTTGGGCTGGAGAACTGAACCTCAAGGCACAAGATGAAGGTCTTGAGGCAGAAGAATCAGGCCTTGAGGTGGGAGAATTCAACCTTGAGGCTGGTGAGGCAGACATCAAGGCTGGAGATTGGGACATCAAGGCTGACAATTCAAATATTCCACCAACTCCAGTCCTAAATCCTAAAGAGACCTACCGAGATTGTCACTTGGAGCTCAACGGTGTGCATCTGACTATTCTATCACTGACATATTTCTTATTTTTCTATTGATACAGGAAAAATCTGTGACAAACATGGTCAGTTCCTTGACCCAGATACTCCACCACCTCCATTCACGACAAGAGAGCATGGTGACTAGACGCCATTGCGCAATTGCACAGAGTTCAAAACCACAGAATTTTTATATACTCGAAATCAAATGTCCGGCGGTGATATCGACAAGCTTATGTACCTATGGGGAAGAACCCTTGTGCATCACGGAGACATCCCACCATTCGCCAATCACAAAGACTTGTATTCAACCATCAATGTGATACCCCTTGGAAAAGTGGCATGGGAGAGCTTCACAATGAAGTTCAATGGGGAAGGCTCAGATCCTAATGATTCTGAGACTCACACCCCATGGATGGATACTCCTTACACTGCATGGTTTCGAGATCCCCATGCTGTTACGACTTGGATAGTATCTGTTGGCGACGCTCAAACAGAGCGTGTGTCGTCAACGGTCAAGGATGTCCTTGGGCTAGCCCAAGGTTAGGGGTCTTACTTGGCGAGGCTTCGGCAAGTAAGATTTGACGCCTATGTCCAAATCGGGTAGCTTACGTCAAGCGGATGCTAGACGATAAGCTGTATCTGCCAAGGCTTATGACACCCGAAGGTTAATCGTAAGATCGTCGTTAATTAGAAGGATGGAAGTCCGACTAGTTAACAGGGGCTTTGCTCGTCGACAAAGTCGATGAGTAAAGATCGAGACTAAGGACTTATCTGCGATGAGCAGATAAGAAGATAGAATATAGACTGCTGGCTAGGCAGAAAGGATCACTCTGGTGAGAGTAGGAGGTCAAGAACCAAGTAGATTCAAGTTAGGGAATATAGTACATGGTAGCGAGTTTATATAGAGGACAGGAGAAGTATTAGTGGGTGATAACTTGTACTACCAAGAGAAGCAATTGGTAAAGGGCATAACCATAAAAGGAAAGCACGTTCGCGTTGAGACACGGGCGAGGCAGAACGTGCTGGATAAGAAAATGAGTCAAAGGTCGAAATAAGAAGTGAAACGCGCAGGGGCACGATCGTGCAGCTGCGGAGCTATCTATAAGTTGCATGTGCGACTGCGCACTGAGTCAGAGATTAAGAGAGGGAAAAGGGCAAAGGGGATGCATCGTGCATCATATCATAGGTTACCGTCCGGACGGTAAGGGCAAGGGGACTGTCCACAGGATCAGTCAGGTGGTGGAACGGAGCATGGGTATGCTTCGTCAGTGAAAGGATCCGGCCAGATGTACTGGCTCTGCTGAAGCGACAGATAGAGAGCGAAAGGGAATGCGAGGATGACAAGGATGACAAGGGTAAGGTCGGGGTAAGGGTATGATGCGAGGGCTGATACGAGGAGGATTAGGAGAAAAATGGTAGGGGCCCAAGTGTCTAGATGTTCTTGTAACACATGCCGTGGTCCACAACATGCTTGTAAATCCAGACTTCAAGGATGAAATGGAGTACATGCCTTATCATGAGTGGAAGGGAGAGGGAGATGATGCAAAATGGCAGTGGCACAATGTGATGTCAGGAGACTGGGCATGGAATCAAGCTGTAAGTTCTTTACTATGTCTCAACACTTGACATGAAGCTAATCTAATTAATCTCAGGATGAAATAGCCAAAGATCCAGCAACACATGGCTCGACCTTTGTGCCCATTCTTCTCGGAAGCGACAAGACAACGGTCTCAGTTGCAACTGGGCAAAACAACTATCATCCCCTCTATGCCTCAATTGGCAATGTACACAATAGTGTTTGGTGTGCTCATCATAATGCTGTTGCTGTCGTTGGCTTTTTAGCCATACCAAAAAGTATGTAATAATTTTATTTTTATGGCGCCTGCTGTACTACAAAGATTCTACAGCTGTAAAAAATATTCCGAAGATGCGCATTTTCGAAAATTTAAGAAACAATTGCTTCATTCATCTCTCTCACAAATACTGCGCTCTTTCAAGACCTTCATGACTGTTCCAGAGGTCGTGCGCTTTGGGGATGGTCACTTTCGACGTGTCATCTATGGCTTGGGACCATACATCGCGGATTATCCAGAACAGGTCGTACTTTCTTGTATTGTGTCAAATTGGTGTGCTAAGTAAGTAATCTTTTTGCGTGAACTTGTCTAAATCTAATGTATTCTCAAGATGTCTTGCTTTTCCAACAGATCTAGATGGCAAAGATGCCCAACTTTGTGCTCGAGTAGTCACAGATGTCCTTTGTGATAATGTTGACTTCAATACTCTGTGGTGTCAGTGGGGTGTTGATGCTGACGTCGTGGTAAGCCTCGTTTCATTTTAATTGCTTCAAGCTTTCTAACAACAGTAGCCATTTACAAATGACTATCCACGCACCAACATCCATGAACTTCTGTCCCCCAATATCCTGCATCAACTTATCAAAGGTACCTTCAAAGACCACCTTGTCACCTGGGTTGAGAAGTACTTGGAATGCATACATGGGAAGACTTGCACCAAGGTGGTGATTGATGACATAGATAGAAGGTATGCTCATAATATCTCTCTGGTGACCCTTACTGATTCACAGATTTGTTCCTCCAGAATCGCTGCAGCGCCATCATTCGCAGGCCTTCGCCAGTTTCCTCAAGGCCGTGGTTTTACTCAGTGGACTGGTAACGATTCAAAGGCCTTGATGAAGGTATATCTACCTGCAATTGAGGGACACGTGCCCGATGATGTTGTCTGGTGTTTTCGTGCCTTCCTTGAATTTTGCTACCTCGTATGACAGGATATTATTACAGAGGACACACTTAAGGAAATCGAGGAAGCGGACTGGTTTCATCATTATCACAAGATTTTTCAAGAGACCGGTGTTCCTTTTGACAGATTCTCATTACCGCGTCAGCATTCCCTGGTGCACTATGGTACACTTATCTGCATGTTTGGTGTGCCGAACGGTGTGTGTTCATCCATTACAGAGTCAAAACACATCAAGGCTGTGAAAGAACCATGGTGACGATTGAGCACATTCAACGCACTCAGACAGATGTTGCTTACAAACCAGCGCCTTGATAAACTCGCTGCTGCACATACCGACTTCATAGCACGTGGAATGTTAGGTCCACATCCTGGTGTGTATGATTCTTTTGTATAATAATTCATACTAAATAAAAACTTGTATACTAGATATCGGCCCACAACACCCATTGCAGGACAATGGCAAGGCGGACAATGGTGGTGAAGCAGACGAGAGGAGTGAGGAAGCAGGCAAGAGGGGTGAGGCAGATGAAAGTGACAAGGAAGACGATGGTGCAGTAGAGGGAGCCCGAGCGCATTGTGATGTGAAACTGGCACGCATACCTTGTGTGTTGTCTTTTCTTTTACATATATCATTATCTGACCCAACAAAAGAACACAAATGACCACACACCATTCATGCACTGGCTGAAGAACTCAACATACCAAACTTGCCTCAACTGGTCTGCCTTTTTCTCTATGATCAACTCCTCACAGACAATGATCATACATCTGATACCGTCCCACTCAGTGCTTGCCCGATTTGAAGGCCGCATCGAGGTTTTTGGCTTGGCAGCAGCTACTTTCTTTGGGCCAAGTGATCCAAGTGGTATTGGGGGAATGCGACGTGAACATATTCGTTCTGTCCCTTTGTGGCGCGGAGGGCCAGGACACTATGACACCGTATTTGTGAACACCCGAAGTGAGGATGGAATACATGGTATGGAGGTTGCCCATGTGTTATGTTTCTTTTCCTTTCATTATGGCCATGATTTGGAGACTTTTCCATGCGCTCTGGTACACTGGTTTAAGCTGATCTCTGACGAGCCCAATCCTGGAAATGGAATGTGGATGGTCAAGCCATCATTTCTCGACTTGGAACTGCACACTCGGTAGTGCTGTCCAATTATGATTATAATACTCTGAGGAGCATAATATAATGTATTCATAATATTACGGGCCAGCGAGCAAGAGTATTTAATCATATAGGTATTGTATTGAAATGTAATGGTAATGTAACCATATTTAATTGTATTTAATGGATGTTCACACCCTCAAGAAAATTTACACCATTCCCAAAATCACGTTTTAACCATTCCTTCGCGATAATAGTGATCAACACAGACTCTGCGCTCAGAGACAACCGGCTATTGGAGAGTGTATGTTTGCTGCTTGAGAACAAATGTTCGACGGAGACGCTAATGGCAGGGATCACGAGAATGTCGCGGGCAATGCGGGACAGCACAGGAAACATCGTCTCGTGTTGCTAAGTGGAACACAATCAGCGGATCAAGAATAAATAACTGAAAAATACAAACCTTCCACCAGATTAGAGGATTATCTTCCTGTTCCGTTGTGCATGGATAAAGGCCACTGAGGTAAATGTCAACTTCTTTCTGAGATGCACTAGTAGGGCCAGCTTTCTGCATGTGCATCTTGACTGCTGACTTGAAAGCAGAATGTTTGACGGGCGAGATGGGGTCAACAGTAGTAGTGGGAATGATGGGGGAACTGTCCATGCTATCCTCTGAGTATACCTGGTACATATGATTGAGAAGAATTCGCACGCGAGCCGCGAGATTGGTGTTTGACCACAAGCTCTCGTCCTCGAAATATGAAACTCTCATTCTCGGATGTAGAACTAGAAACAGCAATATGATTACACTTCTGATGTGAAAAAAAAAAACACTCACCAGCACCCAACAAAGGGTAATCAGATACTAGAGCCTTCTCCATGTGAATCCGAAGTTTGTTGAGGCCAGCCACGAGTGCATCTTCGAGTCCGTGAACATCAGTTTCCTCTGAGGCTTGACGGCAATAAGTGTCCATGTGCAACTCAAGCTGCTTGTACAGCGGGAGTGTGTAACATATGGTAGGGACGTGTTTGCATGAGAGGTTGAGTGTTGAAGTGTAAAACAGCTGGAATGAGTACTGTGAGTTATGAATGAGCGAAAAATAAAAAATAAAAACACACAACGAGAATTGAGGAAAGGCGTTTGAGGAATTCCCAGTCACTGACGCTCAAATATAATTTCTTCTTCTTGCGGATTGCGGCGCACTTCTTTTTCCCAATGAGACATGCATCGAGTTGATCAACCCATTGGTTGATTGCCTGAATGATGTAAGCTGCCCTGGTCAAGTGAGTTGATTGCAAAACTATGTACTGGCTTAAGCTTCATAGCTCGGTCAATTTCTGCAAGTGTCGTGTTCCACCGAATGGGCATGCTGCGAATGGGAACAAGCCCCTTGTAACGTGCATCACATAGTTGACAGATAAGTCGGCGCATCCGTTTCCGACAAACCTCTGAAGCGAGAATGTCAACTACAATTGCATGAAGCTGAAAGCGGCATCAGAACTGACTCGGATAGCAAAATACACCTACCTTTTCAACTGCAGTGAGATATTGATTCTTCTTCACTTTTTTGGCACTCTTACTCATGGTCAGAGCACCTTCATCATCACTGGAAACATAAGCATCCAATTCATCACCTTGGTTCATTTTGTCATCCCCATCATTTTTCTTTGCCTCTTTTTGCATCTCTTCCATTTCTTGCTGGACTTCGGGGTCATCATCAGGTGAGTATGTAAGCGGGAACTGTCGAGCACTCTCATAGAGGTCTTCCTCATCAGGGTTTGGAGCAGTGTGAAGCCCGTGCAATATTGCCCTGCCAGTATTATACTTCATCAGTCTTGTGAAAGGTGAATATCACGCTACATACTGCACAACGAGATTGATGACATGAGCTGCACAGCCAATTTGCATATTCGCACGATGCAAGTGGGAGCCTTCGTCAGCAATCTGTTTTGTCAGTGCCTCGTTCATTGTCATGTTACTCGCTGTGTTGTCTGTAGCATGTGCAACTATTGAGAGATGAGTGACAAATCTCCGTGAAGCTGACCATGAACCCACTGATCTTGCTAGTCAGTTTTCGGTGCTTCAGCACCTTGAACAGTAGCTTGCCAGATACTTTCCCTGAGTGATCTCCATCAAGTGCAATAAGCTCAAGGGGAGATTCCATGAGCTCCCACTCGTCATTGATCCAGGAGACTATGGAACCAAGAAAAGCATAAACTGAGTTTTTGCTGGTCCATATATCACTCGAGAAGGCAAGCTGTGATGTGTTTGACTACAAAATTTGTTAATCTATACTGATGTCTGTCCGAGCACGATAAATCTCACCTGAAGGACTGCATTGATTTTTTTATTCATGCCCTCATAGAGCCTATCAATATCACGACAAACAGTTTGATGTGAAGGTAATGAATAACCTGTTGGAAGAATCAGCAGTGAATGTTCGCTTCATGCCTTGTTTTTCAACGAGCGAGTATGGAAGGTCATCTTCAACAATACCCTTCACCAGAGTTTCACGCCAAGTCCTTCTCAGTAAGCTGCTTGGCAGGATGCTCGATTCCTCACTGCACGAAATTTCGCATGATCTGCCTTTGAGGACCAGGACCAGGAGTTTCCAGTGGTGACTTGCACTCTGTTTGATTTCTGTGCACACCACGAGTCGAAGGAATGTTCTGTTGGCAACCTAGAACATTTTGGCAGGTGCGAGATAAAATTACTTGAAGGGGGTGCCTTAGTAGTTTCAGCATCATAGGATGTGCATCATGGTGTGCGAGCTGATGTTCCGAAATGTGCTGGATAGGATATGAGTTCGTAGTAATGTGCCTGCAGTGATGTAATTGACAACTTACTCGCACCAGTTACACTTCCATTTCCACACAGGGTCTCCTTTTTTATTCGTAGCAACTGACGGAGCAAACTGTAGCATTGCCCATTGTCCTTTCAAAGGATTCCGTCCAGCATGGACCTCAACCTCCTCTACATCAATCTCACTTTCAGACTTCTCACTTCGTACGGGAGCCTCGATGACTGAGTTTAGTGATGTGCAAGGCCCGGCTTCAGGCCGTGGGCCGGGCCCAGCCCAGCCGACTTAGGCCAAGCCTAGCCGGGCCTTAGGGTGCAGCCTATGTAGGCTCAAGGCTTGGCCTCAGGTTTGTTCAAGCCTGGGCCGGGCCTTTGAGCCCTGGCTTTCAGCCAACCAAATCTAGTATCTATGACCTGCAGTGATATCCGAGAAACTGCATAGTTTCTTCAGTCCATACTACAGGATCACCCCTCCTTTTTTGCTGATCGCCCGGCTAACCTTATTTTCCAATGGTGCCATGCATCAACTCCGACACTGAGGAAGCGCCTGCGCCACGTCCTAAACGGGTTGCTGTGCCATCAGCAAAGGTGATTAGTGCGGACAATGCAGCTGATCAAGAGCTTCTTTCCCACAGAATAGCTCATATCACAAATCGCGCTGCTGTTATCTTGGACCCTACTGACTTAGATGGGGCCGACAACGACAAAATCCAGCTGGTGAGCCCCCATACCAACAAACGGCTCATCAAAGTTAAGTTTTTTTTTAGTTTTATGTGCTTTACTAACTGCAACCCATTGACAATTCCTACAGGACGAAAACAGGTTGCACAAAGTCCTGATGCCGAGGATGTCGACCTTGCACAGCCTCTTAATGAGCTTTCCGACGGTGATGAAGATGCACTCAACGGACCAAGCCAGGATCCACCGACTCTGTCTCGCACATCCTTGGCTTCACTTTTTGACTTCGCGGATCCATCGAAGCCGTGGTTGCATGACTTTCACGCATACTTGAACTCAAAGGACCATCTCGGAGGGATGTCCATTATTCAATGGTGGGGTATCAACTCCCCACGCTACCCTGTGTGGGCATCACTTGCCCGCGACTTCCTTTCCATAATGGCAACCTCTGTATCAAGCGAGCGAGCTTTCTTGTCTGCAGGGATCACGATTAGTAAGCGACGTAACCGTCTGAAACCTGATATTGTTGAGGCACTTCAGTGCCTCAAATGCATGATCAGATGAGGGTTGTTGTTTCGCGAGGATCCTTCCATTGTTACTGAGGGTGATGGAGACTTGGACCAGCCTGAGCCTCAGATGGGTGACTTACTGGATGTATTGGGCGAAGAATTGGATGATGAAGAAGTGCAGCGAGATTCTGATGACGAAGATGTATTTGTTCAATCATTAGTCATGTTGTAGCACTATTGTGATATGAAGCCGAGGCCTGAGCCCTAAGCCGAGCCTGACCAAGCCTGAGCCATTGGGGAGGGCCTGGCCTGCAATCTGAAGGAGCCTGAGCCCTATCAAGCCGAGCCGGGCCTTGCACATCACTAACTGAGTTAGCATGGCGAGACAAGAAATTTGTAAGAGTGAAGTCACCCAAGTCTTCTGCTTCTTCTTCTTAGGCTTGTCACTCCCCTGCATAAGAGTCAGTGTCAACATATTGATCCAAGTTACCATCATACCTCTGCTGGAACCACCTCAGTGTCACTCATACTGTTGTCATCGGAAACAGGGTCTCTACACGGTGGAACATAGTCGTGATCATCCAGATCACTCTCAGCATCTTTAAATTATGTTAGTGACATATACGAGTATAACAGAACCTTCACCTTTAGCCAATGTTCGTTTGATCCGGAGGACAAGGCCACTGGAAGCCTTTTTTGAAGAACTCATAGGAGCACTGACATTATAATATTAAATAGCATTGCGCGGAGGATACAGGAAATTACATACACGTCATGAAGCAGTTTGATAAGTGCTTTGATGTGCTCGTTCATCAAGACGAGTCCATCGTGTTGCTCGATGTTCGGTAGTGCAGCAAAGTGCACAGCAAAATTGTGTGCGAGAATGACACCATGTCTTCCTCGCATGACCAGTTTTTGCTGTTCATTCTCAGAGTGCTGAAACACTCGTTCCCAGGCACGGTTGAATGAGTAAAACGGACCTTCATCTTCATCAACGCTGAAATCATGTAAGTGATGGCCAATTGGACCATCCTCGGCTGCTTCTGGCAATGAACCAGGGAGTTCGGCTATAACAGAATGAAGATCAGCAAGTGATTGGGCAAGCTATTTTTGCTGCTCGCCCAATTGCGCCATGAAGTTGTGCTGCCCTGATAACAAGAAGCGCAAAGATATTAAATTCTGCGCTGAGCGCTGACCACGGTGGAGCGTGGGAACTACTACTGCTCCAGCTGTACAGTTTTCACCTTATCCACGTCAATCTGATTGCTCCATTCAAAGTTTAAAGATTATGATTAAATACACAGGTCATACTATAATGTAATGTACTGGATTGTACGGTGTATGCAGAGCCCCTCCGCGAGCCCGTATTATAATCAAGATAATGATTAATAATAATATTATATTAAAATATAACCTGTAATGTGGACAGCACTAACACTCGGGAGCTCTCAATCATTCATATTGACACAATCGTTCAAGCAGCTCACTTGTTGCCCATCTTTGGCAATGAATTTGTCCCAGAGAAAGCTACATTCCATGAGACTCTAGATATTTACTGTGCGTTCTATGTTAACAAATTCGCAGATCATCATTCCTTCGAAATAGCATCTTGAGCTCATTATTTGAACTTGGTCACTTAAACTACTTGATTATCTTACAATTTTTTCTCAGTCAGATGCCTAAGTAGTGTCAAGTGAAAACGAAGTAACTTGATCGTCTTAGCTGACTTAGCGCAATTTTTACATTTTTAAGTTCGGTTAAGTGAAGTGTAGATTTGCTGATGAACACTGGAAGCGTGGATATACACTGGCATATGAGGAATCGGAGCACCCTCGAGTCCATGGCTCGTTTGGAGGACGAGTACTGGGAGGTTCCAGTGATTAGCAGTAAGTAAGGGTAGTTAATGCGCACTCACGAACACCGCAGCAGTGGGTTGTGGCAGCAGTCGCAGCATTTTCACAATGCCCGTATCACGTGACATTATATCCGCTCAGCGCGCTCCTGCTTTTGACTCGGAAGTTGTAGACCAATGCGTCGCGCCTCAGTCTGGATTTTTTTAGCTTACCTGTGTACACCATCATTTGCTCTATATCGTGGTGAAACTTATAGGGAAGATCTCCAAATAAAATCACTTAGGGATGGACGAGTATCGACGACATTCTCTTTTGTGACTGTTCTAGAGGATGCAGTTCCGCGAAATCCGAACGCTTTAGGACAACGAGATGAATGTGAGTCTACCATCGTCATTTTTCACTCCTAAAATACACAAGCTGCGCAGCCCAACACTACGCCCTGTTCCCACTGACTCTTGGTCAAATCCTACGCGAGTATGCGGTCACCGAACTGCACCTGACTCTCAACGCTGGAAAATGGAATTATGACAACTGGGGGCATCCTCATGAAGCTGGGGTTGGCACTGGAGCTGATCTATGGGCTTGGATGGGTGCTAGTGAGGCAACGACGTGTGTATGCCCAATCAATAGCTATGATCACCTTCACTTATTCAATCTGTCAGAGTGGATGAACGATGGTCCGGTCTCCGAAACGCACTTTCAGGACTCTTTTGTGCTTCTCTTGGGTCGCTAGATTCCAGACGAACATTGTCACCGACGGTCGCCTTTCCTTTATCTGGGTCTACCCCTACTTTTTCCCCACACGAACTTCGGCACGCCTCACTTCCTTCAGAAAACGTTTGCACGGAGAACCTAACACCCTTCTTGAAGCAACTTCCGTGTAAGAACCATGCAGGGCTTGCTGCACTGCTCAATCCCCAGAAGGTGTTTGATGCGGACTGGCATGGCATGGGGGTTCACGTTATATGGAAGGAGGACACTGGTGTTGAATTAAAGCTGACCTTACAAGCGGTATTCAATCCAGTGCGAACCAGCGCAGGGAAGAGACGAGGTAAACTAGTCACCGAGTCATGATATAACTCTCACTGACAATGCTGACAGACTGGAATCTTGAATCACTGTTCGATCGTTCTATTGAACGATCATGCCCGGTAGCGAGCTCTAGTTCCATCACTGTTACTCTACCGGAAGGGAAGGACCACAAAATAACTCCTGAAAATCCTGCCCATGTCGACGGTTCAGCCATTTATAATTTATCCTCCTGTGCGTCGTACAGGTATTTCTCTGCAATAAACTTGAACCAATAACATGTTTAAGCATCTAATTTCACAACTCCGTTCAACATTGCCATGTACTGGCCAAATGAGCATAGCTTCCAGTATCGTAAGTCCCTCTCTGTCCGTACAACCAGCTCACTGATGATTTATCAACGTAGCACTGCCACCATTAACACCGGTCACTCCGCTTAGCGTAAAGCGAACAATTCATGGTACAACGCAAACACGAGGCGTTCTATCTGTGTCTGTGACCAACGATTCTCCCCAGGAGATATCGGTAGGTTATCTGGAGATGATGCCTGCACTCCTCACGTTGTGGATGCACACCCTGAAAGTCGAAATAAACTCACAGATACGAAGTATGACCTACGGCTATGGGAGGATTGTCTTTACTGATTATCTGGTGTATCTAGGCGACTTACTTTTAGGATTGAAATATAATCCACCTTCGCTACAATCTAATGACCACTTCTCTCCCTCGATGTTGCAAGCTGTCCTCACAATTCCACCAAAGACCACGCTCAAAATATCCATGGAGGTCAACAAAGCCTTCCTCAAATACACCGAACATCCACCTGATGCGATGAGAGGCTGGGATCTACCAGGGGCCGTTTTTTTCCCGCTCTCTCAATCGTCTCACAACACCTCTTCGAGTTATGATTGGGAGAGGATTTATACCCCGAACCTCCTCGTCGATCTCCCCACCCCAGATTTCAGCATGCCCTATAACGTCATTATCCTCAGCTGTACGCTCATGACATTGATTTTTGGCAGCATCTTCAATTTGCTGACACGCAAGTGGGTCGTGCTGGAGATTCAAGAATAGTTGAGGCGACCAATGTAATCCCATTGTACTAATTTAGTACCCATGCAAACTGCTGTCCTTTTCTGGGTCGCTCTATGTCTTGATCCTTGTTATCGCACCTGCCGACAGAATCAATTCATGTATATGTTTCGGTAGCATCTGCCCAAGTGCCTGCAGTCCGCAATATGTTCTACCACCAGGGTTCATTCGAAGTTCTATCGCAGTGATCCTTGTCATCCGTCGGAAGGGAGTTCGGTCCGAGTTGTGGTGTGTGCGGTGGTTTGCCCCGTACATAGGGTTTGAATAGGTGATATATACATGATAGTGTAGAGTGGTGCGTTGCGTACTCACGACGTCTTCGGCCCCGCGAGCATGATTATTACTGGTTTGTCGTTGGAAACTTCTTGCAATATTAGTGTGTCTGGTGTGTGCACTGCACGTCTTCCAGTTCTTCTTGGATTAATCATCTTTTATAGTTATCTTCCAGGATATCTAACAACTATTAGTCCTTCAAGCGTGTTTTGTTGACCTTAGGTCACGATCATTCTTGGCTGTCTAAGCATGCCCGTACGTTGTACAATTTTCATGTTGGTTCGTTTTCCTAACGTAAATTTCGGAAGGCTTTGCGGAGAGGGGCCCTGATATAATTTCCGCTATAAGTTGCTTGCAACATCAGGGGCATATCGGCAGTAAATAGAGAACACAGAGCTTTGACACCAACCCGATTTACGCAGTGCTTCACGGGCCTATCTACTGCCAAGGGTGAGTTTCCACCATTGGCGAGGCATATATCAACCGATCATTTATGTCTTAGGCGGAAGGCAGGCTGGTCTGCACAGCGCGTCATCCAGAAGAACGACAGGTTTGTTTGGGGAAAAGTGAGGCCCATGTCCGATGATGTCCCCATTACTTCACGGGGAGATGGTACGTCCATGGTCATTCAAGCTTCTTTCAGATGCCGAGATTGGATCCATGCATCGACAGATATTCCCTGGCATATTCGAGGACTATCATAATCTACGTCCCCTGCGAGGCGCGGCCGAACTGTTGGCTTATGATGAAGACTGGCCTATGTTGTACGACAAAGAGGCCCCGAAAAAGAACCAAGTAAAAGTAAACGCTGCAACTTGAGTGGAGGTTGCGATTGTTAATGAGTTCGGCTTAATACCAAAACCATAGCTATTATGATGACATGTGAGTATTAGTAACCTCCCTTTGACCACTAGTTGTTGTCGCTCATATGAACACTTTTAAGGTATGTCTTGTGCAACAGGCAACATCTGTCATCGGCAACGTGGAACAACTCATCACCAATCAGAGTTTCCATGACGGTATACGCAAGCACATGGAAAGCATTTTAACTGCCCTTTTTGAGCTGTCTAAACGGGAGCGCCTGCGCGATTAGAACAAATTTCCCTGAAGCAACGAGTAGCCTGTGATGTGGCATTTTGGGATCGAGATAGTATAGGGATGATCTTTGCTGCTGGATTGATGGAATCTACAGCCATTGCGTAAAAGCTATCTTTACTCGTACTGAACGGCAGTTCAGGAATCTGTCAGAAATCAATAGAAACTTTCAAAATCAGGTCATGAACAGAAATGTCGACTCCCTCGCGAATTTCAACACCTTTAGTATCAATTCCGAAAACATAACGAACGACTACTTACTCTACGATGTTCCTATCCTGCCAGGGTCAAGCTCTTCATAAGCACTGGGTTTCGGTGCTGCATGATGAGTAGGATTGCATTCAACGCCCTTAGGCAATTCAGACACGTTCATCGCAAAGTGTGTCTTGTCACATGAGATGTTATGCCAGATCGGTGTTGTGCAACTTCATTCTTACCCACAAACCATCAGGATTTGCACCTTAGAAGCGACCACCCCGGCTCCGAGGCAAAAAAACTGGAAGATACGAGACTCAAGTCAAAATTGGGTATACATATCGTGTAGGTATACAGTCTCAAAGTCCGAAGTCCTTCGCAATAGGTTGCGTAGCCATGACTAGATGCCAAGTCGTCAGATTGTCTCGAGAATGCTTTAATCAACAAGGTGGGAGGACACACGGAATTGATCATATGCCAATATGCACGAACACTATGCGCTGGGCCAAGGGTATGTCTCTGTCTTTAGCCAACAACTGGACCGCATGGTGCAGCGCTTGGGCAGCTCGTTTGGGATTCATTGTGCCACCCTGGCAAAACCTTTCGTAGAATGCCTTGACTAAGCGCTGCACAGTATCATCGTTGACCTTCCACAACGTCCCGACGACACTCCTAACCCCAGCAAATTGCAGGCCAGCCGCTAGGTGTATCACTTCGTCGGGCGTACTGAAGTCACCGACCGCGGTTTCACAGGCAGAAAGAAAGGCAAAATGATGCCGAGAAAGATCCATCTGTGCAATATCAAGGAGCAAAAAGGCTGGTCGCGCATAAGAAAGGCTGAGTTGAAGGGTTCGTCAAATCTCTGCGTCCCATGACATGCGAGATGGAACCAAGTATTTTCTCGCAATGCGCACAGTGCTCTCGATTTTGTGGCATCAACGCTGGTTATCTTGGAGAAGGAGACAGTTGGGTGAGGAGGCAAAAGTTCCCGCACCAATTCCAGCTCAGGCTCCACAGCTTCCAAAGTGAAAGAGTAACCGGCTGGGCAATTCTGACCGATGGCGACGAAGGGCACCGAGTGGGTCTGTCACGACTTGCGCGAGCCTTGATCAGCGCGGTGAGAGATGGGGTGTATGAAGAGATATACTGCTGCGAAAGAAACTTCCCCCCCTCTCTGTACTCGCCAGCAGCATGCAACGGCAAGAAATTGAAGAGAGACGTCGGGCACCACCATATTCGGCAACCTGGTCGTCCCAATCCGCCCAAATTTTCGACCACTGGGGCGACGACATTGTTCCACAAGTCGTTCAAAGCTCCCGTTAGCGCTCGTTGGTGCCCAGTCTCTTTGTCAACTGCCTCTCGGAATGTGAGTACCAACTTCTCAAGTTTCTGAATATCAGTAGGAAGTTGAATGCTGGTGGGAGATTGCTTGTGCGGGATAATGATAGCATCGCAAGACGATGTGCTTGCGATGAGCATGACGACGAGTCCATCACGAGCTGCATCTTGAAGATTGGAGAACAAAGGGGGAAGCAGGAAGCGAGAGAAGCCTTCCATCTTCCTGATCTCTTCCACAGTTCCATTCCAGTCCTCCACTAGACGCCTGTACCGGGTGGCTTCTGCTTCCACATCGACTCTTTGAGTCCCTTCTGGATGACTTGGAGGTTTATTAAGGAGGGAACTGAGCTCTGTGAATTTCTTCATCAGAGCCACTGCATGATCGCCGCAAGTCTGGAGCCCGTCAAGAGGCGCGCGGAGTCGAGTCATCTGGGTCCAGATGATAGTCCTGCCTTGCTCCAACAACTCAACAGCGCGACCCACTTCACCACTACGAAGAGCACACGATGCAGCATCCACGGCGAGTGTGCTTGGGATTCCCTTCATGGCATTATGACGAGATGATACGGAGGCCGTCGCAGACATGTGAGCATCCAGAAGTTGCATAGCAGACGCATAAGCCTCCATTTGAGTACCATGTGAATGTTGACCAGCATGGCGTACCCAAAGTAGACTTGCCTGCAGGCGGGATAGCAAGCCTGCAGAGACGATATTTGTTGCTGCCTTAAAATGATGCATGGCAGCATTCAGACTATCTGTATTTGAGCCAGCGCCGGTACCGTCAAGCTCTGAACGATGAAATAATAGATAGACCTTGGCTATAGATTCATGGACTGTCAATTGACGAGGATCATGCTGCGTCAACAACGTCAATGCACAGAGTAGGTTCTCTCGTGCCTCATCCAAGTCTTCGCTGGTGGTCAAAGCGGGAGGAGAGTCGATTCGCGAGGTTGTTTAATGATGCAGACCGATCTTTGTGACCGACCGGGCGCAAAGCCAGCGCTTCCCTGTGAAGTGCAATAGCCTGATCCAAGTCTTCGCCGTTGCCTCGGTGGTCAAAGCGGGAGGAAAGTCGATTCGCGAGGTTGTTTAATGACATGGACCAATCTGTGCGACCGACCGGGCGCAAAGCCAGCGCTTCCCTGTAAAGTGCGATAGTCTGATCCAAGTCTTCGCCGTTGCCTCTGTGGTCAAAGCGGGAGGAGAGTTCATCTGCGAGGTCGATTAATGACATGGACCGATCCGTGTTACCGACCGGGCACGAAGCCAGCGATTCCATCTGAAGTGCGATCGCTTGATCCAAGTCTGTGTCATTGCCTCGACGCTTGAAGCGAGTGTGTAGCATTACAACTAGATTATCTAGCAACTGCCCTCGGCAAGCATGCTGGGCGTTGTAGTATCCCAGTGCATCATAATGAAGGAATATCACTTCATCTAAGGCACTAGGTTCATCTCTCTCCAAACACCGCTGTACTTGATCAGCAAGTTGATTCGGCGATAACGGAACGGATGGGGCGTGCCACTCCTGCCCGAGATCATTTGCATTAATCCTTCTGGCAGAATGTAGAGCGCATGTTTCCATTGCGATCGCAGCCGCTCTGTGAGTGTGGCTGTTGGCGTGGCAGACATTGACGACTTCGCTCAGCAACTCTTTGGCTGCATCAGCATCCGTTTGAAATCCCCGTTTCGCGAAGCGCAAGAGCAGAGCAATGGCAAGATGCAGCTGCGTGACCGTTCGGTCCGGATGATCGGTGGGACGCAAGTCGAGGGCGCCTTGAAACAGAGAAATAGGGACGTCGAGGTCGAGATATCTTCCCTCAACTTGGCAACTAACAAACTTTGCGGTGGCGAGATTGAACAGCACTGCAGGGCGGCAGGGATGATCTACGGGGCAGATATCTGAGGCGTGTTCAAATTGGTTTATGGATTCCTCGAGATCCCTGCTGTTCTGGGTTCTACGGTATTGTGCGAGAAGACCATGTCCGGCATCCGTCCCCAGCACTAATGCATCCATATCGCGGGATGCAGGCTGCACGTTACGGCTTTCAGTATTAGAATGCCAGACTGCATTGATCGCTCACAGTAGTAAGGGGGCAAAGAATCACGGCATCGTTTTGATTAGAAAGTTGCTGCTCCACTGTCAAGAAAAGTGAAGTACAAGCGGATACGACTTCCTGCTCCTGTGGCTGAAATACTATGGCTGTGATACCCGTCAGCATCTGTCAGGCATTGTGTGCAATGGACAATACTGACGATAGTATTTTTCGCTGCGATCCAGTAATTTTCCTACCGAGATCTCGAACGTGCGGAGGAGCTCTCCGTGACAGAGCATGGGGCCCAATTCGAATGAGGCATACACGCTAACCCAGACTTCCGAGCGTGGCTCGCACGGCCTAGAGTCTTCCTCAATACCTGCAGGACAGACGGGTTAAAGACGACTTACAGAGGAATTCATTCGTGCCATTCGACGACAGCCTGGTCTACGTTTACAGATAAATTGCTTGTCTGGTATTCAACACTGTCAGCCTTGATCACTGCATGGAAGCCAGCGGGGATCCGTCGGAGGCCAAGAGTGAGATCAGTCGCGCGAATGACTTGAAGGAAATGGTCAATACGAGCGGAGCGGAGATAGATATCGCGTACCAGTGATGATTGGTTGCACTCCACTGAGGTGCATCTCCGCTGGGTCCTGGGTGTGGTCTGGGTGGTTCGCCTCCTCACTAAATAATAAGCACATTGTCAGGCGTTTAGATGAACAGTGCTTCATATACTTACTTATCTTGTTTTTGCCTGAAAATGCGAAATTAAGTCCATAGATGTGGTGTACAACGCAGCGACTTACGATCGTAGACGTTTTGAACTCCTGTCATCATCGCTGCCTGACGACTTACGCTTATGTTCTATCCCTTTCAAGGGCTCGGTACTGGAACCGGATATCTCCACTGGAGGAGTTTGGGAAGTTCTAAGCGATGATGCTGAAGAAAAGTCTGATTCTGATGAGGTTGAAGAGACGCATCGACGATGAGCCATGATGAAAATGATGGCTGAGGGATGTATTCAAACAAACACTGGTCATGAAGCACTGCTGTGCCTGTAAAGTTTTGAAGGATTATAAAGAAGGGAAACGCAGCATGCACATGGCATCCACCCTATGCATCGCCGGTGAGTCAACAGGATACAGGCGACTTGCAAAATCTCGGGCCTCCCATAGCCTCGTTTACGATGTGCGTCAGATTTGTACAGCAGTCTAATGGCACGATAACCTAGGCTTAAAGCGGCGGACACGAGAAGGCTGCGAGGCTGAAGGGCAGGGCATTCCACACTTTCGTTAAGAATTCGCACATGGTACAGCCTGTCCTACTGTTGGACAATATGTTGCGTCGAGTGAAGGAAGGTACGAAGTTCCTTGGCCATCATGCACGGCGTGTAACAACTGCTGGTTGGAATCAATTAATGAAACTCCGATCATTGCTGAATGCAGTAGTAAGCGTGTCATCCAGAAGAGAGAGCATGAGTCTAGCACACTCGAGCTCAAGCACTGCATGCATATGTATAATGGAACTGTCGGAAGTGCCGGTGAGGCCTAGGCTTCAACGTTCAACTGTCGTGATTGTCATAGGGGAGGAACTTCGAAAGTGAGCACATGGTCATTTATTATTGGACATCCATTTGATTTCGTTCAGGTTCTCGGAAACAGAAGGACGGGAAACGTATGGGCCGCGCAAGGCGAGAGTAGTTGTATGGTATGTGTTTTTCACGAAATGGTTTTATATATCCTTCTGCATATAATACGTCTGTTTCGTCCTCTTCATATCACGCTCAACGTGCCCTGTTCAGCAATCGATATCATGTTCTGTACGACAATGTGTGAGCATCGTCGTTTGGAATATTGCGTACTCTGTCCGCGATGGACAAGGCAATGTCATTCTCTTGGAACATTAATGGCTGGCCGCTGCCTGTGAGCAAAATCTTCACACTGGCGATGTTATCACTACAAAGTTCTGGGGCGATTGGTTGTTTGACTATCTTCATAAACGAAACATCTGACCTCCCAAAAGGTGCAATGGCAAACAATGGCTCCAGGAGATGCTGAAATCCATGCAGTTGTTGCATCCATCAATATTGCCACAACATTCGCCAATGACCGCAAAGGCAAGCACAAAGCTATCGACGAAGCAGGGGAAGATGATTCAAGCAAGAAACCTGTAGATGACACGACGCTCCGGGTAGTCCGCATGCGGTATTCAATCGTCGAATGTATCCCCTTCATTCGTTTTTTCGGTCCTGACCCTATTTTTATCTTATCAGAGTTACCTTTACCTTCGGAAATGATCCTTGCGCTATCTTGCTATCTATGGTTATCTTGTGATTCTTCCTCTCAACGATCCTCCGATTCATTACATACCGTGTAACGTTGGTCCTCGCACCTGTCCCCGTCTCTCCATTAAAACCTAAAAATTGTTTACAGAAGTGTGTAATGTTCTCCTACATATTTTTCACTAGGTACCCTGTCAATCTTCATATTGTTTACCGATTATGTTGATGTTATTGTAGAGTCGAGATCATGATGTTCACTTTGGCATTTCCAAGACAATTCTTCCCGCTACTTTGCCTTGTGCAAGTGCGTCATAAACACTGTGTATTGTATCAGCTGTGTGTCCTGACCATCGCAATCTACTCACCCTTTGAGGATCTGAGAGGCCCTTGCACTCATACTTCACTACAACCTTGCCTCTCGATGCGATCTCTAGAGCCTCGACAGCATCCTGACGATTACCAACATATGAGCCAAGGATGTTAATGCTCTGCAATGATTTTTGAATAAACAAAACTCCAATCTTTTTTGCAGAACCCACCTTGAATACAGTGAAAAAGATGGACGCCTCGAGCTTTGCTTCACCCGGTAGCCCCACTGCCATCAATGTTCCTCCGGGTCGAAGGTAATCGACAGCTTGCGTATACCCAGATGGACTCGCAGTGGTAACGACAGCACAGTGTGCGCCCTCGCCATCGCAGGCATCTCGTACAGCCTGGACAATATCTTTTTCCTGTTGGAAGTCAATCCATTTTTCAGCCCCAAGCTCCAAGCACAAATTCTTCTTCTCGAGTCCTGTATCTGAACGCGACGACATCAGTCCCCTCTCAAGTATGGATGGGCAGAAATACCTATCGCTACAACACGGAGGCCCATGTTCACTGCGTATTGAATCGCTGCTCAGAAGTCAGTGGTCGGAACATTAATATCAGTAGTGGGACAGACCTAGGTGTCCGAGGCCACCGCCTGCACCAGGTAAGACAACCCACTCGCCGATCTTTGCACCGCTGTATTTGAGAGCTCTATATACGGTAACTCCCTTGATGCGTCATGCAAGTGAGTTATAATCAATTGGAAAGGCTATATATAACCTTACCGCACAAAGTATCGAAGCCGCAGCGCTGCTGTCTAGATTGTTGGGAATAGGAGTAACATGATATACGTAGGAAACCTAGCGAAGCAAAGTCAGAAACATTTAGAATATATGCATGGAGGTTGACATACCGTGTACTGCGCGAATGTACCATCAACGCTAAAACCGCTTAATTTCGCCTTTGGGCAGTCTGAATGTAAAATTGAGCGTCATATTCAACCTTCAGACGTTCAACTCACTCTGCTCCCGTCCATTGCGACACTGCTCGCAGTTCAAGCAAGAGTACGCAAGCCATTTGATGCCAACGCGATCGCCAATCTTCACGGGACATTCGCCAGTGTTTGCTCCGATGGCAACGACCTCCCCTACACCTTCATGCCCACCAACAAGTGGTGTAGTAGCATGAAGTGGCCAGTCGTCGTGGCTAGCATGCAAGTCCGTGTGGCAGACTCCAGTGCAGTATAATTTGATGAGACATTCACCCGGAGCAAGCTCAGAAGGTTGCCTGACGGGGTGGTCGTTCCTTATTTCAAGATCAGCTCCATGGAACGGCACCACTGCAGCGGTTTGTGTCGTCGGAATGTTTGACATGATGATCGTTGTGATGAATGATGATTGTAGGGATAAGCCTGAGGCTCCTGAGTACTTATAGGGAGGGAGGGGCTGCCAAATTCATGCTGAAAGAAAACCTGAGGAAATACATGATATCATCTGACTGCGTCATTATCGCATGAACAAGCCCAGATGAGCCTTTGGACCCTGATACCTGTGAGTCGACAGGCCTAGAGTTGGCCTAGAGTCGTCAAGGCCCAAGATGATAAGGACAAACTGGGTAGTATACGTACATTCGGAATCACGTGTTCAAAATTCTTCTTGTTCATCGGACGTTGACCACGGACTGTAGTGCCGACTACCACGGGTGCCAATCGAATACTAGACCGTTGCATCATTCACACCATGTCGACCGACCCGTATCATGAAGTCCAACGGGAGATTCAATCTTCACTCCAGACAGCGTCGACATTACGCTCTTCGTTCCTGCGAATTCGCAGCCTCGCTCGGGATGGGAGTGAAGAGCTTGTGTTGGCCCGAAACGAAGTGAGGTTATCTCCGACACACTTTTCGAACGACAAACTGACATAAGAATATAGTTGAAAGCTACGCTTGCTGCTCTGTACACAGACTTGGAAGATTTAGAAGAGAGCGTCAAGTAAGCTTGGATTATAGTCCGCAGTTCAAGGAACTTATTTATCTCAGGATGGTGGAGGACACGGGTCCTAGATATTTTGGACTCGATGATGCAGAGGTCTCTGAGCGGCGGAAGTATGTGAGTCACGTACGTCGTGAAATTGAGGTCCGTCACAAATGGCTTGAAGCATGCACACCCTAACTCAGATGACCAACCTAAGGACAGGGTATGAGGGCGGACGTCGAAGGACGAAATGTCAGTATTTATCTCCGCTAGATATACAGTTTCTGACGCGTCATTAGTCGTCGTCTGCAGGGAAATCATCGTCTACTCCCCTTCAGTCACAATTATCGTCGCCCAGTAGTTCGCGGTCACCCATACAACCGGTATCTGGCTCGCAATCAGGAGAGCCCGATGATGACCAGGCAAAATGGGCTCATGAAGAACAACAAGTATGTTTTCAAGCGTTTATCTCATAACAGGGGAGACCAACAGAAGAACGTGCGAAAGTTATTGCTTCAGGAACAGGATCGTGCTATGAATTCGATATCAGGGACTCTGAATACTTTAGCTCAACAAGCAGGCCTGATGGGGCATGAGATTAGCGAGCATGTTGAGTAAGCCAATGTCATTCACTACCGCTAGTTCATACTAAGATTTTCCACCAGAATGCTTGACGACCTTGAGGCAAATGTTGAGCGGACAGATTCCAAGCTATCAAATGCGATGCGGAGAATGAAGAAATTTGTACGAGACACAGAAGGCAAGTTTGAGCCATTTGTGCGGTCCTTATGACATACTGATGTTTTCGGAGTAGAAACGAAGTCGGGATGGTGCATAACTATCCTTATAATTGTGCTGATTGCTTTATTGTTGGCTGTTATTCTCGTGTAAGAGCTGCGAGATTTCTGCACGATACCTTATCCTTCTGGTCACCGCGGCATCCTTGGCCGCGCGAGTGCAACACAACACTTGTGCTTCGTACGAAGTGAGCTAAATGTTCTATCAGCAAAAAGGTGAGAGGGGTGAAAGTGCCCAGAGTCTCTGGCCATCCCCCCCTCGAATTGTGCCGCAGGATGAACAACTCCCTGCCGGACCTACATATATGTTACTATTCCTATGGATATCAAGGTTTAACGAGCATGGTTCTTGATCGATGATCTTTGATTCTTTTGGTGATAAATAATTTGCTCGCGTCCCCGGCGAGTACGAAGTCAGCCCGATATGCTATGGATTTAAACAAGGCTCGGGACTTGTTCACATATCTTGACGGATGTAATTGCTTGCCCGAGTCGAGCTCACGAAGCAATTGATCAACTGCGTTCTTTTTGAGAATTACTTTTAGGATGATATAAGACCCACAAGATTGTGAAACATGGCGTTATGCACATGTACCGGTGTGGAGGGAATGATGGTACGTGTGGCGGTTTCTAATATTCGCCAGCAATCAGTGTAGCCCTCACCCCCTAGACAGATCATCATGCAGAACAGAGTAATCAAAGGAGCAAAGAAGGAAGGTAGTCACCCTGTAGCTCGGAGAAGCTTTGAGCCTTAAATTTAAAGCTTAAGGGCTGATAAACAGGCGCATTACGGTTGTTATTAATAATTATGGATATCCCAAACAATTCCATCATCCGAAGTGATTGATCAGTGACCTGTTGTTTGACGAACTATATCCAATCCATTATCCCCAGCAAGTCCTCTTGAGTGACATCGGTAACCCGATCAAGGCAAGACCTTGTGGTGCTAAGTTATTAGTGCCGTTCGAGCTGCGCTTCTCACGAAAGTCATAAGCACGATAAATCGTATTGAGCGTTCAAGGAAAAAGGAAAGTACACACCCAGGAGAGCATACGAGCTTATCTGCGACGCTTGGGCGGTGGTCGGCGAGTTCATTGAATTTTGAAGGGGAAACTACATATGATAGCAAGAACCGATAATTGATTGTTGATCATTCATGATATTAATGACCACTATAAGTATAGTACGCGTATATAGGACTTGCTCCCCTAACGGAACTCTGAATTATTTTTGATTCTAAACAACGCTGCGGATACCTCATTTCCTGTAGCGTTTAGGGACACGAGACTTGATTCAGGAGCACCGTCCGTCGCAGACTCGGACCATATGATGCTATTATTTTATAAATTGTAGACTAAATGTATGTGTTATGAATTGGACGTGTAAGTCGAGTGTGAGTCCAGATGTCGATATTAAATTGAAATCACTGAAAGAAAGGGGATAGCGGCGACCACAGCGCAGCGAATCATACTCCTGCAACATTACCACCCTTATCAACGCCTTCAGACGGCGTCCTCGTCCTCGCTTTAGCCGAGACCAATAGCACAACCCCCGTCGCCATCCTCATAGATATTCTTCGTAAAATACCGCATGTGTTGTCTACTATAGGACCCCGCTCCGACGTCCAGGAGACAGTGCTAATAAACCACGTGATTTGTTAACCTACATGTAGGCATGTACTACACTTCACCTGCACTCGAATCGGAACATGTCTGCTATTATAACAGTGTCGACCAATTTGAATGGCCTAGTGAATCAAATCATGCAGCGAGGCACACAATTCAAATGGGCAGTTCCGCACACGATTTCGTCATTCTTATCTCATTCAATTTCATTCGAGACATGCATTGCAATTTGCAGAGGTGTTCAACGTTCAGATGGTATGAATATGAATCGTGATGTTGTGTAAAAACCGAGTCACCCGATTCATAGACCCATCCGTGATCAGGTGAACGTGAGGAACGTGTCTCATGCGTCGGGTATATCTCCGTCATCTGGGACGATTGCCTAGCCTGTACGCCTCAATGGATAAGTTTTTCATATATTATCCATAGGCCCACGAAACGAACGCATATTTATTTGGAGGTTTGAACGTGCGTAGTAACTACGTAGAGCAGGCAAATTAATGAAATTGAAGTGATGAAAAGTCGGGCCATGCCTGATTGTTTGTGTCTGTTATGTTCTTGTTTTATTTTTTGCATCATAATGTAGCAGCCCCGTTAAGGCATTTGTGGTCATTTTAAGCCAATTGTAGACTAATTTTGATGGATTTGCGTGACTGCTCAATTATAATGCTCAGGCATTTTGATTATGACCCTAGACATTATTGTCTGCCACTTGATGATTCGTTATAAAAAATCCTGTAACAATGTGGTCGCCTGCCTTGTTTCGGGGAAGATGTTCTGAGACATGGCAGCTGTGCGACGACTCCGGATAGTGTGCGTTTTCTGTGTGTCAAAGAACGGAGGTGCAGCGCCGATCCAGGCGAGGAGTGAAGCAGGAACATTGGCATCGATCATGATGACAACATGTAGCATAGCCTGAGGGCGTAGGGCTTAAAAGCTTAATATACCACAGGCACCATGTACAGTCCTCGGGTAGACAGAAAATCGACTTCAGCTGTTGACAAGGGCTGCGTATCCTGTCCGGCTCTCTGCCCACCTGAGCTCCCGCAAAAAAGACGCGTATAGGTTGGGAGTCCGGGACATGCGGGTTTTTCCGTGGAAGCCGATTGATATATCATAATTTTGTAGTCTATTGTGATGTCGTTGCTTCTCCAGCACAGAACTTTATGGCTAAACATTTATCACTTGCAAGGCACGTAGTATACCGCACGTTCCTAAAATGTACCCAGAATTTTCCATGACGGACTCACGGAAACTTCAAACGGTGCAGAAGACCTGTGGGTCAAACGCGCCTACTTGCCCATATCGTCATTTCGGGGTTTTCAACAGTCGTGAAATTATCGGCCCGTTACCTCTGTGTATCCTGTAAAGATTGCTTCTAATACCACACGTATTCACGCAATTGTCTCAGTTCCCCACCTCCGATCTGTGACGGTTTCTTGAGCAGTATTTATCGGATTTCCCCGAAAACACGTATGACATAGATGGCGAAACCATTTTGCTGCTGGCTAATCTCCGCAGGAACTATGATTCTTTGCTAAGAACCTACAACCGAGAAACATTTTTGGGGGCCTTGGCTTTATCCGCATGAATTTAAATGCAACAAAGATTGAACAACATAATCCATAGAACTACCAGGACTCCCGCTCAAGTGTTATAGGTAGTCAACCCGCCTATTGAACGGACCTAGGGTCAAAAGCGGGGATCGGGTGTTCAATTATTGACTTATTCTAAATCCGGGAGTAAGCCTCCGAACACTTGAATAGGACTGTTTTTTTTAAAAAAAAATATATTCGAAACTAAGCAGAGTGCTCACCGTTCAAGTGCGTGCTAATAATGAGAAAGAAGAGATCATCTGTTCCTCAGCCGCGAGTCTCCTTGAACCTCTACTCATCATCTTCTGGACGAAAGACAGTCTCCAGAAAAACCTTTGACCGAAAAATAAATAAATTGTCTTTCAATACCGGTGCTCGCTCGTGCACTAGAATCATGGCAGAAGTGTACCTGATTGCATACATTACAACCAGCCAAAGGGTCCAACAATATCGACTTGTCCTATCTGAGAAAGGGGTACATTTTTCATATGCAGAATTTATAAATGTTACGTACCTAAAGTTCATGTAGCGCCGCAGCCACGCGCTGCTTTTCTTCAACCTCCTGGTCCACCGCATCTGCCAGATCACCTAAAGTTTCAAACCTCCACGTCCAAACCCCTCGCTCCTTCAAATCGGGATTGGTTCCGATAATATTTTTCTCATGGCGCGAAATCCACACGCTGTTAAGATTGTGAAGATTTGCAGGCTCGATGTCATGCAGAAGCGAGTTTGCTACTACAAGCACCTCACGTTCCTCCACAGCCCAGGGTGGACTGGGGTGTGGTAAGAGGGAGCGAGGCGCAGATGAGACTTGCTGGAGTGCAGTTTCCAACACCCTCAAGTCTGGTTTATACGCATTAAGTTGCTGAGCGGTAAGGATGAGTGAGAAGGGGGAATTAAGGGTCACCGTCGGGTATCTGCTATTGGGGGATTCATGGGTTTGAAGTTTCAGCAACTCATGGGTGCCGCCAAAACTTCTGTCATCTACGTTTGAGAGAACCACTAGCGCAAAGTGCTCCTTCAGTCTGTGGAGGGCTTGGACGGTGTCTCCAAATGGCTGCCACGTGGATATGGAAGCTCCGAATCGCTCAGCATCACTTGCTGGTGGCGTTGAGGAAGTCAGATCTAAGTCTTGTTGAGCGACGGCTGTACTGGATACCTCCCCTTCTTCCGTGACTACAGCTGGTCTGCCACGACTAAGACTCGTGTTAACTTGACCACTGAGCTGAACCCAAGCAAGATCAAGGATCTTTGAGTATGGTACACTCGGATCTTTCATTTGAAGATCTAGCTCAGCAAGAGCATATTTCTGCAACACCTCCTCTCTTGGAGTATCCTTTGGAAAGAGCGTCTTGAGACTGTTGTATATTCCAGATTCCCAATCAACGAGTGTCCCATAAACGTCAAAGATCAACACTTTGTGAGACGTCAATTCGATCTGAGTATGATGGAGAAAATGACGAGTCGTGTGCCATAAAGTTGATTGGACGAACTTGTTTCTCCATAGGGGAACTCCAGTGGCCACCGACAGAAATCAAGGAGGTTCAGCCACGTTTGCTTTATTCCAAGGTCGTGTGCCGGAAATTGGACGTGTCAGAAGTTTGAAAATTGCGGTTGTATATTTTTACCACACAAACCCCGAGTGACCTGTCGCCACGATCTCGTCACCTATAGACTTCCGGCTTGTCGGCGCCTACCCATGGCAGTTTTAGTAAACTAATCAGTAATTTCCTTATGTCAATCCCATTCTAAGCTTTTTGCCAGGATTTCGGTGTCCATAAGATCCTTCAGATGCTAACCTGGCACCAATTCACGTTCCTGGAGCTATTTAACAGTACTTTCCTTCCCACTTTCGTGTCATTCCAAAAAATACCACTATCCCTTGCGGATAATACGACTCATCGTCTAGCATAACTTACCCAAGTTCAGTAGCTCACAAGTTGCAGGACAGTGATGAAGTTTGCACAGTGAGTCGATACCCAGATCGATATACGCTCATTTCATGTGACTTCTTTGGACTGCAGATATCTTAATGATACACAAGTAAGTCCGCTAATTCAGACTAGCCAATGTTATTGGTGATGTATGTACTAATATCTTGTTACAGACTCCCGAGTGGAAAAAGGCATACATGTGCGTCCCAGCTCTGTGCATGCTGGCTATATGTTGTTCATGCGCTGATCGATCACCTCCACTAACGTCATTCTCACTTTTCTTCAGTGATTATCGTTGCCTAAAGAGGTGTATTGGTGCAATCCGTGCAGAACATATTGCTAGGCAGAACTCCACTGGAACCACCGATGTCGATCTAGTTCATATACAAGCCAAGGGACATGAACAGTACAACGGTATGTTGGTTATTCTGAATACATTCTCGCCAACTCATTTCACTTCCACGTTCTCTTTAGAGACGTCCATCCTTCCACGGGCTGATGCTCCAATTGAAAGGGCCTCAACAAGTCGAATCCACCAGATACGTAAGCCGTTTCAGCATCATTTGTCGCGTTCTATTCAACGGAGGGTTTTGACAGGTCCATCGCTCAGAATTACAATGCATAGTTTTACGTCTCCGCCTGTTATCGCAAACTCCTCATCGCAAGCGACCCCCTTACCTCCGAAGAGTGCGCACTCGCCACCCGTATTTCCTTTTTTCCGTGATGCAGGTCAGTATAAACGTTTCCAGCGTGTTACATAGAAACCTTACTTGATCAACAGGTTCTCTAGCTCCTCCTGCCTTACACACGCTTCTCCCTTTACTACCACCGCTTCATGCAACTTTTTTTCAGCTATTAGATTCTGAATTGGAGAAAGTCGACTCATTTTATTCTGAACGAGAAAAGGAAATGCGAGAACGCGGCAAGAAGCTCAAAGAGCAGCTTAATGAACTTGGGTTCCATCGTAAGAAGTACTATGTCAGTCTACCGTTCAGCATATGCACTTCCTTCTTTTTTGAGACATTCTGATATGCAGGAATCTGCAAATGACACAGCGCCGGGCTGGGCTGCACGAGCTTGCTTGCTCCTGTCAACGACTTTCCTTTCCAAAACTCAACGTCATACAGACAAGAACGATAATCAACCAGGGTTAGTAGCTTCTGAGTCGGTTAGGGGAGGTAAGTATTTATCATTATTGCAGTCGAAAGGGCATCAGAGCGGACCGCTAATCTTAGTGCCTGCGGAAACAGGTCACTCGGCCACCCCTGGAGACGGCATTGACGAATACAAGACCATATCGCTATTTCCTCCGTCTACCGCAAGTGATTCAACCAAAGTTGGATCACTCAAGAGCAATCGTCCAAGCCCGCCTACAAAAGCGAATGGCAATGTCCCACTAAGAAAGAGCAGTATGTCCTTCACAAGCCTACAGGATTACCAAAGTGCGAAGAAACGTATCAAGAAAGCTGTCGTGGAGTACTACCGGTATGTCCCGTTTGCATCGCCGGTTTTCGGGACTACTCTGCTTTCATGTGGCAAGGGCGCGAGACTCACTGTGTTGGAAAATGTGGATCCCTCGTGCCAGCCAGTTTCTCTTTCCTTCTAATGATCACATGCCAGTACAAGCTGACTTCTTTTTTGTCCAGTGGCCTCGAGGCACTGAATAATTACCGTGTACGTGGCTGATCCCATCATGCTGATCATCTCGATCATTTATGTTGTCATCGGCATTTGCATACTACATCCGTTTTCAACGACTGCACGCCTCTCACTCACTTATCGCCGTATTGATAACCGATGATCCCGAATCAAACAGATCCTGAATCTCACCGGTTTCCGCAAAGCTGTCAAGAAGTATGAGAAGATTACACAGGTGCCTGCTCAAGCAGCTTATATGAAGGAAAGGGTAAAACTTTTCCGATACCTATTGTAACATGTTAACCTTACGCCACGGTCAGGTTGAGCCCTCGGCTTTTGCTTCTGGTGCGATGGTCAGCTCAATGCTTAAAGAGATGGAAGAGCTGTTTGCCGCAAGATTCGGTATGTCGCTCCAAGCTCCCAGCTTTTGTTCTTTTTACATGTTATCGCAGAACGTGGTGACAAGAAGAAAGCAGTCACTCATCTTCGTGCTGGCACGACCCAGAAATCCCATCACTTCAGCATGTTTCGCACGGGTTTATTGCTTGGGACATCTATACCAGCGACGGTTGTCGGTTTTATAGCATGTAAGTCGTGTTTTCCTGATACTGACGTCTACAAGAATTCTTATTTCACCTGCAGATATGCGTGAAAGTACCTCATTGCCGTGGGATATCATACTTTTTATCTACTCTATTTTGTTGATTCCTACTTTACTCGCTTTGCTCGTCGGGTTGAACCTCGTCGTATGGGCCAGAGAAAGGATCAACTATGTGTTCATTTTTGGTGCGCATAACCTGTCTTGTTTATCTCCCTCATGCTGACCTTCTCGAAGAACTTAATGTACGATCTCGCCTTGACCATCGCGAGTATTTTGAGGTTTGACATCTTGTCATTCTATGAGCCTCATTGATATAATTTCTACATTAGCTTCCTGCTTTCCTATTATGTGCGCTAGCACACTGCTTTATGCTTTCTTTCGTTCATGTCGGTCCTCCACTCGTCTGGCCGCTGGTGTGGCTTGCCCTTGTGGTTATTGTCATGCTCAATCCCATTCCGGCAAGGTCACATTGTCTGTGTCGACGATTCGAGCTAATATGTTCTTGAAAATGTATAGAACATCCTCTGGGGTCCTTCGCGATGGTGGTTTGTGAAGAGAATTGCAAGATTGGGCGCTAGTGGTTTTTGGACCATTGAAGTACGTTCTTATCTTGTGACGCGTAACATGTGGTTGACGCAATTGACAGTTCACAGATTTCTGGCTCGGGTTAGTGTCTACAATTCTGCGCGATTGTATCCTTCATCTCACCCTTCACAGCGATATGTTTTGCAGTCTTACCTATAGTTTATCGAACTTATACTTTATTGGGTGTTTCTACTCCAAATACTTTTCTTATGTCCCCAGCTTGTGGTCATCGCACCAAAACGCTTCTATGGCAGTTTCAACGCGCTTCTTTTCCTCTCAGACGTTGAGTTTGGTGTCAAGGAACCCGGACGGCCCTGCTATTCAAGACGCGTGGACAACTTGCGCAACGCCATCACATTGGGGTCCTTCCTTCGTACTTGCTATGCTACCGTTCCTAGTGCGTTTTATTCAGAGCGTCAGACGCTACAGGGATTTGAAGTTACCTACCCATCTCATCAACGTAAGATTTTACTTTGGAATAGAGGTATCCAAAAACAGCTTACATCTTGGTTGAATGTGCAGGCCGGCAAATACGGGATGGGTATGACGTACTACTTCTGTTATTACCTTTGGAGAAGTGACGGTAGGTTGACTCCTTGCGTCCCTGCTCTTATCTGATCTTCTACAGGAGAGGGTGGCCGTGGTGCTTCTTTCGTTATGTGGTGTTTGTCGGCAGTTATCTATTCACTATATGGGTGTGCATGGGTGAGTTGACGAACAATCAAGGGTGGATACACTCTCAACACCACCCAGGACTTCGCGATGGATTGGTCCATCTGCAAACCGCGCGCCAAATACTTCCTCCTCAGGCGGGAGTTGGTGTACACATCCCAGATTCCGGTGCGCTCTACCCTTTACTGAATCAAATATTCAGAATTTTCATTCTATTCAGATGTACTATGTTGCTGTGGTGAGCAGAATATATACTTGTGACTCCTTTCATTCTAGATCTGCTATAGGTCACGAACATTTTGATTCGTTTTCTCTGGGTCTTCTATATACCCAGTTGGCCACGGTTTACTCTCCGGTCATTCATATTCAGCCTAATGGAGATGATAAGAAGGGTTGTGTGGAATTTCTGTCAGTGTCTTTACTTCAATTTTCTTTCTATGCAACTCGCTAATCCCCGATGTCTGACAGACCGTCTTGAGAATGAACATCTTGGTAATATGGATCAATATCGAATTACGCGCGAGTGTCCATTGCCATATTCGTCCGACAATCTCCAACATGAGGACGAGGAGGACGATGAAGAGAAAGCTTAGGCTGTACCTGAAACAACATGTGAGAAGGCTGAAAGACATCATTCCTTAGGCACCAATTGCACTAATTTAGATGCGCATGATATACTGGTAATAGAGTTGATCACTGGACTAGGTTCCATGGGCGGGGGCTGCGCATTCGGGCTCTCCACGGCCTTTTCCGCAGCTCAGTCAGCACGTAGACTAGGTTTCATCATGTTCGTAGCATCATCCTCATCATTTACAACTTGTCTGCCCCTTGTGACACTTTATACCACATTTGTCTAGAGTAACGCAACGGCGATGATTAATCTTGGTCGGCTATTGGAATTTCAAAAACTATACTGTTATTTTTGACTAGAGATGTTGACGCGATTTAGCAACGCTGTAAACAGATTCAAAGCTGTGAATCAGCACCGACTTTGACCACCCCCGTTGCACTTCGAGATCTTGATGTACGATTCTTCTGATGATTGATACTGACAAATTAGAGGGAACTTGTTTATTCTCACACCGAATATTCTTTGAATTGAATCAGTTCTATTCTACGTATACATACTTGCATAATCCCCACTATACCCCGCATCACAAGCAACGTGCCTGACCCGTCGGCTGTTACCCTGCCTATATACATTGCATGGCAAGACCCGCCAGTATTTGGTTCATGAAAATCAACTCACACGTGCGCACCTATGACGCTTCAAAGCGAACCTAAATAATTGCGCGATCGTGCATGCTGCAGGTGCAATTGGAAGAACCCGGAGTTATCAGAAAAGAACATGGTGCCAGCGGCTTGTGATGTGCGGGACTTGCCGAGGATATTTCCCAAAGCGCTGGTCACGTGTTTTCCAGTTTAGCTTAGTCACTACTATACTGCAGCTTGGTTCATCATTTTAGGCATGACTTTCCGGAAAATAATGGCGACTGCATCAAATCACGGATAAGTTGGGGACACCAAGATTTCTGTCGTCCGAGCCATGGCGCAGCTCAAATACCCTAGGGCTAGGGCACATAATCGGAAAGCCATCCTCGTCAAGATCAATCTATCATGTCATAGGCTTCATTGAAGATTGAGTCGGCATAGGTCTCTGCAGGTCTCTGCTCCATCGAGGAGCGGGCTTCGTCTACAGCGCAATGGATTGAGTTCTTTCACTTCCTAACGCGCAGTGCAGAATTTATCGCCTTTTGAAAGGAGCGTCCACCTTCTCCGTTTATACCTCTCGCCACTCGGTGGCACTTACCACAGCCTGAAATCACTCATTTCACTTTCAAAGCCGTGACTGGCTCCACTAGAAGCTCACCTGCGTCTAGTTCTTTGGTGCGTCAACCAATTTCTTTGTCTATTTTGTTCAGTTCTTGGTTCAGGCCCTTGTTGAAAGTCCATGCTTTTGCTTGTTGGGAGAGCCTGGCAAGACCTATCCACTGATTTGCTTCTATTGTTTTCTAAATATTCTTCGTCATGTCGTCATGTCGCCTGACTTCATAGGATCTTTGCGTGCTATCCGTGACCCATCATTTCGTCGCACTAATACCTAGTCTGAGGATTATTTTATCGGCGACCGTGAATATTGCCGTCTAATCTCTTGTGTCCTACTGCCATTTATTTAGTATCTTTCTAGTAATAAGCTTTCATTGCCTACACCTTGCTATCCTGACTAAACTCTTCCTGCTGTGATACAAGTTGGTACTAAGGTTTGGAGCACGACACTCGTGGGCTGTGCTGCACACTACCCTATGTCGGACACTGATATCTAGTCTATAATAGGCCCCCTCCCTTTACCACACCTCTGGAGTCGCAAATGCCCCGATGCGAGGGCTCTGAGGAGTCCCACACCGGTCTGCCATGCTCTGATATGTTGTGTCGTGCACTCGTGTATTGCGCACTGCCCGTCGAGCTTTCAAGTTTCACACGATGGCATCCTTCATGTTGGACTGTCTTTCGGAACCGACACTGAATCATGTTTAAATACCTAATTCTGACTCCCTATTAAATACAAGTGTTATCGAATCACCAATCCAATGACGCATTTCCACCACTGCATGAATTTTGTCCCCCAGCGCACGCGGACCCACTTTCAGATAGACCGACTCCGACATCGGCAATTTCGATCCCTTCACCACCACGTGATGAAAGTTCAGCCGTTGCTTGTTTGACCATCCATTTACTTGTTCCAATGACTGCATCCAAATTGCCTGAATCGGGGAGAAGCACAAGGAGATCGTCGCCTTCTTGCTTCACATCAAACGGTATGATGGAGAAATCTTCGTCGTTCAAACATTTACCGTCTGTAAGGCGAAAGTTTCGTTTGTGCAAAGGACCTTAGTAGGAACGAACATTTCAGAAGACTAGTAGAAGGCGGGTAAGACATGGCACTTGCATGATACGTAGAGGTTGCCATCCAGGTCGTCGCCAACAATTCCGTGATCGAGCACAAAAGCCCGCTTGTGTGGGCACATCTACAAACTTAATTTCGGAATATATTCAGAAAGGGTGCGAATTGGGCTGTACCTGTTGCGTGGCAAAGTAGCCCCGTCTGGGAATGTGAAAGATAGCCAACTGCGAGTCACCATACTTGACAGCAGCAGAACTGAAAAGGCGGAGTCTCAATATCGGGCGAAGCAATGCATGTAAGAACTCACGTGGTAGCGCCATCAGTTGGCATGAGATCGTGGACAGTGGCCAATTTTCGCCACTCCCACTCAGATTTGGGAGTAGCGATGGCCGATTCGCCAAGTTTGGCGGGAGGCAGTTTCGTCGGCCAGTCTGCTGGGCGTTCCTGCCCTCGCTCTCTGATGACTTCCGTTTGAGGGCGACGTTCATCCTATACGTAAGTCATTAGTATCATAGCATGCGCTCCCCAGTCATACGGCTTCACTAACAGTGTTGACAAACTGACGGAACTGACGTCTCCTTGCAGGATTATTGACCACAGCTTTCCATTCATCTGCATAAGATCCGACAAGCTCTTCCATTTCCCTCTCCAGATCCGCACAGATGCCGAGCTCGTCATCAAGAAGAATTGCTTTGAGTCGCTGCATAAGATGGTATCAATAAGCATAGAAAATATTACGTGATGCTCATGTGACTGACCTCAATGCCACCATCAAATTGTTCAACCCATCTCGCAGTTCTCATGAGCTTGTCCGCAGTGTGGATATAGTACATGATAAAACGATCGAGGATGCGGACAACCTTTGACGGAGGAACATCTGTAGCAAACAGTGTTGCATGTCTCGGATTTGATCCACCATTTCCGGCGATGAAAACTGATGTAGATTTTGGTTCGTAAGAGTCACAATTATATAGCGAAGAGTACGCACTGTTCCATCCTTTGTCAGTTGCGATCAAGCCGAAGTCCTTGGACTGTGCTTCGGCACACTCTCGAACGCAACCGCTCACGCCGCCCTTGAACTTGTGAGGCGAACGAATGCCCTTGTACCGCCCTTCAAGGTGAATGGCCACTGTACATCTCATTTAGTTGATAGATCTCAATATACACGGGATTACACGAACTTCCGACAGAATCACCAATTCCGTAGCGGCACCATGTGGTACCAACGCAAGACTTTACAGTCCGCAAGGCCTTTCCTGAATCATGGATGATCAACATGACAGACTTGAGTCAACTGCTAGGTTCTATCGTACCATAAGCATGTCCACTTTCAAATCCTGCAGTGACAAGTTCCTCCCAAATGTCCGGGAGATCTTGCTTATGAGCCCCAAAGAGATCGATGCGCTGTCTGGTACCGTAAATATCGAATGTTTCATATGTAACACCTGCACAATATAATGTACTCACCCTCCTGTGATCTTGGTGTACAAGTTGTCTGCCAGTATATCGTCAGTGCGTGGAAAACATGGAGCAAGGATACCCCACATTTGTTTGCGACTTGTCCGAGAACAATGAGTTTGTCCGGCGTGATCTGAAAGTAGCAAGTAAACTTCTACCCACAAACGGAAAGAAATTGTACCGACTTCTCCTCCAGCAATTCGAGGAACAACAGAAAATGTACCTGACAGCAAGATTGAAAATTATTCATGTAATTGAAAGGGAGATATAAACGCGAGCATGAAGAAACAAAGACTCACCATTCCTTTGAATGTTAGCAAGATACTTGTCATTGGTGTCTTGGTTAGCGTGGTGTACAGGTGCGACCACGAGCTCGTTATACAGTGACGACAGGATAGAACCTATGCAGGCTGAGCATTCTATGGACAAACGCCATATTATTACCTACCGATGACCGGCTTGCATATCTCGCATCCAAGTGAATCTTTCTTCACACCGGCAGCCTCCATGATCTCTGGGAATGTTTTCAACTTGCGTATCCTAGCGAACGCGATCAATTAGAGTTTCGAGACACAAAGCTATAGCCACACTTGATGATGCTGAAGAGCTCTTGTCGAGCCATACCAAAGTGGGGACAAAGGTGGTTCGACACAGCATGTCCTGCTTTCTTCATCTCGGCCTGCAAGTTGTTCGGTCACTGAGGATGTTTGTAATGAAGGGAAAATCAATATACCTTGAATATGTTTGTAGCCAAAGGCAAACATCCACCGCATCCAGTACCAATTTTTGTCTTCGCCTTGAGGTCTGGCAGAGTGGTAACACCTGCTTTCACAGATTCGACGATCGCGCCCTTCGTGACATTCTACAACATTAATCAAATTAGAATGTGTGAGCTTAGTGATACAGAGAAGAGGATACTTGCATGGCAACTACAGATTTGAGTGTCATCGTCGAGGTCAGCGCCGGTGTCCGGGCCTTTGGAGCCTGACCCGATAATGAACTTGGAAGGTGGCTCTTCTAGCACTTTCTACCTTTTATCATCAGCGGAAATACCAGGGCAATAAATAATTGTAAAGTTCACCTTCTTCTTGACTAAGGACACAAGTTTCACATAGTCGGATGTATCACCAACCATCATGCCACCCAATAGGTACTTGCCGTCGGCAGTAAAGATGTACCTACACTTCCGTGAGCGTTATATAACAAACATCTGTCTTCGCAACTCACTTCTTATAGACAAACGAGAACGGATCACGGTAAGTCAAACACTCGAGAGGACCATCCAGCGAAGCCTGTCGGCTTCCGCGCTTCATTTCCGTAGTGACAGTGTTGATTGCAACTTCGCCTTCCTTCACTCCATTGCTGCAATTGCTTCCCGAAGGACTTATTTTCCATACAGAGGGTTTCCCGTCGATGACTTTCTCAGCTTTGTCTCGAGTAAGAGGCTCTGCAACTGCCACCTTATGGGTGAGGATATCCCGTGCACTGCGCTTGTCGGCAAAGTAATCACCGAAGGAAGCAACCTAATATCGAGAAATGTAGAGCAGTGATAGGTGCGGAGTGTCATAACTCACATCGACTCCCATCAGTTTCAGCTTTGTTGAGAGGTCGGGCATATTCTGGCAAGTGTGAACAGATGGCGTAAACATATAAAAAATTGCCTACCATCACCCTTGGTTTGAAGCCACCAAGGCCAGTCTCGACTTGGGTGAAATTGAATGATAGGATGTCAGCCATCTCCACTGATGACATTATCAGTAGCAACCGATAGGTGAATGTAGGTGCTCTTACCCCCAGGTGCAATGAGACCATAAGTATTACCCTTCCAGCTCGCGCACTCGCCAATTGCATAAACGTCTTGGGCGCTGGTCTGCAATAGGTCGTTAATAACTATACCTCCCTTCTCAACACATTTCAGGCTAGCCTGGCGGGCTAAGTCATCTCGAGGAGTGATACCAATAGCATAAATGACCATCTCGGCCTTGAGATATTGATCGTCTGATAGACTGAGGCCAGTTAAGACTCCATCTGAAGTGATGATATCTTTGATAGACGTTCTGGTGAGGACTCGCACACCCATGGCTTCAATACGTCGAAGGACAATTTCTCCACCTTCATTGTCCAGCTGGCGCGACAGCGGAAAGGCCTGACGGTTGATGATCACGACTTCTGATATTGTTTCACTGTCTCGCGAATATTCAGTGAGAAAAGAGTTGGCGTTAGCGTGGACGGAAGAGTGTTACTTACAGATCAAACACCGCTTTTGCGGCCTCCAGTCCGATGAGGCCGCCTCCAACGACAACAGCCTGAGTGAATAAAGAAAATGAGTTCACCGCGCGGGCATGTCTTGAGTTATATGATACGCACTCGGCCACCTTTAACGTGTTCTTCTTCAGAATACGACAACATTTTATCGAGATCAGAGATATTTCTATAAACGAATATTCCTCGAGCTCGCTCAGCCTCGACTGGGGAAACATATGGCGGGAGAGTGCTTTCGGAGCCAGTAGCAAGAACGCAGTAGTCATAACTTATACTGCGGCCTTTGCTGGTCGTAACGGAATGCGCGTCAGTATCTAAGGAGGTAACTTGTTCTCCGGTGTAGAAAAGAAAGCGCTCCGAATCTTGTTGAGCATACCACTCCACTGTTGGAAGTAGACAGCGTGAAACAAACACAGTGAGCGAATATATATCATGAATGTACTATCAAATACGTCACCTTGGTTTAGATAGAGTTTCTCGACAGAGCGGTGTTGAAAATACTCCGTGAGTGCGACACGATTGTACGCCAAATGGGACTCTAACGAACGACAGGTCAGTTCGTATTTCATTCACTGTGAAATGATAGGTTTCTAAGATAATTTCGCTTACCTTCACCGCATGTCACCAATCGGTACCGTTTGGCTTCATCCAAGGCGAGCATCTTTTCGATAAACGCTTTACAGAAAAAGTATAAGTCACAGCCAACCCTATGCTATCTCTGGTTTCAACTTACCTATCCCCACCATCCCAAGACCGACCACGAAAATTGTCCTTTGTGCCTCCTGATTCACGGAAACACCGTGACTGTTCTGGTGTACGACTCGCTGCTCTGGGGAGTCCATCCTGGAGGTAATTCTGCAACTTGACGATACACTCTGATGATGGCGTTGGTGAGGGGCTTAGCGCCAGGACATACACGGTGAAGTCAGAAGTTCCGCTGGCTTTGATTTCAAAACAAACCCAGTGAACCAGTAATAAGTAGCCACTAGATCTCGTATGCCAGATACTGTGGCGAGCTTCATTTGCCTATAAATGTCCGAGTCTGACTACTCCGATCCCATGCCGCATCTAACTCAGATGTGATGTGATAATGATAATGAGCCTGTCAAGCCTGAGCGCTTTGAGAAAAGCCGAGTGAAAGTGACATACAAATTTGAGATAAGATCATTGACACTGTGTCACAAAATCAAAATGGTCGGAAAAACCACGACTCGGAAAAGCAGGTTGTTCGGAAAGTGCGGGATTTGGCCGGTCTGCCTAAAGTGTATGCATACAAGTCGCAGACGAGTCTGTAGGAGGTTCATTAGTGGTTCAAGTTGTGCGGAAAATGCCAACACAGATTGTCGCCTGCCGTACCGGCTGCCCGCCGCCGTTCATCCCGCCAATGGCAGTGACAATGACGGTGGCGTGAAGTGATGTGGATCAAGAAGGACCCCGGGCACATGAACTCAGCAGTAAATTTAAACCGTCCAATTTACGTAAGATGTACTTACTTTGCATCATACTGCCTTCTGCACAGATCACCTCAGTTGGCATGCCGAGCCTTTGTCCTTATCTTTTCCTACTATAACGTTCCGTTAGACCCGGATAATCACATGGCGAAATATTCAGGGTGCCTTCCTCGAGCCACGACAATATTAGATCTCCGTCACGCACCGCTAGGACAGCATCATAATTGACAACCGCATCAATGACTGTGTATTTGTTCCCATCCCGTCTTATCATTCCTGGTCTTTACCGAAGTATGTCTGTTACTTGGCACTGTTGGACCGATGTCTTAGCTTACTGCTAGCAGAGTTTGAAATAAACCTAAGAGGCTCACTCTCCATTTAAGATCTTGCAATTCGCCCTTCAACACTGTATTCAGTCGACTGCATCCATGCCTGCTCCGACACATTCTGGCATCAACAATGCTTGGTATGCCAGTCTACGCTACCCAGTGATCAATCCCACCAACCGCAAATGCTCCACGGTTCCTATTTTCTCGCTAAACAATCAGTACTCTAGAAATTTCCACCTGTACGTTTCTGTAGACTGCGTATGCGGTGTCATATCTTACTAGTGGCCATGCAGGTCGTGGCTTGGATTCTTTGTCGCTTTGTAAATGAGATTCACTATGAGATATTTCGTGCACGTTAATCGCTGAACGTGCTTCGTTTATACAGCTTGTCGTGGTTTGCGTTCTCCCCTCTCATTCCAGATGTCATCAAGACTGATTTGAAGTTGACATCTGAGCAAGTCGGTACGTAGCTTATGCGCTGTCAGTCATAATCTGAAACTTTGTTCAGGGAATTCGAATATCGTTTCGCTGTGCGCCACTCTCATTGTACGCCTTATATCAGGCCCGCTCATCGATCGTGAGTACATCCCGACACCCTATATAGCGCTTCATCTATACGATCTTGCAGGATATGGGCCTCGCAAAGTGATGGCGGGTCTCCTCATTATTGGGGCGATTCCTTCTGGTCTTGCTGGAACCGTATCAACTGCAAGTGGTCTTTACATTGTCCGTTTCTTTATTGGAATTCTTGGTGGCACATTCGTCTCTTGTCAAGCTTGGAACACTGTTTTCTTTGACAAGAACGTCGTTGGTAGAGGTGAAACTCTGTTTAAACATCCAATTCGCTGGGTATCCTAACACAGCCGAATTCACAGCGAATGCCTTAGGCGGAGGCTGGGGAAATTCGGGCGGCGGCTTCACATTCATCATCATGATCGCTCTCTTCAATCAATTACTTGCTGATGGTATGAGCCCGCACGTGGCCTGGCGAGTGGCATTTGCAATTGTTCCTGTCCCCATTCTCCTTTCCGTTGCTGCTGCCGTTCTCATTTTTGGCACCGACCACCCCGCGGGCAAATGGAGTGATCGCTATACTGCTGTTTCCACTGCGCTTCCTGCATCTGATAATGAAACGAGCATTATCAATAGCAAAAATACAAAAACAAAGTCAAGTGATGATATCGAGGGTGGAGAAGAAGACGATATCAAGGTCACTGTCACGGCTATAAGTTAGTTCTTGTCGTTCTCCTTTTGATTTTGCTTGTTCGCTTAACCGAATGTCATAGACTTGGTTTCAGAATTGGATGCTGCTGTCAACAAACCACTTTCCCTGAAAATGGCATACGAAATCATTTTAGACCCGCTGACCTGGCTGCCCTCGTTAGCTTATATGACGACTTTCGGCTACGAGCTAGCTATTGATGCCAACCTGGCTAACGTTCTGTATACCCTGCTCAAATCCCCCACTTTTGGGCAGACTAAAGCTGGCTATGTAAATCTCCTTAAGCACTCGCTACGACACATTGATGACAGATTAATTAGATTGCAGGCATCTACGGTCTCCTTAACGTGTTCTCTCGGCCGCTTGGTCAGTCATGCTCTTTGTAAGCTAAATTATCTCCTCATGTCATTGCAGGTGGATATTTCGGAGACCTCATATATGTCAAATTTGGTGTAAGTGCTATTGACATCGTGCGTGAGGCTTGTCTGAAGAGGCTCTGCAGGTGCCTGGCAAGAAGTACCTGACCATCGCTTGTGGAGTCGCTCAAGGGCTTCTATCGCTTGGTCTTGGTCTTTACATTGATAACCACTCTCATCCATCCCGTGAGTTTGGACCCTGATCTATTATTGATGGTCTGACAGCAACAACATCAGTCACGGTCATCATTGCGATCTTTGTCATTCTCGCAATCTTCAACGAGGTCGCCAATGGAGTCAATTTTTCCCTTGTTCCACATTGCAACCCCAGTCCGTGTTCAATGTACTAAATCGTCAATTTTCATAACTGATCCTGTTCTAGACTCTAATGGATTTATGGTCAGTGTCACATCGCTTTGTGTATGGTAATGGCACAAAGATTTCAAACTTCTCTAGAGCGGAATTGTAGGCGCCATGGGAAATCTTGGAGGGATACTCTTCGCAATTATCTTTCGCTTTGAGCCATCTCCTCCTGCCAAGGCATTTTGGATATGTGGCATTATCACGGTTGTAAGTAGAAGGCATGTTTATCTTGTGCAATGTATACTGAGATGACACCCCAGGGCGTAAATCTTATTCTCTGTATTATCCGTGTACCTCGTGTCTGAACAAGTGATCTTGGGTGCCTAAGTAGTTTTTTTTTTCTTTTCTTCTGACAGAACCTTTCTTTAAGGAATATGTTTTTGTCTGTTCGTATCGTCCAACCAAATGAGACTTTCATAAATTGCATCTTGGCTGACGTGGAAATGTTCTTGTTCTATATGGTAGTGAGAATAATAGGTGAGCACTTCCAAATGTCCATCTGAATCACAGGAAAGCTGCGTCGATGTAAAAGTGGGCGAGTATCGACTTCGGCCCAGTCCATGAGTGAATTGTGTCAGTCAAAAAGGCATGTATACTCAGATGTGTCTTGATTAAATTACCAGACATCCTGAGAGTTGGCGTCACGGCGCGAGTCTGGACTACGTCTTTGAAAAAGTTTTTATTGCCATTACAATTACTGGCTTATCGATAAACCGGATTTCATATCGTAATTGGGGCTTCTGCTTACTACTTGTGATGTTCGACAAACAAAAGGGTCCTGCTTGTTACAGGACGCGTGAAAAATAGCTGCTCAGAGTCCCACCTGACATGATTGTAGGAGTCAGACATGGGATCCTGCACTCGACCTACAGATCTTATACACGTTACTAATCAGTGTGGGGACTTGAATCGGTCGGATCATCATTGCGATATCACCAAGCCAGTCATTCGAAGCCGTCGTGCTAATGACCGGGGTAAAGGTTGCTAGCCCTGAGTGGAGCGTACCAGAACGCTGGACTTGCATTGCTAGGAATGATTCAGGACGGTCATGGTCTAGTGGTACATCACCGTGATGTGGTACCACAATATTGTCAATCAGTCGTGTGCTGCGAGAGGCGACAGACTGACTCGGAGACGCGCAGGGGTGTTTGTTGAGCAGTACCTGAACAAAATGAAATCCGGTTAAACTTGAGCTGTACTATATATAGATGTGCTTCTAGTTCCCTCATAGGACCCCGAGCACCGCCTGCTTAATCAATGTCGAAAAATTGGTTGCCCGCCACAGTGTGACGGAACCAAATCAGCCTGAGTGTCTGGACTAACCGGTTTGACCATGACAGCCACGGGCCACGGGATGGTTGATTCTCTTGGGTACACTTGGGGAGATAACAGCATGACCTAATATAATATCTGGCTGCTTCTACTTCGTCTCCCGAATCAACTAACAACTTACCTAGCCCATTCAAGTACTCTGTTTGTTTTAATGTCCTTGGCACGCTCCCCAGGTCCCACTGCTCATCAGAAACTCCAGGATGGTCTACCTATGCCGTTCTTTCCCGCGTCTCTGGACGCGCCCGAAAGGAATGGTCCTCAACTTCCCCAGTGCCTTCCACAGCTGCCAATCAATGCTACCCCGACGGACGTAGCGGAGCAGGTTCTGCTCTAGATTTAAGCGCCAGATCTTAATTTGACATTTACATTCACCAGGATCTCGAAACGCCAGATAAATGGATCAACCGTGTAAGAATGGTAAATCAATGATATCTGCGTGAATTTTGATGAGATTCTCCGCGCTCAGAATCCAGAACTCGTTCGACTGACAGGAAAACATCCGTTCAACTGCGAAGCGCCACTCGATGCTTTATTTGAGTCTGTATGTATCTTGTTTCCGCTGTCATGCACGGGACTGAGAGCGTCTTTGCAGGGATTCTTGACTCCAGCTCACTTGCATTTCGTGCGTAATCATGGTGCAGTGCCACAGGTCAATTACGAGATGACTGCCAACTGGACAATTCGCGTACATGGTCTGGTGGAGCGAGAGGTTACATTTACTCTGCAAGAGCTTCAAGAAAGGTTCCCCGTTGTTAGCCTTCCTGTAACCCTCGTATGCGCCGGCAACAGGCGGAAAGAACAAAATATCGTCCGCAAGTCACTTGGCTTCAGTTGGGGAGCAGCGGGAGGTGGGTTCCAGTTCGTGCTAATTCAAAGAAGTTCTCACCAACATCAATATCAAGTCTCAACAGCTCTTTGGACGGGCGTGTATTTGTCCGATGTATTGGATTATGTGAGACCACTTTGCAGACAAGCCAAATACGTTGTCTTTGAAGGTGGAGACAACCTTCCGAAACGGGCCCTATGGAACATCGCAGCGACTGTCATGGGCTTCCGATAAAGACAAGGGCATGCTCATCTGTAATTCGAATCGTTTACGGTGTTACGTTTCCTCCTGACCTTCTTCCACATTAGCATGGGCAATGAACGGTTTACCGTTGGAGCCTGACCATGGTTTTCCTGTGCGTGTCATTGTGCCGGGCCAGATTGGTGGACGGTCTGTGAAGGTAAGGTATTGTCCAATGACAAGGAGCCCATAATCAATGAGATGTCCCTTAGTGGCTGAGACGCATCGAAATAAGTGATCGTGAAAGCCAACACCACGTATGACAGTTCTTGTACAACTCAAATAAGCGTCGACTGATGATTTCGTTCACGTAGTTGCACTTTTGGGTATGTGTCGTTCACTTATCCTCGAGGGCTACATTAATGTTGCATAGGACAACAAACTGCTGCCAACGCAGGTCATGCCTGACCAAGCCCGTGCTGAGAAGCATTGGTGGTATGATCCAAGGTCAGCCTGAGCGCTCTGACGTTCCTTAAAAAGTATACTCACTAGATTGGGGATATCTCAGATATCTGATCACGTTGGTTTGATTTTGCTCTCTTATGTACCACATGTTGAACAAGAGTCTTCAGCGAGCTCAACGTCAATAGCGTCATTGCGAAACCGAGTCATAACGAGAAGCTCTATATCGATAAGACACCGAATGAAAATGGCACAATCGCATCATATCCCATCCGAGGATATGCATATTCAGGTGGAGGCCGCAGGGTGACCCGCGTCGAAGTTTCGCTTGACCAAGGGGATACATGGACATTGGGAAACATGTACGTCCACATACTTCTAAAATCGACATCTCTTTGATGTCGTGTCGAGAAGCGAGTATCCCGAGGACAAATTCAGAGAAATGCGTCACCAAGACCCATTTTATGGAACTCTTGATGCGACAGAGCGTGATACGTCCTTGTGAGCAGTGAGCATTATCGCTGCTGTGAAAAATGCTCAGATCCCGTGTAGCTGTTGGTGCTTCTGGACATTTGATGTCTCGCATGATGTTCTAGCAAGCTGTGATGCGTTAATGGTTAGAGCTATGGATGAAGGCCTCGCGTTACAACCAAGAGACATGTAAGGCAGGATCGTACCGTATGGACCCATTAACATCAACTGTCAACAGGTATTGGCACGCACTTGGCATGATGAACAACTGGTACGTCTTCATAAAACATGATATTCTGGGTCCTGCAGCGAACTGCTGGCAGGTGGTTTCGCGTTGCCGTTCATAGAACCGTCAACGACGATGGGAAATTTGTGTTGCAATTTGAGCATCCTACGCTTGCTGAGACAGGGCATACAGGATGGATGGAGGTGATACTCAATTTCTGGTTCCAGAGAACAAATGCTGATAGTGGTAAATCAGCGCATGAAAGTGGCCGGGGAGGATATTACAAAGCCCGTCTTCGGCGAAAAGGGACGGGACCTCGCACCACGTGCTCCAAAGCAAGACTCCGATGAGGTCTGTTTGACCAAGCCTGGGATAAGCAGGAAGATCACCTTGAAAGAGTTCAAGGCGCAAGATCGACAGCAACCATGGTTTGTCGTCAATGGCGAGGTTTACGATGGAACTCCATTTCTAGAGGATCATCCGGGAGGCGGTGACTCTATATTGCTTGTGGCTGGCGAAGATGCATCTGACGACTTCTTCGCCATACATTCTGCGGAAGGCAAAAAAAAATTGGCTGACGTGAGTCCTCGTGATTCGCCAGCGGAACATCGGATTATGACCTTTCTGCAGCACCATATTGGTACCCTCGTAACCAGTTTAACCAAAGAAGAGCCCATTACAACGCAGTCGGATGAAACATTTCTAGAGCGCAGCAGGTGGAAAGAGGTCAAATTGTGTACCATCAAGCAGATCAACCACGATTCTTACTTGTATCGTTTCGCCTTGCCGAAAAGAGATCAGCTGCTCGGTCTGCCAGTTGGACAGCATGTTTTCGTCCGTTTACGCCGACAAGATACTGGGGAGATGGTACAGAGAGCGTATACTCCAGTATCGCAACAAGGCACAGTAGGCTTCATCGACTTTCTCATCAAGTCCATATTCTCCATCGCATGCTTTTCGCAGCTTGACTGACTTCTTCATTAGATTGTATCTTCCTTCCGCTTTGATGCCCACTGGAGGGAAGATGACCACTGGCCTCCATCAACTACGCATCGGAGATAGCGTGGAACTCAAGGGGCCGTTAGGGTCTTTCATTTGGGATGGGCCAAGTATTGCACTGTGGAAGGGAATAAAGAGGTCCATCAAGGAAGTCGGCATGATTTGCGGCGGAAGCGGTACGACTTCGATTGCGATATCATCAGAATTGTGCGAGACTAAAGAAAATTGTGCAGGGATAACGCCGATCCTCCAAGTGCTTCGCAGTATCCTCCAGAACGCGGAAAGCGAGACCCGGGTGTGGGTGGTCAGTGCAAACAAAACTGAGCAGGATATCCTCTGTAGAGAAGAACTCGACCTACTCTTCGCATTGCATGGCAAGGGACGTTTTAAGTTGCACTACGCGCTCAGTGTTGCTCCTGAGGAGTGGCCATACAGCGTTGGGCGAATCAATGATGTATTATTGTCGGAGCACATGCCTCGGCACTCTGAGCATGGACTCATCCTGGCGTGCGGTCCTGATGCTATGATAACGCATGCCGTCAAGCCCGGACTGCAGAGTATGGGGTGGGATATAGAGAAGTCCCTGGTGGTGTTCTGAAAGGACAAAGTTGCCTGAAGAATGGATGATGATCGTGGTATGATAAACCACCTGCAAAGTGTTCGTTTATAAGGCGTTTGTGAGTTGTGAGAGCCAGCCCCAGTCATTTTCCATTGGTTTTCGCGGGGAATATAGATAGGGCAATGACGAAGTCCGTGTATAGTTGCACATAAATATGATGTAGAACTTGAAACACTAGATTGTACCGGAATTCACGGAAAGTCCACATTATGATGGTCCGCAAAGGTTGTGAACTTAAGAGAGAAGTTGTTGCAAGGTTGATCGTCATCGCGTTCATCATGTGAACTTGTGAAGTTCTGAGTTGGCCACAGTGACACTACCTATGGTTGGACCATCCAAAAAGTCACTTCCTAATTTTGTCCGTTAGTGTGTGGAAAATCATGCAACAAATCCAGACCATGAAACGATCGCGCCATCCAGAATCTCTTACGGTGATATGAGGACACGAGAACATTTCCATTACCCCAGCAGTGCCAGTGACGGCGGAAAAGGTGCAGGTAGTGGTAGTTGAGGGTGGAGGTAGTGACTACGATGTTGAAAGCACGCCCTGAGTTACTGCGCTAAGTTGCTAGTGATATGAATTTAAGGAGGCGTGATAATTTTTCTGCGCGAACAAGGGGCTGGTGATAACGGCTCGGAATATCTGAAAAGAAAATGGTACAGGCTTTCCTGCTGTGCATGGAACCTCGATAATCAACGGCTCCCGCAATTCCGGTTCATATTGTCTGCGCAGCATGCCAGAGACAAGGTCTCGACTGCAGCTGAGAGGTGTCGAGTGTCGTGCTCAAATGCTATACGACACTTGGAGCAGCAACCGGAGCGTTGGCAGGGTGCGGTGATTATGATGCGACCCATAGGATGGGGATCAAACGAGTAAGTCATACTCATGTCACTAATAGTAACGAACAGTCACACTAGCCGAATTTCAGACTCCAAACCAGTCGGCGGGTCAGGCTCCCCCGATTCGAGTGTGGAGGGGCGAAATCTGAGGGCACTGGTTTGATGTTTTGATAAGTCACATGATACAAGAAAAATTCAAACCCAGCATAACCTTATTCCCCTCACTCTCACTGGGGGCTGGAAGATAACATTAGTAAACAGAGGTCAGCCACAGTGACGGTGACTGCAAACACCATGCTACTTTACACCTAGCGTAGGGTTACAGTTTTTCGAAATCATATACTCCATTTTCTGCCTCAGTTAATGTTACACCCACTTCCATATGGGAGATGACAGCTCCTAATGTCCATGAGACTCCGCCAATATCTGAAATCCGTCTCCGGACACAGCAAAAATTCGGCATTCGGCCTTGTCTATGGCAACTTAAAGTGGCACAGGCGCTTCTCAAAGGCAACCAGGATGTATTATGCATTGCAGGGACTGGGATGGGTAAGACACTGGGCTTCTGGATTCCATTACTGTTCCGCATCAATAGTATTCAGCTCATTGTCACCCCACTCAACTTACTTGGTAAACAAAATGCCACATCTCTTGCGAAGGCTGGAATCCGCGCCATAGCAATAAATGCAGAAACTGCCAGTGCTGCAAATTTTTCGGTCAGTGTTACTTTGATATCAACAGCAAACTTAACACCCACATGGCAGCAGGCAATCAAAGCCTTGAAGTACTGCGCCATTGCAGTCAGTTACTGATCGTGACAATTGCTGTGTGCTGCTTGGTTTGTTTGTTGCCGTCTGGGGTAGTGCCTGACGAGAGCCCATTGATCAAACCCTCAAGATCTATGTCATCTAAATCATCCCAATAGCTGCCATATTCATCAAGTGCTTCATCCATGATGATATCTGCATCTGCATCCTTTGCCTTGCATGAACTATCAGCTCCGAGCAGAAACCCAAGTAAATCCCACAGTGCGGGTGCACAAGACTGCATTTCTCTGCCCATCTCCTCGATATCAAAGTCCTCTACCTGTTGTGTGGTTGCATATGACAGTCCAAAGTGCCAGCCTGCTTCTTCTGATGAGATTGATTTAATTTCTTCGATGTATTGTTTTCTCATGGCTTGGTTCGTGCGTTGCAAAGTTTCAGCTCCACAAGAAGGATGGTCAATGAAAGCATCAAAGATTTCATCACAACGGACAAGAAGGTCTTTGACAACATGATGTCCGTTATATTGTTGGCTTCGCAGAATTGATATAATGAATTGTGAGGCACTTAGGTTGCAATCGTGTAGCGCTGCAATCACTGTGTCCATATCAGAGTGGGTGTAACATTAACCGAGGCAGAAAACAGTATGTATCATTTCAAAATACTGTAACCCTACGCTAGGTGTAAAGTAGTATGGTGTTTGCAGTCACCATCACTGTGGCTGACCTCTGTTTACTAATGTTATCTTCCAGCCCCCGGTGAGAGTGTGAGGGGAATAAGGTTATGCTGGGTTTGAATTTTTCTTGTATCATGTGACTTATCAAACCCTCAGTCAGATATTGCCCCTCCACACTTGAATCGGGGGCTGGGAAGGAGCCTGTCAGTGGGTGTGTAAGAGTCTCATACTGTAACTTAGTGCCACAAACCAAACATGTACAACATTATTTCAAACAGCGCAACTTTGGACTCTACACACCCAGCTGACTGACAAAACTTGTAGTGGTGCGAGGTTTGTTAGTATTTGTCCCACCAAAAAGCCTTCTGAACATGCTGACACATACTATTGGTTACCACACCTTCAGTCAAGTTGCCGCTGGTTCGGACAGTCACACAATGTCACATCTGCCAAAACAAGCTCCGCTCAGCATCCAGTATCAGCGCATAGGCCTCATAACAATCATTACTCCAAGTTGAATAATTCAAAACATTTTATTGAATGTGCATGTGCATTACTATGAACTGGTAAAATTTTATGAGGGGCTGTAGGAACTATGTAGATGACTGGGACAGTGTGATACAAAATAAGGTGCTGCAAAAGAGTGAGTAAATGGTGCTGCTGATGTGTAAGATCCACAGGACATGATATTAGCTGACAAGTGTGATGATATTGTAAACTTGAAGGAGGAGTATACAACACGTGTTTTGAGTCCTGCAGATGGCAGTGGGACTGGGAGCAATGAGCCAAAGCCAAAGTGTGGTGCAGGGTACAACACTGTATGACTACTAGTAGTAGTATTGATATTAGGCATGGAGTCCTTGCTGAGTGGGACACATCTTGAATATTAATGTGTGCAACACTTGTGCAATGCTTTGCACAATGCAGAAAATCCAGCACCGGGTGCACCAATAGTGATCTGAAACTCCGCTATGGCAGACTCGGCTTGGTGACAAGCAGACGTGATCTTCAGCTCTGTCACACCTGAACAAGGATCTCAATCATTTCTCAACCAATTTCAATTATTCTACTTCTCAGTAGTGTATTATAAGTGTATAATGATATGTGGTCAAACAGAATATGATGTGAAGCAAAGTTGAGTGAGATATTGCAAAGTGTCTGAACCAGCGGTTGACTGAAGCCGATAGTATGTGTCAGTGCGTTCGGAAGGCTTTTTCGGTGGGACAAATACTAACAAACCTCGCGCCACTACAAGTTTTGCCAGTCAGCTAGGTGTGTAGAGTCCAAAGTTGTGCTGTTTGAAATAATGTTGTACATGTTTGGTTTGTGACACTAAGTTACAGTATGAGACTCTTACACACCTGCCGACTGGTTTGGAGTCTGGCTGAATTTATGTAACACTCCATTTGGCAGACTCTGAATTTTGGACAGTAGGACAGGCTGTACCATGTGCAAATTCTTAACAAAAGTATGGAATGCCCTGCCCTTCAGCCTCGCAGCCTTCTCATGTTGGCCACTTTAAGTCTAGGTTATCGTGCCATTACCATTACTGTAGTGTTTTGACATTAGGTTCATCACAATGTCACTAGCCTGACGAACTGAACCTATTTTTTGTGACAGCTACACAAAAAATGGGTGGACGAACCTAAGTTTGTGACATTATGTTCGTATGCAATTTTTGTAGAAAATATGACCTATAACCTATACTAATGCTGCTCGTATGGACACCTCTGCTTTCCTCTCCCGAAGACCTCAGGTTCCCCAGTGACAACAACTTCTTCGAACATGTCAGCAGCTGTATCAATGTGAAGTGACCCATTTGCATCAGTGATGTACCCGTCAGGTACACAATCCTTGCCTGATGCGATGAACTCCAGCAGGAGTGACAATGGGACTTCATCACCAGGCTGTTCATCAACATCGGCAACATGGTCTTCATCCAAATTGGTGTCAGCATCACCTTCTGCACCATTGTCAGCTTGTTTTTGGTGAGGCTGAATACTCTGCCACATCTCTGGATCTGTTTGGGGAAGGTCATAAAGCACCCGGCATGCTTCAACACTTGCAAGGCTCTCGAAAGAGAGGTTGAATGGAGTATTACCAGCCTTGCAGAGCGAGAAAGCCTGCCCTCCACATCAGTGCTTGATAATATTGATCAGTGAGAATAGAACACACTTTTTGCACAATGTCAGGTTTGTTGATGAGCTTGTATGCCTCGACAACTAGGGATTAGCATGGGTATATGAAACCCACATGGGTTGTGGGTGTGGGTATGTTGTGGGTGTGGGTTTAGTAAGCAGATATATATTTTACCAACTCCAAAGCTCCAAAGACATACAAATAGTATTGCAAGCTCTAACTCTAAACTCTAAATCACGAACACATCCTACTGTCATGCAGCCAAACCCCTTCCATTCTGCCACTAAACGGATTACCAAACTAACTGGGAAAGCCAAGGCTGCACTTGACGAGAAGCTCAAGGCCAAATCAAAAAAGAGAAAGAATGATGACAGTGCCAGTGTGGACAGCACACGGCCAAAGAAGGTAAAAGCAACCTACTTGTTTTGAATGATTTCTAACATTGATCACAGCTACTTCAGTAGATGTTGAACGGCTCTTCAGCCATGGCCACCTCATCCTGTTGCATGTCCATTCTCGCTTAAATGTGCAGTCCACTCATGCCCTCTTGTGCTTGAGTTACTGGAGCCAGCTGGGTCTGGTGAAGAACGAAGACATTTTAGCTGTTAGCAACCTCGCGGATGTTGTAGGTGACGAGGAGCTAGAACTTGAGGAAGGATGGGACCAAATACAGTTAGGGTAGCTACAATCGCTGTTTTCATAGTACTAATTCAATGACACCCCCAGGCATACCCTCCATGGGTACGGGTATGGGTGTCTATCTTCAGTACCCACGTGAAAACCCACACCCCTGGTATGGGTGTGGGTATATTGGTGGGTGTGGGTGCGGGTGTCAATGCATATACCCCGGGGTATACCCATGCTAATCCCTATCGACAACCCAGCACACAGACCAATCACAGAGTGTTCCTTTTGTGACATCAAGTCAAATTTCATCAGCAGTCCTATCAGCTGTCAGTTGAGTCAAGGTTTCCGCAACAATGTCTTCATGTTGTAATTCTTTGATAGCAAGCTTGAGGGGGCGTTGGATGTCAACATCGCAAGGCTGTGTAACACCAGTTGTGCCTGCAGGGACAGACCAGTAACAGATCAATTTATAGTTGATGTCGAGCCATGTTCGGAATGCAACAGAGCAATGAACTGACCAACAATCGAGCTAAAGAATGCATGGCTGTTTGAGTGGAACCCCTTGCTGCTGTTTCTTCTTGATCCAGAATGGTACAAGAATCCCAGTGACATATGTACACATGGTCTCAAAGGTGGCCCAGTATGTGTCTGTGTTTGAGAACATGAACTGAAATTTTAACTCGAGTGCTTCATTGTAACATGGTGCATTGGGGGATGGTAGCGAACATTTCGATTTTTTGTCATGAACAATATGAAATGGAAGGAGATTGCCAGCTGCAGATATCCTAACAAGAAGCATAAAAGCACATTTTTCCTCCTGGCCAACTAAGGTAGACCTCAAACAGTTCCATCAAATGTCATGTGATTGTGACCGACTGTGACAGTTGAAGGATAAGCTAGGATAAGGTCAATGCCAAGTTGCTGAAAGAGCTATGCTAACGAGCACAATTATGTGCGACTAGTACAGGTAGGAATATAGTGGAAATGTGATTAAGTAGTAGGAATTGAATAGATAAAGTTATGTGCAATGACCAGTTGAGAAGTGTAATTGTGCAGCTCACACTTTCATTATCTTTGACATGGTGAACTTTTGTTGCTTCTTTGCTCAAGCTTTCTCTAAATTGCCACTCCATGTTTTTTGAAGGCGCTTGAGCTGCGATGGATTCTTGAAGGCCATAGAACCTTAGCGCACTGTCAGTAGTAGACTTATTAGGTTGTCAGCAGACTGTTTGTCATGTTTTGCTGCTTCGGCTGTAAGCCAGTTAACACCCAAAATACCAGAACATCATCATCTGAGCTCATACAATCAAACAGGAAAAGCGAAAAATTCTAATTCTTAATTTCAAGATTTTTTGTGTAGCCATTAAGCCTCTTGCTTAGTTGTTGATTAATGGCCAAATTACATGCAATTGTCACGCTTTGTCACATGACATAGGATGGAACTGCTTGAGGTCTACCTTATAGCCACTTGTTTCGAGCCAATGTGCTCATATGTACAGCCCTTTGTGGGCTGGTAAATGACATTAGTCTGGTCAATATTGACTAGAAACTCCGGATATGGGATGACATCGTTGCGGATTGTCAGAGAGAGTCAAAGAAACTGCTGTCGGCAGACATCATTAACATTTGGGGGTAACTTTTGTGCTACGCGTGTTCCATGGCGGATGGTATACTGCAGGTAATCATACAGGAATGCCTTTACCCATGAGTCAGAGCATTTGAACATGGAGCCATCTTTTGCTGCTGTCGAGAAAATGTTAGGCAACTCATGATGGAGAATACCAACAATGATACCCCAACAACGAGCAGTGCTGAGTGCAACACTGACCTGACGAAGAGTTTGTATTTGGTGCACAATTTTCTTGATGACATTGGGATAGGGTGTGAGGATATTCGTTTGTGTGATGGTACTTGATGCCAGATTGCCCCGCTTCGCATGTTCCACAACAGCATCTTTCCATCTAGGACATGACCCATTGCAGTCAATCCAACGACCAAGTACTTGGGGTGTAAGAGCTTGACAGCATGGATCGAGTTGTCGCAGATGATAACAAATGGTATGGGGAACCATTGATGGGCCAGCACTGAGACTCACTGCTCTGAGAATTGTTGGCCAAAAGATGGGGCTCTGCCAGTTAACACATTGGGCATCAACAGGATCATGCACTCGTTTCCGACCACTGTTTGACAGCTTCTTTGTTCAAAGGTCCTCTTTGATAGAACAATGGGGCCATGTGAGCTCTGCAAGAGACAGACTCGGTTGGAGCAATAATGTATCAGTAGCATTGCCGACAGGCTTTGCTGACTGCTTTAACTGCCAGCATGGTCAACATCCATATTTTATCAGTGACATTAGCATCAGACGTACCTCTTTTGTACAAGCATGATGTGCACACTGGCAGTCTCTGTCATAGAGCCTTTTCTCTGCTCCACTTTGTTGAGTGCTGCTGAGAAATTGTTGTCATGCTGTTTGTCTTGACACACAAGGTCACACTGATGGATATCTGCAAGATAATCCTTGCATGAAACAATTTTGAAGTGCTTTAGGAGCCCTGTTTTGGGCTCTGACGATGAAATGCGATAGTTGAGTGTAATTTTTGGATGTGATGTGATGACCCAGGGTTGCAGGATATCCACATTGATAGGGGATTGCACTGGAGGCACAATAGGTGCCGTGGATGGTGAGTGAGACTGAAACAATACGAGAGATGAAGTAGGTGATGATGGAGAATAATCTGAAGCAGCTTTTGATTTGTCTTCAGAAAAGTGAGCATGGAGCAGGAAGATAAGCTCCTGAATGCGAAGCAGGTCTCTTTTCTCATTTGTGAATAGAGGAGTACCATAGAGTTTGTGGTGTATAGTGTTAATCATGGCAATTGCACAGGAGTATACATCCTGTTAAAGACCATGGGGAAGTATTGCACCTTTCGAAAAAGTTCTAAAGCCATGCTCGTGTAGCCATTGCTGAATGCGATCAACATCTGTATTTGGCCATGGCCAGTCCAAAGAATCACCATAGCATATCTCTCCCGCCTTCGCATCCACCAAAAAGACTGTCCAGTGTGCACCATTGATATTAATGGGAAATATAATGTATTCAAGCTCTCCATTACTTAACGAGTCACCAAGTTGACATAGCCTTGTGAAGCCCCTGTCAAACATGTACTGAGACCACTGCTTCGGCTCATAGTGCAGGGTTGAAGTGAATGTCAGCTCCTCAACAACAGTTGATTTGAGGAGCTGCAAATCAAGCTGAATTTGGCGGGAAATCCCGTTAACCATGGCATCAACAAAGCGACCCTTCATTGGCATTGAGGCAAGAAAGTCAGCAAGATCTGATGTTTGAAGAAATGCCGCAGGACCATGCAGGTCCATATTCCAACCCAGAGTCTGCAAAGCACAGGATGTCTTGTTGACAGCAAGCAAAAGTTCTTTGTCCCCACTATCATGGCCATGCTGTGCCAACCAATGACATGCCATTGACTATTTTTCCTGGGAGGCAACAGCATGGCCTAAGTTGTGCCAATAGGTAAGTACCCAGCATGGCAAATTGCCTGAAAAACAAGGGTCACAAACAGACTTTGCTCCGTCAAGCAAAGCCTGGTTGAACTCGTCCAAGAGTTGAGATGACAGGGCAAGTGGTGGGATGGAGTGCTCAAGGAAGTCACTAGCAACATCACAAGTGGTGCATTCGATTGAAGAAAAAAACCGATGAACATCAAGTCCCACAAGTGCTGGATCAAAACCAGGAAGTACTGTAAAGTTGACCAGGGCTGATATTGAGAGATCGGGAAGAGGGATAAAAGATGCAAAGTAAGGGGGTGGTGTCAACAGGTGATGGTGATCCTGCAAGACAGGCAGGAATCTGAGAACTAGATCACTATGAGGAAACATGATGAGTAACAGTGAAAAACCAAATTGCAGGAAACATACCTGGCAGTAATGTTTATATTATTCAAAGCGGCCTAGGCAGATCTGAAGTCACAACAGAAGTGCAACTCCTAGAGCACTAAGCGAGGACATTGATGGCAAGCATTGACGACTCACAGAAGTGCAAATCCTAGAGTACTAAGCGAGGACATTGATGACCGAACTTGCAACTTGGAGGTCCTTGATGCATAACTTTGGAGCCTTGGATGAACCTAAATTAGGTTTGTCGCACATTGCAAAGGTCGATGAACATGTCATGAAGCCGTTACATAATGCAGTGCATATATTCCCATGAACCTAAGGTCAAAACGCTACAGTACACTGCTGTACAAATCTGATGCACATCGTAAATGAGGCTATGGGAGGCCTGAGATTCTGCAAGTTGCCTGTATCCTGTTGACTCACCAGCGATGCATAGGGTGGATGCCATGTGCATGCTGCTGTAGAAAGCTGATTCCTGCTGGGCTCAGCAGAAATCGTACTACCTAGACAACAAATATTTAGGTAGATCTTAGCATGACCTAGTCTGCTATACTTGCAGTGCAAGTGTGTTCAATCCTAAAGGGATTGCTAATTGGTATTAGTAGTAAAAATGTGTCAGTAATGCAAATAACAAAATGTCTGATGGTGCGAAACGATGTCTGAAGGTACTTATCCAATGTCCGAAGCCAAAGTGCGATGTCTGAGATTTCGGACTTTCTGACTTCACAATAATGAGTCGGAAACTTTATAACGAGTGTCAGGTTGCGAGCGGTATGCGCGAGTATAATGAGTGACGGAGTATGACAGTGAACGAATGGTAATATTTTGCAATGCAACTAAGAACTACGAGAATATTCTGGGTGATCCGCAGAGTCAGGAAACAGCTCCTAACTACTGGATGATCATTGCTACGGGTCACTACAGAGTATTTAAGTAAGTACGTAGAAATTCGGAAAACTACAGGTGAAGATAGTAGCGATATATTTCAGGTCCAATGTCCTATGTAATAAGACATGAGGTGCTGCAGACATGTAATAATGCGGTACAAATGTCAGAAAATGTGCACGGGAATAACTACGCACCTAGTGAGGCTAGTTCGGATGGACAGGACATGGGATGGACAGGACATGGGATGGACAAGTGCACGCAAAGTGCGATCGGCCGATGCAATGTCTGAAGGTCCGATGTGCCGGATCCAATACGGGGTGGCTCAGACATGTGCGAAAGTGTGTCAGACATGTGCGCATATGTTTCAGGTGTTGATGTGAGTATGGAAATACGTGGTTTTGAGCCCAATGCCGCAACCATTGCTACACTGCCTCCATGACCGCCTCCACGACACCATTAATGCTCTTTGTGATGAGGCTAAGAGGGCTCGCATACTCCAGAAGCCTGATGAGCCTCCCATATGAGCACCTCAGCTTCACATGCTGGTTCATTATAAAAAACACCACCCTCACTTGTTTCAGCAGAAACTTCATGTTAATCCCAAGATCTTTGATGATGTCCTTGATTTTATCTCTGATCATCCCATCTTCCAAAACCAGTCCAACAATCCCCAGCTCTCTGTCTCCATTCAATTGGCTATTATTTTGAATCGAGCAGGCCACTACAGAAATGCCATTACTCTTGAAGATGTTGCTCAATGGGCAGGTGTGAGTGTTGGATCCATAGTTAATTGCACTAATTGTGTAATGATTGTGGTGCTTGATGCTCATAATCAGTTTATCTGCTTCCCAGCAGATAATTCTGAGGATGCTGATCTGGCTCGCAAATTTGCTGAGTCATGTACCTTTCTCGCAATCAATGGCTCAACTATGAATTTTTTCACCAGACCTGGTTACTTTGGTGAGACATTTTATGATAGGAAATCTAAATATTCCCTTGGCTGCCAGGTATTTTTTTAAAAAAATCTTCATGTGCAAAAATTAAATTAATTCTAGGCAGTCATTTTACCACATAATCTTCTCATTGTTGATTATGCTCTGGGTCATCCCGGGAGTGTCCACAATGCATTTGCTTTTCAATCCACTTGTCTTTATGAAGAGCATGCTGGCCTTCTCCCTGGTGGCCATTGGGTTTGGGCAGACAGTGCATACCCACTGGAGCCATGGTGTATTGCTCCTTTTAAGAAGCCTTGCAATGGGAGGTTGACAAAGGATCAGAAGTCCTTTAATTATCATTTCTCTAAGGTATTTTTTTGGAGGTTTATATTTCAGTGAATCGAATTTTTTTAGATCTGTGTTCATGTTAAACACACATTTGCTGTTTTGAAGGGACAGTTCCAGTCCCTTCAAGAGCTCCGGTTCAGAATTCAGGCTGAGAAAGACCTTGAGTTCGCTGTGCAGTAGATCAAGTGCCGCATCATCCTCCACAACATGATTATTTGCTTTGAAATTGAGTGTCGCAAGAGGGATGGGACATATGAGAGCTCTCTAAAGTGAGCTCATGAAGAAGGGGAAGATTGCATTGATCAAGAGGTTGAGTATCCAGATGATGAAGAAGTTGTTGGTGACAGGACTTATGAGGGCACTCCAGGACAAGCTGCTCAAGCAAGGCTGATGGATGCACTTTTTGACAGTCCTCACTCAAATGCTCAATATAAGGAAGGATGACAACAATAGTACTTGCATAGATATGTACTACTACAAATACACTTGTACAGCAAAAGAAAACAAACATAACAATGACAGTAACAACAACAAAGGCAAGCATAAAGCATAGTGACAACATCAGCAAGTAAGAGACCATGAGCAACAACAAAGGCAAATCACAATGAGCAGCAACAACCAGAGACAATGAGATAATGATGACAAATACAATGAGATGGCTCACCCAACTCCTCCATCTGATGCCACCTTGCTGGCCTGCACCATTTGGTGGAATTGAATTTTGAGTCGCAAAGTCTCCGCTTCCTTGTCAAGGACCTCCAAATGTGCTTGGTGGATGTGAATGTCCATCTTACGAAGGCGAATCTCAGTGGCTTTATCCTCTTGCATGCACTGATGGGTGACAGCGGCTTGGGAGGTTTCGTACTCGTGGGTGGAATGGAGCCATTTGTATTTTTTAGTGTCCTGATTATGCTCACTTTTGACCTTGAGTTTTGCGAGGAAGTGGAGGTGTTTGCTGTCATGGCGCAACATTGTGTCCAAGTGCATGCTCTCAATCTCATCCCTGACCTGGTCCACCTACTATGACACATCTGATGTTGCCTTCTTCTTTGAGCTGCCAGCACTATGCGGAATGGAGGTCTCAGGTGTCAGGGACATATGGAAGTCTGACACCAAGGTAGTGTTGCGCATTTTCAACAATGGTGTTGATGCACTGCACAATATTTCCAATGGCAGCCTGCAGTGGCCCTCACGGCTCAAGGCCTTCTGCACCCTGAATGCCAAACAGCTATGGTAGGCTGACACCAATTTTTTCAACAGCATATCAAATGGTTCTGGGAGGTTGGGAGGAGGAGATGGCATTGAGGGGAGCTGATGCTTCTTCCCCACAACTGGGGAAGTGTTGTCAAGCATGATTGCATCATCATCGAGCATCATGCCATTGTCCTTGGAAAGATCCCAATTGTTGGCATCATTGTCATCTGACGGAAGGCCAGGAAGATGGATATTGGGGGACATAGCGCAGGAGGAGGGATAGGATGAAGCAGGAGGGGATTGGTGCAGCGCAGGTGGCGGATACTGGCTGCTGGCAAATACATGCATGTTAGGAGGTATGGGGGAATGTGATTGCTGAGCACTGGGGGGATGCAAGTACTGCTGAGTGTTGGGGGGATGTGACAACTGCTGAGTAGTGCCAAAGTGAGTGGAGGGACCAGCCCCACCATGTGGCTAAACAAGGGTATATAGGGCACCAGCATGATCAACGCCAGGTTTTGAGGAGTGGGTGGTTGCGGCCATGGATAGATTGGAGTGCCAAATGGTATCTAGATCTTTGTACCACGGCAGCTCCAAAATTGCCACATCTATAGCAATAAATCAGCTGATAACAAAAGAATTGAGACTGAGGACTCACCCATTAAGTTTTTTGCCTGACTCCCTTCAGCTGGCATCACGCCAGCACCTGTGCTGCCAAACATCACTTTCACCTTCTTGTATTTATTCCTGAAACTGCGTGAATTTTAGTATTTCTATTGATGGAACAAAAAAATGAAAGGACGTACATGTTAATGCAACTGCCAATAGCATCACAGAATTTTTTAGGATTAGACAAGTATGTGGCACCATACTTGGGGTGATCTGTGAAGATGATCTTGGTGAGACCACCATAAATTTTCCCCTTGTCTGAGCCCAGGGGACTATCAGCACCAGTAGCAGCCATGGGCTTTTTGCTGTCTGAATAAAACAAGATCTTGCAATTAGTAGGGCGAGTACTTAGATAGTTCACTAGCACATCAGTAAGTTCATGATCATTGTGCCACTGGACAGCAAACTGGGGTCCAGTTGATTCCTTGGCTGTTTTTGAGTGAGGCCATTGGTCGTCCATTTTTCTCAAACAAATGAGAGTGTTTGCTCTAAGGCATGCAGAATGACAAGCAGGAGGCATGAAGATTTCAAGCTCCGCCTTACCATGCCAGTCTGACCTTCATCGGCTGAGCTTCATCAGGAAAACCCTCCTGAGGAAAAAAATGTTATAATTTTCACAAAAAGTTGTGATTCAGATAATTCTATCTAATTACAAGAATTAGGAATAAAATCGCTAGAAGACGATAATGTACAATGTGAATATCACAAAATATTGAGAATTACTTGAATATACAAAAAGTGTATCTATTATTGAGCACAGTGTTTGGAGCCAACAAGAGGTTGAGGACAAGCTGAGTGCAGAGAAAAAACCAAACCTTCTGAGCATGAAAAGGTTAGTCTCGAGTTGTGGGAAGAGGGAAAAGAAAACTGCAAAAGGCACAAGGCAAGAAGAATCTGAGGATCTTTTCGAAGATTGCGCACCTATATGTTGATGCGCACGGACTGAAATAAAGCAGCTTGTGCTTGGAGAGTATTTTGGATCGACAGAGACAAACCCTCGGAGTGTGTCGAGTCCAAAAAGTACGTAGACCGGAGGGTCCGAAAGGAAACACTGATACAGACCAAAAACACGCTAGAAGTAGTAGAAAGGGAGGTGCGTGCATGCGAAAAAACGAGAGAGCAACGGGCAAAGAAGATGGGCGCAGAGAAGAAGAGAGTGCAGGTGCCGATTCTCAGGTCAGGTCCTTTTGACTGGGGCAAACTTGGACATGTGCTTCAGTAGGATAGAGGCACACCGGTGCAGGTGAATCTTCATATGACCGCTTACAAAGGCCCTATTTTGAGCGTCAACATGTCAATGCTTGCAATTCGCTCAAAACGGCCATCCATGTAGTAGGACAGTTTGACGGACTTGGTGATATCTGATGTCAACAAGGACAACATGTGTAAACAAATAAACAAAGAGCACTTGTTGAATATTTGTGCTTATTTACTCTCACACTTGTTTATCACATGGTTCCAATTTTTTTTTCACTCACATTCTTCCACCACCACCACATCATGTGAGTGTGTCAATCCTCCTTTGAGCTTGAGCCATGCTGATCAAAGGTGTTGCCCACCATTCGCAGGAAGTGAGTGTGTCGATCCTCAATCGAGCTCAAGCCATGCTGATCCAAGTCGTCGCCCGCCATCCACAGCATGTGAGTGTGTTGATCCTCATTCAACCCCTAGCCATGCTGATCCAAGTCGTCGCCCACCGTTCACAGGCTGTGAGTGTGTCGATCCTGTTCCTTGAGGACTTGAAGAAGGTTGCACCTAAGAAGTTTCACTCCATGATGGCAGACATCTATGAATCTGTAGAGTAAGTTTCACTGGTGTGCATGGTGCTACTTTGACTTGGGTATTGACACTACTGGCAGGGCCTTGAAACAAAAGGGTGGCGATAATCAGGCTGATGAGCATCGAAAGGTGTTGGTGCTACTGGACCTTGATGGCATGGGTGAGGATTAACTTCTAGTATGGCGCTGATCTGTAAATAGTGCAGATTTGTTGATCACTCCTTTTCATATACCCTGGTCTCTGGCAGCTTGGTCCACATGTTTCTAGTTACTTTGTATACGTCTTTTAATCAAATGCTATTTTTTTTCTTGTAACACCATCTGAAATGCATGATTTGCACATCGTTATCACACATATTCTTTCTGAAATTCACAATGATTGCTTGTGATATCAACTAATTATTGACAATTATACATTATTCTCAAGGGGGTAAAAAAGTACTTCTATGCGCCATAATCTTCCTAAGGCTGATAATTTCTGATAATAATCAGAAATTATTGATCGTTAGTGTGATTTAACATAATTTGTCTCGGGAGGCTTTTCCTGATGTTTCTGAAATGCTTGTTGCCGAGAGTTGAAAGTGTGTTAAGCGAGTTAGGCGAGTTTTCAAAACCTATTTTGAGTACCACTATTAATTTCAATATCTCGAATATTCTCAACAAAATTTTAGTTTTCGGATTGGCTACGGGTCATGTGACGGCTCCAAAGCGTGCATTCAAACCCAGATTTACCAGTCCGTCTATCGACGGCTTGCATTAGACGGGCTGGTCACCAGTCTACAGTCTCATGTGGTTGGATGATATGAACAGACAGAAACACATTTCTCAAAGAAAGGTTCTGTCAGAAGAAAAGAAAAGAAAATCTATTAGGCACCAAAGATCACTTTGTTCAAACACGAGGTACACGGATGATACAGAGAATAATATTTATGCCCTGGGGTGTCATCTCAGTACACATTGCACAAGATAAGCATGTCTTTTACTTACAACCGTGATGATGCCAGAAATCCAAAATGCCTTGCCAGGAGGAGATGGCTCAAAGCGAAAGATAATTGCGAAGAGTATCCCTCCAAGATTTCCCATGGCGCCTACAATTCCGCTCTAGAGAAGTTCAAATCTTTGTGCCATTACCATACACCAAGCGATGTAACACTGACCATGAATCCATTGGAGTCTAGAACAGGATCAGTTATGAAAATTGTGAATTTAGTATATTGAACACGGACTGGGGTTGCAATGTGGAACAAGGGAAAAGTTGACTCCATTGGCGACCTCGTTGAAGATTGCGAGAATGACAAAAATCACAACAATGACCGTGACTGATGTTGTTGCTGTCAGACGATCAGTAATAGATTATGGTCCGAACTCACGGGATGGATGAGAGTGGTTATCAATGTAAAGACCAAGACCAAGCGATAGAAGCCCTTGAGCGACTCCACAAGCGATGGTCAGGTACTTCTTGCCAGGCACCTGCAGAGCTTCTTCAAACAAGCCTTATGCACGATGTCAATGGCACTTACACCAAATTTGACATATATGAGGTCTCCGAAATATCCGCCTATAATTAGATGAGGAGATAGCTTAGCTTGCGAAGAAAGTGACTGACCAAGCGGCCGGGAGACCACGTTAAGGAGACCGTAGATGCCTGCGATCTAATTAAGCTTTCATCAATAGTTGGTAGTGAGTATTTAAGAAGATTTACATAGCCAGCTTTGGTCTGCCCAAAAGTGGGAGATGTGAGCAGGGTATACAGAACGTTAGCCAGGTTGGCATCAATAGCTAGCTCGTAGCCGAAAGTTGCCATATAAGCTAACGAGGGCAGCCAGGTCAGCGGGTTTAAGATGATTTCGTACGCCATGTTCAGGGAAAGTGGTTTGTTGACAGCAGCGTCCAATTCTGAAGCCGAGTCTATAATATGCGGTTAAATGAACGAGCAAAATCAAAAAGGAGAATGACAAGCACTGACTTATAGCCGTGACAGTGACCTTGATGTCATTTTCTTCAGCCTCGATATCATCACTAGACTTTGTTTCTGAATCTTTGCTATTGATGATGCCCGTTTCATTGTCTGATGCAGGAAGTGCAGTGGCAACAGCAGTATATCGATCACTCCATTTGCCCGCGGGGTGGTCGGTGCCAAAAATTAGAACGGCAGCAGCAACAGAAAGGAGAATGGGGACAGGAACAATTGCAAATGCCACCCGCCAGGCCACGTGCGGGTTCATACCGTCAGCAAGCAATTGATTGAAGAGAGCGATCATGATGATGAATGTGAAGCCGCCGCCCGAATTTCCCCAGCCTCCGCCTAAGGCATTCGCTGTGAATTCGGCTGTGTTAGGATACTCAGCAAATTGGATGTTTAAACACAGTTTTACCTCTGCCAACGACGTTCTTGTCAAAGAAAACAGTGATCCATGCTTGACAAGAGACAAATGTGCCGCCGAGAATTCCAATGAAGAAACGGACAATGTAAAGACCACTTGCAGTTGATACGGTTCCAGCAAGACCAGAAGGAATCGCCCCAATAATGAGGAGACCCGCCATCACTTTGCGAGGCCCATATCCTGCAAGATCATATAGATGAAGTGCTACATAGGTGTTGATATGTACTCACGATCGACGAGCGGGCCTGATATAAGGCGTACAATGAGAGTGGCGCACAGCGAAACAATATTTGAATTCCCTGAACAAAGTTTCAGATTATAACTGACACCGCATAAGCTACGTACCGACTTGCTCAGATGTCAACTTCAAATCAGTCTTGATGACATCTGGAATGAGAGGGGAGAACGCAAACCACGACAAACTGTATAAACAAAACACGTTCAGCGCACGAAACATCTCATAGTAAATCTCATTCACAAAGCGACAAAGAATCCAAGCCACGACCTGCATGGCCACTAGTAAGATATGACACCGCATACGCAGTCTGGAGAAACGTACAGGTGGAAATTTTTAGAGTACTGATTGTTCAGCGAGAAAATAGGGACCGTGGAGCATTTGCGGTTGGTGGGATTGATCACTGGGTAGCGTAGGCTAGCATACCAAGCATTTTTAATGCTAAAATGTGTCGGAGCAGGCATGGATGCAGTCGACCGAATACAGTGTTGAAGGACGAATTGCAAGATCTTAAATAGAGGGTGAGCCTCTTGAACAGGTTTATTTCAAACTCTGCTAGCAGTAAGCTAAGACATAGGTCCAACAGTGCCAAGTAAGAGACATACTTCCAGAAAACACCAGGGACGGGAACAAATACATATTGATACGGTTGTCGATGCTGTCCTAGTGGTGCGTGACAAAGAGTCGGTCGTGCCTCGAGGAAGGTACCCTGAACATTTTGCCATGTGATTATCCGAGTCGACTTACACGGTCACAGAGTCTTAGCAGGAAGGCCATCAAAAGATAAGAGCAAAGGCTCCATAGGTGGACCGTGGCATGCCAACTGAGGTGATCTGTGCAGATTCTAGACATGTACAGTATCACACACCGGCGGTTTCGGAGTTTTACCTCAGCAATAAATTAGACATTTGTACTTTGGATAAATAAATGTATAAAATATTCGAAGTTTTTTCAACATATATTGGCTCAAATTTCAATAAACTTTATTTATCCAAAGTAAATGCCGTGCAAAAAAATGTCCCGCAAAATATTATATACATAATGGCGTGTAAGTGTTGTGGCCCACTCCGGGAAATTCAGAATCTACCCTACAATTAAATGAGGTCAAGAAAAATTCAAGCAATGGAATTATAGCAGGCATTCATTAACATTTATCACGCATTCGTCGGGCATCGTAAATAGTATGTATGTAACACGTGACTTCCAAGACCGTCGAAATTAAGCTTCAAGACGTTAATCCTGCTTTGATTACAGCTGAAGTTGTTGGCTGAAGTCGACGCACGTGTAAGTTGTCGGTATCGTTAACTCCGTGGGTAGTTTTTAACGGAGCCCTTACTGAAAATGCGATCTCTACCAGTTCCCAACAGACTGGGATTTGTTTTGTTTCGCTTAGAATATGTTAGCACAGTGTATAGAACATACCCAGTAAAGTGGCTAAGTAATTACTTTGAAATTGAGTGCTGTGCACAAAAATCACGAAATGGTGGCTCGTCACGAATAGACCGTAACGGATAGTGTGCCTTTCATGTCAAATGTATTGCCTCTCGCGCCATCGTAGTGAGATTCACCAAATTTCAAACAAACATTTGTTGTAAAACGTATAAATCAACTATTTTAAACAGCGAGGGTGCACGGCCTCGCATGTTGGTGCCTACCCTCGCATGCCTCTGGGAGTATGGAGACAATACACAAAGGAAAAGGCGTGCACCTCTTGCGGCAATTACAGGGAACCTCCATAGCGAGGCATACCTCACGAATGGATTTCCTGCGACATAGAAACCCCACCCGATAGATCGTGAGACTGGCGCGCCGCTGCCAAGGGTGGGTTTTCTATACCTTGCATAGGTTCCGGTGACCTTCTCACTGATTGCCAAGCCTGGCGGGATCATAAGTTGGAATAAGTGCTACTGATAGACAGTCATCACACTGAACACACGTTTAATCCAGAAATTTCATGCACAATTTGAGCGGGAACTGCACTTCTGCTTCCGACCGTTTCAAGTCCATGCATAATTGGCGTCTTCCGCTTACAACCTTATAGTACCTAAAATTCAGTACTTATCGTGATTGACCATCAATTTTTGCCTTGTATCATCACATTACCGAACATGTCTCCTGTGTTATTTCTAAACCCCACACAGCATGCGTCGAATTAGTCGTTATCGTATATTCTCAGTATCTTGTTACCTCGCTTGCACTCCTGAAATTTAACACAATTCACAGGACTCAGAAGGGAGTCTGGGCAGGGCCATCGCATTCAAATCGGTCCAAATCTACCAATGGTCCAAACAATCATCAGAGTATTGTGCGTCTCTCACTTTTAGATAAAAGAACAAGTACACACATGGACTGTCCTCTTCGCGGGCTCAGACATACCTTCAGCGCGGATATTGGATACTAACACCCCGTCAAATGCATATCCACCCCTCACGCAGCTTTTCAGGCAGACTGGTAGCACGCCAAGCACATAGTACCCACCTGAAACAAAAAGACCACGGTAGTACAGCGCTAGAGAAAAATGAGCGTATTCACATACGAATACACACTACTAAGTAAGTGGCACCATGTTCCAGAAGCCTTCCAGCCGCGCGCTACCTGTGACACTGCTTTTGTCGGCGCTTGCCAAGAAGTTGAGCTGGTAAGGGCCCAGGCACAAGAGACTCATTGCACTCAGGCTTACCATGACAACGCGGCATCACTTACAACTCCCCCCGACTGTGAAGGAATCCCTATTGCTACCTGTGAATATCATCTCGTCCTTGCTGGGGTCCGGTGCGAACGCAGGTCTCGATATGCAGTCAAACCAGTGGTAGAATGAAACTAAGGCATACGTTGAATAAAATAAAATAAATTGCAATACTTGAAACAAACAATGATCAGACATTGAAAATTCTTCCGGCATGGTGGCAAATTACCTGCTTTGCGCGTACTCACAACATTTTCCTTTCGTCTCCCGCAACGCTATACAGATGTTTCTAGCTACATGTTTCTTGTGACAATGTGGTATGTGAGAAACCATTCCATTGCCTCTCGTAGCCCTTAGTGTCATTTGCAAAAGAGAGATACTGGGTGAAACACATGAGGCGGCATTTACTCTACTATACAGGACTTAGTGATTGTACTGTAATTAGATCGTCCTCAGATATATGGAAATTGAAAAATTATCAGCATGTACCAGACCCTGTATACGTAAGTATATGTTACATGTATATTATACACATTCAAATTGGTTTTCGTCAATTACCCAACGTACGATTGGTCGTGTAGTATGAGACTCTACGCACGCCGATGGTTTGGAGTCTCATCGGTGTCTGGACCGACCGGTTGCATTTGAAAGGACCATGATAGCCACGGGATAGTGTATTTTCCGAGGTGCACTTGTCAGAGACAGTATGAGTATGACCCTTATAAAGCATCTGGCTGCTTCTACCCGAATCGACCAACAACTCACCTAGCCCATTCAATCACTCCGTCTATTGCTTTCATGTCCTTAGCACACTCCCCAAATCCCATCTATCAGAAATTTCAGGATAGTCTATCTAAGCCGTCCTATCCCGCGTCTCTGAACGCGCCCGAGAGGAATGGTCCCCAACTTCCACAGTGCTTTCCACAGCTGCCAATCAATGCTACTCCGACGAAAGTGGCTGAACAGGTTCTGCTTGAGATTTCAGTGCTTAACGTTAATTTGACATTTACATTCACCAGGATCTCGAGACACCAGATAACTGGATCAACCGTGTAAGGATGGTAAACCAATGATATCTGCATGATTTTGATGAGATTCTCCGCGGTCAGAATCCAGAGCTCGTACGACTGACGGGAAAACATCCTTTCAACAGCGAACCGCGACTCGGTGCTTTATTTGAGAGCGTAGGTATCTTGTTTGCGATGTCATGCACGGGACTGAGGGCGTCTTTGCAGGGATTCTTGACTCCAGCTCACTTGCATTTCGTGCGTAATCATGGTGCAGTGCCACAGGTCAATTACGAGATGGCTGCCAACTGGACAATTCGCGTACATGGTCTGGTGGAGCGAGAGGTTACATTTACTCTGCAAGAGCTTCAAGAAAAGTTCCCCGTTGTTAGCCTTCCTGTAACTCTTGTATGCGCCGGCAACAGGCGGAGAGAACAGAATGCTGTGCAGAAGACACTTGGCTTCAGCTGGGGAGCAGCAGGAGGTGAGGTGTCGGTTCGTGCTAATTCAAAGAAGTTCTCACTAACATCAATATCAAGTATCAACAGCTCTTTGGACGGGCGTGTATCTGGCCGATGTATTGGATTATGTGAGACCACTTCGTAGACAAGCCAAATACGTTGTCTTTGACGGTGGAGACAACCTCCCGAACGGGCCCTATGGAACATCGCAGCGACTGTCATGGGCTTCCAATAAGGACAAGGGCATGCTCATCTGTAATTCGAATCGTTTACAGTGTCATGATTCCTCCTGACCTTCTTCTACATTAGCTTGGGCAATGAACGGTTTACCGTTGGAGCCTGACCATGGTTTTCCTGTGCGTGTCATTGTGCCGGGTCAGATTGGTGGACGGTCTGTGAAGGTAAGTTATTGTCCAATGACAAGGAGCCCATAATCGATTAGGTATCCCATAGTGGCTGAAACGGATCGAAATAAGTGATCGTGAAAGCCAGCACCACGTATGCCAGTTCTTGTACAAATCAAATAAGCGTCGACTGATGATTTCGTTCACGTAGTTGCACTTTTGGGTACGTGTCGATCACTTATCCTCGAGGACGAATTGCATTAACGTTGCATAGGACAACAAACTGCTGCCAACGCACCTCATGCCTGACCAAGCCCGTGCTGAGAAGCATTGGTGGTATGATCCAAGGTTAGTCTGAGTGCTCTGGCGTTCCGTAGTAAGTCCACTCACCAGATATATCAGATATTTGATCAAGTTGGTTTGATTTTTCTCTCTTGTGTATCACATGTTTAACAACAGTCTTCAGCGATCTCAACGTCAATAGCGTCATTGCGAAACCCGATCACAATGAGAAGCTCTATATCAATAGGACACCAGATGAAAATGGCATAATCGCATCATATCCCATCCGAGGATATGCATATTCAGGTGGAGGCCGCAGGGTGACCCGTGTCGAAGTTTCGCTTGACCAAGGGGAGACATGGACATTGGGCAACATGTACGTATACATGCTTCACAATCGACATCTCTAATAGTGTGTCGAAAAGCGAGTATCCCGAGGACAAATTCAGAGAAATGCGTCACCAAGACCCATTTTACGGAACTCTTGATGCAACAGAGCGTGATACGTCATTGTGAGCAGTGAGCATTACCGCTGCTGTAAAAAATGCTCAGATCCCGTGTAGCTGTTGGTGCTTCTGGACATTTGATGTCTCGCATGACGCTCTCGCGAGCTGTGATGCGTTGATGGTTAGAGCTATGGATGAAGGCCTCGCGTTACAACCAAGAGACATGTAAGGCAGGATCGTATCGTATGGGCCCATTAACATCAACTGTCAACAGGTATTGGCACGCACTTGGCATGATGAACAACTGGTACGTTTTCATAAAACATGACATTTTGGTTCCTGCTGTGAGCTGCTGGTAGGTGGTTTCGCGTTGCTGTTCATAGAACCGTCGACGACGACGGGAAATTTGTTTTGCAATTTGAGCATCCAACGCTTGCTGAGACAGGGCATGCAGGATGGATGGAGGTGATACTCGATTTCTGGTTCCAGAGAACAAATGCTGATAGTGGTAAATCAGCGCATGAAAGTGGCCGGGGAGGATATTACAAAGCCCGTCTTCGGCGAAAAGGGACGGGACCTCGCACCACGTGCTCCAAAGCAAGGCTCCGATGAGGTCTGTTTGACCAAGCCTGGGATAAGCAGGAAGATCACCTTGGAAGAGTTCAAGGCGCAAGATCGACAGCAACCATGGTTTGTCGTCAATGGTGAGGTTTACGATGGAACTCCATTTCTAGAGGACCATCCGGGAGGCGGTGACTCTATGTTGCTTGTGGCTGGTGAAGATGCGTCTGAAGACTTCTTCGCCATACATTCTGCGGAAGGCAAACAAAAATTGGCTGAGGTGAGTCCTCGTGATTTACCTGCAGAACATTAGATTATGACCTTTCTGCAGCACCATATTGGTACCCTCGTAACCAGTTTAACCAAAGAAGAACCCATTACAACGCAGTCGGATGAAATATTTCTAGAGCGCAGCAGATGGAAAGAGGTCAAATTGTGTACCATCAAGCAGATCAACCACGATTCTTACCTGTATCGTTTCGCCTTGCCAAAAAGAGATCAGCTGCTCGGTCTGCCAGTTGGACAGCATGTTTTCGTCCGCTTACGTCGGCAGGATACCGGGGAGATGGTACAGAGAGCGTATACTCCAGTATCGCAACAAGGCACAGCAGGCTTCATCGACTTTCTCATCAAGTCCATATTCTCCATCACATGCTTTTCACAGCTTGACTGACTTCTTCATTAGATTGTATCTTCCTTCCGCTTTGATGCCCATTGGAGGGAAGATGACCACCGGCCTCCATCAACTGCGTATCGGAGATAGCGTGGAACTCAAAGGGCCGTTAGGGTCCTTCATGTGGGATGGGCCAAGTATTGCATTGTGGAAGGGAATAAAGAGGTCCATCAAGGAAGTCGGCATGATTTGCGGCGGAAGCGGTACGACTTCGATTGCGATATCGTTAAAATTGTGCGAAACTGAAGAAAATTATGCAGGGATAACGCCGATCCTCCAAGTGCTTCGCAGTATCCTCCAGAACGCGGAAAGCGAGACCCGGGTGTGGGTGGTCAGTGCAAACAAAACTGAGCAGGATATCCTCTGTAGAGAAGAACTCGACCTACTCTTCGCATTGCATGGCAAGGGACGTTTCAAGTTGCACTACGCGCTCAGTGTTGCTCCTGAGGAGTGGCCATACAGCGTTGGGCGAATCAATGATGTATTATTGTCGGAGCACATGCCTCGGCACTCTGAGCATGGACTCATCCTGGCGTGCGGTCCTGATGCTATGATAACGCATGCCGTTAAGCCTGGACTCCAAAATATGGGGTGGGATATAGAGAAGTCCCTGGTGGTGTTCTGAAAGGACAAAGTTGCCTGAAGAATGGATGATCGTGCTATGATAAACCACCTGTAAAGTGTTCATTTATAAGGCATGTATGAGTGGCGAGAGCCAGCCCCGGTCATTTTTTGTTGGCTTTCGGGGGGAATATTACATATGGAAATGACGAAGTCAATGTATAGTTGCACAACTACGATGTAGAATTTAAAACAGCAGATCGTACCAGAGTTCTTGAAAATTCCACATCACGACTGTCCGCAAAGGTTGCGAACTTGAAAGAGAAGTTGTTGAAAGGCTGATCGTCATCGCGCTCATGAGGCGTACGCATGTGAACTTGTGAAGTTATAAGTCGGCCACAGGGCCACTACCTACGGTTGGACCGCCCAAAAGGTTGCTTCCTAATGTTGACCGTTAGTGTGCTAAATTGTCATGCAGCAAATACGGACCATGAAACGTGCGCGCCATCCAGGATGTCTGAAGGTGATATGAGGATGCGAGACTATTTCCATTGTCCCAGCCTGAGTCACTGCGCTATGTTGCTGAGTGATATGAATTTTGGGTGGGCGGAATGAACTTTCTGGCATAATAATTTTGCAAGGGGCTGGTAATAAAGGCTCAGAAGACTTGAGAAGGAAAAAAAAACGTACAGGCTTTCCTGCTGTGCACGGGACCTCGAATTGGCAGATCCCCGAAATTCCGGTTCATATTGTCTGTGGAGAAACTGAGGTCAAGTGTCACGCTCAGTTACTATACGAGGTTTGGAGCAGCAATAGGAGCATTGGCGGGGTGCTGGACTGTGGTTAAGATGTGACCGATAGGATGGGGATGAATGGCCGCATAATCACCCAACTGACGACATATTGATACAGAACTTCCCGTTGTGATCTACAGAAAGGGTCAGGAAATACATTGTGTTTTCATGATAGAGTGGTGAGCTGATTGGTTTCGAGGCTCCATAGTGGCACGGCCATACTGTATGATTGAAAACAGCACTGGCAGTTTCTGTCCACATCACCGTGACAATGTCGAATTTGCTGATATTGGTATAAGTGATTTTCAAACCAAGGTTCACGCTAGGCGCTATCTTCCAGTGTTGTGAGCAATATGCCTGTGCTGGAATCCCAGACTTTGACCGAGAGCCCAGCGGTGACATCGTATCTTGCCATCAGGTGCTGAGGTGATTTAGCAAACTGAAAGAATTCCCCCGCCAATTCAGGTCACAAGATTATGTAATCGAATCTGTCTGGACTCCACTGGCAGCAGGATGCATTCCGAGTCTGTTATTCACCGGGCAGGTACCGGCATGCTGTCAATTCTACCGTGCAACGGCATGCTTCCTGTTGCTCGTACGAATACCACCGTGTCCAATACTGTCACGGTCACGACTGAAATTATCTGAAGTCTGTGGTAAGTACAATTATGCGTTCCTGATTGAAAACGATTATGGTAATCGCACTTTTCGTAGCCTGTCGCACGACCGTAGGCAATCACTACATAGCAATTCCACAAAATGAGATCTGACAGAGATTTAATCACAACTCCCATTATAACCGCCATCCAGCACCCGTTTACTTGTAGATTTGGTCTCGCACCTGCCACGTATTGTCATACCAACCCACTTTCTCGAGAACAAGATATTCCACGACAGCATGAGGTTTCGTAGATTTAGCCTCTACTGGCTGGCCCTGCTTGGTGAACACCTTGAATTCCTGGAGCAGCGTCAGTTCGTATACAATTTACGCATACTGGAGAGACACTTACCTGCGTAGTCTCAAACTTAATTAGTGCATGTATCACCAGTCGGTTGCCGCGCTTCGGGGGTTCCTTCGCAATATAAACCTCACCAGAACGGATAGATACGATGGTAGCTCCTGGTGATGTGGCAAGTGGACGGGATACTAAATTATTGTGAATCAAAAAAAATTCAGAGATCATAACGTCGGTACTTACAGCTTTTCTCTTGAAATAGGGCTTTATCTGAAACGTCGTTTAAAACCTTCCATTGCCAAACCTCGCTAGGTTTACGAGTACGAACAATCTTGTTCACCTTGGTGGCATGGTCGGCTGTTGTCAGTGCCTTCAGGGTGGCTTCATCCTTACTGTTGATATAATTAAATATAATGGGGGGCAGTAAACAAATACACGCACTCAGCTATGGCACGGCCCATAGCCAGATAGTTATCCATCGCAATGCGTCGCATTGGTGCTAGCCAGGATGTTGAAGAATGTGAGGTTACATTGCCTAGTTGACGCCATGTGCGTGGTAGGAACAAGTGACTGAATCGAAAATCACAATCTACTCCCGTAAAAGCGCGAGCTTTGGCGATGGTATACATGCTGCATAAGGTGCAAAGGACGCTTAGAGGGGCAAAGAAAGCATGGATCATTAGACGCGAACCTGAACGTGTTCTTCAACCAATTGGAGAAATTGTGCTGTTTCGCATGCCAAAACGCGACTGGGTTTGTGAAAAGCATACGCAGTGGAGCGTCGCGCGGTATTTCAACGTCTGAATGGGTGACAAATTGAGTTCGACTTATCCTTCTATAGGGAATAATACACACCGAGAGTCACTAGCTTAGTACCCCACATATCCATGGTTGGAAACAGGTTCGACGTATTTGCCATGCTCATCATGCTTTCTATTTGTTTGAGCTGTGCCTCCGTGCTGTCTGTAGCAGGGAGAGCCCTTTTCGCTTTCTTCTCATTCTTAGTCGCAGATTTTCTTGAGACATTGGAGGAGGTTGTGGCAGACCCTTGCCCACTGGTAGGAGCCTTGGACGTTGAAGGGGCAGGGGCCGTTCGGGTAGCAGATTTTAAAACCGAGAACGAGCGTTGTGGAGAGAATAAACACCTCTTCTTCAATTGAGACCCGAAGGAAACACGCGGCACCTTCATCGTCGCTATCACCGTCGCCCCTGCTGCTGTAACTTGTCGTGTAACAGAGCTTTGAACTTGAGCAAAGACTTTAAATTTCGATGTCGATTTCTCAAAAAGGATGTCACTGGAATCTATGCGTGCGAACTTGTGCGAACAAACTCGGCAGCCGGGGACGCGTGTGTTCGAGCCGGGCAAGATAGATATAAAAGGTTCGCTTCGCCGGTAAAAAATTCCATCCAGTTCCACCCGAAGGCATCCTTGCTCTTAACCGCCATCTCAATCATCATGCCTGTAAGACATCTCAACTAGTTGTATTTTGCCGTGAGCTCAATTTTTTCTTTCTTTTCACAGCGTTCTTCACGTTCCTCTCGTCCAGCTGCTAAGCCTGCAGCTCCTCAGCAGTCCCGCGGTGCTCATACGGCCGCGATGCCTCCTGCTGCAGCCCACGGCAACCCAGCACACGCCCCTGCACCACCTGTCCCCGCTCAGACATCTAGCGGTCCCGGGATGCTTGCGCAAATGGCTGCAACTGCCGGTTCCGTCGCTGTTGGATCTACCATCGGTCATGGTATCTCCTCTATGCTGTTTGGCTCCAGCTCATCTGCAGCACCCGCGGAGACAGCAGCGCCCGTACAACAACAACAAGCATACCAAACAACTGGCGCTGCTTGTGAAGTTCAAGCTAAGGAGTTCACTAAGTGTTTGGACAAGGCAGATCTGCCAAGTTGCTCATGGTACCTCGACCAGTTGAAGGCTGTACGCATTCATTTGATCAAATGCAGTTTTGTGACTGACTGTTCTGATTGTGTTTCCAGTGCCAAGCCGCTGCTGCTCCCTATTAATTTAGCGGACTTTGACAGTATATACTGCTGGCAAATACTATCACATGTTACTTTCCATTTGTCTCATCCCACGCAACTATATATCCCTGCGAATGAATCAATACATTCGGAATCCATCAGAACGACAAATACAACCTGTCATCTGTGATAATCGAGATGCCAGGTTACCAGGTATAGCGCGCTGTAAATAACATCCGTATTAAAATCCCCATGTGACCGTTGGTGTCTTCCTGTCAATCCTCTAGATGCATCCGTTCAAAACATGTAAAATAAGTACACTTTAATGGGTAAAGACCAAGATGCCATTTTCTGCGGTGTGGACATTTGGTAATCACACTCCAGCCAGATTCTTTAACATCGCAAATTCACTCTCCCCCGTTGCCTCACACAATTCGTAGAATTGTGACGAGGGGTCGGAAAGCAAGTGAGCAGGTCTGAAGGCCTTAGTTAAGTTTCTACACCATATATTTCACAATGACTTACTGGCCGAACTCGACGATTTTGCCTTGGTCGAGGAGCATCACCTGGTATTAGTTCATGAGTAATGCACAAACCACACGAGCTGGATTTAGTTACCCTATCATAATCGATGACGGTACGCAGTCGGTGCGCAATAGTAAGAATGGTGCTATTTGCAAATTCTCTGTTGGGCGTGGTCAGTGTCTCATGAGAGGGTTATCAATGCTGCAAAACGAACTCTCTGATCGTCTTTCCAATGAGCTCGTCAGTCGCGTAGTCAACGCTGAAGTTATGTTACTTGAAATCCAAGCTTCCATTATACGATCGACATTACCTTGCTGTTGCCTGCGACGTAGCCTTGAGTAATGAAATACGAGTGAGACAAGGAAACGTACCTCGTCCATGACCAAAAGTTTCGACCGCTTCAGGATTGCTCGAGCCATGCATAGAAGCTGTTTCTCGCTAGAAAATTCGTGAGCAAGGTCATTTGGTGACGTTGACAAAGTGCTAACCCCGTAGAGAAGTTCTCGCCTCCCTCCGATACTGGCGACTCTAAGTTTCGGAAAACATTAACATTGACCTCGACACCATCAATTTCAACAACATCAGCAGCAGCATCAGACGGAATCAAATGCACGCGTCGAAGAGCCTCAAACTAAAGAATAGTGAGTATAACTTTAAGGTCAAGTAATGTAAATGTAAACCGACAATTTCCGCGTCTTCGTACTCCTCAAATACATCTAGTGTGGATCGCAAAGTGCCGCTGAGGATGGTAGGGTCCTCTGTTCGGTGTAAGTATGATAAACATCATTTGTCAGGACACGCACGAGGAATGATGGTGAGTTTGCTGCGAAGGTCCGAAAGTCCCATTTTGGAGATGTCCAGATCGTCGATGACGATGCGACCTTCTGTTGCCTCCACGAAGCGGAAGAACGAGAGTGCAAGAGTGCTCTTTCCGGAACCCGTGCGGCCTAGGATGCCGACCTAAGAACAAAACTCAGTTGCTGACGAAGGAGTCCTCGCATATCTAGCACCTTCTCTCCAGGGTGGACCTCAAAGTTCAAGTTGTGAAGAACCTCGGGCAACTCAGGCTATGGGAAGGTTATGAACTGACAAGGTTTTCACTGAAACCAGCTTACCGCATAACGGATGATTAAGTTCTCGCACTTGATAGCACCTTTGTCTGGCCAAGAAGCTGGCGGACGCGGCTCGATGTATTCAGGAGGCTCGCGCTTAAGCTCCGAATACTCCTTGATACGCTCCAAGGCGACCTGTTGATGGTTCATCAATGACATCGTATGTCACACAATATGCTGAGATACTAGCCATGGATTGTTCAAGGCCGACGAACCGTCGCACCTGAGTTCGAGATTAATAAGAGATCTAGACAGACACCAGTCACCTACCAGGAATAACAACTGCAAGCAGTGTCAGCATATTTTTCCATAGTCCATGATAAGCATGGCACATACTGTGAACGTCATGCTTCCAGCAAATGAAAGAGCAAATCCAGCGAGCGCAGCCGAGATGGTCGGGGTGGAAACGGCGATAAGACCTGTTACACCAACGGTCGCAGCGGACAACAGATCGAACCGAGCGGAGAGCCAGCGATTAACTGAACACATCAGCCAATGTTAACTACTCTCGAAAATCAAACGACCGCTCGACATACCAGCCCATTGCCAATAGTTCGGGTTGATATTCTAGTATCCATTGATCAGATAAAGTGAAAACGAGTTCTGCTTGGCTCACCGTATCGACGCAGCGAAGCATGTCTCGCAAAAACTTTGATGAAGCACCGAAAGCTCGAAGGATGGGCGCTCCGGCAATGGTTTCACCATACATCGAATAGAGGGGAGATCGTGCCACGGAGTCTTAAGGTAACTCGAGTAAATCGACCGCTCGTGAATATATAGAACGCTTACCCAGGCGACGCATATCTCTAGCAGCTTGTCCATAGTACTAGGCACTTAAGCATTCCCTCAGATAAGAACATGACGGAAAAGTACCTTTGAAACTAAACAGTTCAACAATCAGCGCTGATGTAATTGATGAAGAAAAAAGTCGCAGACCATCAAAGTAAATGAAGCCCAAAATAATGATAGCAATGAGGAATGGAACTCCGCCTGCAAAAGTAACAGACACAATCGTAACTAAGACAGAAAATGCATAGACGAGACTTCGCCCAAAGTGATCCGCGAGTCGACTGTCAATGCCTATATTGTTACATGTCGTTGTGTAAGTCAAAGAAAAGCATTGGCTTAGAAAACGGACCTTCGAAGTCTTTCCCGAATCGATTTAGGAGTCTCCCTCGCGACACAGTATCATGAAACCGAATGTGCGCAAACAATACAGTTTCCAAGAGTTCTATCACGAGTGGTGTAAGTGAGTGGTCAAAAGTGACGTCTCGATCTCGACCCACGTTGGTATAAAACGGTCGACGCGTGGATAGAGCCATTATCTAAATGAGATGTTTCAGTAGTGGTTCAGGAGAGTGGGTTTAGTTTGCATACATAGTACGAAGTATCTGTAGGTCGAAATCAAGACACCTGGAAAATGATTAGCACTGTGTGTCACAAGCCAACCCCATTCAAACCTGTGAGTGTGACCTGCGAGGATGAGAGTCAGGATGAGGGGCAGTACTGTAGAGCCGTGCTTACTGCAGCATAAATGGCAATGTAATACACTGGTCCTTTAGCCTCGACCTCTTCTGTGCTCGATCCTGACCATGTCCTACAGATGCCCATGTCAATCGTGTTAAGTAAACTGTCAACATTTTAAACTCACTTAAGCCACAAGTTCTCTGCAACAGGACAGAGAGCACCCAACACGAGAACAGACAAGAACCATACCCAGTACCTGTAGGCGCCGCACGACTTCACATAAAGTTTCCAAACATCACGATTGACGCGCCCCACAGCGCGTTTCTCGTCTTCTACAACTTTCCTAGGTACTTTCCGCTCCACACTCACTTGCGGCTCATTGACCACGGTGGAGCTCGTCTCGGATGTTGGGTCAAATTCCACATCTTGCACGGGCGTAGAAACGGGAGAATGGCTTGCGGACACCGATGGATCCTTCGAAGTACTTGCCGCGGTCTGCCTCTTGCTAGCACCGGCCATGGTCTGCACCAATGTCCCCTTCACAGGAGATGCTTCAAAGGCTTCACGTTCACCAGCGAATAGTAGTTGGCCGTTATCAAGAGCGACGACATATGCAGCACCACTCAAGCAAAGTTGAACATGGTGTGACACAAGGATCACCGTTCGCCCATGCATCAACTCTCCTTTAATGCACTTGAAGTAGATGTGATGAGCGGTGTGAGCATCAACTGCACTGAAAGGTTGGTATTTAGAAGCACGGCGCTTAGGACGGACGCACCAGCAGACAGAACGTCGTCGAGCAACAGTATGGATGCTCGGGAGTAAACAGCCCGAGCCAAGGAAACTTATGAGAAATTCAATATGGGTGGCAAGTCAAATTTCAGTCCACCGACCTCGAGCTTTTTGTCCACCAGACAAGTTCACCTGCAAGTGCAACCTCAATCAGTATGCATGATACTGATTGGCAAAACGCAACATACGCCACGTTCGCCAATTTCAGATTGGTCTCCGTCCTCAAGAATCTTGAGGTCGCTTATAAGTGCGCAGATCTGAGGATGCAGTCAGTCGAGCTTTTATTGACCATAAAGTGTGGTTGACCTCTAATGTCTTTTGGTATCGCTCTTCGTCAAGCGGCAAACCGAACAAGATATTGTCTGAAAATTGCGATAAGCATACTTAAAACAGTTGAACGTCTGTGGCTCACCCTGAATAGAAGCATTTCGCAGCCAAGCAGCCTTGAAGTATTCAGTTCTTTAATTCAAAACACACCCCATCATCACTGCCGCTCACCTGTGGTACGTAGGCGCAAACGCCGGGCACTATCCAATCTTCTTGTGTGACCTTCTGATCGGCAAAGGAAGCAAGTGCGTCTGGTGGTGAACGCGGACAAATGACCTGGCCGGTGAGGACGTCCGCCTCACCGAGTAAAGCTGCATTGCCGTGACACTGAGCAGTATTTCCGGAATTCGCTTTATAAGACGTACCCAATAACAACAGGGTCTTTCCACTGCCCAGCTTACCACAGATGAGAGAAAGTTGTCCTTCAGGGAATTTCAAAGCAAGATCAACGAGCATGAACTTATGCCGGGGAGTGGAAGCTACGGATGAGCCTGCAGAACGATCATAAGGCCATGTGACGGTAGCAGATTGAACAGCGATGGTGTTAATGACTGGTGCAGCCGAGAGCGGAGGTACAGGTGCTACCTCGGTTAGTTGGAGGTACTTCCCAATCCGCACGAGGGAAACGTGAACCTGAAGCAGATTAATGAAAGTTTCTGGGAGTGCATTCATCGCAAAGCGCATTTCGTTGAAAACTATGCCAGGCTTGTTAGCTCAAGTACCGTGCAGATCATACATGCCTACCCATCATCTAAGCGAGGCAATCTGTAAGCATAGAGTGGACTGATAAGGAAAGGCTTACAGATGTGAAGGCGATAGAGGGAGTCAATGCCTGTTGACGCCAGACAGCGAAGTGCCAGAAAGAAACCAGGGTGACAATGAGAGGAGACGCCTCCCTGAGCCCTCGATCAGATGATGCAGAGGAAACCAACATGACAACATACCAGAGAGCAGTGAACACGACCTAAAGGGTGGACACATTAGGAGTTGGATGACATGAGAATGAAAAGTACCTACCTCAATCCTGTAGTTTAACTTTTGGTATTTCAGTTCCTTCTCACGAATTTTCATCACGCGCTTTTCGAAGCTGCGCTCCCATGCCATGAACTGCAAATCTATGAGGGGAGGTTTAAAAAAAATGAAAAGGATCATTACCTTCAGCATGCGGATGCCACCCAGTATCTGTCAAAGGTGTCATTAGAGTCAGAACAAGGGACGTGTCAGAAGGTAATTACCTCGTTCATGAGTGAGACCCGTTCGTCCCTGGCTTTCATCAAGTTGTCTTGGGTAGTGATTACTACTTTACCTGCCAGGTGATTCAATGGCAAGAAAAGGCAAATGACCGCAAGACCAATAAAGCACGATACACCGAGCATGCTGTAGAGCAATGCCGTCCCTACAACAATTTCGACCGGAGAATCTGAAAGAAATCAGGCTCAGAACAATGACGTAATAAAAGAATCTCACCTGCAATGGCGAAAAGATGGTAGGGAAACTCGGAGACCCGATCGACATCAGTAGTCATCAAAGTCATGACCTGAGATTTGCTCGAAAACTCATTCTCTTCCTCGACCTTCTCTTTGTTTTCTCCGTCCGTAGTTTTCGATTTTTTATCATTTTTCTCGTCGGAAGCGGAGGTACCACTAGACACAACATCCTTCCGAACTAGTGTTTTAGCGAAAAGCGTGGTATTGAGCTGCGTCCGTAAGCGCATTTGGATAACGGTAGTTGCAAAGTACCACATTTGGGAGTTGACTACAGCACGTTAATGTCGATTTAGAGGTTGTTGCACTAAAAAAACTCACGCTGCGTGGCAATAACAATGGATGCAAACTGTCCAAAAGCATATACCCATCCCCATCCTTTATTGAGGCGGTCAGGATCATCTTCCAGGTATGCGATGAGCTTGCGAACGAAGAATGGGGACCCAAACCACATAGGAGCAGCTAAGACGGCCAAGATTACTTCTGCAGTAAATGCAAGTTTGTTGACACTGATAAGGCGCCAAGCGAGGTCCCATCCTGGCTTGAGAGGATTTGCACGAAGATTCATGCGCATCCTAAAGAACTGATAAGTCGCTCGCATCTTAGCCGGAAGGATTGGCAAGTCGCCGATTTCGACCGAAGCGGAACTTCCAAGATCAATGACGCGTGTCACGTAACTGAAAAACAGATAATCGATCACAGAGGTGCCCGGAAGGCCGCAGACGTTGTCGTATGAGTCATTGGTCGTGTCATCGATAGTTTTTCTAGAGTAGATAAGCGAAGGTGAAAAGTGCAACGGTGGTCCACGGGGTGTTGTCGCAATTATCGCAAAAGTCAAGGTATACAATGCGGTTATGCTATACCAGAAAGTGGGTGAGGGAGGAAAAGCTTGTGGATCGCGCGCCGAGGTAGAATCAGATGAAGGGAAGATTGCTACGCCGAAGTGAAGTACCGAGGAGAAGAAGGTCAAAGCAGTGATATGTATCACCGACTCGGAATGACGATTCGTGGTATATTGGCCAACGGAACGAAGAATTAGAAGGCCGACATAGAGTGCAAATGTGGTCCGAAATATATGTTCTGCAAGCACATTCTGACCATCTGGGTAGGCCGACAAGCCCAGGGAAACGCCCTCGAGCGCAAGGATTGCGGCTGAAAGCAATACAAGCAGTAATTTCCTGTTGCGCATCTGAACTAAGATAAGAACCTTCGTCATACACGGCCTATGACCATTAGGATGCTCACTTTGAACCAGAACGCATCTTCGTCAATTGGTTCTCCGTCTTTACAATCTTCCGGTTTGGTTACATTGAAAGGATCGTCCTGGTTCAGATCGCCAACCAAACTAGCATCTTGGGTAGTCGGCAAGCGTATCTTCCGCTGTTGAGAGTGCACGAGAAAAAGTGCGAAGCTACTGAGTAGTGTCGCCCCGACGAGTGCTTCTGCTAAAAGCAGCTGGTACGGAGGCATAATGTTCTACACTTTCGAGGATGATACCACTTTCAACTTGTAAAGGGAAATGTAAAACCACTGGTACAGGTAGCACGAGACACAGGTACACGCCAAACACAGAAATATATAAACGTCGAACTAGCGCTGTAGATTTTGTCATTGGTCATGATTTCGTCGGAGCCGAGTTTAACCATGCTGTACATGTGTGACTCCAACTCTGATTAGGCAATATTAATAGATCTAGATTGGTCAGCGTCAGTCAAGTTGCTGGCAATCTTGAACCACGAAGCATATGCTCCGCAGCAGTCCGCAGTACGGTCTCGGTCCACAGCTTCGGAGACTGATGACCTTTACCAGACCATTTACTTGGAGCGTCCCAGATGTTCTGGACACAGGACTACCACAGGCAATTCGCCTGTCGTAAGCTCATCAGTAAACTGGTGAGACCCACATTATTTTGTATCGTATGATATGTAAGTCAAGTCTCCGAGAAATAAAATGTCCAAGTCTGATTTCACCTCGTTTCCAGGACGGACTCGAAATGGAAAACGTGAATGATCCTGAGCCTCGAGCTCGGCAGTAAACAGTATGTTTGAAAATTTGTCATTGATTGGGAAGCGGATGCGTATCAGACTGATATTCAACTTCGAACCTATGTCCTGACATGGACGTTATGCGGACCCTGGGTCCGGCAATGACGAGGACGCTTTCTTTACCTATGTGACTCATGCAGGTCAAGCTCGTGGTTCCTAAAAATTTGCAGCAGTGGTCGAGAGACCCTCTCATGGAGCAGTAGATATGAATTCGCTGTGTCGCAAACACATGCTCGTCGTGCATTATTCTCAAACTTTTAGGTTAGGTGTATTCGAATGATGTATAATCACAAATGAAAGTGGATCTTAACAGACTCGAATAGTTTGTCTGGAAATTGGAGGAGAAGTGCAAAGAGCATGACAGTGTCTTTGACCTATTGTTGAAAAACGTAAGAATTTACTTCACAAGTGCTTGTAGAAAGCGGCTGTTTGTACTTATTGAATCCTAAAGCTTTCGGTGACTGAGACTCCGAGTCCGAGTCAGTTGGTACAAGCCGCTGCTCCTTTGAAAATGCATACTATCAATTCATCTTCTGGCTCTACTTCCATGGCATCCAGAAAGAAAGCAAAACTCAAGACCGTGAAATTAGACGCGTCTTCAGAGCCTCCGAACAAGAAACTGAGAAGTGTAAGTTTGTCATAATTTGGGGACGCGTCTTTGTCCAGTCTTATACTACGCATCGAAAACAAGCTAAATCATCCCTGCACTCACTGTCATATCAGTCCGTAAAACTACCCATTTTTGATCTGATAGGCTCTGTACCTCAGCCGCAACTACAAGAGCCGCTGGTGTTGTCGCAACGACCCTCACTTCTACAGCCGCAGATCCAAAGGAAGGACGTGAAGGGCAAAGGAAAGCCGGTTTTGCCTTCAGTTGATCGTGATGATGATAGGCTCTGGGTGGACAAGTATGAGCCAACGATTGAGGTCTGTCTCAGTTTATCTCTAGTTGTGCCCAGCTAAACGTTGGTGCAATTGTTCTCGCTGGATACCACTCACAGGCCGATCTGGCGGTACACAAGCGCAAAGTTGAGGACGTGCGGAGGTGGCTATCGGAGGCCTTTGAAGGAGGGCCGACTGGGAAGCTGCGAAAATATCGCGTATGTCTTGTTCTGTTGATTTATTCATGACTCAGTCATATCCCGGGTATCCTGTAACAGCGGATTCTGGTTCTCACTGGACCTGCTGGTACCGCAAAGACCACTACACTACGTGTGTTAGCCCGAGAGATTGGTTTTGAGATCGTCGAGTGGCGCAACAGCATGAGCGAACGCGGCCCGAGTAATTTGATCGACGATTCCAAGGACTTTGGCGGTAAGGACCATCGCAATGTACTATTTGTATGAAATCATCAACTCGTTTCTTCCAGATGGCTCTTGGATGAATACAGAAGCATTATTCGACAAATTTCAGGCATTCCTCACGAGAGCTTCTTCATGTTGCAACATTTTCGCGACAAGCTCTACAATTGCGTCAACGCAGTCACAATCTCACAACCAGTTAAAATTCATATCACAGCCATCCACGCCATCCCAACCCTCCACTTCCTCGAGCCACCCTTTTAACCGCCACTTGATCCTTCTGGAGGACCTGCCTAATATCTTACACCTTCCTACGCAAGCGCGATTTCACGATGCCTTGCAGTCACTCTGCGCCTCTTCTGAGTCCGGACCCCCAGTTGTGATCATCATATCCGACTCAGGTCTCCGCGGCGAGAATGCTTATAACGATGATGCGTGGGATGGCGCGGGCGGTGCGCACTGGTCCAAGAAAGAAACTATAGACATAAGAAGTCTTCTCGGAGCTGATCTTTCCGCTAGCCCATATGTCACGCGTATCGCTTTCAATCCTATTGCACCGACGCTGATGACCAAGGCACTGCAGGCGATGCTCACTAACCATTTCGCGTCTACTTCTGAAAAGCCACCAGGCAAAGATGTTGTAGATATGATTGTTGAGTCGTCGAATGGGGATATCAGGAGCGCGGTGATGGCACTGGAGTTTGCATGTGTAGTAACGTTGACTAAAGGTGGTGGAAAGGGAAAGGCCCGACGGAATACGACCGGAAGTGGGGGTGCACGGGCTATCTTGGAGGTTGTGACGCGAAGAGAACAGAGTCTAGTGCTATTTCATCTAATGGGAAAGATATTATATAACAAACGTGAGTACTCGTTTCACCACCATTTTGCGTTAAACCTGACGAAATCTAGGCAAGGGAGACCCTCCGGCAGCACATCTCTCCACCAAAGATGCCGCAAAGGAGCGCGAGGTAGATGAAACGCTCCTAGATCCATTACCCCTGCCAAAATGGCTCTCGGAACATGATCGGAAGGCGAGTCGAGTTTGCCTAGAGGTACGACTGTCTGTCATTGAGTGTGATACTAATGTATGCTGAATTACTTTACTCGGCTGGCAGACGATTGCATCAGATTCGCCCATTGACTCATCGCTCCTGGGATTGTACATCCACGAAAATTATACCATGTTCTGTACGGATGTCGATCAATGTGACGGGATCTGTGATGGGCTTAGTTGGGTTGACTGTGTCGGTGGTGTGAGTACAAACATCGTTCATATCTCTTCCCTCGTAATCTCCCTAATACAGCACCTGCCATCCACCACACCACACGCCTTTCCAACGCTTGTATTATCCACGCTTCATTCTCTTCCGACACCGGTTCCACGAAAAGGACAGAAGGTGTGCAAGCCCTCATGGTTCGATGTACGTAATAAGGAGCAGGATGCATCCGAAGGCGTAGGCGATGTCGTGACCTGGTTAGCACACGGAGGGGCAGACGGCGAGCGAGCACCAGGAAGATGGACACATGCGGACATTGCAGTTGAGCTAGGTGGCTGGTTGCGCGCTGTTGACCGCACTGGCATTGCTCAATTTCAGGCCCCGCGAACACACAGACTTTTCTCGTGCCTTCCGTGGGGTGCAGGAGGTGTTGGTGGGAATGTCCTTGGAGAAGATGAGTATGCGGAAGCAGATGAAGCTGATGGCGAGAGTGATATCAGGGTTTTTGGAGCTTTGAGAGATCAAAAGGAAGGAAAGGGCTGGTTGGAGAGCGACGATATAGAGGAGGCAGAGTAGTGCAGAAATCGCGGCTGGATCTGAGCTTGTACATTCAGTAATCTTTGCATCCTTCAAGTTGGCGTTCGAAAATATGACGCTGAGCTCATGCTCGACCACGTTGCAGGAACCACTATGACTTCGGTTGCCTTCCATGAGTATGTGTATGTGTCAACTAGTAGCAATATGTAGCACTGAAGATGCTGTATTTGATCGATCTTCGTGGGGTACCCTGTTGGGATGGGGGATTTGTTTGCTCCAACTTTCATCGTAGTTTTTGAATGATTTATTTCGTGACCCGAAGATGTGAAGGAGAAATATGTTTGGGTAACGCTCAACCCAATTACTATTGACCTGTTGTATTACTCGCTGCCTGCCAACACTTTGGCAAGCAGAAACCACGTGCTTAGATTCAAGGGTCTCGCAACCAAGTAAGTCCCTTAGCGCTCGAAGTTCGAACTGAAACTGGAAGGAGTGGAGCTCGAGTTAAGTACATATCGTTTTCAAAGTCTACCTGTGTGCTTTGCGACGAACCCTGACGTGTGCACCATACACAAGGCGGACCATCGAGTACACACTTCAGTTTAAAAACATCACGATCCAAATCCTTACACATCACGTTACAAGGAGAACTGTCACATCTTCAACAGACTGCGCGTCTAAAAATGCCTGCAAACTAGTGAGGATCACCCTCACGCTGGGTTATTCGCGGGTACATTGATTTTAGTGCAATTCGCCATGCGATCAGTGCCAACAATTAACATAGTTGTGGACTTGCGACCCAGCAGAACTTAGCTTAGTGGAGGCCAAGACTTACATTTAAATGAACCGATCAGGAAGGCGATGGCAGTGGCCCACTAGTCATCGAGCACAATAGCATTGTGTTGCATCCACGCTTTGAAGCTGCCCACAAAGCAAATGTCCACTAGGACTTGAGTATAAATGCAGGTCATCTATGGAGGACTCACACATACCCTCCCATCCTCGGACTATATCTCGTCTTGCACTCTAAGTGGAGACACTATCAGACAGTCTAGCGAACTGCGACTCCTACAGTCATTCTCTAATAATGTCTGGTAACATTTCCGTGTGCTCTACACCCACGGTGAGCACAATATCATGAAATCCAGCGAACTACAACTTACCCACCTCATAGACAATTGGCGTAACTGAATTCCATCACAAGATTGCACTCCTCCAGTTTTGGCGAGGCGAGCAAGAGTTCCTCAGGCCCTACCCACTTCACTGGGCGCTCTATGTCGAAACCAGTCCAGATGTCGGCAACACCTACGAGATCGTAGGCGATCAGAATACCTACACTTTTCGTATGACAGAAAACCAGCCCTTCGAACACAAGGGCTACCGTGGAGGCTGTTGTGTTGGAAGACTCAACTCGGAGGAGGAGCTCGCCTTAATGGGGGATATCCTCAAAAAAGTTGAAATCTTCCAAGATATTCCCACTTGGAACAGCCATAATTGGGTGAAGACAGCTCTGAGGACTCTCAGGCACTCAGGTTTCTGCATCGACTTGGATGAGTCGATTGGAAATCTTCAATATATCATGCTCCACCAGCTAGAAAGTTGGTTTGAAATTACACATGGAGTTGAAGGTGGAGTCGCCGAATATCCCGTCCAATTTGTCGGTTACGAATATCTCGATTGTGTATTACACTCGAGGCTCCGGATGTTGCAAAGAAGGGCGCATGTGGGACGTCGAGGGCTCTACATTTGGTAGGGTGGAGAATCGAAAGAATCCATAGTCTGTACGTGTATCATCAATCGGTGCTCAGCTGAGTTATGTCTCGCAGCTACCAGACGAGTGCAGAGTACGCTAGGATATATCGCACCGCAATCGATGAAAGTAGAAATGACGTCTTTGTAGACATGGTGGTCAGTCGTAATAGATACATCTGGCCCGCGCGCCAAAGACGATATGCGATTTATCATTTCGGATGCAACACCGCGACTCCTAGTCATATAGTGAGCAAAATCCGGCGCGTGAACTAGGTTTCGTTGAGACTTAGCAAATAAGGGAACCACTGATCAGAGAGAAGTTTGAGAGGTATTGGAGGGGCACAAGATCAGGAGCCAGAGACTGGCGCCGGCGCCGTTAGGATTGCCATTGTTTTATATTTCAAGTTGCACCAAGTGCCTTATGTAAGTATATCTGACAACACATAATATTCAACTTGCCTACTAGTAGTACGATTGTGACTTCACTATCTTTCTCGATGTCCGCAATTAGGGATGGTCAATGTAAACTAGTTCGACGTCTCAACTCTCGACCAGTGCGGTGCCAAGTTATTACCCGTCCAGCGGCATGTAGGAGGTTCTCTTCAACTGCACCACCACAAAGTAGTACAACCGGGGGGGTACGTGTTTCCAGACTTTTCACAGCGCTACTAGCGCTTGGGATTGGAGCGACTAGTCTTGGATTGTAAGTCTTGCCCTCGAACTTTTTGTTCAACCGTAATAACCTTCAAGTTGCTCTCCTCTAAAGATACGAGTTCTACACATCCTTTACCCTCTGGCCAGAACAGGTTCGCGGAGACCTTCGTGCGGGGATAAAGGCGAGAAACCAAGGAGATTTATCTCTGAGCGAAAGATACATCACCCGGTCTGTATTGTTGTATTCCTTGTGTTTATGAAATTCTGACCCTTAATTGTAGCGCATTCCAAACAGCGCTGTCTCTTCCTTATCAGACATTCGCGCCAGATCCGTATCTAAAGCTATCAGGCATAGCCTCTCTCCTTTCCGAAGTCGCCTCAGAGCGTCGCTCCAGAGAGGCACTGCAGATTGTGTGGGAGCTAGGTGCTGGTCCGAGCGAACAACATTCTTCCTTGCCAGACGCCGAGAAGACGCCGAATGATGCGGTAGAAGGAGCGCCTGGATGGTCAAGTTACACCTTGCGCAAAGAGGAACGCCTTCGACGGGTGGCTCTAGCGTACAAATTGGGCCAATTGGCAAGTGAACGGAACATGGATGAGGAGGAGAAATGGCTCATATGGGCTGTAGAGGAGGTTTTGAAGCTATCTGGACTGGGAATAACAAACGCCGATTCAGATACGAACACAAAAGCGAGCGCACTCGAAGATCTCGAACTCCCGACATGGATGTCGAAGACAGACCTTGGTGCACCACTGGAAGCCCTTGGTACCCTTTATGCAAAGAAAGGTAGAATTGAGTGAGTAACACTCATCCACTTAGGGATGTGAATCTCTTTCTCATGTTAACATTGGCCTTTCATTCAAAGCTAACACTTCTTCCGACAGGTATGCAATACCACTGTACCTTCAGGCGATCTCCTTACTCTTGCCACCCAAAGCAAATAACGTATCAATTGAAGACCGATGTCGAGGTGAGCAAGAGTACTGTTGGTTTCACTTTCTCTCATAATACCACAAACAAGCCGCTCAACTTATGAATAATCTTTCTGAATTGATAATGCGTCGTCCCCCCACACCGGAAGTACGTGCGCAAGCCGAAGCGTGGGCGGGTCAAGCATTGGGAATTATTGAACAAGCACAAGCGCAGCCAAGAAGCTCACAATGGTTCGGATGGGGACAGGCCCCTGATGATGGAAGGGAGGTTTGTGAGCAGGCACTTGGCGTGGTGCTCTTCAATTTGGGGAGCCTAAGAGAAGTAAGTCTTTTTCGAGTCATTAAAAATATTTATTCATGATCCTTGCAGATGACGTGCGACTTGGATGGTGCAAAAAAGTTGTTTGAGAAGAGCGCCGAACAATGTAGCAAGGTGGGCATTAGGGAGGGCGTTGTTGAAGCGCAGGAAGCATTACGGAGGGTTGAGAAAATGAAGAAGGTGGCTTGATGGAAGTACTTGTGCTATAATGTTTCCATTAGAAACATGTTTGCATGGATGTTGACAGAACTTAGTAGACATTACCACCAAAATTTATAGTATCGGACTGGAGGTGACGAATAATTAAATCGGGTCAGCCTCGGTCTTCGGAACGTTGCCGTATATCACGCCGCTCAGACTCAATTCTTCTCAGCTGATTCCCGAAGCATGCTTCATAGTAATACTGGAAGGCATAGCCGCATAGGACACTCATCTCACAATGTTTAGATCGCATTATGCATACTCGGCAAGTAGTTTAGCTATAGATCTTGGATACTGCGCAGCTAACCTTTCTGGGATTCAAGCACTCGATTGTAACATTTGGTCAGCCCGCCGCCCGCGCATAACCGTTACACCAAAAGGTGAAATACTGAAAGCTTAGCTTTCAGTATCAGCGACTCGGACGGTATATGTACTGATTATGGGAACTCAGGTAAGCCGGCGTGCTTACATCAATTCAACCTTCACGTCGTTGACTAAACTGTTCTTAGTGTCACGAACAAACATGAAAGAGCATGAGAGGGCTTAGACGGACAAAGGCCCACAAAAATGGAGGCTCATCGCTCTTCTCCTCTTCTCGACGGAAGTCTTTATGAATTGCATCCCGCATTTTTTAAGAAGCTGACTGGAATCGAGGACGATGCTCAGCATGAAGTATAGAGGGTACCGGTAAGTAGCCGCTTCGCGACAAATATCGATCCATACCTAACATAATCAACTTGTTCACTGCTACCAGTACTGTGTTGCTCCTTATGTGTGGATTCATTTTCACTGGTATGATTGTGTACAAGTTTGAGACACAGGCAGGCAGGCGCCACTCGCTGAACTCTTTAAACATAGACTGTCAGCGCTAACTGCTTATTATCAAGTCCTGCGCCTGGGACGCGAATACAAGACCCCAATTTTCCTTGACATTGGCTGCTGTTGTATGCGCTATGTGCTGCTCAGACTTTTTTTAAATTTGCGTCCATTGAGGATGAGACCCAATAATTTCTAACCTTTGGGACCCTCGTTGTGCTTAGACTTCATCGTCTACAGATGGTGCTCACTGATATGGTTGAAGTTGGCAATGACATCAGGGAAGCGGTTCTTGATGGGTTTCCTGTGGCCTGGACCATCAGATGCGATTTTTATCCAGATGGGCTTGCATACATTCTGATGCATGATTACCGAAGCGCTCAGACTTTTTCTATTGACAGATCTTTTAAATCTGGGGCATGCACTATTCGAGCCGACTACAGAAACTTTCCCAGCTCATTTTGTGGGTGGTGACGCCCTCGACCCCGAAGTTTTCGTATTAGCTCCACCCGCGCTTATGCAGACAGCAGGAGATTCAATTACCAACCTCAGCAACCTCACTTCGTTTCGCGGATGTGTTCCACAATTCACACAACAGCCCTCTTCAACCCGTAAAGAAGATTAGTCGCTGTATATGGTCTGTGCGCTTGCTGGCCTCTCCGCTGATACAGGCTTTAATCTCGGGGTGCATACAACTACTCAAGAGAAGGGTGTGATAAGTAGTCAGTGTTTGATGACATTATTAGTTGCCGTGGGTTGACACGCACTGCATGACCCTAGACACCGCGCGCTCGTCGTGGTCTCAGTGAGTCAGTGACGAGCGTAGCGCCCCGGCCGCCATTCAGTTATTGCGATAAGTCCTTGCAAGGCGGCCTATCCGCAATCTCGTGGACTTGGTAACGTACAAATTTGCCTTATTTAATCCGCCATCCTTAGATTCTGGCCTAGCTTGCGCACTAGTGATGTCAAGTGCTTAGTATTCGGGCTTTGATTAAGATTCGAAACACTTACCTGCATCAGAAGGTTGGAAACCAAGGCGAGCGGATGGCAACCATTATAAGTATGTCAATTAAATGTTAAGCATCAAATTTTATATTGATGAACGTCATGGTGTACACGGATGATACTGTAGTCACCAGGCGTCAGGGATCAGTACTTCAGTACTTGCCCAGTAACACTAAAAAATCAATTTATCTGATATCACCTGACTTGAACTTCGTGTCTGAAAATCCTACACATCACCGTGACAGTCTTAGTGCGCTCTTCAATCCTGTGCTGACGAGTCCATATGGGATGGGCGGCTTCAATACTAATAGGAGACTGACTAACTGTCAGCTCTTCGTGCAGTGTTATTGACTACTAGTACGTTTGGTAATTGATCGCTCTAACCCAGCAAGTACTAAGTCTTGATTTTAGACTACTAGTACTGTTGCGCAGTCAAATTCCTGGGCTTTAAGTACAGACTGTACAGTCATGTCGTCGAATAAAATCCAGCCATTTGGATACTGGTGCCGACAACGTGACATGATGAATAGAGAGCCTCCAAAGATTGAGGCTCAGCGCACTTTCCCTCCTCTTGACGAAAGTCTCTATAACTTGCGCCCTCGAGACGCTGCATTTTACAAGGAGCTGACTGGAATTGAAGACGATGCAGCCCTGAAGCAGCATATTTTGGATATTCAAGCCAAGGCATACAAGGTGTCTAGACCCTTGAACACGTTGTTCTACCGTAGTGAAACTTATTTGTTCACCACTAGGTTGCCCCTTACGGGTGCATCTATCTTTTCTTGTTTACCAGGTATTTTATTGGACGTTTATGCTAAGTTAACACAAAATTGGAACTCTTTAGACGCGGATTGTTGGACCTTCCCGCTTATCGGCAAGTTTTACGTATCGGACGTGAACGCAAGAGCTCAATTTTTCTCGACGTCGGCTGCTGCTGTGTGTACCCCCTCCATATTCTGCACAGGATGCTAATGGACGGTGACTATAGTTGGAAGTGACATCAGGGAAGTAATCCTTGATGGTTTTCCTGCAGCTCAGACGATTGGAACTGACCTCCATCAAGGTGAGCATAGCATATAACCTCGTACATGGCTCACGGAGTATCTCAGAACTCTGGGATCTGGGGCATGAACTCTTCAAGTCATCTCCAGAGACCTTTCTAGCTCACTTCGTACGCGGGGACGCTTTCAACCCCGAAATACTTGCTGTGGCTCCGCCTGCGTCCATGCAGACATCAGGAACTTCAACCCCTGACCTCGATAGCCTCACTTCGTTGAATCCATTACGTGGCTGTGTTTCCGTTATTCACGCGACAGCCTTCTTCCACCTATTTAAAGAAGATCAACAGCTGCACATGGCACGTGCTTTCGCTGGCCTTCTCTCTTCCGAACCAGGCTCCATCATTCTCGGAGTGCACACAGGTGCTCAACAGAAGGGTGTCATGAATCGAGTATATAGAGGCATCGAGGTTGACATGTTCGCCCATAGCGTCGAGAGCTGGACTGCCATGTGGGATGGTGAAGTATTCGAGAAGGGAACGGTCAAGGTAGATGCTCAGTTCAAGGAGGTGTCTGAAGGTGCGGAAGGCGATGAACGTTATCCACTGTTGTACTGGTCTGTGACCAGGTTGTGAGCATGTTTTTTCTTCCTCGCCATCGGTAGAGTCTAGAACAGGCTATGAAATACAATTCTCGAATGATCCGATCAAGTGTCTTGAGGCAGCATTCCCGAGAGAACAGTTTAACATGGTAACGAAACCATAGCCGATAATGATCATGCCAGCACATTCATATCACTCGGGTGGGAGAACTGTACAGAACTGTAGGTCACCAGCGAGTAGTATACTTGTAAGTGACTCGAAGAAGGTAACCTGACCAAGGATCTTCGAATATTGTAGCAGCGCTCGGCGCGCCAGTCCCCAACTCGTCCGGAAAAGCTAGCAGATTTGATGTCTGTGTACAGGTTTGGAAAGAGCTATCCTTTTGTAGCGAACACAACATCTGGTAGGCTGTAGCGCAAACATTCTGTCAATTCTGTCATGCAGATGAACTACTAGCCTCAGCTAGAACATGCGCTAGCAAAGTCTGGAACGTTCATTGAATTCGAGTGGATAAATTATTTGCTCTATCCTAATATATCCTTGATTCCTGTGCAACTTGAATGAGATGCCGTGAAAGTCATTGAAGCAGCCTCAAGTCACTGGATTCAACATCTTTGTCAAAGGAAACGACCCATCAGATCAAATTTTACGCGCACTGGCTAAGTTGACGTTGTTAATACCGTACTTCATCAGACTGCCATGTGGGATGATGAAGTGAAGGGGATGTGTAAAGGCAGTGTTGAGGCAGGAGACATACAGTGCACGAAAGGACGCCTATTGTAATTGCTCTGGTCTGTGACTAGGATGTGATCCGCTTGCTGCTAGTAGCAACCACGGCATTAGCCTAAAAAGTGGAATCTCGTAATCTGTTCTGGTCAGGTGAAAATCTATAAGCATCTATAATACGTGGATATAAAAATTTACCTTATGAAGGACACCCTCTTTCCTGTAAACTTAAGATACACTTTTGCAAGTATCTGTTTCGATTGTCTAAGGAGTGGGAATATCTGGATGGGTCGTTCAACGAAAGCATAACGCTACTAAAAGATCACAAACGGCAAGCATCATGGCGTTTGCCACTATTAACAAAAACTGCATGTTAACGTGCAATCAATTTCTGCTAAGTATCTGACACAAGACGACTTGGTCACTTGCAATTCGATGGTACTCTTGGACGCAAGACAGCAACCATCGAACCTTTGAAATTACTGCGCGAAGTGAGGGTATTCAGAGGGGACTCACTTCAGGTGAAAGGTAAACAATATGGCCGCCCATTAATGTGTGTTATACCTGTGGGATCTAGCTTTCCTGCTTTGCAAGTATTAATCCATAGTATTGCGATATGGGTGCCACGAGACAAGACTGAGATCGAACTTCTGAGTCCAAGAAATTCATGAGAGCGCAGATACAGAGGAAAATACGACTTCTTAGGCCAAGAAGCTCCCACAGGTAATGATGCTATGGTAAGTTTGGTTATGCAATCCTAGGACGACTAGCATCACCATAGCACACCACACTGTAGGACCTACTGGTAAATTAATGCTGCATGCGGTCACTGTCGAGAGATTGACCATGAAGGGAATGTCGATGGGTTGTATGAAGCTGTATCTTTCAAATTTCCGAGTTGAAAAGTGAATCCAGAGACAATCCCAGAAGAACTGAGCGGAGGTCTAGCTCACTGAGTCTCTTTAAGCGCCGACCGATTGACTTTATTGCTGACATAAGCACACCTGTCACTTTGTTAGACTCACTCACCTATTCGCAGTTCTTGTACCGCCTCCCTCAATCCCAGGCATCATACTCATTGCCAGACTAAATTCTTAGTTGTCAACCATCGTAAATGGCGTCGAAGGATGATACGCAGGCAAAAGCGCCACCAGAAACCCGCAACGTTGTTCAATTCCTCCGTAGCAGTAAATCTGGCATGAAAATACGGGTCGGTGCGTTGAATGGGAAACGTGTCGATTACTTCAAAGGTATCTGATTGCTTTGGAGTCAATTTTTCTACCACTGTTCTAACCACGGCCGTCATCACCACCACTACCAGGAAAATCTGCAGTGAAGGCCCTCCTCTCGCCCGCCTATGCAAAAGTAAAAAACGTACCCAAAGTCACTACGGAAGCCGAGGCCGAAGCTCTCCTCCAACAATCCATACCATACGCTTTTTACCTCCGCGTAGATCGCGGCGCACCTACAGGCTCATCTATATCCCCGCGCCACGTCACTGTCGTTCAGCAACAACAATTTGCCCAAGACGCGTACTTCGTCTGGCTTTACGAAGGTTCTCAATGGACTACATATGCCGGAGGACTTTTAATGGTCGCGCTTATGCTTGCGGCCGTGATGTTCCCGTTGTGGCCCCCAGTGATGCGTTTGGGTGTGTGGTACCTGAGCATTGCCATGTTGGGTTTACTCGGCGCATTCTTTGGGCTTGCGATCATACGGTTGATATTCTACATAGTCACCGTAGTCATAGCAAGCCCTGGAATTTGGATCTTCCCTCAATTGTTCGCAGATGTTGGTGTTGTGAGTTGTGATGTTTTTGTGTTGTGTATTTTTGGTCTTAGACATTTGGTGTAGATCGAGTCATTCGTTCCGTTGTGGGAATGGGATATTCCAAAGAAGAAAGCTGGTAAGAAGAAGAAGGCAAAGGCTCCCGCTGGCGCGAGTCCTGAGGAACAGCTTGCTAATAATGGTGGGGCTTTTATTGAGGAGGTCGGTGATGAGTCCCCAGAGCAATCGCGTCCAGGGAGTCGCTCGGCACGAGTCGAGGAGGTTCCAGATGTGGATTCGTAACAGGATGATTGCATGTTTTTAGGTCGTGTTTATTATGCTTTCAGTGGAGCTGATGGGCACGAAGGGACCCTTTGTACTCATCAGGAGCTTTGTCTAGACTACACGCTTCTCACACTCATTCCCTTGTCCCAGTTCATCCATTCACCATGCATAGTTCGCCTATACTAGCAGCAAATTGAGTGCAATCACACAACACAAATGATATCGGAGCTCGGAGCTCAGAACTCAGGCTGTCAGTAGCTCCACATGTCATCTGCCATCCTGCATATTGATTACGCAGATTTCGACAAGGAATCCAAAACAATCATGTTACATCTGACGGCGGAACATGCATACAGTATACGACCTGGCGTAATATGCCCTGGCCTCCACACAGTAGTAACTTGGGATAACCCATGTGTATGATGCATACCATATTCATATAACAGGTATAGCATAAAGTGGCGACGATAAACGACAAGGGGCACAAAGCTTACAGCTTACCAAGAGCAGCAGCCTTGGAGTCCTGACCAGCAGCCTTTGCACGCTTGCGCATCATTTGAGTGGATTTGTATCCACGGAGACCACCACCCCAGTGACGGCGCTGCTCTTCGTACTTGTCAGTGCTTTAAATTCACGTTAGCATTGAGGTATAGGTAGGTCGTGAAAAGGGAAAACTCACAAGTTGAGCTTGGCGGTGCTGACGAGAGTTGCAAGCTCGCGCTGATCCTCGCTCTTGACATCTTGGAGAGTGAGAACGGCGGCGGTCTTCTTGTGGACGACAGTGCCGAGACGGGCTTTACTCTTGACGATGACATAGGGGACACCCATCTTGCGGCAAAGCGCAGGAAGAAAGACGACCAACTCAATCGGGTCGACATCGTGGGCAATGATGACGAGCGACGCCTTCTTTGCCTCAATGAGGGCAACACAGTGGTTCAAACCGTACTTGACGAAAAGAGGCTTCTTGTCCTGTAGATCATCTCCATCAATAACCTGCATTTACAATGCGTCGAATACAAACCTTGGCAGGTTCCTTTTCCTCAGCGGCAGCTTTGGCTAGAGCCTCGAGACGCTCCTTCTTCTCGACCTTGCTCTCTGGGCGGTACTTGTTGAGTAGCTTGAAAAGCTGTGTAGCAGTGTTCTTGTCCAGAGTGTGGGAGAACTGGGCAATGGCGGGAGGAACCTTCAAGCGTTGAGAAAGGATGACCTTCTGGCGTTGGAGGCGAATGTACTCGGGCCACTTGACGAAGCGAGTGAGATCGGTCTTAGGACGAATGTGTTGACCTAATAAAATCTATCAGTTGATGATTTTTCCAAAGAGAGATGAAGCGAACCAATGCCAAAGTTCTTGGGCTTTGCCTCGAAGAGAGGATTTTTCGTGATTTTTGCGGCTTTGCCAGCAGCACCTGGTGCGGGTGCGGGCTTCTTGCGAGAACCGGCTTTGGCTTTGGGGGGCTGGTCATCGAGACGAGAACGAATTAGCATGCGAAGCAGAGCACAAAAGTGCCAGCCTCGTAAGCTGCATGTCTCGGAGCTCTAGCGCTCGTGGATGACTGTGCATCCAACGAGCCCAGCGATATAAAGTATCATCGTCGTACGTTACGACTCCACTCGACTTGATGACAAGGATCAAGATTTGCGCTGAACCGATTCTAGATGAATATGAGGATGATGTCCCATGATGTTATCTGGATGAAGGACTTGCCATCCATTGTCTTGAGAGATGAGGAATATGGATTGAATGGTGCTAGGGTGCTCCGATACACACAGAAAACGATGCTTGCTGGTAACTCACCATTTTTGATGGTCTTGAGGAGTAGGTCTTGAGGTTAAAGTGGTCGATGACGGTCGATTTCTGTATGTCCAAGTTCTGTTTACACTCCGCTTCGGCACCGCCCGGCACAGACTTGACTCAAACAGTAGTCAGTCATGGAACCGCATATGGTACGGCATAATGTCTTCTAATATTTTGAGACGCATCCTCACAAATACACGAGTTTTCTCGACCGGACCCCCGCCCGCTGCCCGTTCACCATACCGTCACCTCCGAACACTAGCCCTCGGCGGTTTCGTCGCCGCTACCGGCTACGGCCTTGGTGCCTTCTACCCGCACCCTTACATTACTTTCATCTCTCCTCGCCCAGCCCCAGCACCCCCCGACCCCGATTCCCCACAATCAATCATATACACCACAAATCTTGAACAAACCCTACAGACCCTCCCACTTCTCACGTCCCACCGCCTTCGACCTGACGCCCACGAGTGGTACGAGACCCGCCCTTATGTTAATTACCCAGAGCAGCTCCGCGTAAACAGCCTTACTGCAGGCGCACTTCGTGGCCCCGGAAAACTCGCGCTTCCACCCCTCGTTCGTGCCAGGAAGGATGAGAGTGAGGCTCTCGTCATCGTGCATGTAGGTCGGGGCGTGTGTGGCCATGATGGGATTATTCACGGTGGGCTACTGGCTACTATTTTGGATGAGAGTCTAGCGCGGACTGTGAGTTGTTTGTGCCGACCATTGAATATGTCTTGACGCATCGTAACAGGCGATCATCAATTTACCAGAAAAGATTGGCGTCACTGCCAACTTGTCCATAAATTATCGCGCCCCGACATTTGCGGATCAGGCAAGTACCTCTTCCTTTCACGTGCTTGCGTGCTTGACAGGCCACTAGTTCATTGTCGTCCGAATCAGTTTAGTCGACAAGGCAGGTCGCAAATCTAAAGTCACTGGCAAAGTAGAGGACCTCAAAGGCAACGTACTTGTCGAAGCGCAGTCAGTCTCTAATCTTTCGAACTTAATTCTTCTTACCTATCCTGTATTACACAGCGCAACTTTCGTTCAACCCAAATATGCTCACCTGCTCAAGAGCAAAGCTGTCCAGCAGATGATGGGCGACCCCGAACCTGTTAAATCAACTCCCGTGCTCCTCAGCGAGGGCATGCCGCCTCCCCCGTCCAAAGCATAGAGAAATTTATACCATTTATTAACTCATATAGCGCACTGATAGATATACCTGTATCGTAGACCGCCCCGCTGCAACCCTAGATGTAACTTACCGCGGAGGATGGGACAAAGCCGTTTCCATTCCCCAAAGCACAATCTCAATAGCTTCCGTGTTCCTTGTCTGTGCCATGCCAAAGCTACGTCACACCTTCCAAATACCACATCAAGCACCCGCGCTTCTTCTAACAGAGCCCCACCAAATTTACCTTCAACAAGCCAGTGCATTCGGGCATTGGAGATTCGAAGGAGCCTTGCCGACGCTAATAGCAACGCTACAGCAGTTAGCGACGGGCGTGTGCGACGTGATGATCACGGTGAGATATGGAATGATTTGAGCTGCATGAGAGCCAGCTAGTATTTAGCAAAGCGAGGTAAGTACTCGTCGTAAAACTGGGCCAGGGAACTCCTGTTCTTTTCGATCTGCGAAATCTGAAAACAAGGGTCTGCCTGCTTTCTCGCCTAGATCGGAGGTGGAAATGTTCAAACCAGCGGTAAATGTCATAATCCTGAACCCTGTCGTGTACGTGCACTCCTTCATTTGTTGTCATCCGCGGATTTTTTGTGATGCGCAGGCCTGGTGAAATCTTGCTGACGAACCAACTATGTAGGACAAAAACCGCATAATCCTTGGGGCTTCGGGGTTTTTGACACGCCTGGTGTCGTGATTCCCTGCCTCGTACCCTTTTTTTACCCGAGGAGCATTGTTCTATAGTAAGAACCCAGATCTCTGTGGACTCCATCATGTGTCAATACACTGTCACTGGTCAGGCTTCCGGGTTAACTATCAGGATGATCTGGGATGGAGTTAATGTTGATGCCCCCGCTCAGAAGCACGGTATTCATTAGCCTATGCACCACCCAGATGGCTTGCACCTGAACTGCTTGAATGACTTGCCGTAAAAATATTTTGGACACTAAATATACAGTAAATCACCACAACTCTGTGCTAATAGTAGTAGTCCCTCACTGTGTTCTTGAGCATTCAACAACTTTGTCAGCCTTCTGATTCACATTTTTGTCTATTTTAGTGTCTCTCTTAGTCAGTAGTATAGATGTTAATGTATTAGTTACTTTGAATATAATTTTTGTATTTTTGATATTTTGACCATTGTGATGTCCTGATATTATGTGATGTGCTGTAGGGCTGCTAAACTACATATCTGATGTATTGCATCTCTTAGAAACTGGCACTCTGAATTGTACACAAATAGTACCTCTGGGTGTCTGTGTTGCTGTTCACCACTGATTTCAGGCATCAGTTACTTATGGCCAACTTTTTCGCACAACACAGTGGGACGTCACGTCAAGACAACAAAAGTGAATGCAACTTTTTTCAGTAGATCTCTCGCCTCAAATTTAACTTTTTCTCAACTTTGAACAACTTATTTTATGAGACCCACATGAAACAGCACATTCAAACCTGTCTGAATTAAAAGATAAGTAGTCCAAAAGTGCAAAAAGTAGAGGCAAAAAGCTCTAGAAAGCAGTTCAAAAGCACAAAAAATAGAGACAAAAAGTAATCTAGATGTAGTCCAAAAATATGGAAAGATGGCTTGAATTACTGGAGATGGGGGAATTATGATGAAGATGCATTAATAAAATGATAGATAATGCAGGACAGAGGGACGAAGCTGAGAAGTATTCTGTTGGACACATGGTAAGTAGAGTACATATTAAGTAAAAACTATTTACAGAGCAGGACATGTCTGCCTATTGGCTTTAACTGAGAAGGAGCATCTTGGGCTTTCTGCCGCTTCCACACCAAGGCAATTGTATCCATTGTGTACTTCACCCCTCACCTCTTGAGGAATTTGTAATATTCCGATGTTGCTGAGCCACAGTTAGCCTCCAAAAAGGCTGATGCTGTAGTGGTGTCTTTACTGGTTGATTTGTTGTGCTTCAGGGGTGTTTTACAGGCCCTAATGCTGCCCTTCACCTGTTGGTGCCAGTGCTGAAGTCATCAGCAAAGTTTTTTGGCTTTGCAGCAAAATTGAAAGTGCGTTTGTGCTGCAAAAATAAACCATCAATCAAAGGTAAAATTAATAGACACAACCTACTGCAACAGCACTCACCAACAATTATAGCTTGCATGCCCTTTACTTGTAAAGTGCCTGTGTTGAGTGCCAGTACATTTAGGAATACAGCAGTTGCATTGATGTGAGCAGATTCAATCATTTCTATCATGAACACTAACCAGTAGATCTGGTTGGGGTCACAATTCTCTGGATCCTCATAGAGGAAAGCCCAATTCTCGAGAAGACTTGCTGCTAGTTCAAGTTCATAGTAAGTGTCATTATCATTGTCGTCAGTCTCGTTATTTTTAGAAGTAGCCAGAAAATTAGTGACAAGGGCAATTGCTGTTGATCCGAAATTGCTATGCCAGGAGCAAAGACATTGATTGTCACAAGTACCTTTAACAAACCATTATTCATTCCTGAATCTTCCTAAGCGCCAATACACAGCACCTAAGTCCAACCCTAACCCTACAGTAAAAGTGTCTACTAGTTCGGAGATTCCTTTAGTGCCCACGACACGTGTCTTTGATGTGACTGATGAAGAAGACGAGTTCTTTGATTGTGAATATATTAGATTAGATACAATAAGATAAGATATGGTCACATGATGCTTCTTTAATATTCTACGATGTTCTATGATACGATTCCCTTTTCCTTTTTATGATTGGCTAGTAGTTGTAGCTCAGTTTCAATCTCAGTTTCAATAGTTGTATATAGGTAGCACATCTTGGTCGATAGTTCTTTAGTTCAAACCTCTTGTATCTACACTGTAGCAATCCAAGATGTCCTTGCTCATCATCCTTTTGTTGTGATAACCTTAGTCTGAGTCCTAGTCTCTGCCCAGCATTAATTTGTTATTGGGTTGTGACATTGATTTACCTTCAGGTGCAGGTTAAAATAGTTGGATATAAAAATAAGAGTGAAATATACCAAGCCCATAATAGGGCCTTTTGGCTGAATGTTGTAATTCATTCCTAAATGCAATGTCAAAGATGGCCTGGAGTGCTGGAAGTAATTTTTTGGCCTCGATGGACCAAAAATTTGGCTGAGCACCTGCCCAAAGAAAAACCATTGGAATAAAACTCCGCACCATGCACCATCCTCCAGCATAAATGATAGGAGATCCATGTTTCACCACTGACTTCCAGTTTTGGGCCTCGTCGCCATGTTAGCAAATATCAAGCTGAATTCAGAGAGAGTCGGAAGGACCAGTTCCAATTTCAGTTTCTTGGGTGGGTTTTGTTTCTCAGTGCCAGTGACTGTTACAGTAGTTTAGAGTATATATTAGCATTATAAAAATATATAAAAAACACTTACCATTGTAGTAGTGTGTGTTTGCTCAGGGACCTTTGTGACTGAGGAAGATTCTTCATCAACTAACATAGGGTCAGTAACAAATTCCTCCTCCTCCTCGTTGTTGTTGTTGTTGTCTTGATCATTGTCTTTGGAGGAGCCTATCAATCTGGCTTCCTCAATCATTCTTTTTGTAGATGAGACTGCATGAGGTTACTGGGCCTGCTCCAGAGCAAATCTTACTATGTCAGCTTGTTGACTAAATGACAGTATGTTAAATAGTGTGGATATGAGAACATCAGACAGTCTGACATCTGAACCCTCAGCAATCTCTACAATAGATTAAGACAAACTGATGTAAGTATGCATCAAATGAAGATGAGTGTCACGAGTACCTTTAACAAACCACCATTCTTTCCTAAATCTTCCTAAATGCCAATACACAGCGCCCAAGTCAAACCCTAACCCTACCCTGAAAGCGTCTATCATTCCCGAAATACCTTTAGCGCCCACAACATGTGTCTTCGATGTGACTGATGAAGAAGACGAGTTCTTTGATTGTGAATAGATTAGATTAGATTAGATGCGATAAGATATGATCACGTGATGCTTCTTTAATATTCTACGATGTTCTATGGTACGATTCCCTTTTCCTTTTTATGATTGGCTAGTAGTTAAATCTCAGTTTCAATCTCAGTTTCAATAGTTGTATATAGGTAGCATGTCTTGGTCGATAGTTCCTTAGTTCAAACCTCTTGTATCTACACTGTAGCAATCCAAGACGTACTTGCTCATCATTCCTCGTGTTGTGATAACCTTAGTCTGAGTCCTAGTCTCTGCCCAGCATTAATTCATTATTGGGTTGTGACAATGAGCAACTTATATTCATTCTCACCTTCCTTTTTATATTAGTAGACAGTTGCTCTTTGAAATCTTCATTATCCCTATCTCTATCTTCTTCATTGCCTCCATCCTCACCATTGTCCAATGTAGAATCATTCAACAAATTCATCAAGGAAAGGTATGGGTTCTTTGCAAGCGAGACTGTGGTTGCCACAGTCTGACTTGTCTTTAGGGTTTTGCTGACAAAACAGAGCCACCTGAAGGTTTGGTTTCAGGTCTCATGACAGGGGACACTTTTGACTTGGTTTCAGGTTCCACATGAGTACACCAATTGTTGACCTTGTCTGTCAAACCAAATTTCTTACTACTAAGTGCCCAAGTCAAGGTCATAAAGTGCAGTGTGGATTCAGTGAGCATCAACATGATGGTGAGAAAATAAATTCACTGACAGTAAAGGATTTCCTTTTTTGTCAGTACCAGTCCCTTTGTCTCACTGATCACCACCAAGGATTATAGCACCGATTGCCACATGCACCTTCTTGATCTTCTTTAGCTTTGCAACCTTGTTCCTAATTAGTGTTTGAAAGTCTGGTCTAGTCCAGTTTTTTGTCTATTTTAAATGCAACCAGACCTGGACTGGTTTTTGTTTTCTCATTGGCAATCTAAAGACTAGACTGGACTGCATGCAACTGGTTGCCACCAGTTGTGGTAATGTCATGCAGTCAGTCCAGACCAGTCTACACAGCAACTGGTCCATGTACTCTGAAAAAATACCTCATGGATAATACAACTTGTTAATTTTTGTTTTTTGATATATACATTAGTATGCATGCTAGTAATCAGCATCCCTCTCTCATTCTACTGTCAATGTCACTCTGTAAATCTGCACATCAAAGAAAACCAACACAAAAGGCTAGTGCCAATACACTAGTACCATGATCTCGCAATCCAAAAAACCATACACCTAACACTAAGCCCTCACCAAAGAAAAGTCAAAAACAATGAGCTCCAAGTCCTGAGAGCAGCGAGGAAGATTCAGATAGTGATGTCAGCACCACAGTGAATAAATACACCTCCAAAAAAAGGCAGCTGCATTTAAACGAGCACGGTGTCAAAGTGTAGCATCTACCAAGATCATGGATGATGCGCCTGATGTAAGTGAGCCAGAGGTTCTTGATGTTAAAGAACTGGACCAGGAGAATGAGAAGGATGAAGATGATGCTGGATTGGACACCAACAATGTATGATTTTGTGATCTGCTAAATATAATATATCAGCTCACCATCAGCAATGACAGGACAATGTCCTATCCAAGAAACAGACAAAAAAGAACAATGCAGATGACTTACTCACCATCTTTTCAGAATGTATCACTGTTAAGTTTTGTAGTCCAGATGGTGAAGTTGCTACCAAGGTCGGACACTGGTGCTTAGAGTGCAGGTCAGTAACTTCTAGCCAATAGTAGTAATACAAGCTTACCATTGAATCACAAGAAAGACCACATATTTGTGAAAAAGAATAGAGAGAGAAAAGTGTTTCATATGGGGTCCAATTTGTCATGTCATCAACACATCCACAACCATTATGAGTTGTATCATGAATGGTGCTTGCAGCAGGAGATACAAGAACATCATTATTCAGTTCCTTGAGTGTTGCTGAGGCAGAGAGATGCAGCAAAGATGAAAGAGCAACAGCAAAATCTGGATGACATCGTCCAGAAATAACCAAGAATGAAAGAGTTCTCATGAAGGAATATATTGCATGTAGTTGCTGAGTTTGTCATTTGTGATGACCAGGTAAGAGATAGTATTGACAGGAATATATAGGTGGCATCATAGCTGATGGTTGACAATAGTCGCTCACAGTGGCAGATAAAGTTATGTTTCGCAATTGCTTAGTAACAATGCGACCAAGCTTGATTTGCCTTCAACTCACAACATTATGACTCATGTACACAATTCCTTTATCAACTTCTTTTCAAAGCTTAAGTCTGATGTCCAGGTATGTTTTCTTCTCTATATACACCAGTGACTCCTTGCTGATATACATAAATATACAGAACCCATTAGCAGAACATGTTTCAACTACCACTGACCTTTGGTCTGTTGACCAGACTAAAGCAGCCTCAACATAGACACTTCATTCTTATGTTATTTCTTTCAAAGGCATCTCTAGCATGCACTTTGGGAATAATCTGGGTCACTATTTCATTGGATTGTGTGAACAAGCTGGAATCATTTCAGGACAATCATCTAAGGTATGTTCCTACATTACATTTTTTGAGTTAGTTTATTTTAACTTTCCATAGTTTTTCTGTGTTATCACTGATAACACCAGCAACAATGATACAACCTGTGACAAGATTGAGTAGATTCTTCACTGCTGTCACATCTACTCTTTCAATACAATTAAACACCGCCTCCTATGCCTCGCTCATGTCATCAATCATCAAAATTATCAATGTAGTGACTACAATGGCCATATGGGAATTTGATCCTATGCTACCTAATAATCACGTCCTTGGGGACTTGCTGGATGTTGTGGCTGTTGTGCAAACTCTTTCTATCAAGGTATGTCATCATATTCATTCTATTCCAATGATTCTAAATGTATATTGCAGATTCAATGTGTTACGACTGAGATAGTTCTTCTGTTAAAGGCCAAAGATAGAGTCTTGTTGATAGCAGGTTCTGAACTCCTAATACAAGGAGGGTTCAAGATCAAGGGTTCCTGTTAGATGAGTGCTGTGGCTTCTATCTAGGTTCAGCAGCGAGTGGTTTTAGCACTTCTGCCTTATCAAGGGTTCAGACTAAGACAGTGAGTGACTGACTGTCTTAGAGATCAAGTATCAGACTATAAGGGTGGAGACCTTATAGAACAGGATTCAAGGAGAAAACCCAGTAGATTAAGTTAAGGAATACTACTGATGTACATGAAGTTTATATAGGTAACAAGAGGCTGCGCAGCTATATCAAGAAAGGTAACAAAGATAGGGAAATAGTACAACCTATCAAGATAGCAAAGATAGGTGAAACAATCATGCTGTGCAAGGTAGTCAAGATACAATCAAGAAGAGAAGAAGTGCAGACAGCCCGCTTGATAAGAGAATAGCCAAGTCTAGATGAGTCTAGAGTTGGCGCTAGGTTTATAGAAAGAGAAAAATAAGTAAGGGTTAAATGTTATTGTAACACAATGCTTTGGCCAATATATTGAGTACTTTGAAACACTTCAATGCAACTGCAGTGTTGAAATACCGCTCAAGATCCTGCTTTACAGTAATGTCTGATGGGGGACTGCTGAGGGTATGTTGGGTTGAGCATATGAGCTTTGCCAGGTGTGTGGCAATGTTCTTTTCACATGTTTACTAGTGTGCTGACTTCATATGTAGTCCATCAATATGTTTGTGAAGTTAGTGGACAAGCTTTTCAGGCCAGTAAATACAATTCAGCATCCTGGAAGTTCTGCAAAGCATATTCCATGGAAAACATTCACAATTGGGTCTGTAGGTTGGGAACACATTAACGCTACTTGGAACATCATCTCCGATGCCAACAACATTCAGCAGTATTTCTTCTCGGAACTACAACCTACCCTCTGGTGAGCAATCCCGGCCATTGAGGAACTGCAGACTACATGGGAAGCCGAGCATGATGATTAAAAGTATGCTCTCTTCAAGCCAGCGATTGAGCTTAGACTGGACAAGGTCAATAAGTACTATAGAAGGTTTGATGAAAAACCAGTTTACGTCCTGGCCCTTGGTACATTAGTTCTTCCCTGCTTTATCATATTGCTGATACATTCTATAGTCCTACATCCATATTATAAATTTGACTATATCAAGATGTCCTAGGGAGATCCCAAGGAGCAAGAACTTGAATGCGCCGCTGGTAACCCGAATGCTGTAGACTGGTACGATGAAGCGCTGAAGATCATTGAGAAGACCATGCGAGATTATTTGAAACATATGCCTACAGGAGTCACCACTTGCTCCTTGTCTCCCATCAATCCACTTGCATCTACATCTACTAAAACACTAGAGTCCAAGTTTGATTGTCATCAATGCAAATCAGTCGACAAAGCTGCCCATCAACAATATTCTGGATGAGCTGCTGAGTTGCAGCAGTATCTAAATGATGTCCCTGATGATGTCTCAAAGGACACTGATGTCATTCAGTGGTGGTCGGTAGGTTATTCCTTCATTTTAATTAGGATCTCATTGTTAATATAGATAATCAGAATCACACATCTAACTTTCCTATACTTACCAAGATCACTATGGATGTTTGTGCAGTGCCAGCATCTTCTGTATCCTGTAAATGGTTGTTCTCAGTGGGTGCAGAGACTGCCACCAATCACTGGTCTCGTTTAGGTTCAGAACAATTTGAAAAGTTGCAGGTCATGAAGTTCGTTTGGCAGAAATCTGTTGTTGATCATGCTGCTTCCAACTCATCAAGCATTGAAGAGGTCTTACTTACTGACTTTACAGAACTTCTTTGCCTGGATGATTAAGCAGTGGAGTGGGAGCATGAAGAAGATGAGGTGGCTGGATCATACTAGTAGCTTGAATATGTTTGCCATACCATGTAGTTTGATCATTGGATGTACAACCAGTTGCATTGTAGACTAGTTGCAACCAGTTTTTGAGCAGTTCATTACCTGTGCCCAGATGAAGCAACCACTAACTGAACTTGTGAAGACTAACATACAATTGCAACTGTAGTCCAGTTCAAAAAAGTTGCAGTCCAGTTCAGTTGCTGGTTTTTTTTTGGTCCAGCAACTGGACTTTCAAACACTACCTAACACCCTCCATACATCCTCAACCATCATTGACCATGTCTATCAATTTCAAAGGCATCAATGCCCACTGAGGTCACCATCATTGAAAACCCCAAAACCCCAGCATTCAAATACGAGTCTAAGGCTACAGATTCTGAGGCAGTTCAGCATGTTTTTAAGAATATACTAAGGACAGTAGTGCTACACCTAACAGTTTTCCTTGCAGTAAGCCCAGAGCTAAGAAAGGAAGTGGTTGAGCACTGTCAAATACAGCGAGTACTCGTGTTGAGCATACCTCTATCTGCCACTATTCTTGCATCCAGCACTCTTCCACCACCCCAGATCCAGCACATTATGCCCTTAAGGAAACTCTGTATCATGATTAATTGTGTCTATTCAGAACTAGGACTGCTCGATGAAGGATCCAAGATCATCATGATTCATGAGGATATTTGGAAGAAGACCAATACACTAATCAACCAGAACATGCACATGCACATGCAAACCACAAATGGAGGGTGTCAAGAGATGGCTGGATGCCTAGAGATGTTAGAAATAGAAGTTGAAGGTATCAAGACTTGGGTACACACCTATGTCATACCAGATGCCCCCTACAGATTACTGCTAGGATGCTCCTGGCAGAAACTCATCCGCCTCTCAAAATTCAAGAATGAGGACAATGTCTACATCACAATCACTGACCCTCTTAACCCTTCCAACACCTGCACCATAACCACGCACCATGGCCTTCTCAGTCTCATGCACTCACAGCAGCTGTCCTTTATACCTCTTCCCTAGTCATCACTTCTCACTCCTCCCCCCTTAACTTAAGATTAACCTGCTGACCAGGACCAGCTCAACAGATATATATCATGCCATCAAGTCATTTGGTGATGACCACCCTCACTTTCCATCCTTCCCTTCTCATTTCAGATTTGATCTGCCAACAAGCTCGACCGATATCTACCACACCATCAAATCATTTGGTAATATCTGCCCTTATTCATTCCCCTCTTGACTCAAACTCAACCTGCTGACCAGCTTAATAGATATATATCATGCCATAAAATCAATTGGTAATGTCCACTGTAATGATGGTCGTGGCACTGAGCTCAGAACCACTGTTTTTGATATTTGTGTCAACATCTGAAACACACGCACACATGTCTGATGCACTTTGTACATGCCCAAGCCACTCCGCACATGTCCAAGCCACTCTACATTGAACCTTCAGACATCACATCGGCTAATTTCACTTCATGCGCACATGTCCATCTCATGTCCTGTCCTTCCGAACTAGCCCCACTAGGTACATAGTTAATTGTTTTCATGTTTCCTGACATTCAGACCATGTTACTACATGTCCACAGTGCCTCATGTTTTATTACTTAGATTCTCAGATCCAAAATATTGCTACTATCTTTGCCTGTAGTATTCTGGATTTTTACGTACTTACTTAAATACTCTGTAGTGACCTTTAGTAATTATCATCCAGTAGTTGGGAGCTGTTTCCCAACTCTGCGGATCACCCAGAATATTCTTGTAGTTCTTAGTTACATTGCAAAATATTACTGTTCCTTCACCATCATACTCGTGCACACCACTTGCAATCTAACACTCATTACATAGTTTCTGACCTATTTTCATGAAGTCCAAAAGTCTGAAATCTCGGACATTGAATAAGTACCCTTGAATATCATTAGATTACCATCAGACATTGTTTCGTAGCTTCGGACATTTGTTATTTACATTACTGATGCATTAATACTGCTAACACTATATAGCAACCCCTATAGGATCAAATGCACTTGTCCTACAGGTATAGCAGACTAGGTCATGCAGAAGATCTACCTAAATAATTATTGCTTAGGTAGCACTACTATTTGCAGAGCCCAGCAAATATATTCTTCCTACACCGCCTCTATTTATTTCTCTCCACACTTCCTCACTCGCTCCTACCAATCCAGCTCAATGGATATTTATCATGCCATCAAACTCCTCCCTTTCCATTTCCTCCCTCTTGTATTCTACTCTTGTCAAATCCCTTTTTCAAAATACTTTTGACATCAATGCTGTCTGCCACGACCTAGTATACAAGAAGGTAGCTAACAAAGTCAAACCTGTAGCTACCACTATGCCAGCCCACACTCAGATCATATGATGCTTTCCCAAAGATCCACTTCTCTCCCTTCTCCAGCTCTCTTCAACCCCTCCTGACTTTCATCCTGGCTCCCATTTATCCCAGGAATGGATGGATGAACTCGGCATCTTCAAAACTAAGTTCCTGTGGCCCAAAGAACAAAAATTAGCTGTGCATGTCCTCACCAACAATGAATTAGCACTTGCTTAGGACAAATCAAAAAAGGGGCACTTCAAGGATGACTACTTTCCCCCCATCATCATCCCTACCATCGAGCACACTCTCTGGGTTTGCCAACAACCTCCCATTCCCCCTGGTATTCACAATCAGGTTGTCAAGCTCATTAAGTCCAAAATCGTTTCCGGCATCTACAAAGCATCCAACAGCTCATACCAATCAAAATGGTTCTGCATGGCGAAGAAAAATGGATCAGTGCATATTGTACATGATCTTCAGCCACTGAATGCTGTCACAGTAAAGGATGCTGCTATGATGCCCTATATTGAGCTTTTCACAGAACAATGCACTGGACACACTATGTATTCCATAATGAACTTATTCATTGGATTTGATCATCATGCACTCACCAAAGAATTGTGCAACATCACAACATTCCAAATCCCACTTGGCACATTTTGACTCACTGTACTACCTCAAGGATGGATGGACTCTCCTGCTGTATTCCAGAATGATGTAACATTTATTCTACAGGAAGAGCCTGACATAGCTCCTAATTTCCAGGATGATATTAATGTATTGGGTCCTCACACTCGTTACGAACTCTCAGATGGCACCTACAAAGTCCTTACTGCAAACCCAGGCATTCAAATATTTGTCTGGAAGCATTGTATCAACATCAATAGAGTGTTACACTGCCTAAAACACCCAGGAGCTACTGTCTTAGCAATGAAACTCTTCCTATGTGTCCCTGAGGTCCTCATTGTAGGGCAGCTTTGTACTTATGAAGGACACAGCCCAAACACTTTGAAAGTCTCAAAAATACACCACTGGCCCCCTTGTAGCTCAAAAATGGAAGTTTGCGCTTTTCTAGGAACTGCAGGAATGATGAGAACTTGGATTAGAGATTACACGCCCATCATGTGTCTACTTACAAATCTAATGCACACTAACACTGCTTTCCAGTGGGACCAGGAATCCCAGAATGCCATGAATGAGTTGAAAAATGCCATTATTTCCTCCCCCATCATCAGACCTATCAATTATATGTCACAGCATGAAGTCATTTTAGCTGTAGATTTGTCTTACATTGCATGCGGCTGGATCCTCATACAGATTGACAACAATGGGTGCCATCATCCCATGCAATTTGGTTCCATCACCTGGAATGAGCATGAGTCAAGATACTTGCAAGCAAAAATCGAATTAGACTCAAAATGTTCACCATCGAGCTTGATGCAAAATATGTCAAAGGCATGCTCTGGAACCTGGACTTACACCCAAACACTGCAGTTAACAGGTGGATTGCCAGTATCTTGCTATTTGATTTTAAACTTTGTCACATACTGGGAGTGAAACACACAGGACTGGACAGACTGTCTCGATGACCCAAAGCACCTGAGAATGAAGAAGAATTTGAGGAAATGCTGGAAGAAGTAGAAGAGTGGATAGATGAGGTTATCAGATGCATGATCTGGAAGGAAGAGGACTTAGAACGAGTAATCGTCAATATAGCAACGACCATGCACCTTGCTTCAGCCACATCAAGAGACCAACAGAGCCAGAACAATGAACCACAAATCCCCTCCAACAATGAGGCACAGCAGCATGATAACAAGCTCTACCTGATCCAGTCCTTCCTCGACAAACTTACATTTCCGCCCACAGTGTTGAGCACAGATTGCATCCGGCTCGCCAAATGTGCATGACAATTTGTTTTTCAAGACAGATTGCTATGGCACAAGAACTCTGGAGGATGCCAGCAATTAGTAATATTCAAGCAGGATCATTTGCACATCTTACACAAAGCTCACGATGAACTGGGACACAAAGGGATATATGCTACTAGATGCACCATAATTGATTGTTTCTGGTGGCCCACACTTGATCAAGACCTAGCATGGTACATTGAAACATGACATCAGTGCCAAATCCACTTGGTCAAAAAAGTCATCATTCCATCCACCATATCCATTCCTTCAACTCTCTTTTGTAAGATCTCCACAGACACGATGCATATGCCCACCTCCCACAGGTGCTCATACATTATACAAGTGTAGTGTTCCTTATCCAATTGGCTGGAGTTTAGGATGTTAAGGAAGGAGACAGGAAGAATGCTTGGGGCATTCTTATTCAAGGAGATACTCTGTAGATGGAGAGCAGTAGATGAAATAGTAACAGATAACAGCACACCTTTCGTCACAGCACTTGATTGGCTAGCGCAGAAGTACTACATTTGCCACATCTGCATTTCAGCTTACAATTCCAAAGCCAACAGACTTGTGGAACACTCCCATTGTACTATCTGTGACTCTCTCATCAAAGCATGTAATGGTGATATTACACAATGGCCTGTTTTCACCCATCATGTCTTTTGGGCTGATCACATCACAACTCACAGATCTACTGGCCACTCAACTTTCTACCTAGCCCATGGAACTAAATCCTTGCTTCCTTTCGACATCATCAATGCAACCTTTATGCTTCTGAACGTCACCTCCCTCCTCCCTACATCTGACTTAATCACTATTTGAGCACGCCAACTCGCCAAACAAGATAAAGATTTCGCACTTACACATGAACAACTCCTCAAAGGTCGCATGGCCTCCATCAAGGACTTTGAACAATGCTTCGCCAATACCATCCATGACTACAACTTTCCCTCCAGTGCCCTCGTACTTGTCCTTAATAAGAAAATTGAAGCCTCATCAAATGCCAAATGCAAACCACATTATTTTGTAGATCACATATTGATAGATAATTTAAATTTGGCTATCCATCTACTTGAAGCTTGTATGTGCAATTAGACAAGAATTTGAGCCACCAGATTGAAGCCATTTTTTTACTCTGAGACAGATGGCCTAGTTGGAAGTTAGAATAGGTCATCTAGTCAGATGGTTGGTAGTTCATGTCCTTAAAACTACTCAGGCTTACTCATGTACTCAGTAGATGTTCTAATTTTGTTGTATTTATATTGTCAAATATTAGCTAACTAGGTATAAAGTATATGGGGTCTCCACGTAGTGATTAGCATACCTGGTGAAAGGTTGAAATGTACCTTTGTACTAATACTGCACAAGGTGCTGCATTGCATCATGCATCTCAAGTAAGGCTGATTATTATCAAGATATGACCCTTACATGTATTTAGCCTTTTTATTTTACACACACGAACACTCCTCATACCATGTGTCATACATGTTCCCTATTGGTTCTCCATCCCAATCAAACATATTAATTCCTCTCCTCGTCAAATAATCTCACTCAGTCTTTTGAACCAAGACTGAGGTAAGCTATCTTACTGACATCCCTACTCTACTCCTACTAACTACTACTCTACTAGTTTTGTTCTCACCCTTAGGTATGATTTATAGTTACCTTTAGTCTTTTGAACCAAGACTGAGTTTTGTTCTCGCCCTTAGTTTCTCTAGTCCGAGTCTCGTCACCTCTAACAGGTTATGAGCCCTGACTCAGACTAGGCACTACATTCGGTTCTCGCTTCCACTCACCTTATCTGAGTCTCTCTGACTTTTCCCAAACTGGAACAAGGTCGTCCTCTATTCCCACTTGACCCATAGATCTTATCCATTCCCTTGCCTCCATCACCACCATTGACTCCTGTCATTCCACCTCGCTCATTACCAAACCCACTCACTCTTCCCATTCTATTGTCACCATCGCCGACATGTTGTTCCACATCTGCAATGTCTACCATATCGTCATCAAACATTTGAATTCCAACATCCTTTCCCCATCCTCCTCTGGATGCCAATGGCTCCAACTATACTTCGTGGGTAACATCCATGGACCTTTGGCTCTCACTTTTCAACCTTTGGTGTCTCCTCTCTGGTGATGAGAAGGGTCCTCCGTGCCCCATCAAAAGCTCCACTGAGACTGACGTTGATTTTAACAAGCGCCTCGCAACACATGATGTGAGCTCAGATGTCATCTCTTTCCGAGAATGCCAAAGCATAACCAAGGGACTCCTGGGTATGGCGGTACACTCAAGTGACCTTATCCATTTCACAGGAGTTGTTGACCTGGCTGCCATCTGGAAGGCACTGGAAGACAAGTACCAGGCATCTGTCGGCATTCATTTCACGAGCCTTATGGGCCATATTTTTGACCTTCCCAAAGCTTCTGATAGCGACTCCCTTACCAAAACCATCAGGGAAATCACAGACATCAAAGCCCAATTTAAGGTCATCGAGTCTTTGGAATGGAAATGCAATGAATATACTCTTGTTCAAGCGCTACTACGTGCCCTTCCCGATTTCTATGCGCTGCTCTCCCAGCTCATACTCCACGGTGCTGATGCCAATGCCAGAAAGCTTATGCTAGAAGGTGTAATCAGCCAGGTCAGAAGTTCAGAGCAGTACTATGCAAGTTTTGGCTCCACAAACCCACATGCACACCACACAGCCATGGCCGCTAGGATAATGAAAGCAGGTAAACCTACCAAATGTGCCAAACCAAAGGATTTTGATGCTTCCAAGGGAGATAAATGAGAGTTGTCATGGCATTCAACATGCAGATCTTGCAAGTGCACAGGCCACATCTGGTACAACTGCTGTGCTCGTCTAGCAAAATCAGACTCACCAAATATGTCAGCATGCATTCCCCCCTCACCTTCACGAGGCACTAACATGTCAGTTCTCCCATCAGGACAACCTGATGGCACTCTGTCATTTCTTCGTCTTCCTACGCACTCTGCCAGTTTCTCTAATACAAGCATTATTTCTTTTCAATTCTACATAGACTCTGCTGCCACCGCACATATGGAATCCAAGCACTCCCTCTTCACTCGCTACAGAACTTATAATCCCCCCTTAATTGTGAAACTTGCAAATGACGATACTGTTCTTGCCCCAGGTTGGGGATTCATCACGCTAGCGCTTTACAATAATGGAAGGCATGAGTCCATTGAACTCCCCTTTCTTCACATACCAGACCTACGGTGCACACTGATATCCGTGTCTGCTCTAGCATCGGAAGGAATTTTCTTTGAAACGGATGCTGAAGGAGGACAAATGCATTATGCTGATAAGACTGTGATCGCACGTGTGGAATGCTCTGCTGGTCTATACTACCTTTGAGCCGCGCACACCCATACAGCCTTTGCCACCAGGTCTGCTTTGGCTACACCTTTACCACTAACTGTATGGCGTGCGCGCATGGGCCACGCTGCCAACTCCACTTTGCGCAAAGCTGAGAAGATTGTAGTAGGACTGTCCCTTGACGTGTTAGACAAGTCTGCAGGACCTGGCGACCACATTGACTGTCCATTGTGCCTAATGGGCAAACAGAAATGATTGTTGTTCCCATCCCATGCTCGGCACAGCGCAATGCACATCGCTGAACTCATTCACACTGATGTTTTGGGACCCGTAAACACTGCGACCCCATCTGGCGAAACATACTTCATTGCCTTCACGGATGATTTTTCGCATTTTTCAACTATCTACCTCATTAAGCACAAAAGTGAGGTATACTCGCACCTTCTGCGATATATCGCCTGGATTGAAAACCAGTCAGGACAATGGGTCAAATGCCTCCGCAGTGATAATGGCAGCGAATATGTCTCTCACACTACTATTGAATTTCTGCATAGTAAAGGAATTGAGGACGAACTTACGATGTCTTATACAGCCGAACAGAACAGGGTTGCAGAACGTGGACACCAGACCATTGCCACCCGAGCATTAAGTGCCCACCACCAGAGTGGTTTCCCTCATTCATTCTGGGGTCACGCTATCCTCAACTCAGTATACATCAAGAACTTCCTCCCATCATCGGCCACTGACAACAGAACACCGTTTGAACTTTTCTATGGTGAACTACCAAATGTTTTGCACTTACATCCATTTGGCTGCCTCGCATATGCTCACATCCCAGATGACAATCACCACAAGTATGATTTTGTTTCAAGACAGTGTTTCTTATTGGGGCACATCAAAGATGCAGGATATCTTCTATGGGATCTGGCAACATGACAGACAGTGCACTCTTGAAATGTCCTTTTTGATGAAAAGTTATTCTATGGCACCCCCAACTCGGTTCTCTCACCCCTCATTGAATTACACAACCAGCGCATATTAATGCAGCAGCCCACTCCCACATTGCCACATGATTTGCCGATATCAGAAGATGGTTCCAAAATCACACTACCAGGACCCAGTACCGTTTTAGTGGGAGTACTTCCGGTCTCTGCTCCTCTATCCCCGAACCTCCACACCCATTCCCGCAGTCGAATGACAATGTTCTTCCCGTTCCTGCTGAAGTTCTGGTAGAAACAGTACCATCTCCTGAGCCACAATGTTCGACACACGACCAGCAGTTCCAAAAACTGTGGCCATCCTAACTAAACATGTCCCAGTACAGCAGCATTGGACCTATGTACAGGTCACTGTTGAGGAGGAGGAGGTTGATGAAAATCTTAGTATTAGTGCTACCCCCAACGTAACCATCAAGCACTCCGTGAAGCATGTATCCTTGGCAGACAGCAACAAGATTGATGGATGGAAACTTCCTCCAAAAACAATAGCTGCCACTCACTCATCGATGGATTCGGGTCATTGGGAAAGTGCAATGAACGAAGAGTTAGCTTTGTTGGGAGAAAAAGGAGTGGGTGTCTTAACACCACTCCCATCAGGGAGAAAAGCAGTCGGCTCATGGTGGGTATACTCGCACAAGTATGACAAAAATGGCCAGATTGCCCGCCACAAGGCCCGCCTTGTTGCGGAGGGTTTCACGCAGATCGAAGGACTAGATTATACCAACACCATATGTGCACTACTCTCCATGGTCACTAAGTTTGAACTCAATCAAATGGACGTAAAGACCAGCTTTCTCAACGATGAGCTTGACGAAGAAATCTACATGTGTCAACCTCCAGGCTTCGAAGACGCTGAGCATCCAGATTGGGTCTGGAAACTCCTCAAGGCCATCTATGGACTCAAGCAAGCCGGTCATCAGTGGAACAAGACACTTGATGATTTCTTACAAAAAGAAGGTTTTAACTTTGTTCACAGTGAAGCAGACTATAGTCTGTATGTTTTACGCAAAGATGACAAGACCATCTGGCTCCTCGTTTATGTCGACAACATGTTGCTTGCATCGAACTGTCGGGATTTCCTTAACGGTTTCAAACTGGAGATGAGCAAACATTTCGAAATGAAAGATCTTGGTGAAGCATGTCATTTCTTAGGAATGCACATTACGCAAGATCACTCCAAGAAACTCCTTACCGTCAACCAATCCTCCTTTCTCAAACAGATTCTCAGTGAAACTCGGATGTCAGATTGTCGACCAGTATCCACCCATGGTTCCAGGGATCTCCTTGACGAAGTCATCTGCACCCCTTACTCAAACCAAAGTGCAACAATTTGCCCACATGCCATATGCGCGTGTCATTGGGGAACTCAACTTTGCCATGCATGTTAGTTGTCCTGACATCACATATGCAGTATCGGCGCTGTCAAAATTTTTGAGTAACCCTGGCATAGAGCACTACCGCCAGCTTCACCATCTCCTTCATTACCTCCATGGATCCACGCATCATTCCCTGACTTTTGGTTTGTCCAACCAAGGACTCATTGGTTATTTGAATTCCGACTTTGCATCTGATAAAGATGACAGTCACTTGATTGGGGGCTATGTCTACTTTCTTTTCAGCTCCCCCATTAGTTGGTGTTCCCAAAAGCAGTCCGTTGTTGCAACCTCATCCACTGAAGCTGAATACATCTCACTCTCTAACGCGGCCTGCAAGAAGATCCATCTCAGCCAGCTGCTATGCGATTTTTGTCTTGACCTCTCGCTGATCACCCCCACCATGCTATATGGTGATAATAATGGAAGTCATGCGCTAACAAAAAACCCTCAATTCCACAACCAAGCCAAGCACATTCGCGTCCGCTATCATTTTGTTCGAGATCTAGTCAGCAACGGGACCATCATTATTCCCTATGTACCCACACACGATATGATTGCCAACATCTTCACAAAATCCCTACCATGAAAACTTTTCCACAACCATCGACACTTGCTCGCTATGAATTCACAGTCAAATGAAGACCCAGCTGGATGAGTATGCCCACGTCTCTAGCATTTTGCGTCCGAGTGGGAGTATCAAGATATGACCCTTACACGTATTTAGCCTTTTCATTTTACACACACAAACATTCCTCATACCATGTGTCATACATGTTCCCTATTGGTTCTCCGTCCCAATCAAACATATTAATTCCTCTCCTTGTTGAATAATCTCACTCAGTCTTTTGAACCAAGACTGGGGTGAGCTATCTTACTGACATCCCTACTCTACTCCTACTAACTACTACTCTACTAGTTTTGTTCTCGCCCTTAGTTTCTCTAGTCCAAGTCTCGTCACCTCTAACAATTATGTCAGCAGATATTGCTGGTTTTATTGGCCTAAAATTGTTACGACTTGGATGGTATCTGTTGGCGACGCTCAAACAGAGTGTATGTCGTCAACGGTCAAGGACGTCCTTGGGCTAGCCCAAGGTTAGGGGTCTTACTTGGCGAGGCTTCAGCAAGTAAGATTTGACGCCTATGTCCAAATCGGGTAGCTTATGTCAAGCGGGTGCGAGATGATAAGCTATATCGGCCAAGGCTTACGACACCCGAAGGTTAATTGTAAGATCGTCGTTAATTAGAAGGACAGAAGTCCGACTAGTTAACAGGGGCTTTGCTCGTCGACGAAGTTGATGAGTAAAGATCGAGACTATAGGCTTATCCACGAAGAGCAGATAAGAAGATAGAATATAGACTGCTGGCGAGGCAGAAAGGATCACTCTGGTGAGAGTAGGAGGTCAAGAACCAAGTAGATTCAAGTTAGAGAATATAGTACATGGTAGCGAGTTTATATAGAGGACAGGAAGCGTATTAGTGGGTGATAACTCGTACTACCAAGAGAGGTAACTGGTAAAGGGGATAACCATAAAAGGAAGGCACATTCGAGGTGAGACACGAGTGAATCCTGAACGTGCAGATAAGAAAGTAAGTCAACAGTCAGAATAAGAAGTGAAACACGCAGGGGCACGATCGTGCAGCTGCGGAGCTAAGTATAAGTCGCATGTGCGACTGCGCACCGAGTCAGAGGTCAAGAAAGGGAAAAGGGCAAAGGGGATGCGTCATGCATCATATCATAGGTTACCGTCCGGACGGTAAGGGCAAAGGGACTGTCCACAGGATCAGTCGGGTGGTGGAATGGAGCATGGGTATGCTTTGTCAGTGAAAGGGTCCAGCCAGATGTACTGGCTTTGCTGAAGTGACAGATAGAGAGCGAAAGGGAATGCGAGGTTGACAAGGATGACCAGGGTAAGGTCGGGGTGAGGGTATGATGCAAGGGCTGATACGAGGAGGATTAGGAGAAAAATGGTAGGGGCCCAAGCATCTAGATGTTCTTGTAACAAAAATGAAAGGAAATTGTCTGCAAAGTCTATTCTACTGCCCCCCCACCAATAGATTAAGGTTTATTGGAGGGGGCAAAATGGAACATGTTTGCAAATTGGCTGGAAATGAACAGCAGCATTGCAGCACATATGCCCAATATGGTGATATTTATGATATGATATTCTAATCAGAATTTTTCAGCCTATGGAAAGTTATTCAATATGACAGGATGGCCTGCACCCAAAGGGCCTTTGCAAATTTGAGCCAACAGACACAACCGGTAAGGTACTACGGCCTCATGTGAATCCATGCAAAGTTAAGTCTCTGCCAAAACTTAACCAAAACAGCAATAACAAACAAATGACAGCAACAGAATACTACAACAACTTGACCAGTATGGAGCATCAAAGGTGGATTATGGGTGAAGCAGGGATGAAGTACATACACAATAATTTGAGATTAAAGATGTGCATTATCAATTGTCATGCTGCCAATCAATGGCTCATAGAGGTGCTGCTGAATGCCGACCACTGTTTGTATTCTCTTGCTATCAGGATGCCAGTCCCATAAATTCAAAAACTAACTCAATTTTGATCAGATGGTCAAATGGGAAAAGCAAAAACTTTGCAATAACTCTTTGGAATTTTGGGTGTAGCCATTTGTAAATTCACTCAGTTGTAGGTTTGTAATTGAATAAAAGCCCAAATGTCACGAAAAATCACACTTGGTCATGTGACATTGTATGGATTCGCATGGGACCTACCTTACATGACCGGACCGGACCGGACCCGAGCCGAGCCGTGGTAACACCGGCGGCGGCGTGACGGTGACAACGGGTTGTGTGCTAGTATTATCTTCCAGCCCCCGGTGAGGTCTGAGGGGAAGGTTATGCTTGGTTTGAATTATTCTTGTAGTATCATGTGACTTATCAAACAGTGCAATGCCTTCAGAAGGCTCAATATCGCTCCACACTCGAATCGGGGGCTGGGAAGGAGCCTGACAGCGGTCTACTCTGAGATTTCCCAATAGTTTGCTGATGTGTATGCCTGGGGCTTCATAGGAGGCTAGTACTGTCGTTTCTGAAATAGATCAGGTGCGCAATCTTTTTTCAATGGCGATTCGCCCACATTAACTTAACTACAGGACAGTAATGCTAATATACCTTTGACCAACTCCCCGCACTTGCCAAGCCCATGAGGTCATGTCTGACGCTAGTGAGTCAGATGCATACCTCAAGGCCCCAGTTGAGATTGTCGACGATGCAATTATGTGGTGGCGCCGTGAACGTAAAACATACCCTTGGCGCTCGCTTGTCACGCATGGCCCTGGACTATTTGACTATAACTGGTACATCTTTATTTTTTTTCCATCAGTACAGCATGAAATTTGACACTTTCTAGTTACTTCCGTTGATGTCTAACGCATATTTTTCGCGTGGTTGATTGCTTCTCTGACACGTGCGATCTTGACTCTCTGCGCAAGCTGCTGGTGCTGTCCTTTGTTTGGGATGTAGGAGCTCACTTGGTTTGGTAAAAGACTTGGATGGTATGCCAGTTGCAAGACTCCCAGACTTTGAGGGACTCGGAGAGAGACGAGGTAGGTTTTGAGGATGGTGGGACAGTATCGTTTTTCATGGGCCCATGTTGCATGCAACTACTGACGAGGTATATACATTCAAGTCGTTTCTTTGCATCGCACCCGGCGTGTTCTACCCGCGACGGGTCCACTACCCGCAAGACCCACGCATACCCTGCACAGTACCCTTGGGTATACGAGTACGGGTGCGGGTAGAGTCCTCGACACCCGCGGGTTTACCCGTGCTAATGCCTAATTTTGAGGCGTGCAGGTGAGTCATATGGTTTAATCCTTGTTGCACAGTGACCTTCTCATACTCACTTTGTCAGGATCATCCCTACTCGAGCCGTTAGTGGCTTTGGCTCGGCCTGTATTTTTTTTGCAGGCCAGGCCGGACCGGTACATCGCTAGGCCGGTCAGCTCTGTCATAGATGCATCTCAGTGAGGCCTCACGTTCCGGCAAACGATATGCATCCGCTCTGTAAAAAGTAGTTTGAAGGCACAATCATGTGTTACACAAGTACTAGATGTGAATCCATGAGAGTCCGTGCATTTTGGGGGAAAAAACATCTATAACTCCGCAATACATCCCAATAATATGTTGATGGATGGATAACCTGATATCAGAATACAGTTGGCGCAGTATACTATATCAAACCGTACTGATGAATCGGAAAACATTTGGTTTAATTCCACTTTGGGTTGTGACAGGCCGTTCATTAAGCAGCAGATAGTGCCTGGAGAAGTTTATTCTAGCACTCTCCATCATGTGTAACCACCGTATCGCAATTCAAAATTTGCTGCGGTGCGTGAAGGGAGTCACATCTATGTACAAATATAGCACGATATCCAATTCGATTCAATTGCACATGGTCGTGTGCACTACGTCGAGGATCGACGATGCTCGAGAATTATTAGATGGATTTATAATTGACAAGCCAGTACGGGATTTATTTATGGATGCCAACGAGTCCTACGCCAGCACATCATTAGGGGAACATGTGGTACTCGCCTTCTTCAGCGCCTTTCGTTAAGACTAACCGTGACGAGTCTTCAGGTGATGGTTGTATGATATCAAAGAAGTCAGTTCTTCATTTAATTGAGGAGAACTAGAGTGGATCAAAGTAGGCGCACCAAGTATAGTATGACAGAATGAATAATGACATAAATAAATACGGCGGGATACCAGTCAGCATGATGCCTGTAAAATGGTGCCGAGTGTAATGCAGAGAGATGTGCGCCGACTTTGCCAAAGCAGGGAGGTACGGGGCTCCGTAAGACTTGCGGCCTGAGGTCACAAGAATGACATTTGATTTTCCATATTTGGTCGGGATGGCGCAGGTGACGGATCGTGAGGTGTTCGTTTTGAAACCCACGAGTGAATATATATGCCGGGGTGAAGTGCGCAGTAAACCAAGCTTGATGGCTAGGAGCCAATCGATATGGTGATTCGGTTCGCTCTTATTGGGTTACAGAGGGGTCCGAACCCGCGCGGCTCGTCATCGAACATTGAAATTAAATTGCGTGTTCTTGAGAACTTGTCGACTCCCGATTTTCCGCTCATGATAAGTTCGCCCACATGGAATTGATTGCGGCGATCAGAAAGCGCGAGCAGTAATAGAATCAATGGCCTATGTATATCTTGAGAGGGGCGCAGGTTGAACCAGATTTAACCAGTCTATTTTCGCATCTGGTGTTCGATCTATCAGGAACGCAGTGAGAACATTCATCTATGCTCACTCCAAACCCAGAACGGCAAAAAGTTCCTAGGAAAGATCAATACACTGCTAAACGCGGTTGAGCGCTTGAACCCGTAAGTTACCTCATCCACGAGTCTCGCTCTAATTGAATTCTGGTCGGACTATCCCGTGAATTGGATATCGCGTCTTCTTCGACAACGCCGCCGACCCAAAATGCCTAGACTTCAGAGGGTCGACAAGCTTCAGCCTTCGTGACCCTGGGCAGGCAGAATATTGAAGGACTTGATGGCTTTTCGCGCGGTATGAGGCTTAAAATAAGTCATAGCCTTTCTCCATACATAGGGATAGTCGAATAGGAGAAAGATCAGCAGGAAAGTATCAATAGGGTACCGCCAAGTTGGGCGCGTGGCTTGCTTGGTAACTTCTTTCAAGCAGGGTCGGCAACGTGCCCAAATTTCCATTCTTGGACATTGTAAAAAAACATTCCTAAACGACACCAATGCATTGCCATGAGTTTGTCCTCATGTGAAAACTTTCATTGTGTAGTACGCAGCCCGTAATGTCCTCGAAATCATAGGTTCGCTCTCCACTTCAACGGTCCCATTTCGTCCAGACGGTGATGTTGTTAATACTCCCGTGTGCGTAATCAATGTCGTCTGGTACCGCGACCCTTTCCTGGTATGTTAATAATGACGGAACCGAGGTTCACCAATGCGTATAAAAAGGATTGGCCTGCAAAGTGCTGTTCCTTAGTGTAATTTTTTTAATTTTCTTGGTTCATCTTTTGCATACTCGAAAAAATGCACTCGTGGCGCCGAATTCTCTCGATCTTGGCCCTCCTGTCATCTGCAGTCGCTGTGCCAACTTCTTCATCAGTGGTATCAGCTCCGGCAGCTAGTCCAACTGTTCCTTATGCCAGTGATGACCCCAACTATCCACTGTGGAATGAAGACGAAGATATCATCCCTGAGCCTATCCGTGGCACACTTGGGGCTTCCATCCTTGGACCTCAAAATATTCCGCTGGAGTTGCAAAACACCGACAACTTAGCTCCTCCTACCACCGACAGTGGCTCTGTGTAAGCCATATAATTTACGGTGTTTCCTAGTTCTTAAACTCCATTCTAGGCCAAACTTCAAGTGGCCCTTTACCTTAAGTCACAACCGCCTTCAGACTGGTGGTTGGGCAAGGCAGCAGAACAGTATGTGCTTCATGCCATGGCTTTGTCTATCGTCGATTAAAACTGCAACTTGCTAGTAAATGATATGAGTATCGCCACTGATTTGGCAGGAGTCGATATGCGCCTGGAAGCAGGTGCCATCCGTGAGATGCACTGGCACAATGATGGCGAGGTATACAACTTTTTTGAAATGTGAAGTGCGATACTAACAGTCCTTTTACAGTGGGCATATATCATTTCCGGCGATCTTCGTGTCAGCACTGTGACTCCAGAAGGTCAAGTTTACGTCGGTGATGTTGTAAGTCCGTCGTACTCTCCCATTTGGTTTGCCTAAACTGCGATTCAGTCACAAGGAGATCTATGGTACTTCCCTGCAGGTTATCCCCACAGGTACGTGTTTTCTTTTGCACTGAGGCAGTGAGCTGAACTGCGATCTAGTATTCAGGCCAAAAACACCACAGCTGCTGGTGCAGAGTTTTTGTTGGTCTTCGACTCCGGCTCGTTCAGTGAAGATTCCACTTTCCTTCTTACGGTCGGTCGTTTGTCTGGTGCATGAGCTCTTGCCTGAACATGATCAATAGGACTGGCTGGCCCATGTACCCAAAGAAGTTATCGCAAAGAACTTCCAGGTAAATATTTCAGCATTCGACGAGATCCCAGCTACCGAATTATACATCTTCCCGTGTAAGTTTTTCTCGTTCCTGTTCATCACACGCATTGACATCTTTATTAGCTACACCTCCTCCGGAAAACATTGAGTCGGACATGGTAATTCCGAACGACACCCCGATGCCCTACACATTCGCCATGTCGCAGGTGAACGCAACGCCGGCACCTGGAGGTTCATACAAGGTCGTAGACACGCGTTCCTTCCCTGCGGCTACCACGATTTGTAGTGCTGAAGTAACTGTCGAGGTGGGCGGTATGAGGTTTGTGATTCCTATTTGTCCTTCTCAGGACCCGAGCTAACGACTGTTGTCTGATAGGGAGCTTCACGTGAGGAAATCATTCTGTCTCGAGAATACAGTATCTCTAAACTTTATTTGTGAAGTGGCACCCCACGGAACCTGAGTGGACTTTCTTCATGTGCGTATCAGGTTTACCTGAGATTTAGTCCAACTAAACCCTTTCCAGTTCGGGCCAGGCTCGCATGACCGTTTACGCATCCTCTTCTCAAGCAAACACAATCGACTTCCAAGTAAGTTTACCCGAATCTCTGTGATTCGGCGGTTATAACAGCGAGTGCTTCTCTGCTTTTAGGCTGGCGATATCGCATATGTCCCGCCATCGTATGGTATGACTAAACGTGATTGTGTTCGACGTTTCTTCTAAATATCTTTTAGGCCATTACGTTGAGAATACTGGCAATTCCACTCTAGTGTTTCTAGAAATCTTCAAATCAGGTTCTGTATATCAAAATATATGCCGCGTGTCAATCTCATCATCATTCTACAGGATTGTTCCAGGATATTTCTCTCACTCAGTGGCTCGCACTGACGCCACACGAGCTTGTCAAAGCACATCTCGGTCTTTCTGACGCTGTCATTGACAGCTTTTCAAGGGTCAAACAGGAGGTCGTCGGTCCCACATATTAATCAACTTCGGCGCTCTGGACTTATTTATCGGAACGATAACACAAATAATTTGTCACGTACTTGTACGAGTTTTTGAGCGTTAGCACGACCTGTGAATTTTGTGATCGTACTGAAGATTTTTTATTCCTTATCATTTAGAATTTGTGATCCTTATTATGATCATGTTATTTTGACTTTCAAGTCATACTTGTAGCCAATATCAAGTTGACTGATTCCCAGATTCCTTGAAACCTTGGTGTGATCAGTCTAGGTCGGAATTGAGCTCCGAGGTTTGTTTGTTCAGTTATGTAACTTGATAATATAAGCGCTTTGAGAGTTTCAGGTTGACTAGTGCTAGTGCTAGTATGCAACTTACCTTGTCCCGGGAGCTTGTCGCCACGCTTACTATGCCATACGAGTTGCAAGCTTGTTGTGCATGTGAATACATCCAATGATTGAATGGACTTACAAGCTGTAGTTGTTACCAGAAACGTCCAAAGTAGGACCCCGTAAGCATGTGAGTGTCACCTTCCGAATCCCGTGGGAGACTCTGCCTCTGTTAATTTCACTCGACAGAAAGCAATGGTAAAATAAAAGTCAATCAAGTGAAGTCTACCGTAGGATGGCCTCAAAGTCATTTTTCATGTCTCCGAACCCAATGATTATACTTGCGAAGCACTCCATAATTAAGGTCAGTGAGAAGAAATTGTACACTCCAACTCGTGCTAAGCTGTAAATGAAGTAAACCTTGTTCTATTTTTCAAATTTTCCGAATCGATGGATCACTTGTCGTTCCATCTTTCACAGCTTCATCACCGAAGATGAGCGTCTCCGAGTCCGAGCCTGATGATCTCGGCATGACGGTTCATGAAGATGGCGACACATCGTTCGTCGTCTCGCTCGAGAACAGGAGCAGATATACTCTTGTGGCTTGTTTGCATTTCGAGAGGCAATCCAAGGGAACCGAATATAGTTTTGTAAACGGCAGACACGACGTCGGTGCAAGACAGGCAGTATCATACGCGGGCTTTCAAATCTAGTGAGACTGCATGGCGGCATGTTGAGCCTCGTGCTCGAACGAGCATGATTCTAAGCTTGATGCTTACGGGGTCCTACTTCGCATGTTTCCGAGACGCATGTTTCGAATATTTGACTTGCGTTATTTCCACACAACATTAATATTGCAATCAGCTGTGATTTTTACTATGGCGAGCTTGGCGTGATTTCGAAGAGCAGTCTCAGGAGAAATCTGCTTTTAGGCAGTAGTTTCTACAAGATATGTATATCCAGAAACGTAAAAGTTTACACCCTTGACGGCAACAATTCTTCTAAGTTCGGGGAATGCATTCAACATAATTGAACTAAATGCCAAGTGATGTTTTTTTTTGGCCTAGTACCATTTCATGTGCTAGAGGGGCAGTACCAATCCCCTCATGTCTTTGTTTTGTCGAAAGTCTCTTCGGAAGAGGGCTGAGCAGTACGTAATTCGTACTAGCGTCTCCTGAGTGCGGCGCCCTCAAGCCCTGCACCACCGGGTAGCTATTGAGACTAAACCTCTTACACACAAAACGATAGAAATCAGAGCGTACATCGGATCAGAGTATATGCATAACATATATTCCAGAGTCTCTTGGCTCTCAATATTTGATGTGATGAGGGCGAAGGCAATGCGGCTGGAAACATTAACAATTTCGGCCATAGTCCATATATACTTTCTAACAAATACCAAGACAATAAGTAAATGATTCATTTCGTCGATAATCCGGGCGCGTGCTTAACGGACGGTTCAAGATAACCACACTACTGTTGGCATTATGAGACACCATCACACCACCATGCCGCTTTGCAAAAGAATCCCACCGGATCTCATGGTGGTGCGTGTGCCAATCTGCATTTGCCATGACAATGGACAATGGACGCCCACTATCAAGGAGTCATGTTATTGGTGTGGCATCTCTGGATAGGCCCCATCAGTGAGATTTGTCTGATGACGGGCCAGGCAATGGTGTGCTGACAATCTAACTTGAAGAAGTAACCAATCGGCAACTGGACAGATGATATGGCACTGAGTTCATTGAGAGGCTATAACGATCTCCTGACATTACTAGAGTCTAGGGAGGTATCTGAGCGGGGCAATCAGAATTTCTGTCATTTCATTCATGCGGTTCTGTAGGCCCGTGGTGCACGGTGTCTGCGTTTAGGCGAAAGATTACTGGCAAATAGATGAGTCGGTGGACGTATTTCTGGCAGGGTCATTGCTATGGTGTGCCATCTGTTGAAGTTATGACAGTAAGTTAACCCACCTCAGACTTCCGGTTGCGACTGCGACGTATGTGTATAGTAAGGCTAAAACTTACTACAAGTGGGATGGCTTGGATAATATCACCTCGGACTTCAGAAGATCCACATAGTCTCCCATGGTAGCCAGATCATTTTAGACGAAGGAAAATAGTCGTTCCGCATTCACGAGTACGGATGTTCAACGTTCAGAACGTTCAACAAGTGCGACTCTTACATCATGCCTAACGGAGTTTGAAAAGCAAACCTGCAGCGCCGGGCCGCCGGCTACTGTCGGTCCGCTTTACTTTCCTCCTTACTCAAATCAATACGGAAGCGTTCAGCGGGTACATGCACTAATTCTAGCATGTTCTTGTAGATTTCTATTACCTATCAACAGAAAGACACGCACAATGACTTGTAGTTTTGCACTGGCAATACGAGTTTAACTTCGACGACGCGCATCAGCGCGCTGGAAACAGGCCCTGAAGTACTGTCGTGTACGGTCTTTTTATTCTCGTGCTTACGCTGATCCTATTTTTTTTCAGCCTCCACATCCCGCAGTTTTTGATGCTCCTGATATCGTCGAATGAAAAGGCCACGCAAATTTTGGTGCAATAGCCTTGTGACAATCAAAATGACCGAGGCTTTTAAAATTTTCGACTTCAGCAAGAGTCACCGTAGTCACTGTAATACTAGCTCTTTAAATTCGCCTCGCAAATTTGTCAGTTATTGTCGCAAGACATGGTGTGCACTGTGCAGTCTTGGGACGGTCACGTGGAACACACGTGACCTCGTAGCTTGTTTTGTTGCCACTTATGAACGTCATACACAACCATCACTGTACTGACCCAAATTCATCTGACACATGGAGAATATAGAAGACGATGTCTTTAAGCCAGATCCTGTGATCGTGGACTGTGACGTCCTAGAGGCTGCTAAAGAAAATATTCAGCCACTTGCATCTGGTCGTCGAGTTACCACTCTTTCAGCTATCCTGCAAACTCCTCACGCACAGCGGGATGCGCAACTACTCGCAGCGCGTAAGCGCTTTCGTACGAATGTCCAAATTGCACTCGAAGATGAAGATGATGATCCACTGGAAGCATACTCGCGTTTTATTCAATGGACTCTCGAAAATTACCCTCAAGGACAAAGCGCAGAGTCAGGACTTTTGGAGCTTCTGGAAGAGGCGACAAGGGTATTAAAGGACAACCGAAATGGTCGATGGAAAGGGACGTCGACATACCTCAAACTTTGGGTACTTTACGCGAGCTATGTGGAGAAACCGACCATCATCTACAAATTTTTACTCGCAAATGATATTGGAACCGATCACGCCCTACTGTATGAGGAATACGCCGCCGCACTTGAGAGAGCCGGACGGTAAGCTTTAGCCTGATTTCACGCGCAAGGCTCGTTTTGAAGCAGGATTTTCGTCGTAGGCGCAGTGAGGCGGATGCTGCATATCTACTTGGAATTGCACGTCAGGCTTCTCCCCTTGACAGACTTGTAGCCAAGCACAGTGAATTTCAGAGACGAATGATGACTGCAGCCACAATACCTCCGCAGCTCGCCTCAAATGCTCCCCCGCGTAGAACAGCGTTGGGTGTGACTTCCTCATCTTCCGTTGCAGTACCTTTATTCCCGTCTATTTCTCAAGTTCCTTCGTTGTCATCGCGAGCCGACACCAATGGGCCCCGACGTGGGCCACGGCTAGGCACAAACGCTCCTCTCCAGATTTTCGTGGACCCTTCCGGAGCAGAATCAACCGACGCCACCGATTCGGTCACACCTTATCCTGACATCGGAACACGTAAATCCCGGGTTAAAGAAAATACACCCGAGGTCAGCAAAGCGGCAGGCAGCACCCTAAAGCAAGCTGGTCGCACTCGACGAATTGCGTCTGGGTCGAATTCGGAGGCAATTGTACCAAAAATTGTGCCTTTCAAAGACCCTGAACCGGACACGGACGTGAAAGGGAAGTCTGCGATGGCCCCACTTCGCGTTCCCATATCCAGGCAGAAGGATGCCATACCGGAGACTCCCGCAAAGACTAGTTCCATCATACCATTTCATGATACCCCCGAAGTTGGCGGCATCCCGTCCACTCCTCGATTCACACCCTTTCGAGATGAGGTGGGTAAACTTTACTGTATGGACTCACAAAGGTGCTAACTAATCGATTTAGCCTGAAATAGACACGTCGGCTGCAACGCTTGCACCTGAGACGGTGATGAAGCTAAAAACCGTTGGGGGGCCTGTGAATGGATCTGAAGCAGAAGCATTGAGGAAAGATCCTCTGAAGAACTATTCTATTGAAGAATGTCCACACGATGACTGAGTGATCTTCCCCCTGCTCGATCTCTCTTTTCCTCTAAGCTATTGTCGGCTATGCTACATTATTATCTACATTCACGTTCCCCTCCTGCTTTAACGTCTTGTGGTGGTCTTGGGTTTCGTCCTCGGTTTTGTAAAAATACTCTTAGCAGATCATGACCATCTGTAGAACAAAGATTGTTAACCTCTACCCCTGACCTAGGCTACACCAGGGTGGCTGGAGCCCGTCAACTGACCCGTTGCTGGTTTCCTAATATATCTTTCCCCTGACACGATTGTGTCCGCAGCCCAGACTTTTGTTTCATTGACCAGTCTACACATCTGACCTTGCTAGAGACACTTACTAAGATTCAGTGATCCCCGCGATGTCATCCAAGCGAATCGCTTTATATCCTTGCTCTCCTAATACCGTACGTGGAACATCGACAAAGATCTCAGCTAGCAAAGATAAGGTTGTTTACACCAATGGAAAAACTGTGATCGTGCGTAGTCACCCTTCAGACACTCATGCTGTTCGCTCATGGACGATCCATCCCTAGATCCGTGACCTCAACGTGAGGATTGATCTTGATTATTGTTTTTCAAACTTCTTCAATCCTGGTCTGCTTAGAATATTGCACTATCAACGACTTTCTCTGGTCACGCATACAACACGACTGTTGCACGTTTCTCACCATCTGGCTTCTACTGTGCATCTGCAGACATTACTGGAACGGGTGCGCCTATTCTACGGTGTCATATGTGATAATAGTCGCTGATCAAATCTAATCCTGCAGTCAAGATATGGGATACCGTAGGCGAGGATCAATCCGTGAAAGGAGAATACAAAGTTCTCTCCGGGAAAGTGTGAGTAGTATACTCTGATCGTTGGGGAGTCTATCTGAATGGCACTGTTTACGATCGGTAGCAACGACCTGGCTTGGGATGGCGAAAGTAAGCGGATAGTTGCAGTTGGCGATGGCAGAGAGAAGTACGCAAAATGTTTATGCAGAGCGGACAAAGACTGACATTGGATTTGAAGATTTGGTCATGCCTTTCTTGCCGATTCTGGCGCTTCGACGGGTCAAATCAGTGGACACTCAAAGGTTTGCTATCACCATTTCTGTGAACCAAGCTTATCTCGGGTAGGTAATCAATGCTGTTTCCATTAGGCATCAGCGCCCCTTCAGGGCGGCTACTGCCTCTGATGATAATTCCATTGTCTTTCATCAAGGTAAACAGCATTTAAGTTCATTGAATGAACACTGAATTCTTCCATCCTACAGGTGTCCCTTTCAAATACGATAAGGTCTGAAACTTCTTTACGGTATGCGAGTATTGACTATAACATGTTTAAAGACCATCAAAACGCACACCAAATTCGTGCAAGATGTTCAATTTGGACCTTCAGGTGACCACTTCGCCAGCGTGGGCTCAGACTCGAAAATCTTCCTCTATGATGGCAAGACTGGTGAAACGGTTGCAGAGTTTACTGACAGCCCACACAAAGGAACCATTGTAAGTTGTGATGGAAGCATGATTCGAGATGAGAGGCTCACATTATCCCTACTAGATGTCCTGCTCTTGGGGCCCAGATAGCAAGTCATTCTTTACGGCATCTCTAGATTGCACTGTTAGACTATGTGCGCACTCAAAGACACTGCGCTTTACTAACTTGACTGAACTCGTCGTATCTAGGGGATATCGAGTCCCGTAAGTCGTTGCAGGCTTGGACGGTCGGCAGTGGGGTGCCCAATCAGCAAGTCGGCGGTGTCTGGAGTGGCATCGGTGATCTTGTGTCACTCTCCATGTCTGGCGATTTGAATGTCTTTGACATGCGCACGGGAGATAAGCCAATTCGTATCCTTCAAGTATGCAATCCTTCCTGAGTTCATGGTACTTCGCATGACACTTTTCGTACAGGCTCCACAAAAAGCGATTACCGCAGCTTCGTCAACGTCTCCGACTACGTTCTTTGCTGGGTCGGCTGACGGGCGAGTGTTGTCATATGATGTGGACTCGAAATCACCTTCAGATGGCATTCAGCTGGTGGGGGGCACGCTACACGCTAGTCTTGTGTCTGGCATGGCGACCGCAAGTTCTGGAAAAGTATTCACCACAGGTTATGATGACCACATCCGAGAGATCGAGGGATTCACATACACGTCTGTTGTTTGCCATCCTGCATCGTTGTTTTATTGAAATGGGTATGATAGGCCTGCTTCCATCCCTTCATTGTCGCAGCCAAAGTCAGTTGCAGTGACATCAGACGACACCGTATTTGTCGCTGGCATCACGTCGGTTGAAGCAATCCGTAACAATCAACGGGTTTGCGAGCTGAAACCATCATATGTACCAAGTGTAGTGGGTGCTGGTGGAACTGTGGTTGCAGTCGGTGGAGAGGTGAGCATCTCCGTTTAATGAACTATTATTTTTTCGGTTTATCGTGCTCAAGGATAAGCGCGTGCACGTCCATACTTGGAACGGCAATACGTTGACGGAGAAACTGGTACTTCCAGAAAGCGAGGGCACGATAACTGCGCTGGCGGTATCAAATGATGGGGCACTGATAGTGCAAGGAAATGTGAGTATCCAAGGATCAAGTTCTGATTCAGGTTCACGTTGCCGACATCGCATCTACAGTCTGCCGGAAAGATCGCGTTATATCACTCACAGAGTGGCGAGGTAAGCTTTACTAAAAACTGCACCTGATACCCTGAAACGATGTGATGGACCAACAGCGTATTCCGACTCGCTGGGACTGGCACACTGCGCGCATATCCTCCTTGGCATTCTTTCCGGCCCTGTCTCCGACCCATGTCGTTTCGGGATCTCTTGACACCAACCTCTACGTCTGGAGCTTGGAAAACGTTTCGAAACGCGTTCTCGTTAAGGGGGCAGGTCCAGGGGGCGTTAACTGTGTCATTTGGCTCGGTGACGCCAGTGTCACTGATGGCAAAAAGATGACACGTATTTTGAGCGCTGGCGCGGATGGATGTGTGAGCATTTGGGAAGTTGAGTTGCCAGGGAATTAGATAATATTCACTAGATAAGATAAGAGAGTGATGACCTATATGCATTACCACGCGCCTCCACCACTCACTTCCACATTGTCAGACATGCATAGTAATATCACACAACATCTGAAAGACCAAGCTAATCTAAGGTCAAACTACAATGCAGCCACTCAGCACGAATTTCTCACAGCTGCTGGTACGTTGACCCTATCTCCAGCCCGTCTTGCGCTTTGGCTCTGTCAGGATCGCATTTATGCGGCACACGCATATCCACGTTTTATTGGTCTGCTCATATCAAAAATCCCCTTCGATGGACCTGCTATCGAGGAGGAATTGAATAGAGAGACTCTCGCCCTGCTGACGATGTGCTTGGAGGGAATTATTCGCGAGGTTTCTTTCTTTGAAGGAGTCGCAAAAGAGTGGAGCTTGGATATAAACGGTTGGAAAGAACGGAAAGCCACGCGAGATTACACAGCGGAGATGGCAAGGGTAGCTTCTGTTGGTTCATTGGAAGAGGGACTCGTGTTTCTATGGGCAATGGAACAGGTTTGTACGCCTCGCAATCGACATTATGCTGCTTGACACAGGCCTCCTTAGGTATACCTCGACGCATGGAAGTATGTCAAATCCCTGTTCCCTCCTCAAAGTGACTCAGAAGACTATACTGCGAATGCGATCCGCCAATTCACAAACAACTGGACGACACCGGAGTTCGAAGAATTTGTCCAGAAGTTGGAGGCTCTGACAAACAGGCACTTCGCAAGACGCCACCATGGGCATTCGCGCTCAGCTGTACGTGCGATGGAGAGTATTTGGGAGAGAGTTGTGGAACTTGAGGAGAAGTTTTGGCCTGAGGAGGGAGAGGACACCTGTTTAAGCTCTAAAACCTTTTGAGGTCGAACACATTGAAATAATGCCGCTTGATTAGTATAAGAGTATATTGTAGGAGAGGAAACTCATGTATCATAGTAGTGTCTGTCGAAGTAGAAAACATTTCTCGATTCGCCTGCATGACAAAACTACAATACACATGCAATGCTCCAAGCTCCCACTGTCATACTGTGAAGGTCACTGACTCACCCAAGACTCTCCGGTTCCCAAACTCCGGAGTCACTGCTACAATACTATGATATCTCGTCAGCTGTACCGATTGGTGGACGGACATGATACTGCCGTGGCATCCAGGAGTTCCCAGGTATGAAAAATCAAACCAATCGATTCTATTTTGGTGACGACAACAAACGGCAACTGTGAGAGTTCGTAGAAGTCAAAGATTAAACCCCAGAAAAGTATGAGACAAAAAAAATATCCAGGTGCGGGTCACCCGTAGGGAAACGCACGGGTACGGGTAACACCGCGGTTCTAGGCTAACGGGTATGGCGGGTACGGGTACGGTGTAGGATATTCATACCCTTGAGCACACCCCGACCCTTTACCGCGGGTTGGCGGTGTTTGGACGGGTATAACAACGATCTGAATCTGTGTAGTTTTTGATGTTAACATCAGTTTCAGTGCTCGACTGGTGAAATGGATCACTGAAAGCAATCGCTCAGTCAATATAATCAACGACCGTGAACACTGCGAGCTTCTTTGTGCAGGTCATCCGAACGTTAAACTTCCATCATTTGATGTATTGTCTCCAGGGAATTTCAATTGATTGCATCCGTTTTTCATTTTGTATACTCACGACTCGCGAGAGGTGAGCTAGGTACGTCTGCCGCGGTCTGCAAATTCAAAGCATTTGCATGTGATTTTTTCCCGGCTAACGTTCTTTCTTGGACGCGTCGATGAACGATGAACGATTTTCACTTGCTGAATATATATTGGCCATTTAAAAGTTAGATAGGTTGACGGACATCTGATACGGTGAATGTTGGGCTTACGGCGACCGATAGCAATTATTATTCCTGCGTGCGTTGTTCTGGTTACGACAGCACTACTGAGTGCTGGGTAAGAAGTACTGATCTCCGAGTGGGAAACAAAAAGGAACGGATGACAGTCTTCTTCTTTCTACATAATCTGGCAAGGAAATCCCGGGCCAAGGCGGCGCAAGTCGGTTTATCATCTTCATTTTTTGTTTTTTTTTTTTTTTTTTGGGGGGGGGGGTTTGGGTTGATCCGAGTACGCGTAACCTTGGATGTGAATTCATCAGCAACCGCCAGTATTATGATCGTCCAGCACGCACACTGCGTGGATCAAACGTGATTGAGATCGAGTCGCTGCGGGTATGAGTGAAAAATCGGCAGTGAGAAATGGATTCATGAAGCTTGCAAAGATGGTTGACACTAATAGAAGGATTCAAGAATGTCTGTATAGTATAAATGGTCGTCTAACTTATCTAAGACGTGAATTACCTCCCATAGTTCCCACGGTCACAATGTGGACTGACGAATCGTGAACGTCTGAACGTTCAAACGTTCATGAACAATTCATCAATCCTTGAAGTGGCGAGTTGATATTTCCCATCAGCCCAGTGACGGCACAGCAAGACACCGCCGCGCGCCTACGGCGTACGCGTACTACTTACTAAGGCTCCTCCTTAGAAGCTCCTGTCCAATGTCTTTCCATCCCATGATTTGCGTTTAATATGCGTATGGACGATGAGCGAGCCACAGCATATCTGTGTCCTTGCAGCGTAAGACGGCCGCACTGTGCCAGTGCAATTAGCGCTGATCATGGTTCGTCACTTGCACACCCTCGGAGCTCCTTCAACAGCCGCTCCAGCACTGCCATTGGATATCTGTGCCTGATTTCACCAGCTTCTTATAGATTGCAAGAGGACTGGTACGCCGTTTGATATTCTTCCTCTAACCCATGACTCTCTATACACCAGCCGACTTCGCAGTAGGACGCTCTCTTTTGGATCTCAACGTGAGTCATGCAGATGCTGACCTCACAGATGCTGACTCCGTATTTTCTTAGTATGCTTATGGTGAGAGAAACACTTGTTGACTGGCACCAGCCTATCTGAATCAACTTAGTGTCTACAACTGTGATTTGGGTTCGTGTGGTTACCGGAACTTTTCTATACCTCTCGATTGACATTTACAAAGGTCTATGACTATATCATTACATTCAAAGATGAGGTGCACTATCTCAGATTATTGCTATCTTTGCGATTCTGAGCCAGATGATTTTGAAGCTGGCCTATCTGCACAAGTCGAGGTGGGGGAAGGTCAAGATACTGTATCTGGTGTGTCGCTATCTGCCATTTTGGCTGTTGGCGGTAGATACCTACCGTGAGTCCCAGTTCGTATTACTGTTTGCATGATTGAAAATGCTGTAGAGGTATTACAACCTACCTTACCATTGAGTGTGAAGTACTTACTTTAGGGTGTGATGTACGACGTCTGACCTACCAAACAGCAATGCCAGACATACTTCCAGATAAACTCATGTCAGTGTCTTGCAAGCATATAAGATTAAGAGATATCTCATTTATGTACAGGGCTTGAGGGAATCACGCTGATAGCTGCGGAATGTAGGTTTTGACCCTCATTCTGCACTATTTGCATGATAAAAGATCATACCTGTAGGGATGTTCATATTGAGAACGTACGCCATCTGGGGAAGAAGCAAGAGGATATTGATCATTCTCTTGTCTTCCTTCGTCGTATGCTTCGATCTCTCCCAAGCATTCCTCTAAAGATAACAACTATTTCACAGGCAATTTTGATCCCAGTCATTTATATCTTGACTAGCTTTGGCAACTCAGTGATAAGTATGTGTTCCCGTCGTTACCAAAGATTGACCCCAATTGATACATGTACAAGTATCTAAACCTCCAATACCCAACATCACCAGCTGTTATAATGTCGGCGAAAGTTGCATCATTGTTGCAGCCTATGTTTTACTAGTAGTCGGCGAATTTGGTGAGTAAGCGTTGAATGAAAACATCTATCAGGTTTGACGAATTTCTTCACAGAAATTCTGTTTTTCACGTTGTACTGTTCAATCAAGCATTACAAAAATCATGCAAACCAACATCGCTTGCTCAATATTCTCATTCAGCACAACATATTCTATTTCATCTGCGGACTTTGTGCGTGATAAAACGGTCTTGAAAATTCGTGCTTGTTGCTGAGGCCATTTCGCCAGTCTTTTCGCTTCTTGTCATCCTGACAATAGGGCTTCTTCCTGTACGTGCACCTCTCACAGCTAGTCTTTATGTTTCCTCTGCTTACCTAGTCGGCATGACAGGATGTGTACGGTGATATGACTTCAAAGTACGTCCTGTGTCTGTGTCACAGAATCAGATGCTCATTAGGATGGTATTAAAGCCTCCAGGTCACTGTACACGCCCTGCTCGTTACAAGAATGCATCTGCTGCTCTGGAAGTCGGATCATGCACAGAGGGCCGTCCTTGGTGACGATATAGCCCTGGATGTATTAGATCAAGCTTCTAGAAGTTGCAATGAGGATCGGTACAGAAATGTTTTGGACATTCGACCTGGTCCCCATTAGGTTCCAACAAGTTGCGTGACTGCTGTAGTCTGTAGAGACACGTAGTTGCATACTAATCGTTAAGTATTAAGTTATAAGTAATTAGTTACATTCAACATCACGTGCACGTGTCAGTCACGCGTCCGTCACGACCCTATCAATGTCATTAGATTCGATTCGACTCATGACTCTCAGCGACTGCGAATATTGTCGAGATTGCTGACAACTTCCAGTCTCACGAGATGAGTTCTTCCAGCACATCTCCAACTGCACAAGATATCTGGAAGTGGACATTCACTAAAGAAGCCATCGCTCCATGCTTCATTAGAGACGTCCTCTCGATGAAGGAATCCAACGCCAGAGGTCTGCCTCGTCTCTTTGACCGCACAATCTACCTAAAACACTGTGTATCTAGATGCCGACTTTTACTGGCTGGGACACATCCCGTGTCGAACAGTGTTCATTGTCGGTATAGTGGTTGGAATCCAGGACTACGAAAAACGGACGTTGTACACTAGTAAGTGAACATTTTTGTGGCTAAGCTTTTTAAGTATTAACTGAGCTTGATTAACAGTTGACGACTCTACGGCTGTCATAGACTGCGTGCTTCGTCATGTCCCACCTAAAGCTCCAACGAATGCTGATGCAAGTCGCTCGGTTCAGAAATCAAAATGGGAGGCGACTTCGCCTATTCTTCCTCCGCCACCACCCACGCCTGTTACTGCTATCGGCTACCCAGTACAAATAATTGGCAAAGTTTCTCGGTTTCACGATACGAGGCAAATAATAGCTGAATCTATTGGTAAGTGCTACGCCAGTATCTTATACTGCAAGCTGAGCGTGTTCTCATGACTACTTTTCACGAACGCAATATGGGAATGAACTTGAAGAACCCTGCCAGTCGACTAATGACCAATGGAAACACTGGAAAACCGTTGCGGAGCTTCACAAGTCGAGATACTCCGTGCTCAAACCATTTGAGATACCAGCGCCTCTTGCTGTTTCTTCATATGAGACTGGTTCGAAAGAGCCTGGAAATTGGCATGAAAGGAGACTACCAGCTGCGGCATCTAACGTTATATCTTCTTCCAACACTTGTGCGTTGGTATCTGGGACGGGTATACCCGTGCCCCGCACGCCATTGAAGCGTCCAGCACACCACCATGCCCCATCCTCACCGCTTACGGATAGCACAACCTCCGTCCCATCCAGTCCAATCAAACATGGATCTACAGTAAGTGTGCTGCACTGTATATAACCATCATCCAACTCTTCATTTTTAGGACCCACCGAAACTTCGTCACCCTTCCCGGTTACATGCGCGGGACCTGACTGAGAACACATTTCGATTATACCTTAAGCATTACATGGATAACGCTATTGTGGCCCCCGATTGGGACACAGATGATGATTCATTCTCGACGCCGACTAAGCGCCCGCGCGTTCCATTGGACCAGACTCCCAAGGCACGAACGGTGTGCGCGATGCATGACATGACGCCACGCGCATCTGCTCTTCATGATAGTGCTCCCCATCGCCCTGCATTCACACTCTCGCACCTACGCCGCGTCCCGGAACTCGCACTCCTGGCTTGCCGGGTGGTTCATAACGAGATGAAGCGTCGTGCCCGAGCAGAAAGGGATGTAGAGAAAGACAAAGCTATACAGACACAGAAGACCTCGAAACCTACGCATGGACCCTTCTCGAAAAATCTTGCACATTCACAAATGAGGACCAAGCCTACGGATGTGCCGCGTGTGAAGATGAAGCGCCTGTTTTCATGGGCGGTGTTAAAGCTATATGAAGAGGGTAGCATCGTGCTCTGGGACAAACCACTGATGCCCGTCCCTGTCTCCGGTTCTCGTGTTCCTGGGTCTGGCGACACAAACGGGTTGTGGAAGACTGTGAACAACACCGCTACTTGCTCAAGTGCGAATGACTCTGTGTTTTCAACCGCCAATAGCACGATGTTTTCCTCTACCGGTGCTTCTTCGTCCAAGTTCGTCATGTCTGAAGAAGATGCCTATCTTTCAGATCCACCGATGTATGAGGAAGATGAAGCTTATGTTTCTGTGACGCCGGCATTGCTTGCTGCACCTGTGCGAGAGATCATGCGTGCGAAGGGGATGCGAAGCAAGAGTGCCAAGGTCGGAGCGGAGGAGATCACCAGGTGTCTGAGAAGAGAGGATGCACGCTGGGCGCGAATTGGGGCATGGGCTGTGGAAGAGACCATGGAGATGATTCTTGGAGAGTGGAAGTAAGTTAGTCGCGTTTTGTTTGGGGTCGATTGTGTCTGGGTTCGCAGTGTAGTAGCATATGATGTCTCTAACAGTATAATATAGCATACAAGGTAGTGAATGTATGGATTGCTCTTTTTGTACAGGTGGGCATATCTATGTTGGATGAAAGTTGCACTGTAAAACGCAAGTAGACCGGGACTGGGTACCGGCGAAGTATTACATAAGTCGAGACGCGACGCGTTTGTCTACATTTGTTTGGACAAATGCTATACCAGCCATACACCCGAATAGGTTTACATTTGATTTATCAAAACAAAAGGCAAACCCGGTATAACTTTCACTATAAACGGAATCACCTCTACTTCAGGACGCACATCAAAATCCCCAAAATGGCAACCTTGGATGCCCAGGAAATAAGAGAAATAATTGAGCGCTTTCGAGTTCTGATCGTAGGGAGAGCAAACGCAGGCAAAACGACCATTCTTCAGAAGGTCTGCAACACTACAGATGAACCAGAAATCTACGATGCCAAAGGAAGAAAGGTGCGCGTGATGATCTATGCTATGCGTCTACTGCTGATCAATCGTGAGTAGATCGATGCTGACGTCGTAAAATCCTCGATCAAGGTGTGTGCACCAATTGTCCTGTGCATATAGGCTATGCGCTGACGGACTTGGATCCTCAGCGCGGAAATCACAACATCTCAAACGAAATGGTGTTCAAAAGCAATCCTGGTTTTGTCTTTCATGACTCTTGCGGTTTTGAAGCGGGCTCTGAAGGAGAGTTTGAGGACATGAAGAAATTCGTCTCAGAACGCGTACACGCGAAGAAACTGGAGGAGCGAATCCATGCCATCTGGCAAGTAACTACCTTCTGATATTTTGCGCTTGTTGATTGCCATCAGGTATTGTATTCCGATGGACGAACCAAGTCGAACATTCCAGCGGTCGGAGGAGAAGTTCTTCTTGGAGTGCGACACTGGGCATGGTAAGCTTTTAATTTTATTGTCACTTGCCATGCTTCGACTAAATCATGATGCTTCAGTTCCTGTGGTTGTAGTGTTCACCAAGTTCGAGGCTCTGCGTCCATTCGCGTATGGTGAACTCAAGAAGCAACTAAAAGACATATCCGCAGAAGAACGCTCAAAGAGGATTGCAAAACGCGTCGAAGAGCTGTTCACTCAGACAGGTGTCTGTGATAGGTTATGTGACTCTGAAAACCGCACCCGTCCTAAGTTCTACGTACGCTTGGAGAGTAAGTGATTCAGCTTTGACTCGTCTCATGTCAAAGTTGACGTTAGTAACCGTCCTAGATATGAACAAGCCAAATACAAATTGTAACACTCTACTGGAACGCACCACCTTCGCACTGGATAACGAAGAATTACGGTTGTGCTTGGTATCGACACAACAATCAAACCTGGAACTTTGTATAAAATGCGCCGTTGCGTGAGTCACAGATTTTATAGATCACATTTTTGTTCCAACATCATCTAGAACACTTGTTGATCATGCACATAAACTATTTGGGCTACTTCGAATCAATGATGGTGTCTATCAGTATGACATTGCTAAGTGGTTTCCTCATCTCAAAGTAAGACGAATATCTATTCAATCTGACGATGCCCTGGTGATGGTGCTCATGGATGGTAAATATTGAAGTGTTGAAACTTTAGACTTTCTGATATATTTTGCTTCACTGTAGTTGCACATCAATAAACAGCTGGTGAGATTGTGGTTTATGAAGCTCCAACAGCATGGTCAACGCTGATGCTTTGTTCCTGCTCGCCTGTTGACAGTATGTAAGTGCCTTGATTGGTCATAGTCCTCAACCCGTGCTCATGATCCTCATCCCTCGCTGCTGCTCGCGTGTCGACAGTACGTAGGTGCCTTTACTGTTTGTAGTCCTCAGCCCCTGCTCATGATCTCCATCCCCTCGCCTGTCGACAGCGGGTAAGTGCCTTGATTGTTTGTAGTTTTCGACGTGCTCATGATCCCCATCCCTCACTGCTGCTCGCCTGTTGAAAGTGGGTGAGTGCCTTGATTGTTTGTAGTCCTTGACCCGTGCTCATGATCTCCATACCTCGCTGCTGCTCACTTGATGACAGTCGGTAAATGTCTTGATTGTTTGTAGTCCTCGACCCCTGCTTATGATCTCCATCCCCTCGCCTGTCGACAGTGGGTAAGTGCCTTGATTGTTTGTAGTTCTCGACATGTGCTCATGATCCCCATCCCTCGCTGCTGCTCGTCTGTCGACAGTCGGTAAGCGCCTTGATTGTTTCTAGTCCTCGGCCCCTGCTCATGATCTCCATCTCTCGCTGCTGCTCGCCTGTTGACAGTATGTAAGTGCCTTGATTGTTTGTAGTCCTTGACCCGTGCTCATGATCTCCATCCCTCGCTGCTGCCTGCTCGCTTATTGACAGTCGGTAAATGCCTTGATTGTTCGTAGTTCTCGATACGTACTCATGATCCCCATTGCTGCTCGCCTGTGACAGTGGGTGAGTGCCTTTACTGTTTGTAGTCCTCGACCCCTGCTCATGATCTCCATACCCTCGCCTGTCGATAGCGGGTAAGTGCCTTGATTGTTTGTAATCCTCGACATGTGCTCATGATCCCCATCCCTCGCTGGTGCTCGCCTGTTGACAGTCGGCAAGTGCCTTGATTGTTTGTAGTTCTCGATGTGCTCATTATTCCCATCCCTCGCTGGTGCTCGCCTGTTGACAGTCGGCAAGTGCCTTGATTGTTTGTAGTCCTTGACCCGTGCTCATGATCTCCATCCCTCGTGCTGCTCCTCTGTCGACAGTCGGTAAGTGCCTTGATCGTTTGTAGTTCTCGATGTGCTCATGATCTCCATACCTTGCTGCTGCTCGTCTGTCGATAGGGGGTAAGTGCCTCGATTGTTTATAGTCCTCGACATGTGCTCATGATCCCCATCCCTCGCTGCCGCTTGCCTGTTGACAGCGGGTGAGTGCCTTGATTGTTTGTAATACTCGACATGTGCTCATGGTTCCCATCCCTCGCTGCTGCTCGTCTGTTGACAGTCGGTAAGTGCCTTGATTGTCTGTAGTTCTCGACGTGCTCATGATCTCCATGCCTTGCTGCTGCTCGCGTGTCGACAGTATGTAAGTGCCTTGACTGTTTGTAGTCCTTGACACGTGCTCATGATCTCCATCCCTCACTACTACTCGCCTGTTGATAGGTGGTAAGTGCCTTGATTGTTTCTAGTCCTCGACCCATGCTCATGATCTCCATCCCTCGCTGCTGCTCGCTTGTTGACAGTCGGTAAATGCCTTGATTGTTTGTAGTTCTCGACACGTACTCATGATCCCCATTCCTCGCTACTGCTCGCCTGTCGACAGTATGTAAGTGCCTTGACTTTTTGTAGTCCTCGACACGTGCTCATGATCACCATCCCCTGCTGCTGCTCTCCTGTTGACAGGAAGTAAGTGCCCTGATTGATTCCAGTCCTCGACCCGTGCTCATGATCACCATCCCTCGCTGCTGCTCACTCTCCTATCGATAGCAAGTAAGCGCCTTGATTGTTTGTAGTTCTCGACACGTGCTTATAATGTTCATTCTTCGCTGCTGCTCGCGTGTCGACAGGAGGTAAGTGCCTTGATTGTTTGTCCTCGACCCCTGCTCATGATCCCCATCCCTCGCTGCTGCTCGCCTGTTGACAGGAAGTAAGTGCTTTGATTGATTCTAGTCCTCGACCGATGCTCATGATATTTATCCCTTGCTGCTGCTCGCCTGTCGACAGTCGGTAATTGCCTTAATTGTTTCTAGTTCTCCACCCGTGCTCATGATCTCCATGTCTCGCTGCTGCTTGCCTGTTGGCAGAACGTATGTACCTTCCATTTTTTTCATACTCAACTCATGCTGACGATCGTTACTGCTCATCTGTTGATAGGAGGTAAGTGCCTTCATGACTTTCTGTCCGCAACCCATGTGGACAGTGCTCAAATCTTGCTTTTTTTGGCAGATGGTAGGTGTCTTGATCATATCTTGTATTCAAATGATACTGAATAGTATAATGATGGTAACTCATTTTCATAGCTTGATGTAAGTATTTTCTGTTCTATCACATGAGTCAGACCACCATCGCTCATATAATGCGTAGTTCGTTGAGTATCCCTCCGTGATTACTCATTTTCCATGTTCACTCATTGCATATTTTCTTGCCCTGTGCAGAATGTGAGTCATTTGACCCTAATAATGTGAAGGATTAAATGTCTCAATCTCTTTGCTGGATCTTTCACTCTATAGGATGTGCGTGTATTTTAATCGCTTAGGATTTTAGCCACTTCATCGCTTGTATTCATCATGTGTTCGTAGAATGTGTGTTAATCATATCCTGTCTGATATGGTGGAACTCCGCTGACATACAATCTTATTTAGCTCGTACGTCCATGGATAGCAAACCTTCTGGTGATACTCATCTGGTTCCGACCCCTGACAGTTTGTAAGTTACCTGAGCACCGCAGTCATTGTCGTACACAACCTGGTTAATTATTTGCAACTGTCACGTCAACCAAATAGAAGGTGCGTCTCTGTTATTAATCAAATCTCAATTTGCCACCTCATGATTCCTATATTCCTTTCCTGTAGGAGGCAAGTACTTTGCTCTGCGGAGTGGATTCTGACACCCACACTTTCCACCTATGGCTAGACCAAAATCGAGAAAAATGGCATTATTCGCGTCCTTCAGCCTTTGGTAGGTTGGTTTTCCTGCGCATTGATCCTCAGCACTGTAAGAGTGTACAGCAGGCTGTGAAAACTTCTGTTGCAAACAAAATTGTTCAGATTGGCATCGGTTAGTTTGTCCCTGCCTGACCAGTTGGAGTCTTAATAACAGTATTCAGCTACTATCATCGTCCTCGAGTACTCCGCCTTCCTCGCGAACAGCTCGAAGGGATGGGAGTACATCAAGTCGGCCGTGGACTACTATCTGAAATCTCCGACAGCTGTCGCAGTGGAGAAAGGAGCGGAAGAGATTTCTCGTCAAAACTACAACAAAGAAGAACTGGAGAAGAAGGTTTTCGAGTTCATCCTTGAAAATCGCTTGTGTACGTTCCCTCCCCTTGTTGTGAATCTGAAAGTCGAAACTTACTGACAGCCTGCAGCAAAGGACTTGACAGAAAAGAAGTAGATGATGTTCGAGCCAAGTTTCCTGTTTTTGATTCGTTCTTCCGTGCTATGCCCTCGTGTTGTACATACCGAGCACGCCTCGATTCCTGAGCGGTGCAGACTAATGTTTCCTTAATATTTTCGGTGCTTTTTCATATGCTATACACTATGCTCGGCACGACAGCTTCAACTGCTGAGCACTGCAGATTGTATCGGGTTTCAACACCCACTTCTCAGACCTTATTATATCGTGTGCTATTTTGTGTTATGCAGGCGCACTCGTCAAATGATCGCTGTTTATTCTCATTTTCAATCATGAGAATTTGGGAACTGGCTCGGTAAGCTTGATGTTGAAACGGACGGACATGACGACTGACAACATTGTCGATGCTAGTCAGCAGCCTGGGGGAGTAAGACATGTACATGGGAGACTGCAGTAGATTTAGAACAGACAAATCAGAAGGCAATCGAAGCATTGTATCATTGTCTGGTAGTTGAACATAACTTCACTGTCTCGACAAAGGGTAAGATTTCGGACAGCAAACCAAGGCGACAGAAAAAGATGCGGCCGTATCGAGGTACTGACAGCATCGTGAAGCGTAAGTATACTGTGGAAACGACAAGGTAGCGCCTCAATAAGTTGCAGTCGGATAGAAAAGAGGCTAGATACGAGCCATTGTGAATATGAGAAACATTCTCATGACAAGGGACGCACCATCAAATGTCCTACGACTGATCTGCGCGGTTCTTAACGAGTCCCATCATTCTTCCGTACGTCATACTAGAGGGTGACTGAAGGCGTTCCATATTTTTGTATATTTTTGTCTGCGACCCCAAAGACATGTTCAGGTATGGGCCATCGGGTCAGGACAAACGGCGGTGTCGCTGAAAAACAATATACGGATAGATTTTCCATTTTTGATAGGCGATGTTGACAAGAGTGGTAGGCGTCTCAGCACTTGGGGTTGCATGGCAGGTGTGGTCACTGATCCGCCTTTGGTAGAGCGAAAACGGGTACTGGCGCAGTCACTGCTTGTAGGTGACCACTTGAAGGACCAGATGACTTTATGAACATGTCACTGAGCAAACTTTGTGGACTTATGTATCCAATCAGCACGGTGGGGATGAGAGAGCGATGGATGACGAGGCTTACGCAGACTGGACTCGCTGAATGTTACTGTACTTATGAGCATGTCTCACTAGAGTCGGCCTCGGTGAACAGATGAAAAAGTTATGTAAAGCAATCGCAACAATCTTCGTGTCATTTGTTGCAATGCTCTACAATGCATTTGGGGATACCCATGGAATGGTTCGAAAATCTACGCTCGGCCAGGTTTTGCTCGAAGCAGGCTGGGTCGGCGTGAATGAGGCTGTCGTGCAAAGTGATTCGTATAGCTAGCGTTTCTACTGTGGAAGCGCCTAGATCTTGGCAACAAAGAGCAGTGTATGCCTTCCCTGATCACGATCAGGTCAACGTCATCTAATATCAAGAGATCACCTTGAGGCCAGCACTTTCCCTGGTCGTATAATGGACGACTATGTGCGGGCTCAAATACTGCGGCATAGAATTAAAAAAACAACTTGTTGGCTGAGTTGAATTTGTAATTAAATAATGGTTTGTATCCAATTTGGGCCACTAACGCCAGAGGTACCCGCTGACTAATCTACAACTCAGGTCCCCGTTCAGCATGGTGATAGTCGCTGCCGTGGTCCAAACCTCTCTCAATATACAGGAATGACCACCGTCCAATCCCTGAGCTTCCTGGTGAAAATTTCTGCTGACATTTTCAAATTCACATCAGCAGACCATGACTGCGCAGTTACAGTCACGTATAACTGCGACCGGCCCCCAGGGTACGATGCAGTGCCGACCCCAAATGATGAGCCTGAGCACGAGGCCGAGTGCTGGCGACAGGCTGCCGGCAAAAGGATGCACCCGAGTGTTCGAATATCAATGCATCAATGTCCATGGTTATAGTTCTAACACTTACTACCACGGGGCGACTCGGATGACTGTCACAACATGGATCAGGAAAGCTGGATACAGTCGTCCGTGATAGTCCGGGTCTCCATACGATCAAGTTTTGTTTTCTGTACGCATCATCTTTTGCAAATATTTTTCAAAGCTCATAACAATCTATTCTGCATTATTTTGCCTAACCAGCCATCCGCTTGTTAGGTACTTGAGAAAAACTCGATGGTCCAAAATAAACGCATATACGGCATATCTAACCTCCGTCACCTCGTGTCTCCCAATTTTGTTCTCTACATACTTTAATTTCCCTCGACATTGGGTCCAGGGACACCTTTTTGATTCCTCACATGCTGTAGAAGATGCTATTACACGAATGGTAGTGCCAAGGAGCTGAACACCATTTTTGTCATGTTGGGCTGTGGCCTTCTAGCTCCCTCGCCAAAGCGGCAAGCGCTGGTGGAGCCCAGAAAGACGTCAAGAAAGTCGTGTCTTCAGCGCTGATAAGCAATACGTCTACTGGCGCAAAAGGTAAGGGAGGACTATATCGGCCAAAATTCCAGGGGTAATCGATCAGTTGACTGACCTCGCCATGATATCGATAGAGTTTGAGGCGAAGGCAAATTCATCTCGCTGGTAAAGAGCAGTAATTTGGATTGAGGCCACACAAAGTTCATCCGCCGAAAGCGAAATGAAATCTAATCACGCTACTAAGAAATTTGAAAATCGTCCTGTCAGAATGCTTCATCGTATCTTTATTTCTTTTCCGCCATATTGGTTGAATGGGCTTAGGAGATATCATGCATCCACAAAACATCCCCCAACGGACAATAAACAAGGAGACAGAAAAAACTTGGAACATTCCTCATAATGGAGGGATCACTCCGATATAATTACAAGCATACACTACATGCCAATCTAATACAATCATCTGTGCAATACTGTTCTACATAATCTGATGGAGATGTAAGCAGGAGGTCACCCTCGTTGAGCAGATTTACTCACATAATTGCGGATGTCGCTCGGGAAGCTTGATGATGACTGTGCCATCATCTCATTGTGTGTCGTCTCATGCGAGTTGTGGTCATTGGGCATGAAGTCATCTAGACAGAGGTTATCCATGCTGCCATCCAATATGAATGGTTCGTCCAGCCTGTTTTGCGTGCCGTATTCGTACAACTCTTGGTCCGAGAAGTTTGGGGACACGGGGTAATTTTGGGAAGAAAGTGGATGAATGGGGTTAAGTAACTCGGAAGAAGCATGAGCAGTGTCTGTGAGGAGTTGTGAATTAGTTTGATATGCGCCATGTGGTAACGTGGAAGCTGTGGATGCGTGTACAGAGACAGGATACCGGAAGTGGTATGTAGCAGAGAAGACAGGAACTGGACGTGGGCGACTTGAGGATCTTGCGGGAGCTTCTGGATCCATAATACGGTACACATCCTGGATGATGGTGTATACGGTAGGATCTTAAACGACAAATCGATCAAACACCTGTTACACGTGAAGGTCAGAAAGGACGGACCTGGAGATTTGCACAGGGTCTCCCAGTACTTGGGCACTAGAGGTGTGCTGTATAGTAACGGAACGTCGCCGGAAGAACCGGTAAAATATGGTCCGACACATTTGAGTTTTGTGTCCTCGCTGTGTATGGGTGCGCCATCCAATAAGACTATGTAGGATGACTTGCCAATGAAGGCTGAGGGTGAGACGAAGGTCACGGTGGTATCAACGTCCCTTATGGGACGTGGTGTGTCTGAGGAAGTGCGTGAAGCGACACCTTGAGGGAGTAAATCATGCGGAGAAGAAAATGGTGCATCCAAACGTGATGACTCGGAAGATGAGCTCAAGAATGAGCTAGACTGTGGCAAAATGTCAATGTATACTGGAGTACGCATGTCAGGAAGGTGGTTTCGTTTAGACGATGGCATGTATTGTCCAGCAGATACAGATGAGCCAGTAGATTCAGAGGAGCAGGTGGATGAGTTGTCAACGCTGGTTACCGTCGAATATAAAGAGGAAGGACAAGGGTAAGGTTCATCCCGGCTATGAGGAGACAACATCCGCGACGAGTCGACTTCACTCCGCGCGCCATGACGTTGCAGGGCAAGCGAATCGACGACTTCCAAAATGGTAAAGTCTAGTTACCGTGATGTCATGCACAGGACTACGGATACTTACGTTCCCGACCCTCGAATGTGTCCTTGAACTGTTGTAGACGACTGCCTATTTGTTTTGATGATCTGTACTTTCCAGTCTTGCGGTAGATGTAGTCTGAGATGAACTGATTGCGCTGAGGGAACCGACTTAATATATGTGCTTCCCGGGCGTAGCTTGGGTGAACGGATCCATATTCCTGAAGGCCTGAGGAGCGCCGACTCAGAGTCACGTGGACTATCAATCAAATATGATCCATACCTTTTAACATCATGGCTTCGAGACAAGGTGGCCATACAGGCTCGGTATTATTACCCTTGAGATTTTTCCAGCTTTTTCTGACCTTCATGATCGTCCGAAAAATATCATCTGTACTTTGGCTCGGTGATATTGAACGCAAAGGATTGGGACCGCGTGGTCTTGCCATGCTGTAAGTTCAAGATTGGAGGGTAACGTTCAGAACGTGCTTGGTGAGCGTGAAACGTGACGGAATGTGGGCGATCAAACAATGGGCGCAGGGGAATACAAAACGAGAGTGATCTGATTATAGATCAATATAGGTGAAGTATAGCAATGGGAACCTGGCTGATATAACTTGGGGGTAACGGCAGACATGTTTTCCGGATGCGGCAGATTTGAATAAAAAAACAGCTTAGGTGTAATACGCGGAGGGGACGATAATCTAGAACCCCGTTGGTCAAGCTATCTGCATCCGAAGCTTTGAGTTCGCTAACTCACTCTTGAGAAGTACGAGACGGTATGGGTCGCGCCGCCCGAGGTTCTGGCGGTACCGTAAAAATGAGTACCCCCAGTTGGCAACTCAGTAAGGGACATGTCGAAAAACATGCGCCATGATTACATTTCAATGGTGAGAAGCCGTTAATGTGATGGCCGTAGTGTTGCAAGATGTGGTGATATTTGTCACTCAGATTCGTGACAGCGTTTCCGGCGATGTGATCGTCCCGGTTCGGATAATTCCGATCGGAGTTCAATCCATTTAATACACCAGATTATCTTCCAATGAATATTTCTACAATGTAAGCCTCGAGATTAACTACTACCATTTCTCAGGCCTGCCTGAGCACTCGACGTCAGCCTCATTGGCATGCTTCCCCGTTTACCTTTGTTTGAACAATAGGCCAAGCCCATAATAATTTGCGGCTTTCCTCCTGAAACCATACTTGCGCCGATCAAGGATCTGACTTGCGCCAGTTTTTGGGATTTTTATCATCTTTCTGCCTACTACCCGGGCCGGGGGAGCCTATATTTCTTGCCACAGCTCAGTATCGCTGATGAAATTCGGCCCTGAAGAGAACCTTCATACCTACTATTCCTATTTATTCCGGCAACTGCACTTGGCGATCGACATGCGTATGGAACCCGAACACGAGTTCTTAACACTGGGCCTGTAGGCTGATGGCGTGCGCCTCAAACCCTCGGCTACGGTGAGCGTCAGATTCATAGAAGAGTTACTCAGATGATGCTTCGACAGCAGACTCAAGCTTTAATTCACTTGATGCCAGTTCGAGCAAAAGGACGTATGGCAGCTCAATGATCCACGAACCCTCCCAGGGTAACAGCTTTGTAGGATCTAACCTGAGATAATTGTAAGTTGCCAATGGCGATGGTTTATTCCTACACGAACCTGCCACAGGAACTGTAACTCTGAATCAGCAGAGAATCAGTTTGCAATAAGGAATGATTAAAAAATCTCTAGAATAGACCCCGCACTCAAGTACAACGTCGTCTAACTTCGAACTCGCTCATGGAACTTCAGGTCGTATTGTTGGCACAAGCTAGCCTACAGACCGGATTGTTCCAGGTGTTACACTGTTAATAGGTGGGGATGTCAGATGCATACTGGCTGTAAGATAATGCGACAGTAGTTGGCCGAATGGGAACTCGGCGGGGCTAACCTATCACGGGAACATTTCATTGCAAAGTGTAAGAGAACACGACTCTCCCTCCATCGTCCAACTTGAGCAATGCGTCTGTAAGGTGCAGCTCACGATCGTTACAATTATGATCATTAAATCCGCATGATCACTGACTGCTATGGTGAGGACACCATCACTCAGTGGGTAGCATGCACACCTGGTGTTCGTGCTAGAATTATATGCATTACATGCCCGCTGGGCCACACGTCAGCGCTTGATCTAGTATGGCAATCGAATGGCAAGTAAGGATGACTGTTGAGTACAATTCGGTCAAGATTTTCGCCCAGGTTGCTGTCCGTAGGAATTTATCATGAATTGTCATGGGGGCCGCACGCGCTTCCTCGTAACCGGTGATATTACGGATCGTGTCATGCTCAAGGAGATAACCTAGGTGACAATATGGCTATCAGGACACAATAGTGCATGCAAGCAGATCAGGACGTACATGCACCAGACACAGCCAAATAAGACTCGCGTGATGTAATACTTCTCAAATTGGGACCGTATTCAAAATCAGTGTATTCATAAATATATCTGTCCGTAGCACCGTTCCGACCGTATCTCAGGTAACAGTGTTCGCAAACGTAGAAGACCAGGGCCTTGTTGACAAATGCAGAACACAAGGATGACCCTCAGCTGGGATATGAAATCGGTAATAAATAAAACGCACGTTCAGACTCCAAACGAGTCGGCAGCATCGCCGAGTCGCATGACTACAATGAAAAATTAACCGAGTCAACTTTGCTAAGGACACGAATAATATATCGCATACCCTGTCACGTAGTATTGTTCTGAGATCCAGGGGAGATCTGGAGATCGAGTTCATTCTAATGCTGGACATCTCCATCGAACAACACATGTGTTATAGCTATCCTCATTGATCAGCAACTGTTAGATATGATCATGCAATGACTCCAAGGCATTTCGCAGTGCTTGCGGCTGACAGACATCCTCGAGGAAACTTTCCAGAAAGAAACAGGTCAACGACTTCCATTCAGTCGAGCTCGAAGCTCCCCCAATTTCCGTAATAACCTACAAGCGTAATCCAGGGTCCACTCCCACAACTGCACCGGATACTTGTGACCCGGGTCGTTAAAGACGGGTGTAATGAAGGGGAAAGTTCTAGGACAAGAAGTCCGCCGATAATGACGCCGTAAGCACATGTATGACACTGACTCGTAAGTCCTGTCTACTGCCCGGGTGGCGTTAAGTGAGGGAGTCCATGGATGAAGGTAAGCAGCATGTTTGGATTGGCAATCCTACAAAGAACCAAGATTAAAACATTTAGCCGGAAAGTAGTAAACCGGTCCCGAGCTATAGGCTGAAATGTATACTTCACAGAAGAAAACAACCCTGCAACCGATCAAGTAAACGAATACAGTTGTTAACTTGTCAGAGTCAACAACAGACGGATGATCAAACTTACATTTGGGTCTTCCAAAGGGGTTCAAGCCGTTGTCCTACCGGCATCAGTCATGGACCGTGGATCTTAACCTTGAAGATGCCATCACTCAATGCCAGACGGTACCGGTAGAAGAGGTAAGATAAGACGTTAACGGTCGATGGCTATAGCCAGTGTCGACTCCCACGGCCCGGCCCGGGAACAATTCGGAGTTCAATATAATTTCTCGCAGACCCAGGCCTTGACCTGGAGTCTTTGACTCTGAATCAGTTGGTGGGTGCCGTGTTGCATTTGTTGTAAGTAATAGGATCTACATAACTTAGGAATGTAACAGGTTGATCCACACACTTCGTATTTGATAGGTACACTCCAGTCGCCATACAACATGTGTTTGTCTCCATAGACCTGATCTTAAATATACCTTTAAAACATCATATGGTAAATAAATGCCAAGACGGATTTTCGACTACAATTCTCCTTTCTGCAAACCACTCGGCAAGCATTTCCCTACACAGTGCTGCTAGTTGATACAAGTACACGCCCCTGGAAGGCAATCGAAGTCATGCTGGTTTCTGCATCAGAGTTTTTCACGATCTTAGCGTGATATTCTCGAACGCTAAGGATGAGGCGTGGTCCCAGCACAAATAGCTGTATAGCAGATAGAATTTGAACAGCACCGACGAGTATCTGAGCTCCAACAGAATTTGAATTCTACAGAAATTATGAGCAGTGCTTGCAAGCAGATATTAGCAAAAAGTTAGCGCACCGAGAAGTCTGGAGAGAGATAAGCAAGCTGGAGGCAAGAGACAACAACAACGCTAGCACATGCGGAACTTTAGCAGAAGATAATGACTACATTCATATTACAAACTCACCTTGCAAAATAAAGCACATGTGATTGTATCAACACTTTGAAACAGTCCCTGATGGTCGATCCCTTCGATGGGCTGAGTCGTCGCAGGTCACGGAAGTGTTTCACAGTAATCCAGACTGAAAAACACAGTGCGAGGACCTCCCAAACAGTGTTAAGAATCCAAGTCATTGAAATCAGAAGTTGGGCATCCCCCTCCACTGTAAAATTGCACATATATGTGCCAGAAATTATCCACTCCTCTGGTGTTCGTCAAATGAGCTGTGTTCTTCGACTCGATGATTAGAGCTTACCCGCTACAAAATGCTTGAGTGCTATTATTACGATGACTGCGCAGGCGATGTTAACAGCCAGGAAGATAATAACAAGGAGGATGAGCATCCTTCTAGATCCCTGATACATGGCATACAACCGAGCAATCATGATCACTTGCATCGTGTTTCAGTCGAGTCAATAATGCAGAGGTATTGCAGTTGAATAACTCACCGCACAACATGCCAGTTATGACCACATTTATCCCATTCACTGCGTAAAATATATTGTTGCCTAAAACACTCAATTAGTATTCACCCTCATACTAGTATCAAACACTCCGACTTACACCTATTAACTCATTGCGTTGAGCCCAGTTCAATGTTCAGAATCTCACTCACCCCTGCAAACGAGTGTATTCATTTGGATGGGAATGAATGAGATGGTTGCGTAATACTCACTGCATCTGTCAGCGGGACCGTTGTCATATTTGCTGTGTACCGCCGGTCAGAAGAATCAAACACAGTGCATATGAGACATACCAAGAACTTCGATACTAATCATCAGAGATGAGCTATTAGCACAATGTCAATTTGTTGGCATCGACACGTACACACAGAATGGCATTCCGATATAACGTATCTAGAACATTTTGGAGTCAGTATAACTTGCCAACCACGCTATAGCAAAACATGAGGTACGAACAACCAAATATAGCACAGTCATCAGCGACCAGCGTTGCCTCTGTCACGAATTCATTGTATTCTCCTGTTGTGCTTCTGATATGGGACTCTTATCACTCACCCAAATGAGTTCAATCTATGATGATACCTTTCTCAGCCAGTTTGCTACTGTAGCGATATCATCAACCTACCTCTTGTCCGAGTGTCAGTACTGGAGATATTATGAGAATATCAGCGGTTCTCGAAGACTGTCCCTCTCACCCAGATCGTATACAACCACGACGGCGGCGGCAACTGTGAAACTGCAAGTCAATGTTAGATCCAAAAATCACGATGCGACAAACCTGTCCAATAGCTGAAATACACGTTAAAACTGATTAGCGGCCACCAACTAGGATCATTTGAGACTACGGTCATATTCGGGGATGAGTGTGAGCAAATGGTGAATGATGGTGGTGTATAAGGATAACATTTGACGTGCTATTATACCACCGCTCCACGCTTGTACAAATTCAGCATGATGGAGATAGATAATTTATCCCACCTGAAGACCCTGCATCAGGTCATGAAGAAAGTATTGCAGTACGAAACCAAACAAAAAGAAAGCACTCGGCAATCACAGTGAATCTAGATTTCCAAATTAGCATTACGCACACGACTGTTTGAACCCCAGGAAAGTTTCAGTCGGTGATGTCGGCAACTTATCTTGAACACAATTCTGGGTGTTTTTGCTGCAAGCTTGTAAAAAAAACAAGGAGCTCGTTATGAAATCATGATCTAACACAGGTTTAGGCGTGTGATTTTGTACACTCAATCACTTCTTGGACCTACGCCAAGTGACACCCCGACTAGGACCCCTCCGAGTCCGCGCTCAACAGCTCCAGTATCGCTCAACGGCGTTCTCCGCCCCAAGCGGACTCTAATTCCTTGTTCACTCCATCGCTTAGCATTTCCTCATTATATCTGTTTCACATCGCTCGGTTTTCCATGTAAAATCAGAAACATACTAGACGATACAACAAAAACATAAAGAAGACAATGCCGCCACCCAAACCAAACATCGTTCAGAAGACAGCTGCCCCCAGCTACGAGATCCACGTCTAGAGCAGAGGTGGATGGTATAAGAACTACAGACAGTCCATCAGGCTTTTGAATCGAATATGGCAAAGATTTCTCTATACATGTGTCTCATATTGTATAGGGAAAAGGCAGTTTCCGTCGCTGTACATTGTGAGATAGCTTTTTGATTTGTCGAATTTGCTTGTTCGTAACTGTGAATGGGTCAGAATATAAGTATTAAAAAATCAATGTGCCTGCGGCACCCCAAAGGAATGCGAAGCGTGCCACTTGCTTCCTCTGCCGAACGCACAACGGGTGTGGGCTAGTTACAGTACTATGGGCTGACATCCGTCCCGATACGCGCGAGAGCACGACAACCACGACAACCAAATAGCAAACGGCAGCAAACATACCAGGACCCAAACTTCGATCGAGCCTAAAGTGGGTGGCAAATGAAAGTGTAAACATGTCTAGGAAGACCAAAAATAAAAGATCGAGATGCAGGAATCAGGATGAAGGAATGGAAACGATGTGAGAACATTAGTTATAACTGATAATAACAATCGGATGTACCAGAATGGGAGGAGGTTGCAGAACCACTTATCGAATGTATCATGACGTATCACTTGAAGTACAGGAAGACCGAATTTCGTTCCTCACAGGACGGGTAACCTTGATTGAGAAACAATTTGCATGACAGAATTTTGGATATCAGAGTGACCTGTAGACCCTAGTGCCAGTGGGAGGCATCTGTGAAAACCACTATGAAATGTTCATAAAGGAACAGCACAGAACTGACCGGGTATTCCAGGCTGTCAGTCAGGGGTGCCCGCTGCACCATCACAAAATAGAAAAATTCTTGTGAACAATGAAGGTGCAAAAAGTGGGCGTAACACTTTGACAGATGATGAAGATCCCGCACTTGTGTGATCACGAAACAACTCAACAGATGACGAGGATCCCGGCACGGATGTGATCGGAGTGGAAACGAATAGTGCTATCTTGTGCGCACCACGGTGGAGGTACATCCGTAGAAAAGCGGAACCACATGCGTGCCATGACGTGCTCGAGGTCAGCGGTCGAACTCGGATTGAATAAAGGGTTCTGAAGCTGCGCTAATCGGACTGGAAAAATGTTGTCTTTTGTGTGAACTGGTAAAACCGTGACTCGCCGACACGAATTGGACACGCGTCATGGTAAGTTCATAACAATGTTGAACGTGAGCTTATCAAGCAGAAAATATCCGAGTCGACCGCCTCAGAGTATCGAGATGCGAGGGTCCACAACAAGTTGTCCTTGTGACGTGAGAGAGGGTGAAATGCACCATTGAGATGTTAAGTACTTACTTGTGTAAGCCACGACTCACGAGAAGCACCCATGGCATGTCGAATGCACCCACGAGCGGTCATCATGCTGCTTAGAGCAACTAGATCTGGGTCAATTAGGTTGCCTTCATGATTTCATAAGTAGTAGTCCGTCGAGTCAAGGACTAAATCATCGATGGCATCGACCACGCGTCGCTGATATAAGCTTTCCACGCCCCGATTTTTCACTTGGTGCTTAGGCATTGCGGTGACCACTTCGAGTTGTTGACCCAAGGTCGTTGATTCGCCCATTAACTGCGTAAGTTTTTACCATCAGATCAAAATAGACTGATAGAAGAATCATATATTGAACATAGAATCGACTCGGAGTAGTCATCTTATACCGATAATCAAGATGGCTACTGGATATTCTTCTCCGACTTTGCAGGATACCGAGGTTCCCCAACCTCATCCATATCTTCACGAACCTTTGCTCTATATCTCCAATCTTCCTCCTTATGTCACTGATGAAAATCTTGCAATGACTTTCCAGCCATGTGCTCCATTCAGACCCAACATTGTACGTGATGGCAGCAATCGCCCTCTTTCAGGAACCATAGAATTCAAGTACCTTGAGAAAGGTTGTGCCTGATTTGCACGTTCATTTTAATCTTTCTAACTTAACTGTTAATTCTCATAGCGGAGAAGGCTCTCGCCACCCTGCAGTCGCGTCCAATTCAGGGTTTGCAACCTTCCGTGTTTTTGGTCCTATCTCCATATCCACCAACCACCCCGCCGACACCACTCCCCCCTCCATCCGCTCTACCACGTCTTGTCAAGCATCTTCCGGTTGGCTTCACTGATTTTCAGCTTTATGATTTATTCCGACCATTTGGCGCTCTTGCATCTACTCGGACACAGACTGGATTTGGAAGCGATACCGGAGTTGTCGAGTTCTGGCGTGAAGAGGATGCACAAATTGCAGAAGAAGCTATGCACTGTGCTGACGTTGAAGGACAAAACATTGCTGTAACAGTATACCAGGCGCGACGTACCAGTGGTACTGTCTCTGAGTTCAGCGCTCATGCCCCAACATTTGTCCCATCAGGATCTGTATTCCCCTATCCTCAAGTTTGTTTCTTAATATTATCATTATTTGATCGGGCTCACTAACCAAACATCAGTACTCGCCTCCCCGAGTGAGTCCATACCCTGCTGCAAGAGCTCCCATATTTGTTCATGGCCCGGGCCAGCAAGTGCAACTTGCCCCATTATCGGGACCCGGCTCCAGTAGTCACAGTGGTCTAATAGACCCTTGCAATCTATTCTGCAAGGTCGGCATTTCATGACGTTACTGTTATGAAGGTGCTTATCATCGGGTGCAGAATTTAGATCCTGAAATAAACTCCAACGGTCTTTTCGCCCATTTCCGTCAGGTATTGATATTTTACTTTCTTGCACTAAATTATTCGTCTTACGCTACATGAAATTATAGTTTGGTCAGATTGTCAGGTATGGGCCATCTCTTTTCTGATGAAAAACGCCCTAATGATCGGAACAGTGCTCGCGTGATGCGGAACGAGAATGGCGAGAGTCGTGGCTTTGGATTCGTTTCCTTCCAGACTCCCGACGCAGGTATAATATTACTATTTGCTCGACATTGGTAATTATTAATTGCATGTCAATCTAGCTTCCGCTGCTATGCACGGTATGAACGGTGTCGTTCTAGGCACAAAACAGCTCGTTGTCAGACTCCATGAACCAAAACAGTTACGACAGGAGAAACTCGCCCAGCGGTTTGGCCATAACGGACATCCTAGAAGTGCAAGCGGAGCAACAAGTCCCACTGCTAGTGAAGCTGGCGAAAGCTACATTGGCTTCTCTAGTCCACGCCGTGCTCCTTCTGTTCTCGGCTCGCCCGTTATGGGTCATATTGACCGTCCGGACAGAGGCAGGCGAGGCTCAGGCAGCTATTATAATGTAATATCTCTGTCCTTCCTCAGCACCCAAAATGCATACTGATATGTATACAGGCTGCTCTTTCCGGTACTCTTAACTTGCCTATGCGCTACGATGATCTTGCCGCGCTGTCACCTGTGGTAAGGAAAGAAGTTCTCACAGGTGAACTTAGTCGGCGAGTGAAGGCGAGTGACACTGTACCCGCCAATGAGGTTGAAGCGGTTGTCGAATCCTTGGTATCATTGTCTCTGAGCGAAGCCGTCACCGGTATGCAAGATCCTGCCAAATTCGCCGAACAACTTGCTACTGCCCGTAATTTGCTCAAGCCTGCCAGCACACCCTCACCTATGAAGTCGCCCTCGCCTTCGAACTCTCAAGATTCGCGTGTACTCGACCCCAGCGCTCTGAATGCTACTGCCTCGGCGCCGGAGCATCCATCTACCCCTATTTCAATCTCAGCGTCCCTGTCCACACCTCCACGCACTTCCTCTCCCTCTGGCTCGGTGCCACCTATTTCTGAGAAAGACCGCATGGCAGTGGCTGTAAGCAAACTTGAATCATCCAGGCAGGCCGACCTCGTCGAACTTCTTATGAGTCTTCCCAAGCGCGAGCGTGCCCTGTGTCTGTTCAACACTGATGTTCTGCGAGCAAAAATAGCAGACGCGAAAATGGTCCTGGATAGTGATGATGGAGATGAAGAACAGCAGAAGCCGGATACCCAGTCTATCCAATCTGCTCCTGCACAGCCCGTCCCGGTAACGCCTCAGATGAAGAAGATAGTTGCAACCACTGAGAGCTCTCCCAAGACTCCTGCATTGTCGTCTAAGGGTCCCTCTGCCGCGTCGTCCCCCGTACCAGTCACACCCGAATCATCTTCGTCACATACGATCGCATCTCTGGCACGTTTACCTGCTGCCGAGATTATTAAGCTCGCAAATTCATCGTCAGCAACCGGCCTACCTCTGCCGAAAGTAGATCCGTTAGTCGTCAAAACCACAGATGAATTTATCGACAGCCTTATGGATAAGCCAATACAAGCACAGAAGCAACAGCTCGGCGATAAGTTGTACGTCGGTAGTGGCATCCTCAGCTCTACGGAAATCTAACATTGCGATCAATTCAATTCAGGTATCGAGCTATCAAGGCGTTTGGTATCAAAGGCGCAGTAAGTTTTGGCTTCATCGGTGCTGCTCGTGCGACTGAACACTTCTTCTTTCAGCCTAAACTTACCATTGGCCTACTCGATCAAGATGATCTCCGAGCTCTAGCTCATCTTATGAATAGCTACCCTTCTGTTCTCAAGGAAAAGGCTCTCCTCCTTCAGGCTGGCGGCAAATAACGGATCGTCTGCTTAACCTCTAGCACATTAGCTTCTATTCTCATCTTCATTCCAAATTTTCATATCCGCATCTGCGCCATATCGTGCACTACACACTTCTAGGGATACATTCAGACCAATCACTCTCCTTCCACCATTACCGTGTGCTTCACTTTTACTGTCCAAATCTTTTTGTCTACGATTATTCTAGCCATCCGATACGCTTTTGTTACCTGCCACCACATTCTTCTCTCGTTTGTGACCTGGATTTACGACTTTACGAACCTTACTCGCCCCTATACGCTTGATGTTTGCTTCGCATTACCGTCGGCCTCAAAATTCTCCACACACTCTTCAATGTTATGTGTTGCGCCTCACTACTGAATATTCAGTTTGTTGCAGACCATGATATGGTATTGGAATCAGTATTGAACTTTCGACTCCATAGAAATGTAGACTAGTGACAAAGCGAAATGAAGGGTGCTCAATTTTTACTGCAGAATTTTGGGCAGGGCGTAGTATGGAAGATCCATGCCTTTTTGGATGCCTCGATTGTTGCTTATTGTCCCAACGGTGGAATTGGCACCCAATCAATGATCATGGGGATTGCAGGGGATTGTGCATATAATCCAACTTACGATCAATATCAAAGCACACAAGGAGCAGTGGCCTGGAAGTTGAAGACTAACGACCGCATCTCAATAGAAAGGAATTATGGTATACTAATCGGTTCATTCTCAGCTGAAAGAATAAGAATTTTGAGAACTACATGACTCCGGTAGCTCTTTTGATTCAAGTCCAAGATTGTGAGTAACTGATTTTGATGTCTGTCGTATTTTAATGCAGGACTTAACGGTATAATAGTATTTGGACTGATTATTCGTACACGATTACTTAGCCGCTATGGAATGTATCGGAATCCAGGAGCCTGTTGATTGATGGGAACAAATAAAATTTGTCTTTCAATTAAACGACTTACCTTGTCTGCAAGCTCCGACGTATCTACTATATCATCTGGATCTGGCTTGCCGTACTGCTGATCTCGTCGCATGTTGTCCAAACAGAAGGAAACCTTATGACAGTGATGAGTCCAGGTGATCACAAAAGGACATCTGGGCTTACACTCAACAAGAGTGAACATAGTGCAGCCAAAAAGAGCAGGGACGCAGAAACTGAGATCAGTTCGTCAATGTGACAGGAAGTTACGGTATGACTATCACATTACCAGTGAATCCATTCCTAAAATGCCGTGAGTTAGGTAAGATGTGGAAAGATGGAAGGACTAACGTGTAGGCGGGGCCCTCGGTCAAGGGGTAGATATGGGATCCCAGAATGCCTCCGATTTGCCCAATAGCACCATAGAGAGGGATGCCAGCGGCTCTCTTTGTTTCAGAGCCGAGATTATGGTTATCTGTTGAGTGGAAAAAGATAATTGAACAGTAGACATATAGAAAATTAGACGAACACCAAGCGTTCATCAAGCCGATGCTTGAATAGGTTCCGCTAGTGATAAGGAATGTTGCGCCATAGCGCACATCTTGCCGATGAGTAGCGCCAAGTAATATCCTAGAGCAGAATCCAGATCAGCGTTTGCATCCTGTGCGCAAATAACAACCTGGTTCACATATAACCCAGACCACCAATTGTACTGGTACAGACAAGTAAGGGTCCCCTAATCTGTAGCCTGTCGGATGAATAGGACGTAACCATGAGCACAAAACCAGCTAAAGCATATGGCGGCACTGTCATCAATTGAGCCATGGCATTTTCTAATGTGAATTTGAGCCAAATAGTTTGATGACGACAGAAATGATAGTCTTACCATGCCCCATGGTACCAATGATAGTTGGCAAGAAGGCCGACAACGATGCCAAAGCACAGTTGTGGCCAAAGTAAATTACTCCAGCTACGTAGATCTACAGCTTATATCAGATATCGGGCCGTAGAAACGCAGATGCAAGGCTTGCCCTCCAGTCCTGGAAAGCCGCGATGACGTGACCTATTCATCGGTCAGAACCTTGTGCTTGCATGAATTTTGTGGACATTACTTCGACGGACAACTGCACCAAAGTCACCACTTGTCCCTCTGTTCATACGACTAATTGCGATTTTACGCTCCGCTGCAGTAAGAAACTGCGTGGACTCCGGACGGTCTGGAAGTATGAATAGACAGAGTACACCTAGAAGTATTGTCGGCGTGCCCTGGAGGGCATAACATCAATGGCATGACCTACATTTCATCTGATGAGCATACCTCGAACAGAAAAAGCAACCTCCAGTTGGCAATCGACACCTTGACATGTTGTATCCCGTAAGCGACGAGCCCCCCAAATGCCCCTGCGACGGCTGCAAACCCGAACCAGTATGCGATGCGAGTACCGCACTCGGCCTTGGTATAGTAGAAAGCTATTAAAAACATCAAATCCAGCGATCATACACCAAATTTCTACAACCACAACTCACAAAAGTATAATACAACAACACCTCCGAATGCTGCTTCGAACGTTCCTAGTCCAAGTCGAGCAATCATCAGGCCAGTGAAACTATGTGCTGCTGCCTGAGTAGGTAACGTGTCATCAAACAAAGGAATATGGATTATAGAGTTCTCAGACCATCGATGTGGAACATATCCCCCAGAGGACAGCAGAGCAGCCAATCCATATGCGTGGACTGTAATACTTCGAAAGGACCGTGAATGGAATTTGCAAAAGTATCTATGAGCCATGTTGTCGGTAGTAGTTGGCATGCGACCAAAAAATCCAAAAGATTGGAAACTCACATAAGTGAAAAAGAAGGCAGAATTGACCCAATCAAATAGTACCCCAGTGGGATCTCCACTGAGAACATCTCCGGGCAAACCCTGTAATCGAGCATTGCCCAGGTTTGACCGATCAAGGTCTGCGAAATTCAAAGGTCAGACCACTTGATTGGTTTGCAGCCCAAATCAGCGAGGGCATAGAAGATCGAGCTCACAAGCAAATAAGTAAAGGAGGCATAGTATTGGCAGAATCCTCTTATCTAATTTTCTCAAGAGCCTTCTCTCTTGAGCTTCGGAGTCTTCGTCCAGCGGAATGAGCAGATCTCTCTCACTGACGCATTCAATGACAAGACCATCTTGTCTTCTGTCGCAGTGTTCATAATGGTCAACGTGCATTCTGTTGGCGCTTGGAAGAAAGAAGTATGGACCTCAGACTTGTAGGGTCGTCAGGAATCCAGAAGCCCGTATTAATAGTCCGCTACTTCCACTGAATCAACCGACTTGAGTCAGTGCCGACTCCCGAGTACATCAAGAGCATGTCTTCTTGATCCGGCCGGTCCATATTGACCGGACCTCTCGCATTAAACCACCTGTCAACTAGCGGCCCGTTTTCCTGGTGGGGGTAAGTATTTATGTAGCGCGCGCTCGATTAGTTTCATGATCGTGTGTGCTCCCTCCGCTGGCATGTTACTATAGTTGTCACCGCCGCAGGATGTGATCAGCACTAGCATAAATTCGATCGCTTGAGCTGCAGCAGCACGTGTGTACTATAGGCCAGAAGACAACTCTAATGGCCAGTAAATAAATAAAAATTCTAGAACGGAAGCTTCGCATTCTTAGCGGTGCGGGGAGGTTTGAGAGGGTGTGGACGTCGCCTCTTGTAATACTAGAGCAACATGTCAAACATCGCAGTGAAAGTGACCGTAGAAACCATACCTGCTTATACTCTCTGATACGCTTGGGCATACTGCGCATGAGTAACGCCCTCTGTTTCTCCCTCTTCTCTGCAATACGCTGCCACTTGTGCCCCTTGAACATTCGCTTCTTCCCTGCATACAATCTGTTCCCAACTTCCGCACCAAGAACTTTCTTCTCCTTCACTTCACCTGTCCATTCTATTTGGCGCATCCACGGTGCAACAGCATTTAGAACTCGAGGTTTTACTGAAGCCGAGGAACCTGGAACAATAGCCTGCCCAGAAACAGCAGCAGCAGCAGCAGCAATTTCTACTACCGAAATTTTAGGGCCAGGAGGCAGAAACCCAAGCGTGCCAGATTCGCGAGCTTTCTTGATAAGAGAAGCCTGTTGGCGCAGGGAGTACTTTGGTGGTGCCCATCTGCCTGTCTTTGGGTTGAGCTTTGGGATAAATGGATTCTCTATGCTAGCAACTGGAACCTTGTTGCGCGATGAGGATGCCGAGCTAGGATATAATTTGGTTTTGGGAGCTGGTTTCACGAGAGCGGGACTTTGTAGAGCAGTAGGTCCCAGCTCCCGTATTCGAAACCGTTTGACGGCTTGCAGAGCAGACATTGGAAGTTGGATTGGTGACCGCCAGTCTAAGTGAAAAGTTGAAGGAAAAACTTAATTTAGTTTCTCTTTCCAAAAATGGGTTATCCTGAGACGCGAAACTGAAGAAATATTATTGTACCATGCTTTTACAACACTTTGTAAAAATTCCGTTGCATTTTTCGTATCAATTGATATGTGTTCAAATTGCATATTTGAAGTTTCAGAGAAAAATATACAACTGTTCAGGCGCAACATTCAACACAGTGGCTGTATATTAAGGTTCAAAATATTATGTAAGCCATAAATGGCACGTGAGCGTCATTGAGCCTATCACGTGCACTAACAATGCGTCAATCTGTTTGTGTCAGTTTGGTCCTGGCAGCGCGTTTAATTGCGTTTAACTGATCTTCTTTTCGTCACCGTGACGTTACCAGTGAGGCTTAGCCCGTCTACCATCCGCCCATAATATCGTTCTTTTCTTGATGGCTGGAGCCTTTAGCGGCTACCTCTTGGATTCATATAATACGTCAATGCAACGGCTAGCACCAGGATTCGGTCGGCCGCAGTCAAGGGTTATCACCAGCGGTGCGATGTCGTTCGATGCGTCGATGCATGGCAGCTTTACATCAACCAACTCTTTCGCCGATCACTCAATTTCTATGGATATGTCCGATGATACGGCCATCAAGATCGCTACGCTTCAGGCCAAGCTAAACAAGAAGCTTGGGCCGGAGTACATCTCACAGAGACCTGGTCCTGGAGGTGGACCTAAGCTCACGTATGCGGAAGGGTGGAAAATCATTAACATCGCAAACGAGGTGTTTGGGTTTAATGGATGGAGTTCCCAAATTGTCAATATGACTACCGACTACATGGACTACAATGAGGAATCCAAGAGATGTAACGTTGGTATTTCTTGCATTGTCCGTGTCACACTTAGATGTGGTGTGTTTCACGAAGATGTGGGATATGGAACGGCAGAGAATGCGAAGGGAAAAGCCCAAGCGATCGATAAAGTAAGATCTATTCATTTGACAATTCCATTCATTCATTGTATTTTGTTAGAGTAAGAAGGAAGCTGTGACCGATGCAGTGAAGCGAGCACTTCGCAACTTCGGATCACTCCTTGGAAATTGTTTATACGATAAGTCATATACCCAAGAGATCACGAAGATGAAAGTGCCACCTGTTAGTACCTCTCGCAGTGCCGGGAACCAACTAGAGCTGATATAAGAATTTTGGCAAGGCAAAATTTGACAAGTCCGAGCTATATCGCCGTCCAGAGTTTGACGACACAAAACCTAATATAGCAAGCAGTATTCCAATGGCTGCACCTGCTTCAGTGCAAACAGCACCACAAACCCCTGCGATTACTCCAGATGTAAAAGCGAACAGGGTTGCGGTCAAGTCTGAGCCACTTCAGGGCGCAGAGACTCCGATCGCATATATCCCCCGACACTTACGACAGGAGATGGCTTCGGGTGCAAGTGGCTCCACGTCCACGAGCGCGACCCCAATCTGTAACGACCAAGCATCTTGGAATTGTCAAGGTACTACCAACGGCCTGAACACTCCTATCCATACACCAGTTCAACGAGCGGGGAATACGAATCGCGGACAGTATAGGCAAACTGCCCCATCACCACTTGTTCAGCCTGAGCAACGACGTGTGTCTTTCACTGAACCTGCTGCAGAACCGCCGTCAGCGGACGAGATTGGACTACCAGTGGCTGACGAGACGTCATACAGTATTGACTCAGAAGACGACGAATTCTACGCCAACGTTGACCTTGGAGATGGTGATTTAGGGAGACCGATCGACTTCGAAGAGGGCATGGGCGGAGTGAGTGTCTCAGACGTAACATCTGACCAGGGGGACGCCGTTGCATCTGGGAATCCTCGAGAATCCTCAAAGCCTCCCCAGGGAAACTCGGTGCATGGCCAAGAGATCTCTAGCTCTGGAAGAGGCGAAGTGACTGCTCCAGGAATTTCTCGTTTTTCTCACTCGAACGCGCCACGTTTCCAACCCGGTCCATCGGCTGCAAATTCTGTACGTCATAGACTCGATGATGCAGTAGGTGTACCTGCAGCACCTCCGAAAACACGCGAATCAAGCTCCACTGCATCTGCTTCCACTTCAGAAACTAGGCGTGGTACGCCATCCATGGGAGGGTTCCATTTTCCTCCGGGCATGGTAGGTACACTCTCCCTCTGAGACTGGTTATTGCTCACATGAAAGACAGAATCAACCCAGACCGGTGGGGCCACCTCAACCTCCAAACTGGACAACGGGTTCTACTTCCAGCTCGTCTAATATTTCGAGCCTGAAACGTAAAGCCGACACCACCCAGTATGTAATTCTTGATACTATTGGCATATGACCAACCCTAGACTCATCCCTGAATTATAGAACGTGTTCATTGTCATCCAAACCTTTACAAGGCCTTGGCCTGACCCAGCAACAACAATCAGTCGCTGGAAACCCCAACGGAACTCGAAGACCTCTGGCAAATCTTGATGTTAGCGCCGGCGGTGATGTGAAACGACCAAAACACTAGTATTCGCCCTCGAGTCCTGGAAGGAGCTTTTTCACCACGTCTCACCCGTGTCCTCTTTATTTTCAAGCATATGTTTACGGTTTGTTTATTCCATGTCATCCATCATTGTACAGCTACTTTGCACTTCATTTTTGCTACTTTGCACTATTCCCATCGCAATCACATACACACCAGCATCCTAATACATTTTTCTTATACGGCACAAAGGATCCCCTGACTCCCAATTACGAATTTCGATTCTGAGTTTGTTGTCTCTGCGAGTGTCGGGGAGACGGTTATAACTCAACACCGATCAGTTCCTATGTATTACTTACTCATCACTGCTGAATTGCAACCTGCACTTGAGTCTTAAACACAGCAATCACTGTATTCAGTCAGTCATGCAAGTCCGTATACGCTGGGGAGTAGGGTAGATTGTTCAATTGTAGGGGACAACAAGGAATCATGTCTGTGGAGTCACAACAGTACTCATTGCGTGCCAAGTACTAATCCTCACTGACAATAAGTTATCAATTCTAAGGACGGGTTTGTTGGACGAATCCCTCGTTTGGTATGTGAGCCAGATCCTCTCCGGCACTCAGCAGAAATTTCTAGACAACATTCTGAACAGTAAGCGTTAATATCTGAAATCTTGCTAGTCCAACACGACGTACGGTCGCAAGCGCCTGTCGTGCCACGTCCTTGATCTCCACGTGCCCTCACCTCATAAGTCGGCAGCAGTTGCTCATGCTCACGTTTTCGAATCAACAACCCGGCCTTGATGACAAGACCACAATTCACCCGCCATCAGATTTAACATCAAATCGTTGGTGTATGTAATTATTGCGGAAATTTATACATCCAAGTTCTAGCCCTGCGCCGTAAATCTGCGCCTATTGGATGCGGCCTTGACCCCTTTGTCAGTCTGCGGCAATCCAATCCATTTCGTCGTTCGCCGAGGCACATACTGGGCACCATATTGATGACATACAGACGTCCATATGCAGTGTCCGAGGACTAGCAAGTGGCCCGGGGACGCCCCCCTGCATACACAATTGTTGGTGGGAAACACCCACATGCTTCTGTGAAGCGACGGATAACCAGATGGTAGTATGGATCGAAGCGCTCCGTGAGACAGGTAGGATATTTGGAAATCAAGTGACAGCGGCAAAGAGAGGATTAATTACGGAGTTCAATACAATCAGCGAGGGATGTGAAAAGACATAGTCCAGACGAGCCATTGCAGTATCGTAGCACCTATTCCTCGTGTAAGGAACGTGTTCCTCAAAGCATTGGGCTTCTGGTGAAAATTTAGAGCCTGTGTGCAGAAAGTACCGTTACGGTACTTTGAAAATGGGACTGCATATGGCGGATAGGCTAAAGTGGTGATACATGTGTTGTAACCGCTGCGATCGCATGAGCTGGCAGTCTGTGTAACATATGACACATTCCGAGATTTGGGTTCCTGTATTAAGAAACTCAGGCTGTGACCCGTCTGAAAGCAATTCAAACCTTTTTCAATAGCAGCCTTCTTGGGTCTAGTTCTTCCCTCAAGCCTTGGTTTCGTTCGGCCTGTGGTATTCTTGTACCATTGTATATTTGCTAGTGTTAAAAAACTTCGCCATCAATACATTTCATTAGTATCGGGGACGACAACCCTCACCTCCCGAAACCTAGGCTCTACCTCGTCGATGTCCTGGGGGTCCTCTAGCAACCCGAAATGGACAAGGACCTCATCGACACGGTCTAGCGCGAACGTCGCCTATGACGCGCGCACAAGCCTTGTGAGCCTCAAAGCCGCTAATGTGACTTTGCAGCTAATCGTCAGTGTATGCCTTAGATAACCCGTGTTTGCTCGCCCTGGGATGGCTTGTCCTCTTATCATGGGTCATGAAATCGTCAGGGCTCTTATCAAAATGATAAGGTTCGCTTGTTGATGCGTGACGTGTTACTCACCAGTCTAGGTTTGCTCTGACGTTCTGCTCATCTTTTTCCGCCAAAATCTGAACGATTGTTCCCAATATCGTTAGTGCGGTTCCAGAATAGACTGAATCATTTAATGCTCAAGATCACTCGGTCACCCAAGGTTGCAGCTCAAAATCATGCTCAGCGCATGCCATAGTGTTATGCAAGATTTCTAGAATATTAGTGGCAGGGTATATACGTATATGTGGTGTCATGAGTATCCAGTCTAGCTTTCAGAAGATGCGGGCTTGCGGCAAATTGCGAGGTACATGGGCGTGAACAGCTTCAAACAATTCATGAGCCCTCGCTAGAAATTTACAGACATAATTCAACTCACTTTGGTCTGACCACCCTTCACAAGTGCATCGGCAGCGACCTTGAGGGATTCGCCAACATCATATGTGCCCTTGGGCAGAAAACCAAGCATCTCCATGAACTTGATTGCAGTGTGTGAAACGAGCTTTCCACTCCAGCTCATCCGCCAAACAGTGAAGCAATCCCAAGCAGTCTGGGCCTTCCATATGTCGCCTTCCAGCGGGTAATACCATGGAACTTCATCAGGGCGTTCGGCAAGATCCTCTTCGTGCTCAATAGAGAAGCCAACATTGATCATAGCTTCGCGAGCTTGCTTCAAGGGACGCATTTCTGGGATACCGTTGCCAAACTCAATAGCATGCGCAAGTTCCTTGTGTGCAGGGATGGATGCATCCCACGTGTCAGTCATGCACCATTCATAGACACCGAACTATAAACTGATGTCAATATATTGAAGCTCGGAGTTGAGAGTTAATCATACCACTCCTCCGGGCTTCAAGACCTTCATGATTTCACCATACACACCCTCCCATGTAGGTGCATGAACAGTGGCTTCAATGGCGTACACTGATATTAATGCCGTTAGGATTCATTAGCTTCTGAAAGCCTAGAAAAACGCCCACCAGCATCAAACGAATTCTCGCCAAACTGTTCTGACAACTTCATGAAATCACCCTTGGCGAAGCTTACTTGGTTTTCAAGGCCAGCCTTCTTGGTGTACTTCCGAGCACGCTGAATCTGGAAATCGTTGTTGTTCAAGCCGACGATATTGACGTCGGCGAAGCGAGCAATCTCGCGAGCAGGACCACCGACACCGCACCCGACGTCCAGTACTCGCATGCCAGGGCGAAGTCCCATTTGTGCTGAGAGGTAGTGCTCATGGCGGGCTAAAGAGGCTGTGAAAGCCTCGCCTTTATAGAACCGCGAGAAGTGGAAGGATTGTGCCCAGCCATATTCGTACAGCTCTGTCGCACCATCGTAGTAGCCTGTGGGTTCTGTCGTTAAAAGACATTCACAAAAAAAATTGTGAATTAATACCGTTTACGACGTCGGTGTAGCTCTCAACACGGTTTTGATTGTCCGCTTTACCCTCCTTACCAAGGTCCTTTTGCCAGAACTTGGTATAGTTCTCAACACGCGTCTCTTGACGTCCGTCAGAATACTGAGTTGAAGTCATGTTGTCTGCAAGAAAAAAAATTGCATGAGTATCGATCACTTCCTCCACGAACGAGTTTTCATGAAAAGAACAAATGGTGTTAAAACTTACTTGGATGTGTGTTAGAATAAAAGTTATGAAGGGAACGGACAATAAACACTGAGCAGCTAACTTGAACGAACTTGAATGAAGAAGAGGTTCAACTTGCTGCACTAGCGCCTTATTTTCTGTTCACGTGACTGTCACGGTTACTAGCTGAGGGCGCTGACCCGAAATCATGATTACTTACTACTAGTATCATCAACATTACTACTTGCTATAGCGCGTATGACAGTAAGTGGTTGCATATATAGCCCATAATATTTTGACCTTGATTATATTTCTTGTCCAAGAACTTGCGCAGCTGCATACCGACGTGACCGCCCCTTCCGACGGCGAGTTCAATGTCAGACTTCAGGCTTATATTTCTGAACTTCACACCAGCATCTCTTGCCGCAGGCATACCCCTTTCCGCGGCCTGGTCTTTCTCCCAAGAGGCGGTCCGTCAAATTATCAATCGACCTTTTATAGCCTTTAATTAAGCTTTGATTCTCGCGAGTGCTGCATCTTGATCCGAGGCTATCGTGATTGGTCTGAATCAAAATCCCTTTCGCTGGACTCAGCGATGTTTATTGCGCGGTTGCCATCTGCTTTGATCGAGTCCAGGCTGGGCCAGGGATTCAGATCTCGTGGGCCAAATACATGAAAACCCAGCTCCATGGACCATGATAACGAACTTGGTATGGTACACGACCGTCATTCGGTCATATGATAATCCCCCGTTACAGCCTAATGACTTGGTAGTCAGCTTCCCAGGACCAGGCATCGAAAGGCATCTCAAAATATCCGTGTGCAATTGCCGATCATACAGAGATCATGACGAGCCCGTCCTGAGAACTCGAGAATTTATGGGTTTTCTGACGCCATATTCTTCGCGCCCCGGGAGTTAGCACGCTCCAAACCCATGCGCTGAGGTACACAGGTTTGGCTGTTGACTGTCTCTCACAGGGTTGTCTTTACGTAATGTGTGAGCGTCGATGAGGCAACATGTTACGCTGTGCACTTGCGGGGCGCACCAAGGATTTCGGGCTCACATCGGGGTGGGACCATCAAAGGAAAATGTTTTGGTGTTAACTGAGAACATACCCTGATTTCGTTTCATGATTGTAATTTAGGTAGTACGATGAGCTTGGCGATGAGGACGAGACAACATGAGGCGCCCGATCGCTCGCTAGAAGGCTTGTTACACCCGAAAGTATGGCATTGATAGACCATCTATGTCATGTCACTCTTAAGTTTAGAAACGCAAGCCGGATTTGCCGTGTCACACACTAACTAGACTGGTACTATGCTTGTACCCAATCATCATTACCCATGCTTTATAATTCTTTCCACTACTCCTCTGAGTCTGCACCAAGTAGTTCGTGTAAGTATCCATGTTTTGCTTCCTGATTGACTGCCATAGCATCACTCACCTGAAGTGCAATCTGACAGTCGGCCCGTTGCTTAATATTCGTTGCTTAATTCTACGCAACCCTGCCACTGGCAGGCCCCACACGAGATAAGTAGCGCCCACTGGCCTTTCAAGTAGTACATCCTCGTGATGGACAAGTCTGCATCACCGTTCCAGGTATGATCTCACCTTTGTCTCATGTCGGTTGAGATATGAATCAGGTCATCATGTTCCAGGCTCGTGCAGCACAGCTTCTCAAGAAACTGAACTGGCACCCGCGCTTGGGAGGCAGCCGCTCAAAAGATAACATGTCCATACGAGTCGTCTCAGCCGTCCCAGACAACGATTGCTCACAAATACCCTCTCCTGATGTTCCTCGCAAGCCAGACATATCCACTCCTAGGCTTGTAGGCTTGCGACTAGATGATGCTTTCACTCCAACGGACACGGATGATTCATCGTCTAGCAACAGCCCCACCCGCCAGTCAAGGCGCTACTCAGCTTGGGACGGTCTCACGCAATCCTCTGCGAGCCCAGTGTTTGCGGGACATGGTCCCGCCCCATTATTTTTACGAGAGATAAAGGTCTCAAAGAACTTCTCTGATCAGTCTAGTAATGATGGGGAAAATGTCCTCGCTCCAGCGCCATTCTTCTTGTGGGCAGGCGCGTCAAGCGACTGCCTTACACGTGCATCACATGATGGCTTATCACACTCAGCGACCCCGAGCAACGTGCCAGATATCGTGGTCTTGCAAGACACATCTCCTGTACCAGATGAGATGCCGCCGTTGGAAAGCTCACAGACTCCACAACAAACGGAGGAACCCGTTCCTTACAACGAACCAATCACCACCATAGACATGGCCAACTCATTTGCAGAACCAGAACCCGCTCAAACTCCTTTCTCATCCGCTATTTTGGTTTCACCGGTTATACAGTCTTTACCTTCGTCCAGTGTTCAGACTGAGATACAGCCGATGACGGCCCTTCCACCTCCATTCCGCGTTGCCACCGAGCGTGGCCTCCGTCTCTCTCCTTCCATCATTTCAAGGCACCGTATGCCAATTATGAATCTTCCGACTTTACCTGTGCCTACTCCTACTCCGGTGACCACTGTGCGGCCAGTTGTGCGCCTCCAGCATGTGCCATTATTGAGTGTTCACGGACGGCCCGATGCCGATGCCGATGCCGAGCCAGACTCTGCTATCGAATATGAGGACGACGAGGACGTGGAGGATGAGGACGAGGGTGATGGAGACGAGGGTTTGAGACATGAAAGCTCGGAGCACCAGAGTGACGAGGATGGTGATGGGGAGGAAATGCCGAGTTTGGGTACAGGCCGTTCTTTGTCTCATTCCCCGCTGCGAGAGTTCCAAACCCAAATTGCCGACTTGGCTCTCCCGATCCCTGGTCGTTCTTCTCAACCCTTTGCCTCGCCATCTTCAGCAGGGGGGTCTATCCCCGGTCCTCACAATGCCGTTGATTATTTCTCGTCCAAGGTATATGGGAAACTCCCGGACTTGACTCCGAGGCAGGACGCCGCCCCTATACTTAAACCTTTCTCTCCGATAACACCTCTGGGAGAGTCCGTCAATGTTCGGCAGCGAATAACACCTAATCCTTCGCTTCATCGTGTGCAGCTTTCCCTGGATGTCAGCCGCCCACCCAGTCTGTATCGCGCGCCATCTCGCAGCATGATTGACCTGAGTGTGTCCCGAAGAGACTTGCGACTAAAACGCAAAAAGTCATGCGACACAGTGCATTCGAATGTACCTTCCGTCTCTGAGCATATTGTCGAATCCGTCGAGAGCAGCGACACAGACAAAGTAATGGGAAGGCTTATGCGACGCACATCCATGCCTACTTTCACCTCCGCGTCGCAACCACCTCCATATCCTTCCTTTGACCCGCGCCCGCCGAAGAGTGCACCTCCGTTTCAATTCCATGAGGACGAAGGTCGCGAGCGGTTACCGCCATATAGCAATTCATTGTATCTTAGTGCTATTATGCCGCTCAAGATGGAGTTCAGCTCGCCCGGTATCCAGGCAAAGGACAGGAAATGGAGACGTATGTTCTGCGAGCTTGAAGGGACGGTACTTCGCATTTATAAGTGTCCTCCCGGCGCGAGCGGGGCGGGCATCATTGGCGAGTGGTGGGAGAGACGTGTCGGCGTGGGTGACCTAAGTAGTGGATATCATGCGCCAGTGCGGAAGATGAACGAGAGCCCGGGGCCCTCTTCGAAAAGAGAGGACGAGAGCTCGGCACCCCCTTCGAAGATAGCGGTCGATCAGCCGGTTGCATCCTCGTCAAGTTCACCCCCTCCTACACCGCACAGGACGAGGAGCGAATCGCAATCATCAAGAGCTACGAATCAATCTGTGACGCCTTCGATATCGCGCGCTAATAGGAGGCTGTCCGGCGCCAGCTTCCTCACTTCGTGGCGGTACAATGGCTCATCGAGCGGGCCACAATCGCGAGGAAGGGGTATGACATCTCCTGGGCCATTGAACGGGGGAATGGAACTGCTCCCGGTGAGCGAGCCGAACAGTCGTCGTAATTCTGTGTCTAGTTCGACCTCACAAGAGGCAAATTCACAAAGGACATCGCCTCTGACACCACGAGCTCCGTCTCGCCTCAGCTTCCTCTCATCGAGGATGCAATTGCGGAGCGGCGAGATACAAAAGCCTGGGAAAGGCGATTTGATCCGTGCATATACCCTCCAGCACGCGGAGAGCGGCCTCGGGAATGATTATTTTAAGCGGAAGAACGTCATAAGGGTACGGCTGGAGGGGGAACAGTTTCTCTTGCAGGCAGCAGATGTGGCTTCCGTTGTAGAGTGGATAGAGGTGGGTTCTACATATGAGTGATGCGGTTTAATGTTGATTGTGTATGCAGGCTTTCCATGCGGGCACGAACATCGCACTTGACCTTGATCATCGTGTCATGCCCAAAGGGCCGATGTTCCCAAGGTGTGTTTTATCTTTCTGCTTGATATTGTGTCTTTCTCAAATGTATCTACAGGCGTCGACGGAGAAGAAATAGACGACCAGCAGACGAGAACACTCAGGCTGGTGGTAATGGAGTAGTAATTCCTGCAGTGCTGTAACTTGCCTCGTTCGCATGTTTCTTATGGTCGTTTCTGTTGTACTTGTGTGTTACACAATGGTATGGGTTGTATTGATAGTAGCCCTTGTTGTATGATATTGTCGCTCTTTTTTTTTTTCTTGTTGATAGAGAAAGTTCACACGAATTGTTTCCGTTTTGAGCCGAGGTTCGGTATTTGCCTTGACACCGATCTGCTCATCCAGGTTGCTTGTTATCTGGATCCTTGGTGTTTTCCCTCATCGATATTCTCATTTTACCTTTTCTTTACCTGGTTCTGGCAGCCATCGTCAGCTCAACGACTATCCTCCTCCAAATCTCACAAGCCGTTCAAAAAACGCACCAAAAACTAACTCTACAACGCCGAAAACGATATTCCTTCTCGCGGTTATTTCCCCCGTTTTTTCTCCTCATACCATCATCCTTCACCTCAAGCCCGACGTATTGAGCATATTCAGTTAGACCAGTCATGGCAGATTCGCAGACGGAGATCGATCTGGACTCGGTTATTGACCGCTTATTGGAGGGTGAGTGGCTCGTGCTCTGACTCTTAGGCTCTTTGGAGAGCAGATTTCGGACCTTGAGGGGCAGGGTTGTGGAAGGAAGGAGCATAACGGGTCAGCGTTTGAGGCGGGCTGGTGCAATGCGGTGCACAATTACAGGCATGGGTGACATGTGGGGCCGCGTGCGCACCACAGCAAGCAACCTTGGAAAAAAAGATGGAGTGCACATGCACACACACACAGAAGCGCTCATAACATCCGTACATTTCTAGATGGACCGCCCGTAATATGTTTCAAAGCAGGCGTTAACCTAATTTTTGCATCCAGTGCGAGGCAACCGCCCAGGCAAACCCGTCCAACTACAAGAATACGAGATTAAATATCTTTGCACAAAAGCACGCGAGATATTCATAAATCAACCAATATTGCTTGAATTAGAGGCCCCCATAAAGATTTGTGGTGAGTATCGCTCGGTCATTGTGAGTTCATCGGGATGACTCATTCGGGTCCACCTTCGGCTAGGTGACATCCACGGTCAATATTACGACCTACTTCGACTTTTCGAGTATGGCGGGTTTCCACCAGAAGCAAACTATCTTTTCCTCGGCGACTATGTCGATCGGGGGAAGCAGTCCCTCGAGACTATCTGTCTCCTCCTCGCCTACAAGATCAAGTACCCTGAAAACTTTTTCATCCTCCGGGGCAACCATGAGTGTGCAAGTATAAACCGAATCTATGGCTTCTATGATGAATGTAAGTTGTACTCCAACTCTTGACGATGAAGCTCTGATAGCAGTGACAGGCAAACGGCGTTACAATATCAAATTGTGGAAGACGTTTACGGATTGCTTTAATTGTCTCCCTATAGCTGCTATCATCGACGAAAAGATCTTCACAATGCACGGTGGTCTCAGCCCTGATCTTCAGTCCATGGAGCAAATACGGAGAGTGATGAGACCTACAGATGTTCCTGACACAGGTAAGTTTGCTGTGCATCTTGCTTGAATTTGAGTGTCTTACCCGACCAAGGTTTGCTATGTGACCTATTATGGTCAGATCCCGACAAGGATATCACTGGGTGGTCGGAGAATGACCGAGGAGTATCCTTCACATTCGGACCCGACGTGGTGTCCCGATTTTTGCAGAAACATGACATGGATCTCATCTGTAGAGCTCATCAGGTACGCTGCGCTTTACGGGCAACGTCCATACGGGCGCCGGGTGTTGTGTCGCTGACTGACGCCATGGAATCAGGTCGTTGAGGACGGTTATGAATTTTTTGCAAAGCGGCATTTGGTCACGTTGTTCTCAGCGCCTAATTACTGCGGAGAATTCGACAACGCAGGCGCGATGATGAGTGTGGATGAAACCCTATTGTGTTCCTTCCAGGTACGATATCAGCTACCTTGTATGTTCTTTGGTTGACTTTGACTTTGATATTCAGATCCTGAAGCCTGCTGAGAAGAAGGCTAAGTATCCATACGGAGGAATGAACATGGGTCGACCAGTAACACCACCGCGTAAGCAGAAGAAGAAGGACAGCAAGATGGGCTGAGTCGAGCAGGGCCAGCCGTGCCTTCACTCATTCTCCGGTCGTCGACATTCCCTCTTATCATTCTGTATTGTTCATTGCTGGTTGTAATTGTGCGGTTTACATTGGCGACAAGGCATACTGTAAAGGTGATCATTGGGCTGATTCACCGATGGTAACAAGATGGCTGAGAATGCGCGAGCTGCATTGATGTACGGACGTTTCTGGGTTGCGTGTGGAGGGAAAATTCATTGCAAGTACACCCCGCCATGTTACAATTCTTACATATCTATTCACTCATTGGACTAACCCCCCCACGGTGCCCTTTTGTCCATATTCTGTCCATCATGTTCCGTATTGGCCTTCATGTGCTATAGGTTTTTTTATGCACATGGATTATCCCGTCTTGTGCTCCTAATGCTTCGCCGCAACTGCCAGATATTCTGTGTTTGTTTTTTCTTTTCTTTTTGTCACAGTAAACGTTGTCGAATATTATGAAATTCTGTACATATTCATTCTGACTTGACGTGCGGCGTTGAGCGGCTTTGCAAGGCCTTCCTGTGAACACGATTCTATCGACCCCGAGATTGATGCGTGTCCATATGCCAGCGACTGCGGGGAACACGCGGGGAAGAGTATATTTAACTTGAACTTTGAACAGCCTAGGCAAGGATGGGAGCTACTGGTATTGGCGGGACATATGGCATCACGTCACATGAATTCATTGGCACAACTTAAAACAGACCGCAACTGAAAGTGAGCTAATAATGCCCTTCGTTATACACACGTACTTAGGAGGTAGCATGGTGTCACGTTCTGCATTAAGTTATACGTAATGGATTAATACGCAGCGGGACTCTGAGAAAAATTAAGCTCTAGACACTTCGTTATCCGCGCCTAAAGATTTCTTCTCCAATGAACCGTCTTCGTACACCTCGTGTGCACCCTCTGCCTTGTTAGCAATCTGATCCAGCACATCGTCACCATCAAAGAGGGCTGCAGTTTCTTCCAGGGTCCTGTTCTTAGTTTCAATGAGGAAGAACCATAGGAAGACGAATTCAGCAGCGAGCCAGCAGACGTATACGATCTAGGTATCACCGTTAGAAAAGAACAAGATAGCGTCTGCTAACATACGTAATATTTCCACGACAAGGCGTCCAGTGCGATTGGGTTCACATATTGGTTGAAAATGAGCGCAAGAGAGACGACGAAGTTGAACACGTTGAAGCCCTTTGCGCGAATGCTGTAAGGTAGAATTTCCACGGTGTAGGAGACAATGAGAGGTGTAAACGCCACGTCGTATGCTGCGTAGAAGAGGAATATGAAGGCGATGACAGCGTGTCCGGCAGCGGGGTTACCATGCTCGGCGTACTCGGCGAAACAGATAGCTTGTGCCATGTAGAAGAGTGTCATCAGAGATGCTGAAAGCAAGAACAAGAAGCGACGACCGAGTTTATTGACCATGAAAGAAGCAAAGACGGCCCATCCTAAGTTCCATATTTGCAAGATACCATTGATAAGCAACTGAGTGCTTGAGCCCGTGATGCCGATCTCATTGAAGACCTTTGTGAGGTAGTACGAAACAAGACCGTTCCCAGACCACTGAGAGAAGAAGGCAAGAGCGACGATGATGCGCATGCGTTTCCTATTGCCAGGAGTGGCAATGAGTGACTTCCAGCCGACATTGGTGGCAACTAGAAACATCCGTATGAAAAAGCACAGTGCAGCAAGTAAAACAAGACCAACCAGTACGGTCATACTCGATAGCGGCCTTGATCTCTTCGAACTCGTATAATACCAAAGGATCCTGCCTGATAAAAACGATCCAGGGGGCGAAATGCGATCAAAATAAAGCGGCTCACTCATTGCCATCAGCATGATAGTAGGCGAGGGTCTTGAGAGCCTCCGCCTCATGACCATTTCTAATCAACCAACGGGGTGACTCGGGTGCAAACAGCACAAGAACGAACTGCAGAATGGATGGGATACCCTGAAGGAGGGAAGGCAAACGCCATGCCCATGTGCTGTTGATCTTGAAAGTGCCATACGTCGTCCAGGCAGCACTGATATAAATGATGATCACCGTCAAAGATCCGACGGGCGGGTTCACATGATCAAACTTACATGATAGAACCAGAGTACCAAAGGGAGTTGTAGAGGGATGTCAGGGGAGCGCGGTACGTGGGATACGAAACCTCGGTGACCAACATTGGTGCGGCATTAGCTATACATAGCGTGTCATTTAATCAATTACTTATACACAAGGGGATGGTACTGACCGGCAAAAGTAAGACCAAAACCGATAAGGAATCGAGCACCAATAAACATGCCCACGGACTGAGAGGCAGTCTGTATGGCAGTGGCGATGCACATAATTGTTGCACCAAGGAACACTGTCCTACGACGTCCGATGCCGTCAGATACGTAAGGGGCAAATGGATAACCTGCTAAGCCACCAATATTCTGCCGTGGAATTATTATCAGTGAAGATCATCAATACAAGTACAAAATAAACTTGCCTGAATGGCATTCAAAAGACCTAGTTTACCGCCAGATGGATAGTTAAAGGCAGACTCCCACTGAGGAAGAGACTGCAGTCCATTCATCATACTGCCGTCGTACCCATTTGTTGAGGAAGTGATGAGACTAAGAAAGAATGTTTAAACAGAGGAGTGACAGAAGAGATAAAGGAACGTACAGGAGCATAATCCAGGCGTTGAGAGCGATGAGTCTATGATTCAATTACGTCGATTAGAACCAGAAGCATTCAACAATGTTTGCTTACCGCCTGTTGTTGTACCACTTTCTCCTCTCATCGATGAGATGCGCGAATGAAGCGTCTTGACCGCCAACAGCGGCAGTAACACCACCCATGATTGATCTCTAGAATGAGATGGTGAAGGAGACGGATGAAAGTTATGGACAATCAAATCATTCAGGGAGGCTAGATTTTAACACTTCGAACCAGCCGCGGAGCGGATAAAGTTCGGCAGGAGAGAATTCTCCTGAGGTACCCCGTTGCCCATGGTCCGGGAATCCTCATTTTGTACTTTCAACGAGCCATCAAGACGGGAAAACCATGAGGGTGAGTCTGATCGTTGAACAAGTTAACAATACTACACATTTTGGGAATATGCCGTTATTGGTAAGTTTGGGATGCGCTACTTCCGCATGCACTAAATCAGTTTCCCCGCAATGCACCTTTTCCCTGAAAATAGATAGTTAGTACCTTGATCATCAGACTGAGAGGGCCTGTCACAAGCGGAAGGATCTCCCTATTCAACGTCAATCGAGTCCACGTAGCATAACTTGAGTTCAAGGCCATGGTTTCGGACACGGCTTGCCGATTTTTTCCCGAGCTTCATCTCCTTCAGTCTTTAGCGAGTCAAAACAACTAGTTTGAAATTTTAAACAGGTAGCCGACTCATTCCCAAAGCTAATATCATCATGGAGGGTCAAATGATGCGGCCATATGGGCAGTATTGCTAAGGTCCGTAGTACACTTGACTACTTAAAAAGGCTACAAGGTAGGAATCTCTGGGTTTAGCAGAGAGATTCTCCGATGGCATAAATGAGTTCAAAGGCAGTAACTATCACATGATGCCCTGTGAGGGCTATTCCAACTAAATTACGAATTAAGGGTGAGCAGCGATCGTGCTCAGAAGGTGTGACCTAAAACCGTCTCAGGATATCACTGGCTGATACATCACTTCCCCCAGCTTGATCCCGTACGTGCCCCTCAACGATGGGGGCAGGCATATCCACCTTCTTTCTTCTCCCAAAAGGTACGAAATTGCTGGCTAAACTGGCAAGCGCGCTAGTAGCTGATGGTGCACCCGAGAAATTGCTAGACGCCAATGGAGAGGACCGAGGGACATGGTGAGACGTAGTCCGGCGTCTGTGGAGAAAGATGCTGGTCATCCCTTCGGACAACGAACCTTGTGGAGACGGCGGTCTTCCACTGGTTAAATATTCATGTGGGGGAGATATTGAAGATGAATCATATCCCGTCAGAGCTGTAGTAGCCACTGCTTTCACAGCAGTGGGAGAAGCAGACACGGATGCAAGTGGCGGAAGCCGCACCGCGGAGAACCTAGAAGACGAGGAGCCACGAGATGCACGCGAACCTGGACGCAATGGAGATGGTATATGTGGAGCATGAGTTAATGAAGCAGGCTGTTGTGCATTCGACAAATCAACTTGTGCTGGTGGCGAAGGAGGTGGCGGAGGTAGCGGAGGTAGCGGAGGGGTAGTAGGGGGAGAGACGTCCCGCGATGATGGAATTATTTCCATCGAGTTCTCAGGAGGGGCTTGGGCAAGCAGACGAGACAATGAAGACGGACCAGCAACGGGCGTGGAGTTCGCTCTTGCCCTGATAGGGAAGGACGATGATGTGGGAGGCTGGGTAGCACTGAAAACGCTCTCAAATTCAGATTGGTGAGGCGCTGGTGGTGGGCTAGGAGAAGGCTCGGGAGGATCTGAGCTTGTCTTTCGGTCTGTTTCAGGATCCGATAACGCTGAAACCTTTCTGGCAGCAGGTCTTCGCTTATTCATCTGACCTGCCTGAGTCCAGTCTTCCACCTCCAACATATAATACTTTACCCCGTCGCCTAAACCATATGGATTGCTGGAGGGGTCCTGGTCGGCCGTTGAGGACAAATACGACGGTATGGACCATGCCATACGCACCTTGTTATCAACAATACGTTCGGTAATGGATGTTATCCTGGCCACTATCCATTCTCTCGTTTTCAGCTGGTCCGCGAGGTGGCCAGTAGCCAAAAGAAAGTAATGTGGGAATGACACTATATGTCAAGAACATCGTCAGGAGAAGTTTCATCATCGTAGTAACATAGATACGTACCATTAAACGCCGCCCATGGCTTTGAAATAGAATTCCGGGTTGGAAGGAACAGTGCTAGATCACCTTTGGCGAAATTCCGGAAAGAGATCTTGCCCTTCGCGCGCTCTCGATATTCCTTGCATTGTTTCTGCCACTTCCGAATAATGAAACCTGTTCTGGCCACTGCTTCTAAGAAATGATCATGATCGAAGGCACGTAATGATTCCAGGGCACCCAAAAGATCTGATGGATCGATTGGAGAGGGCTCATCGACTTGCGCACTTGCACTCTGCGCGTGGCGTTGGGTGGATGTGAATGCAGATTCGGCAAGGGACTGTGTGTGCTTCGATGAACTGGGGTGACTAGTGAGATTATGCACGAGAGAAAGTGCTTTGCAATGAGAATTTCGGAAGGCAATCGCGACATCGAGCATCTGAGCAACCAGACGACCACTGTTTTCCAATCGATGCTCATAGTCGGACTGGGAGGATCGTCCAGCTGTCAAGTCATCTCGGAGGATTCTCTCTACGTGCCTTGCCTCCCGAAGCTCATGCTCGACCCGCTGAAGCTCCTCACGCAAACCCATAGCATCTGCATTGGTTAAGTCGGTTTGTGAGCGTGCCTCCTTCAGTTGCCGTTCAGTATCTTCAAGCTGTGCTCTAAGCTCCGAGAATTGGTGTTCAAGAACAGCCCGGTCGCCGTCAGCTTCGGCGATGTGATCCCGCATAATGCGATCGTGCTCGTTAGCTTGTAACCGAAGTAACCTATCTTTCTCCACGTTTGTATTCTTCAGCGCTCGGTTCAACTCGTCGCATTCAGAGCGAGCGGTTTGGATCTGGGTCTCCAGATTTTCCCCTCTGGCACGTGATGCTTCCAGATTCCGTAGAGTCGTTGCTTGCTCCTCGACTAGCTGAGCAATTTTTGACGCATTCCTAGCTTCCAAAGCTTTGACTTCCTCCGATTGCAAGCGGACCTGCGATAGCTCCTGCCTCATTACTTCAACTGCACGTGTCTGTTCCGTTGCATCAACGAGTGCTAGGACACGATTCTGTCGCTCTTTTTCGAGGTCTTGGGCCAACTCCAAATTACGGCGCTCCAATATGCGTCGGGCTGCAACCTCGCTTTCAATCTGCGCTTTGGCTTGGTGCAGCTCACGCTCTAGTATGTCTGCACGTTCGCGCTCGGAGTGAGATATGAGTTCAGTGGCTTGAAGATCGCTATGGAGTCGATGTATTTCAGCCTGAAAGGACGTCCGCTCTTGCTGCATCAGCTTTTCCTGGTTTTCCTGGGCTTCTTGCATTTCGCGTAGTTGCTCAGCCAGTTCCTGAAATGCGTGTTCGTCCGCTTCTGTTACTGTGACTTATGTAAGTGCCAATATTAGAACAAAGATAGAAAGATATCGACTTACGCCTTCTGCGTGACGAGGACAGTCGTGATGCCGAAAGTACTTGCACAAAGTTAGCTATATATGAGTCTGGTGATTTATTTTACTCACGAGAACGCTCAGCAATACGGTCGAACCCAGCTTCTAGATTATCCATCTTGGCTATAAGCTTATCCACTGCACTTCTCGCTTCCTGTATTGAGCCCATCGCCACAGGGTCTGAACTTGACCGCGCCCATAACTCCAGATCGCTCAGGACTTGAAGCAGCACTAGTATTTTACTATGAGTTGAGTTTGGCCAATGCGCCAGTGGAAAAACAATACCATCGATGTCTTCGCGTTTCAGTGAATACGACGGCTCTTTGCTACCAGAAGGAGAGAAGTCGATGCTCGGTACAATATCGTCCATGCCTTTCGTATCGAAAGGCAGTTGACCATGTACTTCCCCTCTATACACCTGTCGGCGCTTCCGCTCGCTTGCACTGCAGACTCATCAGGAGTTGTAACGTACAACTTTCATGGACTTACGACAGCTTGGCCATCACTTCCAAGATGCTTTGCGCGCGCTGATAGAAAAAGTGAGCTGCATTTGAGAGATCAGACATGGAGTCACGCAATACTGCGTTGACTGACCAAATTCCTTGCGTCGCACGATCTCAACGACAGTGGCGCCATATGCATACAGCATATTATGAAGCCTCTGTATGTGCGAGAAGCTGTTTTTAGCCCTGAATTTACTTTGGAGGTTGGAGAGGCTCGTTGGCAGCTGCACGATGTCAATATTCAAGGCGCTGATTTGCCGAAGGACACCGATGCATTGCTCAGTATATGCGTTCTGTAAAACATCAGCAGGAGTATTTCCATCGACTTTGAAGACATACCTTGGCTTCGGTAACAGCTCGTACTTCGTTTCGCAGTGCACCATCGAGATGTTTTAGCTCTGAAACATGATTACCTTGTTAATTCGTCTGTGAATTGGACATACCACGAAGAAGGCTATTTGAATCCGTGGCAGGACTCTCAAGAGCTGCTGTAATGTCTGATGCCTTTTCGAGAATCTCCTGCGCCCGACGCCCTGAAGCGTCTGCACCCTCCAGAATTCTATGAACGAGTGAGATGAACATACTATCATAGAATAAGGAACACCGACTGCGTATTCATTACTGTTGCGCGTACAGAATTAGTTCCGTTCGTTAACCTGGCTGCCGACTTCTCAGCGTCTTGGAATTGAGCCCGGAGGTCCTCTAAACCAACAACATAAGAAAGTCATCACAACTTTTTTTGTCAATTACGTACCATGCGTCCTCGCACACGCGTCAGCGACCTGTTTCATCTTCACATTCGATACATAATCACCCAGCGTCCTCGGTCGCTCTCCGTTCTCAATCGCGGTTCTCACAGCAGGCGACAAAAACTCAGCATGTATTTTCACGCGGCTTATGATCTCCAAATCCGCATCCAGACCGGCAAGGAGCGCAGCCTGTCGCTCGAGGTCCTTGCGAGCCGTCGTAGTAATGCCATCGAAAACATCAGCTATAGCGAGAACATTCAGTTCGAGGCTGCTGGATGCAATTTGAGCTGCTTGATGTTGACGGTGAAGGGTGGCTACGGTATGGACGATGTGTTCGAGGTGCGTATGTGCTGTGCGAAGGTAAGACGCGGCGAGTTGCGAAGGTCGATACGGAGGAGTCGTGGAAATTGAATCTGTAGTACTTTGCTGACGTCAAAACATCGAATATAGCTCAAGCCACGCACCTTCAATCGGAGGTTGCAGTGGTGGGTTAACTCTTAGCTCGTGAAGCACGTCGTTTAAGTCAAAATCCAAATAATACTTGTTGAAAACATAGATAGTCTGCTCTTGAAGTTAATATCTTTGCGTTTACAGTAAGAATATGACTCGCCTGGTCATGTGCACCCACTAGCTCACGAACATTGTCAGTACGCAAGCGCGTACCATCCGAAAGGTAAGCCAAGATGGCATCCTGATCAACGCCCGTCTCCTGATTCAAGAATGCCTCTAGGCTTCCTCGCCTTCAAAACAACTGTTAGTGGGGTGTAAAACTGGGTTTGGTCATAGACTTACCTCTCAATGTCTCGTAAGTTAGCATTGACCTGTTGTTTGACGTAAGTTTTGCGAGTCTATGAGATCGAAGACTCTGGTGCAAGATACCTGATATGATTCGCCGTCTTCCGCACGACATATCTGAATCATTATCCTGGTGTACTGACAATATTATGGTTCGACGTTATGCTGCCAGCTGCCGACTCGGGAGGCAAAGTGGCACGGCCACATGATGTAAATGCTCCCGCTAAGGGAAAACTACCCCTAACCATATGATATCAGAAAATATGTTCATTGTGTCTATATATTGTCCAATAATACAAGGTGAATATGAATTAGAAAATACCCGTCTATATCATGTTATTGATCCTGTTATGTCGCTAGATCTTCCTGATGTATATCACTATCATCTGCAGTCTCTATTGAAACAATCCAATATAAGTCACCCGTGGGCTGCCCGTCGCTGCGTTCTCCGTCTTCTGGCTTTCTCCGTCTGCAACAAACAAACCTGACAGGATGTCTATCCCAATATTTCATGAGGTCGAATGTCATACCACCTGAAAGCCTTAAGGCAAGAGTCGGGTTGAATTGCAGATAACCATAGCAAAAATCTGTCGTGATCAGATCCTAAAGGAACTATCAGTAGACAGTAGTTAAAATGATGAACGACAATACCTCAGGTCCAAATACAATCTCTCGCCGACGTTGAGGACTGCTAAAGTATGATCTACGTTCGCCTGTAGTCCGTAGATCCAGCGCACGACTAAATATCTTCTGCTTCTTATTTTTCTTCAAGTGCACTTTTTCAAGAGGCAACCTAAGGGAATTATTTACCGATACGTCCAATGAACCAGGCATTTTGGGCAAATTCGAGAGGTTAGACGAAGATGAGGCAATTGATAATGACGAGGATGGGGTCAAATATGTAGAGCTAGAAGAAGTTGAGGACGCAATGGCAAATTGCAACTGCGAGGTATTCTCTCCTATCGATTGTGAGGGTGGAAACGAGGACTCCGACCGTCTGTGCTCTAACAGGGGCGAAGCTCGGATATCATCTATTCTTTCATGCACAAAATGGGGCATCGTTGCGATCAGTGGTGAAAGGGCCCATGGCTTTGTCTGCGACATCAAGTCATGTTCCAAGGTAGGATCAACGTATCTAAAGTTATTATTAGCTCCTATCGCTGCACCGTAGCATCTGATTCTAACACGACAAATACTCACTTCATGAACTTGAGCGCCACACCAGCACCCCAAGGCAACTTTAAACGTTTGTCGAACGTATTTCCAAACATAATGTCATCCGCTGAAGTCGGTTGTAGGAACCGGCCTAAAACAATTACCACACGGACCGTCAGGATAAAACGAACAATATCCGAAGCGCTTAGTCTCACCCTGAACCTGAATACTCCACGTGATCCCTTTCCTATCTTCTCGGTCAAAGTACTCCGCGGGAAGCTCTTCGCCAGAGGGATTGGTGAAACCTTTGATGTTGATGGCGACTTTCCCTTCGAACAATTCCGAGAATATATCGTGCGCCTTTCCGCTGTTCACTTTGTCTGTGATGCAAACAAGCTTGTCCATCGATGGTCCAACACGCACCCGCAGACGAGAGTGAGACATGGCTATTTAGTCACAAGGAATGAGCGGAAGCAGAAAAGGGGGCAGTGCACATGTGACAATAGAGTGCGACACAAGATCTTAGTCGTATAGGATCTAAAGAGAAGGAAGGACGTATAAGACCAGCTTGCCGTTGTCGTTGTTCGGAATGAAAGTTATTATCATATGCCAAGTCGACACTGGAACAGCAGTTTCAAAAATTTCACGTGAACTTAGCCAAAAGAGGGAATTGATGAAGGTCGTCGCGTCCACACCGGATTCCCTGCAACCGCTATAGCTACTATGTACAAAGTGCCTGACACTTTTCAAATATTTATTTCGTATCTTTGCACTGATTGTATTTATGCGCATGCAAAAAGAAATAAAACAAGTTTAAGAAACTTCAGTTTAACAAGACTCAGAACTTTAGCAAACTCACTGTGACGTTATAACGTGATTTCTACTGAGCTTCGCAGACCTACTAGACCTGTACAGACTTGTAAGGGGGAGAATAGCCAGCAGCTGCATCAACGATTCAATAGGAGAGCGGATCTAGATCCACTACAAAAAATGGAACATCTGATGGCTGATAGCTCACAGCATACACACGATCATCGCAAAAATGATACGGACTAGGTTCAAATTCTCATCACAGTACACACGAGAAGGCATTGAATGCACAACGGTTGACCGTCATAAAAACAGGATACTGATTGATGCTGTGAATGTAGTAAGAATGAACACAAGTCCAGAGTGGTAGCCCGCACACCTATGTGAGCAGATCCGCATATAAAACAAAAACTAAATAGCCCCAAAAAATGATGAAACGCGATCAACCAACAAATTGTCCCAACAAATCGACCCTATGACGAAATTGAAGTTGATAGCAAACCCACAGCCAACAGCACAGCCCAGGTCCCTCCCACGCTGGTCAACTCGACACCCGGCGGCGCTGACGAGGATGCCACGGTTGAACTTTGAGCGTAAGGCGACCCACACACATTGTTCAGTTTGGTTGCTGCGTCACCGTACGTAGCCTGCAATCCTGCCAAGCTGGTGGCGTTTGTACTGCTCAGAGCAGTCGAATACATTGTCATGAGACTCCTGGTGCAGGAGTTACATGCCCCACTGGTGATTTGTGGCACTGCAAGTCCGAGGGGTAGCTGATAGAAATAATAGCTGGAAGGATCAGAGCTTGCCACAGCTTCGATATAACAATATGCATTTGCCACGGGATCCACAGAACACGCTGCTTGCCGCATCAAGTCAAACGCTTGAAGACCTGGGTAAAGTATTCCGTTGTCAGAACCCCAACCAGCATCGCTATTATTCATATCATACCTGTTAATGCACTGACTGCCATGGCGTTTTGCTCACTCAAATCGGTATCACATGAAGAACGCAGTGATGATGCAAACCATGCCATGTTCAGGTCACACTGATTTGAGGAGATGTTAGTGTTGCAGGTTCCCCAAATGTCCGTATTCGTTGCATTTATATCATCTTGTTCCTGCTTGTGAAACAATCCCAAAGCAGTGATGTTGAACAGTGTGCGGGACGCCATCTAGGAAAAAACATACCTGTATAAATGCTTGGGAATGAGTGAGCAAGAGTGAGAAGGGTCGGCAGGATCGTAAAGCGTCTGTTTGTGTCATATTAAGGAAGAAATTGTAGCAGGATGTGGTCGAGAAATGTGACGACAAAGTCGTGTCATAGGGCTGGGGAAACGGAGTTGGCAAAGTTGGATTTACTGGAACAGTGGGTGTGGGTGTGGGGGTGGCCGGAAGTGTGCTCCTCTTGATGAAGGGCGAGGTGCTTGTGTCAGATACTACTGCGAGTTGTAGGAGGTTCTCGATAGGTTTGTGCTTCTCATGCAGTGACCAATCGGTCAAGCTTTTGGTCCACGATTTCCACCCGTAGGTTGGGGTTGGCGAAAAGGCATCGAACGCCATTGGATGAATAAATAATCGTGTGGACACGCCAATTGCGATGAGAGTTATTGGTACCAATATGATCGTCCAGCGAAGAGTAAGGGTATATTTTTGCTTGGAGTGGTATGAGCATGTGGGGAACGCAGACGGGTTAGCGTGTGTGGGGGTATCGTTAGTCATTTCCAGCTTGAGCAATTCAGAACTTTTGAATGGGAGAGGTGACGGGGGAGGCGTAAACATATCCAATATTTAACTGACGAAATATAAGTGTAATGAGCGTTGATTCGAAAAGAGTGTGGACGTTGGCTCGACAAGGTCACTGTCAGAGGGGATCTGGCAATGTGCAATGTCACTGAGAGAATGTTTTTAGCATAGACAAATAAATGTTTTCAACGAGCTGGCACTTACGTTTAGGTGAATATGTGGTAGTTAAGAGGGAAGGACACGGAAAGTTTATATCGCGAAGTTCAGCGCGCGTTGGCGCTCGCGCTTAATCCCGACGGGGCAAGCTGCGGAAATTCAAAGCACATGCCTGATGATGCCACGTCTGATTAAACGTTCACATGAATGTCGCCCTCATTCCTCGTCGTCTGATTTGCAGTGATTTTCAACCCATTTAGGTCGCCGCGTCGTTTCCCATCTCCTTCTGTTCCTTCATTTTGAGACTTTCCTCCTTATCTCTTTTAAAATGGCGTACCTTGTACTCTTTTCGTAACAGTCTGGACTCGGTCTGGACCGAAGTTCTGGCTTGAGTTTCGAGAACCTGAGCAGATCATCCTCCACAACCCAGAGAAATAATACAGCTATGTAGAAGGCACCGCGTTCCTTGTTTCAAGGACTGACTACGGAAACTCAATACAGTGGATCCGCGCTGCTTGTAGGCCGTTGTCAGGTTTTTTTTTGGTGTGTTTACCTTCTCTCAGATTTTTCATATGGTGGAGCTTCGGTTGATAAGTAATCCTCGAGACTGTTAAATTGGCCCAGCTCCATGGTGTCGGCGTCAGCGAATCCATTCAATTTCATAGTGCCACCTTGCTGGCGCATATGACTTCTAGCTTCTAATTTCAATCTGCTATCCTTCGGATGATGACCATGATACCGTAGAGCGACACTCAGACACTAAGCATTCCATGACCCAAGTATGCTAGCAGTCTTGGATCGCTGCACTATGAAAGTAAGTGATTGCTTGAGCCCTCTGGCCATGGTTCTTGGCAGAAAAAAACTTTTAAACCTATCGCTTATTCAATAGGGCCTCAAAAACATATCTGTATTTCACACTCTTTAATACAATTGTCATGCAACCCGATCTTTCCCCCCTTACACTGGTTGTCGGTACGTCCACGATCTATGACATCTGTTCCATAATTTGATTTTGAACATTGTCACATACTGGGAATCAAAAAATAGATCCACCGCCTGAACAACATTTGTTAAACATTTCCATGCGAGCCTAGACTCCGGGTCATACCATCTACAAGGATATCAGCCCCATTGATGTACCTCCCCGCACGACTGCAGAGGAGCACCACAACACCTGTCAGCTCGCTCGGGTCCCCCATGCGTCCCATCGGGTTTCTCGAGTACCATAGTTCCCTAACTTCTTCAAGTCCTTGTCCTTCATTCAATATTGTATCCATATACCCTGGGCTGATGCTGTTGACACGGATGCCATACCGAGCCCACTCGGCAGCCAGAGAGCTCTTTAGCTGCAGGAGCGCGCCCTTGGAAACATTGTATGAAACTTGTGGCTGAGGAAAATTGACACTGTGGCCAGATATAGATGCTGTAAAGACGATGCTACCACCTGTCCCTTGTTCGACCATCTGTCTTTCGGACTGTCAGGCGGCGAGTTTCGAGTTTAAACAGGGTTGATTACTTTGCCACTGCTTGGGCACACAACCAGCTTCCTGTCGTATTGATGTCAAGCGTACGCTTCCACTCTTCAAGAGCAACATCAAGGGCGTGGTTGCAAGCGACCACACCTGCGAAGCATAGGAGAATATCCAAGCTTCCAAGCTCATCAGCAGTCTCAGCGACGGCCGCTTGAACAACCTGCTGATCGCGGACATCCACTTTTTTCGTAATGATCTTTGCCGATGGGAAATCAGAACGCAGCCTCTCAACAACATTTTGGGCTTGCGCCAGATTGACGTCAAATAGCGACACGCCCGATGCGCCATGTTCCAAGAGGGCACGTGCTGCCTCGATCCCAAGGTTGCCACACCCTCCGGTGACTGAGGAATTGCTTGATGTGAAGATCGGTACACTTGGCACTATTATACCCACCGATCGCATTGCCTTTGACAGAAAACCTCGCCACCGCCTTTTCTGCTACCGTAAGGTCCCTTGACAAGGGGGTGTGCGGTCTGGTTAATGGATTGGAATTGTGAGAAAGAGTCATCTGTGGGAGGACGCGACTGGTAAGTTCATCTCTGGATGTTGGCGCAGGGCCCATGACTGGTGCACAGTGATTTGCAGGAGGGGAAGCGACGGCTTTAGAGTCGCGCGGTTTCTGAGTTTGATGCGACTTCGCCAATTCACACGATTACGGAAGAAACGACTGCCTTCGATTAATCTTATTACATAGGGGAGACTACGGTTACGGCGCCCTAGCGATGCTTTTCCACAGTGGATTCGAGTAATTCATCACTTACGTTTGCATCACGGCGCTACACGCTTGATTAAAACACAATGTAAATTGTGCACACTTGGTGGACTGATGCTACAGTTAGGCAAGTAAAACCTCGAAACGACATAGGGTCTACGACCCCAAAACACAATAAATTTGAATTACTGTTCTGTGAAGTAATATCTACCAAGCTCTTCCGGAGACTCCTGAGGGATCGAAACTGCTATTATATTCAAATACCAAAATGCTTCAAGATGGGATACAGACGAGATATTCAGATGAATTGATGGTAATGTCAGATGCATGATTTTCTGGCCTGCGTTGAACACACTTTTCCCCAAGGTCTTTACAACTGATCCGTCAGTTCAGCAAATCTCATCGAGCTTTTCTTCCAAGTTTGAGAGCTAGCTCTCGGTAGGGCGCCTCATGTCTTCAATCCAACACAGAGCTGAAGCATGTCAGGCATCCTCCCAGCAATCATAGTCAATACTCGGACGCGAGAGTCATGATCGCGTCGTGACAGCCAATATTCGCACCTTCCGAGCAAGCAGTAGTGACAGTCGTGTTGCACCAACTCCTACTATGACTATATCTATCACAGGAGCTGAAATATAACATAGGGTGGGCTCCCATATCTAATACATAATAGATAGTCAGATTACCACGAATACCGGCACGATACTCACTTCCTGCGGTAAGCCCGTTGCGTGCACAAGAAATAAGCCGATCCCCTTCGTTTTAACATCGGCCTACTACTTGCCCTTTTCGCGGACACAATTCCGTAACATCATTTCGCTTGTGACCACGAAATGGCCGTCCTCCACTTGCTGGACCTGCTGTTTCATCGATTCAAGTCCCAGCTTCTTGATATCTCTTTGAGGTATGAAGAGACGGCTTGGGGACTGAAAATTCATTGAGGTGACTATGGAATTGGCTGTAGGTACTTGTAAACGCCAAGTACGTTATCGGTCCGGAGCTTGAGAGGCAAGCGGACCTGACTCGGATGTACCCTTCATGAGGCTTAAATAGCACCCTTTGCACCGTCATGATTGGATCTCAACCGATGCGAGATGGGTGCTTATTTGTGCCGCAATATTATTCAGAGCATACCAAATTCACATTGAGAAAACGATGCTTATTCGACGTAGCCCGCAGCCACCGAGTTTTTTCTTCTTCCGAGCAGCTAGAATGAAGTGACTGCTTGCCAACACGTGTAACTGTGACGTCTGACGTACCCTCACACGAGGGAGTGCAAGCTAATCGCAATCATAGAATAGTCAGCGTGGCCATCACAAAATATTTGTTATGTGTACCTTCTGTAACTGCCAACAGAGTCTTGAGACCTAGGGATGAGAAATCGTGTCACCAAGAGGCCCGGCTCCTACGTTACGAGGGCCGACGTGTCACGCGAGTTTAACGTTGTTCAGGACCGGGCAGAGGTGCAGCAGTCGTAAGAGGTAAGCGGGTCCAATAGTGGGTCGTGAGAAAACGGGAAACCTTGAATTCGATGGCTTTGTAGGAATGAAACCAACTGCTTTGCACTTGACCAACTAGTACTCTCAACTCAAACATCCTTCAAGCCTTTAAGCCTTCAACAACTTCATCGTCAGCCTGTCGAATCATTTTTGGCGTGATCAAGAAACAAAGGAGTTACCGATCCACAAATACTAAACCTCAGTACAGACGCGTGGCTGATAAAACTAGCCCTGCCTTTTACATCGTCCAATAACGACTACCAATATCTACTCTCCGTGACCGTTAACAACAATTCGTGAACATGTCTCAATCGGCAAGACCATCTACATCTACATCCACCGCGTATGCCCTTCTTTCCTGTTTTTAACTTATCTTTTTCTAATGTAAATTTGATTTCTTAGCTCATCCGCAACTCCTACTGACGCTTCATGGAGGGCGGGTCTTCGTCCACCACCAAAAGATTTGCGCCCACAAACAGAAGATGTCACAAACACCAAAGGAACTGAATTCGAGGATATGTTCCTCCGTCGTGAGCTCCTCATGGGCATTTTCGAGGCAGGTTTCGAAAGGCCATCACCTATACAGGAAGAAGCCATCCCTGTTGCCCTTACCAAACGTGACATCCTTGCTCGTGCTAAAAACGGGACAGGAAAGACCGCTGCTTTCGTTATACCCTCATTACAGCAGATTGATGTTGGCAAGAATAAGATTCAAGCCCTACTCCTCGTCCCTACTCGCGAACTTGCCCTCCAGACATCCCAGGTCTGCAAAATATTGGGAAAACATATGGGTATCCAGGTCATGGTGACCACAGGCGGCACGACCCTCAAAGATGATATCATGCGCTTATCAGAGACGGTTCATGTTCTCGTTGGAACACCGGGACGCATCCTGGATTTAGCAGGCAAAAACGTTGCTGATCTCAGCGAGTGTCCTGTCTTCGTCATGGACGAGGCAGACAAACTTTTGTCGCCTGAGTTTACTCCTGTCATGGAGCAATTACTCTCTTTCCTTCCTACGGATCGTCAGGTCATGCTTTTCAGCGCAACCTTCCCTATGATGGTGAAGGATTTCAAGGTAGGCTCCCTACGAGTACTGCCTTTGTTACCAGTGTTTAACATGTTTCCTTTGTGTAGGACAAACGCATGAGAACTCCTTACGAGATCAATCTCATGGAGGAGCTGACCTTACGTGGTGTTACGCAGTATTACGCTTATGTCGAGGAGCGACAGAAGGTCCACTGTCTGAACACCCTTTTCTCTAAAGTAAGTTTCTGCGCATCACCCCCTTTCCATGCTGACAATCCACTTCAAGTTGCAAATCAACCAATCCATTATATTCTGTAACTCTACCAACCGTGTCGAGCTCCTCGCAAAGAAAGTAACAGACCTCGGGTATTCCTGTTTCTACTCGCACGCAAAGATGCTTCAGTCACATCGTAATCGCGTATTCCACGACTTCCGCAATGGAGTCTGCCGCAACCTCGTCTGCTCAGACCTATTGACCCGAGGAATTGATATCCAGGCAGTTAATGTCGTGATCAACTTTGACTTCCCCAAGAACTCGGAGACGTACCTTCACCGCATTGGTCGTTCCGGTCGGTTCGGACATTTGGGTCTTGCTATTAACCTGGTCACTTATGAAGACCGTTTCAATCTATATCGCATTGAGCAGGAGCTTGGCACCGAGATCCAGCCAATTCCCCAGTCTATTGACAAGGGCCTTTATGTCGCACCCAGCGCTGCTGAGGAGCCTGCCCCGCAGAAGTCCCAACCTCAACCCCAGTCCCAGCCTCAGCCACAGCCGTCCCAGCAGCAGCGACAGCAGGCACCTTCTCAGCAAACTTCAAGTAACGGTCGCCAGAACGGCGCAGCACCTGCACCGTCGCAAGGGCAGCCAGCTCAGCGAGCTGGTTATGCCAACCAGGCAGCGTACCGCAACGGTACTCCTACACGATGAGCTCATTCTTTTATGTTACATGTAGGAGGAGGGGGAGGAGACCATCACCACTCGAACATCATTTTCATCCTTTATCGTCAGCCGTCATCTCGACACCTCGTATTCCAGGGGGTCGTGTCTATCTTTGTTCGACATCACTTGTCCATCCATCTCACTGCTCTGGCACCCGTCACATCTTGCGCTCTGTCCTTTTTTTTCGCGTCTGTTTTTGCGTGTCCGATTATATATATCATATTAGGTTATACTACGCTCCTAGTCTGGTCCCTACGTACTCCGATCGGGAGTCGAGTTTTTTGCTGGTGGTGAATGATGTGGGTGGTGGTCTTGGTGTGGTTGATGGGTGTGGTGTAGGGGGTTGGGGTCGAATATGTTTGTGTAGTTTTAACTTTGTCTGGCGCCATGTTCTGTGTCAAACATTGTTAGGACTGCCGGTACCGTGACAATACAACTCCTTCCTCACATTTTCCGAGTTGACGCATTCTATCCAACTCTCGAGGGAGACACTTTCACCGCGCGGTGGGTAATCGACGTTGGTACTATTACTTGGTCGTGACCGGTCATGAGGACGGCACTCGAGTCCCAAACGGCTGTCTCTCTTCTGACGACGTTATCGACATATTAATATTGCTTGCGTGGATACAAAGATAAGCTCGATTTAAAGCTACCGATCAGCATCCGAGTAGGATAAGAAGTTGGTATGAACGGGCACGATTTGTTTTGCATTTGGCCGTATTGTTTGGGATCAGTACATCTATCTCAGTTCGCCCCAGTGTCTAAGCCTTATTACATTCATTCGAAGGTCAGAGGGCTCTCCATGGCAAGAGCCGCAAAATAGCCCATCCCCACTTTAATGCCCCGGAGAGCCCAGAAGCAAGCGACCCTATCGACTTCCTTGACTTATTGAGGATCAGCTTCGCGTTGCTAATGTTAGGTTTTGTTTTCCAGCATGAATTGCTACAAGTTTGTTCTCTGTGGGAGGTGCCATGAAATTCTCCACCTTTGTGCAAGTGACAAAGTAATGATTCATTATTTTACTTCCTCTGACACTGCGAGATGCCGATTTTCTGGTATCAGCCGCGGTATGAAAAGAATCAAAGGCCATATTCTCAAGCTTTCATTAGGAGGCATATGTCAAGTTTACCCTGCAAAAGATCTATTCAGTAAGTTTGATACAGGGAAGATAAGCGAATTGTGTTAAATAGTACGTGTAATTTGTACTTCTCGTGCCCAGAATCCATACGACCAATCGCGACTGATGAACTTTGCAAGAAAATTGGTCAAAGCACTCGAGGTTCCTCATATTCATGGGGAGCGTGCTCCCTCCGGCCTGCAATTCGTTTCGGTGAGTTTTTAGGTTCTGACTAAGGATGATTTAGGCTTATTGCATGGTCCCTTAGAGCGATGATCTACTGCCAGTTCCATTAGAAGAAAGAACATGGACTGCATTTAGTTATGTCGCTTTGTGAGGACTGCAGTTTGTTCGATTGACTGCATGACTAACAATCTTGTCCACCAGCTGGGGGACCACGTCAGTGAGTAGTGAATTGTCACAATAACACACAAAATTTATGAAACTCTACTTGTAGATCAATGTTTCAACGTTAGTTGCAATTTTTCAGCTTACAGTATAGCCTCATATGGGTTCTTCGATAGTTGGATGATAACCTCTAGCATGATTGTCCTCGGCATGTCGTGGTGGCAAGCTTGGCTGGCAATCTGGATTGGTTATGGTGTGATCACGCCGTTTGTCGTCCTGCTGGGTCGACCGGGTGCTGTATTCCATGTAACCTTCCCTGTCGTCAACCGTGCCAGCTTCGGAATATTTGGAAGTTTGTGGTGTGTATTCAACAGAGCGACAATGGCATGGTAGGTACGATGTCTTTCGCGTCGTGCTGTATTCACTTCGTTGCAGTGTCTGGTATGGGGTGCAAACAAGTATTGGCGGTTCATGCGTCTTAGTGATGCTTCGTGCAATGTGGCCAAGTGTTAACAATATCCGTGAGTTTAATGATGAGTTGCTTTTTCGTGATCTGATGTATCTTATACGATGAAGCAAATTCGATGCCGTTGTCCTCTGGCACTAACACCAGGGATTTTATGTGCTTCATCATTTTTTGGGTTATATCTTTGCCCTTCATATGGCCTCCCGTGCACAAAATGTACGTTTAGAAAAGTTCACTTGGAAGGATTACTGCTGAGCTTGCCACAGTCGTCACTTCTTCACGTTCAAGATGATAATTGCTCCCGTTGCCTGTATCGCCTTTATGATTTGGTGCATCGTCAAGGCAAAGGGCGTTGGACCAATTGTCAAGCAGCCAGCAACTATCCATGGCTCAGAACTAGCATGGGCCATTATCAGTAGTGCTTGCATTTGCATCAGTAATCTCACAACACTGTTGACGTATGGCTACTGTGCTTTCATTCATGATATCCATAATCTTACCATATCTGCAGGAACGCACCAGATTTTGGATCACGGGCGAAGACTCCATCTGCGCCGATCATTTCCCAGCTCTGGTCCATCCCCTTTTCTTACGGTTTAATCTGCCTCTTCGGTGTGATCGTCAGCTCCTCGTCGCAAACAATTTATGGGGAAGTGATCTGGTCACCCGTGGATTTGCTAGGAAAGTTCTTGGACAATAACCCATCCCCTGGCACTCGATTTGGCGTGAGTATGAACAACGCAAGGTTGTTTTGCACTGACGAGATGGCGATCATAGGTATGGTTCATCGCTTTCTCTTTTGTTATAGCTCAGGTAGGCACCATACTGAGTCCCTTAAAGACCAAATGTTGATCAATCTCAGATAGGGTATGTAATGGACGCACGAGTCGCTGGTATAGCTCATGCCTTATACCCTGCCCATTTCCAGAACGAACATCTGTGCTAACTCGGTCAGTGCGGGTTGTGATCTGACAGCGCTGTTTCCACGTTTCATCGTAAATCCTCCACTTCATGCACTTATGTCAGGAAGTACTTATATTCATCACAGAATATCAGACGTGGCGGGTATATATCAGCCATTATCGGACTTGTCATGTGTCCCTGGAACCTAGTAAAAAACAGCAGCCGTTTTTCTTCCTATATCTCTGCGTACTCTGTTTTCATGAGCGCGATCGCGGGAGTCATGGTGAGTGGACCTCCTATCTATTTTATTTTTGACTTAATATGCAGCCCTAGGCCACCGAATACTATTTTGTGCGCAAGGGACATTATAACGTCGCTGACCTCTACGTCACCCGCAAAGGAAGTTGGTATTGGTACAATTATGGTTTCAATCCCAGGTCTGTGGGGAGACTAATACTGTTGACTCTACATCGCTCACTTGAGTTTAAAGAGCGTACGCAGCATACGTAGCAGGCATCGCCATCAATGTAGTGGGATTCGCTGGGGAAAGTACGTCTTTTGAGTTTGTATTTTGCTTGCGATACTCATGGTTCCACAGCTGGAACGCCCGTACCGGCTGCGGCGACTCACATATTCGATTTGTCCTTCTTCACAGGATTTGGTACTTCAAGTATCGTGTACTATTTATTGAACAGGATGTTTCCGGTTCCTGGAGCTGCTGACGTGTTTGAGGAAATAGATGTGTCTGGGTACGAGGAAAGGATGACAGACTGCGACGAAGATAAGGACTATTCCACAGAGAAGGAATCATCTACCGTACAGATTTGATGGACTTCGGAGGTAGACTTGAACAGTGTTGATGAATCCATGGAGGATGATCGGTTCGAGTTGAATGGCCTGTCGTAACGCTGTCGAAGGACATTCCTGGCAAGCGAGCATAGAAGTGCCAGGGCGGCGTGGTATGTAGTCACTGCCAATAAATCATGCTCGATTGAGGAATGGTGCTCAACTTCTGTGACGATGGAAGTAAGAAGTGCTGGCAGGATGAGGTAACTTAAATTCATCGACAAACATTCTCGGCAGGATGATTGCTAACTCTTTGAAAGTTCCAGAGTGGTGATCACGACTCGCGAGGAAGCAAGTTGCAATTAAGGTATGGTTCGGCACCAGCGTCGATCGAGTTGCTTACACGATTCAAGAGGGGGTGGATGCCGTGTCCGTCCCCTGAGGATTGCGCATATAAATGATGTTACGATTGATGTTTAAAGACCAACTTCTCCTTGCCTCCCCAACGTGAAATCTCAATCATGATGCCCGACAGCCTGAGCGGTGCCTTTGTAAATGTGCAAAACAGTGACTACGTGTTGGCGACGTACAGAGACGGCGATCACGAGAGGATCAAAGGCAAGGCCTTCGACCAGACCAACAAACACAGGGTTAGTAAGTAGCTAAAGACGAGGTTCTGACCCTGGCGCTGGTGAGTGATATCAATAGTGGACCGCTGAGAACTCGAAAGACAAGGACGAGTGTCTGTGGACGGTCAAGAACCAAGATACTGAAGATTATATGACATGGAACGTAAGCGTCTACGAGAAATGGTTCCGATGCGAATCTCATCTCTCTGCACAAATTTGCAGTCGAGCAAACAAGTCCTCATGAGCAACAGTAAGCACTTTTGGAAATTGAACTTCAAAGGCGACAAATTTGCGTGCGTATTAGGCCGTGATTCAGACCAGGCCTATCTACTGACGATGAGGTGCAGATTCCAAATCCCCAACGACCCCAGCGAGGACGATCAAGCCTTCTACTCTTTAGAACTTGAGGATGATGGATCGGTAACGTGGCCTACAATTGACTGTGGCACCATACTGTTGCTGACGTTTGTTGCAGGTCACCCTCAACGACCAGCAAGAGCCACCCACCGATAAGCAGCTGTGGACAGCCGAGAATGAATGAACTTGCACCTGAAGGATTTCCTTTAGCTGTCTCGCGGATACGTTAGTGTTTGTTGCAACTGTTACGGAGATTGGGCTGCAGGCCGCTGGTTTTTCTGTCTTTCAGATGCGTATACATTGCTATCTGCCGCAGCACATAGCACGCGTATGGCTGGGCATGGTTTTAAGCATGGTCCGCCTCCGTGAACGTGAGGCAGGAAACATAATTCTCAACTGGCAACATCGAAAAGCACGCATCTCTTCGATATCCGTACATGCTAGCACTGCCTCTGATGCCTCATCTGAGTGCGGCGTAGCGAGTATTCGCTGGCGCAGAACGAAGCGAGCACTAGCTCAGGGATTAATGCTTTAACCAGCAACAGTTATAAAGCGCAGAGCACATAACTGACGAACAAAGAACAAACAAACCCGCACTAGTCGTGAACATCTAGCACTGTTTCATGGTAAGGTTCACCTCACTAATAAGATACGGCTTAGGACACTGATAACGGTCCAGATGAGTCCTCTTTGTGCACCAGCCGTGTCTATCCCTGAGACCGTTTATACCCGATGCGTTTGGCGAATGTGCGGGGACACGTGCATGGGAACATATAAAGTGGTCGTCAGAGGTTGCGAGATCGACGGTGTTGAGGCGGTTCAGATTCGTTGTACATTCTAGTATAAGGAAAGCTTAGCGGCATTGTAACGTAAACGGAAGTCTTTATCAGAACACAGCAGTTCTGCTCACACACACTGCTGCGATGTCTCGCACTTCTTAACCATCGCCGAGAAATCAAACTTGTTCTTTATAAATACTGTATGGATCTAACGATCGCTTTAGGAAGGGACTACCAGCACTGCTCATCAAAAGTCCAATATCAGAACAGGACGACACCCGACCAGTATTCGTTGTTCGGGGGAAAAGAAAATCCTAACTTGATTGTGACCTTTGTTCCGCTCGAGTATTTTAGATAAACGAAATAAACATTACCTGTGGAAAGATAACAAAATCTCAGAAGCACGCAGTGCGGTGTAGGCCACGCGGTCATTGAAGTTCGTGGAATCAACAAACACAAAATTGTGCAGTGTACTGTGGGACTGGGCGGTGCAAGATATGATTTCCCTTGCGCGCAGAGTCATATTGGGCAGCGAAGAAACACAGGAATGCAAGATAAAGTCAAGAACAGATATAAAGGGCATATTGTTGAAAAAAATATGGGCGCTCGAACGGTTCTAGACAGCCATTGCTCAAGCTGTGAAGCAAGCACGATGTCATGATGGCGGCGCCGCCATGAAGCAAGAGAGAGGCTCTTGTGGATTCTGCACAAACGACGAGTTACCATCATCCATCTAGTATTCGATTGGTATACTTAGTCAGCTGGAAAGTGTATACAGGTATTAGAATACAGAAAACCGCAGGTAGTGCAGCAAGTGAATAAAGCGCTATGAAAGTTTGCTGAGCTCAGCCCAGCTCTCGGTATCTTTGAATGACTGGAGAAAATCATCCATATCTGATTCTGATTCCTTGGAGTGGGTCGGCTTGTCTCCCCTTCTTGTCGATCGTAGTAATTCTTTACGTCGATTAAAGGCATGCGTGTCCAGCACATCGAAACAATCCACAACGAACTCCCACATAAGTTTATCTTTGTGCAAGTGCGCGGGAACGTTTCTATTAGCCTGGAAAACAAACTTCTTCTCGCCACATGCTATGGCATTTAAAGTGGCCCATTCATCAAGGGGTCGCGATTCCTCAGATCGAAGAACTCCGTCCTCATACTGCAAGGAGATCCAAGCAAAGCACCACATAAACGACTCCAGGTCATGGCGATATAGGTGTTTGACTTCGCCTCGTTGACCCTCTAAGGTGAGAAGATCAAGTGCCATGAACGGCACTGTTCCTGTGCGTTCGTTGCCCCGAGGACCTGGGTCACCCGCCAATGAAGATAGATCGTAGTCGTTTAAAACACCTATGCGCTTCCCGTCTTTCCAGTACCACATCAGGTTTCCAGGGCTGACATCTCGATGATAGACCCCTTCCTTCCACAAAGTAAGGTGACCTGCACGCTATGTCAAGGATAAGCCTCATAAATGCAATGAAACACTTACATAGTATGCATTGATACCATACGTCGAAAAGCACTTTGCCATCAAGCTCCGTGATTGGCTTGAGCTTGCGGAATACGAGAATGTAGAGGACGCGACTGCCCGTGGTGGGGTCTGGAACGCCGAGCGCTTCTCGGATGGCGGACGTGGGATTCGTGAACTTGTGGTGCCACAGCAACTCAGGAATGTGGCCTTGGACAGAACTGTGCGACTTGGCGATCTTCTTCACCTCGTCCAAAATTTCCGGCTCGCTCGTACGACTCTCCTCTCCCCAAAAGATCTTGGCCACCATCCCGTCATGAAGGTTGTCGTATTTCTTCGCGAGCGCTTCGCTGGTGACAGGGACCACATTGGTGGCCCGTCCTTGCAGTCCGTAGTGTGTCACCCTTTCGTCGTGACTGGTGTGAAGCAGCAGATCCACCTCTCCAAGTGTTTCATCCTTGATTGTGAATTCGTGGCATTGTTTCCCCTCAACTTGAACTGGGAGGAAGTCCTTGTTTCGGCCCCAATCGTGAAGCTTGAAGCGTTGTAAAGCATACAACAGCACCATGAATCGCGGGAGATCCTGAATGAAGTTGATACCTGAGCATTGAATGACCCCTTGCCGATCATAATACCAGATCCACATTACATCGTCTGAAAAAACTTTGTTAAGAGTGCGATCGATGTCGGCAGACGAACAAACCCACCGACAACGATAATATTCAGCAGATAGTTGACTCCAAGATTGGCCGCAAACATTTCGGCGGCGTACAGACCCGTCTGAACAGTCACATCTAGATCGGCGTCCGTGTCGTCGGGGTTCGCCTTGGATTTTTTTGGGGCGGATTCTAAAGTGTCCGTGGCTTTGCGCTTGGAGCTGGACCCGCCCAGGGAAGGCTGGGCAGCAGTAGGATTGGAAGATAGAACTGCAGCTTGCCCTATTAAGTTTGATCTCGGAATCCTGAATACCATTACTTACATGCAGTGTCAGATGCGGGTTGTGTAGCTGGGGTCTGCGAAGGGTCGGGTGCAGTGTTTTCATCTTTAAGATGACTCACTGGCAGATATTCTGGCTTGGTAGAGATATAGTCTTTTACGGTGTACGAACAGGGCGGCGGGTCAATCCCTTTTGTCCTCCCTGGCGTCTTTCTCTTGAACTCGATGCAAGCTAGAACATCTTTCCAGGGTAGATTTTTCGGTTTTGCTGTTGCATTTTTGTCCATGTGAGCCTTGCGCTTCTTCTTACGCTTATCGTCAATCTTCTCGTTGTCCTTCTGTTTCTCCTTTTCTTTCCGTTTCTTTCCGGCCTTCTCACCCTTGAAGGGAGCGCATGCGGTATTCAAAGGAAGAATGACGAGGTCAGGCTTCCGAGTTGATTTCGCAGTCTGGTGGGATTGGTGCATGGGCATATCGTTCTGCTGACAGATCATGTCCACGGCGGGGACAGGAGCACACATCCCGTCAACCTTGATCTCTTCAAGACACGTGAGAGCGATGTTAGTGGCTCTTATAAAAGGGCCGTAAAAGTTGTGTTCTACTCCTGGGCGTACGCTTCCAATCGTGATAACCATGAGGATGTCCGATCAGCGAACTTAGAACAGGCACTCACTATTCCTTGAGGGCCGTCTCGATGTCAGAAGACTTTACGAGAGCAGTGGAGGCCTGTCCATTGCAAACCGGCAGAACTGCCTTGAGGCACATTTGCAGGAGCTCGGGCTGTTTAGTCTCGGGAGAGGAAGAAGCACGCTGTAGGAGAACTTGCAGCATGGCGTCCGCCTTGCACTCCTTAACCTGCTCGATATCGCGTTGAATCCATGGGCGAACTTTCTTAACCCTTATGGAATGTCAGGTGCTACTCAATAAAAACAGGAAATGTGCGCACTGGACACCGAGCACGCCGATGTTCTGGCTGATGACTGAAGCCCCACGGCTGTTTGGAGTGGATTCAATTGTGCTAGAAACATGGGCTTGTGCATTGGCACGTGGGGGAGTAGACGATACGCCAGTCTCGCCGGCAGGGGACATGACTCTGACGTCAGGCGTTCAATGATTGTGCCGACTGGGTGTTGTGAACCGAACTGGTAAGGTGGAGAAAACTAAGAGGACAAGAAAAGACAGACACTGCTGGCTTGCCTTATATCTGGTCGACCAATATTTGTGGCGCAAATATGATGGACCATTGATCAACCCGATGTAGATTGATCAGTGGCGTGGCGGTTGTGGACTTGTAGAATTTCAACTCCGGCGACGCGTCCATAACACGTGCACGTGACCCTACGAAGCCCCTGACCAGTTTGTAGTGAACAGTAGTTCGAAATCAAGTTTATTTGACCTAGATGAACACAATGCGCCTTATTCACAAACGACGAGTGCAGTTGAAGCTCGCTACCTGTCATACGATCCATTTCCTAAATCTGAATTTCTCAAATCTCGTTAATGGGTAGTATGGCATTAGCTGTGACGAGCTTTGGAGCCTTATGGGTGTGGATGCAAAAGAAGGTGCTCGCCCTACATGCAGGTCCTTCCCTAAAACTATCAATCTCACGAAATGTTTCAGGCGAGACAACCCTGCTACGCTTTGCCAGGCCTCTTCCAAACCTGTATTCCAGTCTGATTCTTCCCAGCGTGAATCAAACTGTTCCACATGGCACCTAACGCAAGTCAGGGGTATCGATTGATCCCAGCGTAGGACCAGTTACAGTAGAGGAACCCACTCCACAGCACACTGACGGAAGCAGTGGGGTTTATACGAAAGTTCCTGCATACGTCGACAGCTCTGACACGTACAAAGAAATAATGGTAAACCATTAACACCTTGTTTTCCGCATCACATGATGTCACTTTTTGAATGGAGTTAGTGAATTCTCAGGTATGGGCGATACAGAACGAAATTCTGACCGAATCGACAGCAGCAACTATCTTGATGTTGATTCCTACAGAGCAAGCTAGTAAGTATCGTTGACTGCTCGTGCGGAGTAGATTTCTCGCGCACACAAAGATCCAGAAACTACGGTAAATATCACCAACTAGGTGACATCATACTCAAGTCACATCTGCTCCTATAATCGTTTTCCACCAACACCACCACCTCAGCGAAGAAACAATTCCAAGATGCATCCGACCCCTAATTTCCGCCAGCAGGGAGATATGTCCCAGAAATACTGGCATAATCAGCCGCCAAGGAACAGATTTGTGCGCTTAATGGATCAGTACTGACTGCGACCGCTCATCATCCGGATCACGCAGTTCATCATGACCGCAGCTCTCCTTGCTGGGACAGGGCTTGCGTATTACTGGGGCTATCGGGGTGTGGATCAGAGGCACCCTGCTGACAGTGAGTGTTACATTACCTTTGGAAAATTGCGTTCTCAGCATTGTTACCGTCGCTTAGAAATACCTGTCAAGAAATAGTCAGGATGTCATGGGAATGAAGAATGTTTTACTGGTTCCCCTTGCACCATGAAAGTCCATTAATTTGTAGTCTAATATACTTTTTTTTGATATACAATGTGTTTCTATACGACACCTATTGCTGGGTACTACCGTCAGTAAGATAACAAACCCAAAGACATGACTCAAGATAGTTAATCATTCAAAGTGTTGCATCTCATCTAGTCCATGTTTGACCACCGACTGGTCAATAAGGTACTGCAATGTTGACGTATTTTCGTCGCATCTGGAAAACAATCAATGAGATGCAAACGCCTACAGATGTAGAGACGCACAGTCTTGATATCGACCCCGCCACGTCACCTAATGCCTTCTGGGCTGTCCGCAACACAGGTGCATGTTCACCGCTGCGATCCTTCAGGAAGCGACCATGTGCCGTAATCACAGCTTGCACCCAAATGAGGTCGAACTCGAGGTGAGGACTTTTCTCCAGATGCTCCGACGTGAATCGAAGGAGAGCGGGGACATAAACGTTAGGCATCTGTCGTGCAACAAGGCGTATGTCACTGCGTGGAATGCGCTCGTAAACTTGTTGTATAATGGGCTTTTCATTCAAGCGGAATGCAAGAACAAGGGCCTTTAGGTACTCGCCCTCCGCAAGAATATCGAGTACAGCTTGCGGGGTGAGATCTATTGTCAGGTCGAAAGGGTCAAACATGACAGTCTCGTCTAGAGAATAGATCAAGAGGCCTTCGGTGCTTGCGGCTGCCCAAGCACGTCCCGTTGGTGAGAAGCGCACGCATTTAGTGCGTGCTTCTTGCCGGTACTTTCGTACGGACATGTCGCCCGCTCCTCTTGATGCGCCCGGTAAAGTCGTATCCATCCTATCTTCCAGGTCGCTGGCATTACCGCGGTCATCAATAAGATCGGTGTTGATACCTGCATCGTTAACCTTGCGACTATCTAGAAACTCCTGGGTGCCATCTAGTGAGAGGTTTTCTGAAATCTGAAACTTCTTCACGAGCACGCCCTCTCCTTCACGTATGTCATATAGACAAACGTACTTGCTATTTCCACCGGCAAGCACGTACGACCCATCTGCAGTATATGCAAGGCTCGTGAACGCCTTTGTGGAGGAACTATTGGCAGCCGCGACTCGATCGTCTGCTTTTCGTCCTCCAGAAATGTCTTTGCGACCATCGATGACATTTGACTGCTTTCCGGATCTCACATCAAAGAATGTGATCTGACCATCAAGCGTAGACGCTCCTAGCTCCATGCCATCCGGTCGGAATGCAATCGAGAGAATATCGGAGGAGAGCGCAAGAGGTTCCACGGCGCGTGACCTGCCAAAAACACTCCAAATGCGAATAGTGCGATCCCAGGAACCACTTGCCAGTTGATTGGCACCCGTGGGTGAGAAGGCAAGCGAAGACACGGGTGCTTCATGACCAGCGAGAATGTCGAGCAGCTTCCCAGTCTGGACCGACCACATAAAGACTTCGAATGTGTCTGTTGAGCCTGCAGCAACGACTTCTCCTGATGGGTCGACTGCTATGGAAGAGAACTGAACAGGAGACGGGGAGGTGAAAGTTCGGAAATTGCGGTACCGAACTAGGTCGAATGCACGAACGGTGCCATCAAGAGAAGCGGAGAACAGAACAGAACCGTGCTTCGCGAAAGTGATGCCCATGATGGGTGCAGTGTGCTCTGAGAAAGTTACGAAGCAGAAGCCATTTTGTACGGACCAGATTTTGAGTTTGCCATCATCACCCCCTGTGGCGACGGTTTGCCCATCTGGGGCATAAGCCAGCGTGTTCATATCGAAATAGTGTCCCTGTTGTTTGAGGATGTAGGACTCTGATTGCCATTCCCAGACAAGGAGCTGACCAAGCCTACGTGCGCCGAAGGCAAGCCACTCTCCGGTTGGAGATATTGCAACAGATGAGATCTTCTCCTGCGAGATGCTCAGAGTGTGAATATTTGTGAATGACGGAAGCTCCCAAAGTCCAAACACTCCACTGGAGAATCCGACAACCAGGAGGTTGGAAGATGGGTGGAAGGTCGTACAGACAACTTTCGTGTGTGGGAGATTAAAATAGTGGCGGTCGTGTATTCCCCACCTTATCCGAGGAATTGAATGTGCGAAAGCCGACGAAGCGAGTTGGGGCTCCTCAGCGTCGTCTGGCTCGTCTTTGGATGTCCATGTGAAAACAGCACCATCACGACTGACAGTGTATATCTGGGCAGATGTAAGTCAAAGGAAAGATGAAAGATTAGTTTCACTTACGAATTTGCCATCGGCGGAGAAGTATGCTCCAACTACAGCGTCCTTATGACCAGCAAACGTTTTTGGTCGAAACCCTTCCAAGGGATCGAGGGTGAATAATCGGGCAGTCATGTCGCGCGATGTCGTTATGAAGCAGCTGATCTTACTGAGCTTAGTTGTCGACAACAGTTATGAAATGCACTCACGTTGAATCTGGTGACCATCGAATACTGGATACCTCGTCATGATGCCCCGTGTATGTGCGGTGAAGTACAAATGGTGCAAACTCTCGGACTAGATGATTTGGCGTCCGCCAAACTTGCACATGGGAATCGTGGGTCACTGCGATGAACCTAAGGGGTAATCATAATGAGGGTCATCGACCGCAGATAAGATACATAACTCACTTTCCATCATATGAAAATTGTATGTCCTGGACCGGTTTTTGGAAGTTGAAATGATGCAAAACCACGCCTCTTTTGAAATTTACTAGTAACGCTCTGCCATCTGTACGAATTGTTCAGTATTCACATGATCTGCAAGTACCCCAACGAACCTTCATCGACAGACACCAAAACGTTACCATCTGGACTGAGGGCGATTGCAGCAATATTTTTGCGATTCTCGACAGGCAGAGTTCGGGATTTATTGCTGAGGAAGAGAGTCGTCGTTCAGAATCTCTCATATGATATAGAATGCACTTACTTCACCAAATCAAATACTGACACTCGATTCCCGACAGGACTTAGCAGCGTGTTGCCATCGGGAGTAAAAAGAATGTTTCCTTGCTGGTAAACTGTCCCACAAATGTTGGAGAACTGAACAAGTGATGAACTCCTGTTTCTGCTAGTCGATAGAAAGTCTCACCTTGTAATTTGCCTTCATGAGTGCCCAGAACGACGAGCAAGCTTAAAGCAAAAACTAACTTACACTGGCCAAAATTTGTGGGTCTGACCAAAAAGGAAATCGTGCTCAGCAACGCAAACTACTCGAGTGTCGAACGAACTTTCAAGTGCCATTTCACAACTATGGTCAATTGGCGGATCAGCAAAGACCTGAAAGACAGATATTCAAAGAACATGGTGCTGTCAAGAAGCCCAGTCCTTCACCACTCATTGGACGCACTCGTACCATTACACGGGCACTCTTGAAAGTCATTCAAGACCTTTTTGCGGAGGAGTCGAACCTGTATCTCGATGAAGTATGCATATGGCTTGCATTTGTGCACTATCATTATGAGTCCTTCTCCTGCTCGCAGTCTCAAAGAACCTGGTCTCACAAGAAATTCTACAACAGCTTGTTATCAAAAATGATGAAGCTTGTCAGCCGCCAGGCTTGTCGACGAGAGTTCAAGGACAGACACCATGCGCGACTTTTTTTTTACTGACGGGCAGCAAGTGGAGAATGAGCCACGCCGACTGGTGTCCTGAAAGATACCCCATCTTCTTGTTATTGTCGTCAGTAGACGAAGGCTTGTCGAAGCCGTTCAATCCACACTGTTCTGATTCCGAGGAATTTTACTTGTATGTTTCTTGGATCTGTCTTGTTTCCTTGCCATACAGATATATTCCAGTACAAAGGCACAAAACAGATGCTGTTGCATGGTTGAAGTGTTGAGCACGCCCTAGAAATGATAAGGAATCGTGTTCGCTGTTTGATTGTGACCAGTTTGACCTCAAGAACACAAATAATCGAGGGGACATGAAGTATTGTTCGATTGAAAACGAACATTAATACCTAGAATACAAGTAGAGAGAAACTGAAGAACGAATCGGAACCGTAGCCGCATTATATCGTGGCAAGGTCTTTCTCGCTACCTTTGCATTCAGGGCTGGGTGTCTTCTCGTCGCTCATGCCCACCAGTGACTTTGCAAGCTTGTCCACTGCCGTCCCCCTCGGACGCGTTGTTGAATTGGAGTCCTTCGACGAATGTCAGGTCGGGAAGACACTTACGAGAATATAGTGTGGCATTTGTTCTGCCTTGCTGTTGACACCTACTAGTATACCTCCACTTGTCGATGAGAAATATGATGTCCGGAAGCAGGTCAACATTCGAAGGAAGAGAAATTCAAGATACGCTGGTACGGAATCTTCATTCTATGACATCATTAATACTGTGGATTGGCAAAAACAGTGCAATGTCACTCACGACAAACGTATCTCGAAAGATCGAGACCTAGAAAGTATTTTTAGCAACATAGATATTCGTCGAGACAATATTTGGTTCCTTCAAGGTTCAAAGGGCGAGTTTTGGCTCGTGGCATCGGTCATGGCTTGAAAGACCGCCAATAGTGGACTCTAACTTTGAACTGGGCTATGGAATTTGTGATATGATCTGGCGACACTCCCGGGCCCCGCTATGCTCAAACTCAGACGTGCAACAAGTATACGTACTTCAGGCAAGAACAGAATCTTGGAAGGCACCCCATATCGTAGATCTGGACGAATTAAATTTTAGTGGACACATAAAGTTCATTGTGAGCATGAACAGTGTAATCGTCTATCACATGATACCACTGCAGCATGGCGGTGATTAAGCAGCGAATGGTGGAGCATTAAAGTTCGGGAGCGCACTCGATTTGCCAAAATTACGCTATTGCATCATAGGTTCTTTGTGCTCCAAGATGACGAAAGGAGCATACCACACTTCAAATGCTGCATGAAGTTGTCTGCGTCATGACTCAAATGAAAAAGAATCAAAACATGGCATGGGAGCGGGAAACAAACTCACGAGGAGCGGCAGTCCGCATTATTCCGGGTCAAGGACTACGTTCCGCTAAAAGAGATTGTCGCCTCCTGCGATCTCTGAGGGATGTCTTTACATAAAGAAAACTGCCTCCAGCAGCCAGAATGAGGCTGCCCAAGCCAAAAACCTTCGCGAAAAACAAAGTTCAGGGTTGTTAATCACAAGCGGCTTCTGCTCGCAACTTACCATCCGTCGACTGAGCATCCCAAAATTAAACGGATATGATAGAGTTTTGCAGTGAATGACGTTATTTTAGTTAGACAGTTGGGTGTAGATCGAGCGCCGGGTTGTCAGAACCCACAAACGAAGTGTTCAAATTAAAATAACATCTATGCATGTGATGAGTTGCCAGACTGTGACACTGTGTGACACCTATTGTGACACCTGAATCTAGACTAGTGGTCACGGTGGTGTAGAAGTATATTCCGACTCGGAACACCATTAAAATCGACATTAGCCTCGGCTACTTGTCCATGACCATCGCGACTAGTCATAACACGCAGTTTTTGACAGATGGGCCGATTTGAACTACTCGTTTGACAGGATTAATGCAACATTCCAGGGCTATTTAAACTTGAAGCAGTTTCAGGATCTAACTTGAAAGCATTGCAATCGCCGTCTATTTTATGGTACTACTATCATGGGATTCTATGCAAGGTCATCAGCGCAAGTTCGTACTGTTATTCATGTGGGGTATGTCAACGACTTCACAACTTTTTCTCATCTAATGCTACTGAAGCTTAATCGAAAAGTTTGGGGTGCACAGCAAGTCCCAACTGATTCTCCATGATGAATTCTGGTCTACGATTTCCGAATGGTGGAAATAGATGACACCGTTTCCCTCACAGTGTTAGGTTGCCGCATGCGCAATCAATCGTAAGCAAGCGCTTCTTGGCGATTTCCAGCCACCGGTCACCCGGCCATGCATCATGAGCCTTTCCCAAAGGACTCTGGACGCAATACTCCTAGAGCGGAATCGCGTCACTCAGGAACTGGGGTGTTGATATTGGCGCTCTTGTAGGCATCAGATCTTCTTGCCCCACGCCTCCTGGTGGGTGATAGCTCAAGCCTATCACAAGAGGACTTAGCCCGGGCGTCTTGCCCTCCTACCCTCATCTAGAATCAGTTATCAGACCATGGATTCACATCCGGAAGGCTCACCTGCTGAGATACTCAGATATCAGATAACAAAGCAGGCGATAGCATTGTTCCTGGTTGCTACGGTACATATGCACACCACTGGCAGCCTGATACGGTGCCCTTACCCCACTTACCGCAAAGATACAATCAGTCCACAACCTTCGGGGCAAGGCTCAAAGGTTACTGGGGTCAGGGACGACTGCGCCTTCTTAATGTGCTTCGCGTCTACTCAGCGATAGCGTATATGACTGCCATACGAGCGAAGAAGGATCGTGGGCACCCAGTGATCTGCTTTCGTGCGCCCACAACCCGATTCGCTGAGTTGTCACCCAATCTATTCTCACCAACCTGATGTTGAATTTAACTTGCTCGGTTGTGAAACAAGCTTCTGCTCAAACCAGTCAAGATCCGACTTAAGAACAGATAGTTGGAATGTTCGCCGGATCAGTGGCATCATCGGGATTTGTCACAGCAGGGCATGTGCCATTTTCCTTCATAACTTTCGTCACTTTTCTCACAAAGGGTTCTCGAATTCGGCATCGTTAGCCTCTGCGGCTCACATGGCTTAACGTCTTGTCCGATGACGGTGCCGGTTGATTGGTATTAACCGAATTCTGCTTTGCGCTTTCTTCAGGATTTGTCCAATAACGGTGCCGGCTGTTTCATATCTGCTTTGCGCTTTCTTCGCGATTGTTTACGCTTTGATTCCGTAGATGTGAAACCGCCGGCAATTCAGGGAATATCGCCGACCGATGGCCCCATCAATTGCGCTGAAGTTCATTTACCTTATCTCCGCAATGGATTTTTACTATGAACAAAGGGCAGACCTTACGATATGTTCTGCTAATGGAATGGATGCGTCATGGACCGAAGTAGGTGAGATTGATATTGTAACCGGGAGAAAAAGATGGAACGAGCCATGTCGTGATTCCGAACTTTGAAATCCGAGCGTCATTTGAAGTTGTTCTAGAAATCGAATACACTACTTACACTCCAGTGGCCACTTTGTTGGTGCCAGTTCTATTGAATTTTAAAAACAAACTATACGATTGTTTCTTCAATAGTGGAACGCCTGAGTGACGTCGGATACCAGTATCGTGGGCCAGATATGCCATGTCGGGAAGCGATCGGTGCACATACTAAGATGATTTTGTGCAAATATAGAAAGTTGAGAATTTCGTACATAATGTCTTTATTAACCGATGCTGTCACAGTAACGTAATTTTCTTGATATGTGCGTTGATGTCACTACTTTGGTCGTCACAATAATATATTGCCTTTCTTTCCGTCAGCTATATAAATGCTGTCTTTACTGTCCCTAATGGTCCACGATCAGACCCAACCGTTCAAAGAATCCCTACTCCTCTTCTCCCGTCCGTTCTATCCCATTCTCTTCAACTCCCCCTCTAGCCATCATTCAGTCGTCTCATCCTAATCATAATATGCCTGGCGCAACGCCATATATAGGAAATGCGACAAGGATATGGGAGATCAATGTTCACTGGAGCCTGTATTCTCAGTGTGGAATATGGGATCCTAAGGGTCGCGGCGTAGATGTTTGGGAATGCATTAGAGCTCGTAAGTTGCCACTTTTCTTTGTATCTAGCCATCCTCATATGTCCCTCCTAGATGACTCGACCCAATTTACCCAGGTTCGCTACTGGTCTTGCACTTTCATCTCTTCTGGTAATCTCATTAAGTTACCCTTTCCAGCCACCGAACGGTCTTTACTGGCGCTACATCGCTCGCCGGTAACCAATCTATGGTTTCATGAACACTGCCATAGCACAAATCTTGACGCCATGATCATCACGTTACTACCCGTGATCATCTGGTACCCACAGACGCCCAATCCGGTCTAGGACTGCGTCATGCCACCCTCAACGTCGCAAGTGAAGGTTAGATATCTCCCAGGTATTGGAGAGACAAGCATTGTCACATTGCCTTCGATGAGGGATGTGGAGGGTCATTCATGAATGACATGCATTTTTACGATACTACTATTCTTTGCATTTTCTTTGGCTGGTTCCGAACTTCCGCTTCGTTATGGTCACGTTCCACCCCTTTTGTGGTATATTTACTTGTTCCATTTAGTCATCTGGCACAAAACATTTACTATACCTGTCTATTCTAATATCCACCGCGATTTTTTTTTGGGAAGCACGACTACAGGTAGACTCAATAGATGGAGGACGATGTCGTTTCCTCCACTACATTCCCAATTTGTGTGTTCCTGGTTGCAGCAAGTGCATGGTCTCCGTCACCAGGGGCAAAGTATGTGCTAGGTGAGTCGCATCATATTTCTGAGAGTATTGAGACAGTCTATCTCAGCTGTGACATTGTAGTAATCTTTGATCAGACTCGACGTTTTCGTTGTGACTCGATATGGCGCTTATCGCTAGTGCCGCGTAACAAAGCCCTTCCTGTCCCTGGTGACTGCCATACTATACCGCGGAGGATGGACCCATCCCGAAACACATTATGTTACTCATGCTGTAAATCTGATGACACGTGCATGTCTGGCAAGATCTCGTGATTGTAACGTGTTGCAGAAGAGATAGGGGTGCACAAAAGTGCAAGTACCCTCAGGCTCAATGATTCGCAAAGAAGAAACCATCATCGCTACAAAGTTTCGACTGCAGACGGCGAGGCAGTTGAACTCTATCAAAATTAGTGTTACTGCGCGAATTAACATCTAGCAAGGGACCCACGCGGTCAGGCTATATTTCCATTTATTAACCAGGACATAGCGACATGCATTGATGAATACAAAACACGTACCTGCTATAACAGCATCATCCCCATCCTGCCCAGCGCCTCGATGTGATCGGGTGCGCATGACTTGGTCAACCTCTCGAAAAGGGTAGCCGAATAGTCTTGCCAGTGCCAAATTCAGCCGCAGGGTCCGAACACGCACATCCTCAAATCGTTATCCCCGACCAAAGATCTCTGGCCTATGGGGTCCTAAAGCCCAGGAGACGCTAGTAATTGTCTTGGCCTCTCCCAGATGTGACTAGGAGGAAAAAAAAACGTTATCGGAAGCCTCATTGCCTTGGGCCCGGGAAATGAAATAATGATAAGTCCTGATTGGGCATGATGCGCCAGGATTACTGGTACGGTCTTGTCCTGGCGTGAGGATATTGTACGGCCTGCTTGCCATCAAAAAAACATGATTAGTATCGGAGACTATCGGAGAACGAGGATGGTCACAAGGGGCTTCATTTCTTGATATTGTGAAACAAAGCTCATCTGCTGGTACCATGGTGTTGTTTACCATGGCACCTAGTACATGTCTCTATGTAAACACTCTGGGAGGGAGAACAGTGGATTTTCACTCGGGCACCATATATAGCAAGTTCCTCGTCAGCTCATCGACATTGGATGGAGACTAGTAGAAAATATCTAGGCAAATCAAACGAATGGACTTTTCTGATCGTGGGGACGACACGTTTGTAAGTTTCCTAGATTTTCCCTGTCAAACGAATGCTCGAAAAATGTCAGGCGTGCACAATTTTCGTTGCCACTACTGCCGAAATTTGCGACTCCGTACAGTCTCAAAGATGATATCGAGATGCGCACATTGGCCAAATATAAGCATCAGCGGGAAACAGGCGCACGGTGGGTGCGGAGCGCAGATACAACTCCGTTGCCGTAATGGAGAGCACTTACACCCGAAATGACACCACAGAGGGGCAGTTCCCAGACGGGTGAAACACACTCGTGGTGTCTAATTGTTGTGATCTTGCATAGAGTTGTACCGATGCTGAATATACATAGGGCATGCGCGCTCTGGCGGAGCATGAGAGCCAAGTGAGGCATACTTACGTGTTTCATGCAGTGTGTCGGTGAATGCACGTGTAGTTCAAATGCATCTGCATGGATGATTCTCGAGTGCTCAATTAACTAGATAATTCTTTTGGAAACCTAAAGGAATGAAATGACAGGAATGCGGCTCGCGGTGAAAGCTCGGACAATCACACTTACGAGAAACCTGCCACATTCCTCTGACTTCGATAATGAGCTATACACGGGCATCCCGTTTTTCATATCTGGACAATGTGAGGCAGATAAACAAATGTTTGGTTTGAAAGTAGGCTTGCATGGCTGGCTAGTGGGATATGATACTGGCGTAATGCGATTCCCATCTCCCATCCTGGACAAGATGACAGCCGACATCACGAACATGTCATCGAATAACAATGGGACAGGCATGAATTTGCAATTGGCACGTAAGACTTCTAGCTAGTGGGACTTATCTATTCTTGCTTCACTTGGTTCTTGATGTGATTGCGTCGAAGGCGACGGGGATCGCCAGAACTACATGGGCGCCAAGATGTCGGCTTTCTGTGGTAAGACTGCGTGATGCATAAGCCACGCCCTGCTGTGCAACAAACGACAGGCTCCGAGATGATGAGTTGATAAGATCAAAACAAGTCCGATACAGTACAGAGTCAAATGGAACAGGCGATGCTGAAATAATAATTTTGTATTTCCTGGAGAGGAATGCAGAGCAGTGAGTATAACTCGATATCACAGGAGGTGGACACATACAGGACTGGTGAGGTCCATTACTTGTCAACTGATCACGTTACCATCTTCAAACCTGGCAACATCTTAAGGTATTCTGTGAGGTGCGATTCGACGCCCTTGTTGCGGTGTATAGTGACCCACTTGAGTGGGCATTTGGACCGAGTAACGAATGCTGAGAATTGTTTGTGTGGCCAAGGATACATATCCGGCGAACAGAAGCGGATGACCAACTCCTCTAACGCTGGTAGGGTCAGGGCTTCGAAAAGATTGCCTAAGCCAGCGCGGATAACATTGACCTCAAGTTGATGAATACTGTGATTCACCGTGCCTATCAGAGGGAACGGCTGCAGGTCCGTCTGTGGCAATGGATCCACACATATGGATGAAACGCTGACCCGTTGGACTTGCGTACAGAGGCTGATGACCTGCAGAAAAGTAGCACTGCTAACCAGTGCAAACTGTATCTTCAGTTCCAAAAGCTGGTGCCAAGGCAAGTCAATGGAACGCAAAGAGTGTAGATCGCAAGTCATGGATTGCAAGACCGCAGAACGAAGTCGTGGCATTGGGCTGGGTATGGAGACCAGGATACTTGCTTTGTGAAAAGTTACCTGAAAGCGCGACAGGGACTGGACAGAGCCGTCTAATAAACCTTGGACAGGAGGCCCATGCCACCAAAGGTCAGAACATTGACCCAGGAAAGGTCGGAGCCATTGTATGGAAAGAGGTTCTTTCCTATCTGAGAGGTCCATGTCATGCACCACACGAAGGGATAGTGGGACACTCCGGGCTTTTTCTAGCCAACGCTTGTACTCGTCACCACTAGTTGTGTTTGCCCGAAGCAAGGATATGCTTAAGGACGCCCATAATCGGGGAGTGGACAGGGCAACTACTCGCCAGTGACGGCAGACCTTTGTGAGGACCATTGGACATTCATTCGATGAAGGCGTAACATAATTTGTCTGGGGAAGACACCGAAGAAATATCTCTCCTAGAAGCTCCGATGGTAGCAAACAGCGTGCTGGAGATGCCAGGGCTTCGTGGTATTTCAACGACTCTTGCACAATGGCCCTTTTCTCCTTCAATCTAGCTTGGATAACTTGTAATTCTTCCATCGCATGGTTCAGAAGCTCGATACGGTCGTCGAGAGCTGCAAGTTGTGACTTTCGTTGCGTTACAACAGCGTGAATGGTCTGGACCTTGTCGGATGGAACATGACTGGTGGGAGGATAATAAGAGAGCGATAACTGCACCAAAATATCAGCTTTGACCCAAACGGTATGGTTAGAAAATTTTCCATACCGGCTCTAAGATGGGAGACTGCATCATGATGAGCAATGATCACGCCATCGCAACTAACAAGCATCAAACTCACATGTAGCAAATCATTCAACAAATCAGGGCCGATCATTTTAAAAGATGTGCGGTCACTGCGGTGGTATACGAGGGTATACGATGATATTGTGCGATTTAAACTTTAAATTTTGCTCGAGACTCTGGTGCAAAGGCTCAAGTTATGTTATGTAACCAGGCGGCGTGGGGGCCACGACTCTACACTGGTAGGCGTTGAATCAGGTGTAAGTGGTATAACATGTACAGTACAATTTCCGTCGTTGATTATTTCTCCAGTGCATTTTGTCGTTGCATGGCGGGCGGATGACTTTCGGAGCGGTGTAATATCACACAAAGATAGCCTAGTAGCCTGTAGGCTAGCCTGAGCCTGACTCGGAGGGGGATCCCAAGTGCATGGCCCCCAGTGGGCGCCGGGCCCTGGCCTGTCCAGGCTACACTGGTATGTATTATTCTGCTTAGGTCTTTGAATGCCTTTTGTGGTCTGACTCCGTTAGCTAGTGTGTAGCTGCGACTCACAACACCCTGACATATGAGACATGCCGGTGCATCTCACCGACTCAGAGAGTGTTATATTGTGGCAACATACTATACATATGAATCAACTACTTTTCCTATGTGAGCATCATATCATTATCCATCACAGTGTCGCTGGGGTTAATTACACTGCTTTGTTGTCGAAGTACATATTGTCATGATTTTTGGTCTCGAGCTTCTGACACGGCCTCGTCTCCTTCTCTGCCAGCCCTTGGTACTTGGGAAATTCCATACAATGGAGCTCTCTCTCAGTAACATTTGGTCAAGGCTCAGAGGGTACCATGTACGGTATCTCCGGATCCGCATGCCGACGGAGCGCCCGGATCTGCAGTCTGATATGTGGCTAGTGCATCTTTATAAAACATACTCTTGACCATTTTTGACTTCCTGCAGGGTAGTGCAACCTGTGCAGGGCTCGTTGTCTGTTGCCCGACATCTTGGCTCGGGAAAATCCAGTCGCCCGATCATTGGAACAAACACAAATGTTTCTTTTTTCTTTTTCGAGAGACAAGTTCAGCTTGATAGTATTTGTTAAAAGCGACTTGTCCCGGAGACGACATGTCGAACGCTGTTAGAACTCCAATCGTGCGGAAATTAGATGAGCGTATACTATGCTTTCCTACCCTCAGATCACCTTCTTGGCTTCCTCTAAAAGCCTCCAATTAGTGGGTTATCAAGGACTCGCCAAAATTAGAGAATTGAGGCAATAATTCCTGGCTTTAAAAATTATTTTCAGCTTTCACCTCGTGGCCACTTTAACTGCTGATCCCTTATGCTGTAGTGCGGGATGTCATCGCGATTCTCGAAAGAGAAGGCTCTGCTTTTCAGGGTTCGGTGGGAGTCACTACGCTCAATTGGAGCAGAGAACCTTCACGTGTATCTGATCGTAACCCATTCTTCTCATATGGAAACTGTCAGCAGAGCCTCCGAATGTGCCTGCTAATTCTGATTGGTCAGTCACTGTTCCTTTCAGCGCAGAAATTGGCTGAACTTTGATGCATAGCATCATCTTATGGTTTCATCAAAAATTTGCAGCAATATCGTAATGCAAATTTACTGCTTGCGTCTCGTGCGCACTCGGTGTGTGGAGTTTCGACGTTCCGCCCAGGGTTGCATTCAGATTTTCCCCCGGTCATGCTACGTAGGGGTCGAAACTCCGTCATAATGATGAAGATATTATGAGCGCATGAGGCGCGTGCCATTGATGATGACGTGAAGGGACTGGTCCTAAGTTGGAATCACGGAGGCACATGATGATCAACTGTTCGTCCAATCAGTTTTGTCTGAAAATAACGAATCCAATTGAATCGATCTAGCTCGTTCAGTAGTTCCTAATCTTCTTCAGAGCCCAGCATCACCCTAGGAACGATTATTGTCAGAAGTGGGCGCAATAACTAAAGTAAAATCCTTTTTTTTTGTGAAGTTGATCCAAGCCAGAAGGGGAGAGGTGGGCTGGCAAGGCACGAGGGAGATATTCGAGATTAGATGGTAGAATGGTGCCATTCCTCAGGTAAATCATGAACCCGGGCAGTCCGCACTAGAGATGAAATGTCAGTTTTCAGGATGCTAGCAATTCTATGCACGTCGAAGCTGACACGACCCTTTGAAGGTCACTAATCGTTGATCCGGTCATTCAACCAATCGAACCCACCTTGCCCTTAAGCAGAATGGACTTCGCGTTCGCCAGAAGTTGCGAAATCCCTCTTTGAGCATTGTACAATACCCCGCTATTGTTCTGCAGGAAATTTTCCTCATGACCATATACTTCTCATCAATTTCAATTTCATCGCTCGATTGAATATTACTACTGGCCTGTAATTTTCGCCCTATTGGTCTCCGAATCGCGGTCAACAGGTTTGAGGATATCAATGTTTGGTTATGATGCCTTGTGCACGTGTGATAAACAGGCGGTGAACCTGATTTGGGCGCCGGCCAAACGCCAGACAGCCCAATATCGTATTTAAGAACGAGTGGTATGTACACCTGTCGGTCTGAATACAATATTGAACCATTCCAAATTGATGCATGCCAGTCCTCAACGAGAAATCAAACTGTAAAATTGTATTGAGTGGATCAGAAGGACAAAGTCCAACACATTCTACCTAGACGAATTGGAACGATACCTGGGTGTATCTACAGCCAGAGCCCCCGTTTTGGGGCGCATACTGGAGTAGGTGCCTGGGTAAGGCAAAAAATGAAGCAACGTAGTTGGGTGTCACTTACATGCAATACTGGAACTCTCAAAACAACTGTCCTGGCCAGTGGCCAGTGGCGGGTGCCAAGCATGCGGCATAGTCACTATCCACTGATGTTGCGTGTGGTAGTTGACGGAGATGATAAGGGTGTCTACCTGTCAGAAAGAGACAAGAACATGAGACGAAACGGATGTGGTTTGTGATGATTGAATGTCAGAGTCTCCGAGTCAGAGAGCAGTAGCACAAGCAATCTGAGATATGATTGATGTGGATAGGGTCCCAATCGAGTGATGCGAAAGAAGAGACAAACGATAGACTACGGAAAAGTCAGTGACGGTCGAGTATAATAACGAGTGCACCTCGGCCTGAGTGGAAAAGACTGAGGTGGAACGACGCAGGTGCAAAAATAAATAAGTGAGTACATAATAGCAAGACTGGGCCAGTACTTAAACATTGAGGTTCCTCACCACTACGATCTTCGGTTGGAAAAGTGTCAATTCTCCAGTTGGCAAGCGTGCCATGTTCTGCCTTGGTGTTGTATAGCTAGTAGTCTCTGCCAGGCTAGATCAAGTCTTAACCGAATGAAGATAGACGTGACATTCCCGAGCTGTAGTATGTAGGTCCATAGTGGAATTACATAAGTTGAGTACTGTTCAGCTCACTGCTCTTCCTTTAAGTAGTCGCACAACATTTGAAGTACATCTGAACAGCCCACCTCCATTGAGTTCGTCATTGTTGCGAGTTCCTGGTTCGACTGCTACCTTGAAGAACAACTTTCGTAATTCGGATTTCCTCAATTCAAGGATGGACACCGTACAGCACCCTTCGGCAACATGGGAAGCAGTCTCGAATGGCATTGTGTTTTACAGACGCCAGCAGCTGTACACACTGCCTGGAAAGCTCCCAAATATCGCTGACTACCTGATCGCTGGGTGCAAGAATGGTGGGCCGATAGGTATGTGCTCCATTCAATTATCCAGAATTTGCAGGATGAGAGGTGCCCTAGCACTTATGAGAGACGCCTCAAAGCTGGTTGCACTGGGTCGCGGAGGACCTGCACTTACGAAATCTCAAATCCAGGTGTACTCACCGGCCGGAGAGGGCTTGCTACTATTCAGTGTGGATATTCTGCATCAAGTCAAGTGTTCAATGGGTAGCTGACTTGTGTTTGACAGTGGGATCAAGGCCGAATAGTCCGGTTCGGATGGACCTTCGATGAGCGACTTGTGGTTTTGAATGAAGAGGGTGTGTATCGTTTGTACGACTTGCAAGGCGACTACCAGCAGTTTTCGTTGGGCAACGAGGCAGCGGAGTTGGGTATAATCGATGCTAGAATACATGAGAATGGACTAGTCGCCCTGACAGGCTCTTTGACTCTCCTGGAGGTGAAAGACTGGGAAGGCGGGAGGCCATTAGCCCTTGCAAGCCCTGGTATGTTCATCATCATCCATCTTGTCTGTCTGGCATGTATCAATTTCTGGTAGGGATATCCGAACCACCTCATTCGTGGGCTGTTATACCCCCGGATCAATCGATATCGAGACATGTTGAGGTGCTGCTCTCTGTGGATGCCACGATTCTTACCGTGGATAACCTGGAAAGTACGGACCAACGCGTAGCCCGTGGACCATTTTTGCATGTCTCTCCTTCGCCTAATGGTAAATTCCTTGCATTATTAACTTTCTCTGGGCTTCTTTGGGTCGTTTCATCGGACTTCCAACGTGAACTAGTCGTTCTTGACACAACAACTGTGTGTGCTGAAGGACCGGTCAATCAAGTGGAATGGTGCGGCAACGACGCAGTTTTGGTTACTTGGAATGATCTCGCATCACTTATTCTGCCATCACGACATAACATCGCGGGAGAAACTCTGCGGTTTGAGCTTTCTCTCTCTTCCACATCAATGGCTGATATGATATCAATAGTTATCAGTATTATGGTGCTACCTTTGTCGTCACGGAAGCCGATGGTGCCCGTGTCATGGGGCAGGACGCTTGCGACTTCATTCAGAAAGTTCCTGGTAAATTTGCTTGATAGTACGTTTTGCAAGCGAACCTTGACATGTTTTGTACAGTGTCTTCGGTATCAATATTTCGTCCAGGCTCAACATCATCATCTGCCATCCTGTTTGCAGCTTGGGAAAGTTTCGTACAACGATCACCAAAAGCAGACGAGAACATACGAAGCATTCGATCAGACCTTGCTGCGGCTGTGAACGAATGTATAGATGCTGCTGGTCACGAATGGGATCCTCATTGGCAAAGAAAGCTGCTTAGTGCAAGTATAGTTCTTTAATCCGGCCCTCAGTTACTGATTGAAGACTATGATAGGCCGCAAAATTTGGATGGGGATTTCTAGACCTTTACAATCCCACCGACTTCATAGCCATGGGTCAAGCATTGAAAGTTCTGAATGCTGTCCGCTTCTACGAAATCGGAATTCCTCTGACATATTCGGAGTGAGTTCAATATCTGGAAGGCTCGATGTAGTCGAAATCTGATTCTCGCAGGTATCAATATGTATCCCCGGCGCACCTCATAAATCGTTTAACATCCCGAAACCTGCACCTTCTCGCTATCCGTGTTTCTTCCTTCCTGTCTCTTAAACCTGACGTTGTTCTCAAACATTGGGCTAGTGTGAAGATTACACGGTCCAAGTCTTCTGCTGCTGACGGTGAAGACGATGAAGTGTGCAGACTCATAGTAGACAAATTTGAGAAGCTCGGGGGCGGTGAGGTGAGCTATGCAGATATTTCCCGGCGAGCATGGGAGGTTGGGAGGACGGGATTGGCCACCAAGGTAAAGGTGTTTCTCGTTCTCGCTTCCTTATACTGAGAGATTCTTTCTTCAGCTACTAGATCACGAAACTAGGGCCTCCGATCAGGTTCCATTACTATTAACCATGCAAGAGGATAAACTAGCTTTGGGAAAAGCTGTTGATAGCGGTGATACCGATCTCGGTGAGTAGTGCTCTGCAACTGGAACTTTGAAATCTGAGACAATTATCAAGTTTACCATGTATTACTACATCTTCACAAGCGCCTTCCTTTGGGCTCTTTTTTCAAGTTGATCGAGGATGGCGGAGACCAGCTTGCACCCGCAAGCAAGCTCCTTCAAGTTTACGCTCGGGAGCAGAACCGAGAAATGTTAAGAGATTTTTACTACAGTGATGATAGGAGAGTTGAGAGTGCAATTCTGGCGCTGGACGAGGCAGCCCAAATGACTGTACGCACGAAGTTTCCTCCTTCAGTTATCTGCGATTTAAAAGTTACTTAGGATCCTCATGCGGTGATGACAGCTGTAAATGTGGCCGAGAAATTCTTTTCAGAGGACAAAGACCGTCCATTTGAAGCCAAGGTAAGTCTGCTTATATGCCCTGAAACTGTTTTCACTCAATCTCAACCTTCATTCTGTAGATGATGAATGAAAGTGTTCGCCTGCTTGCGCTTCAGCAACAATATGAGAAGGATTCAGATGGCAAAGTCAAGTTTTTCGGACAAAGCGTCTCTGAGACGATACGCACGTGTATCTTGAACGGTATGAGCAAGAAAGCCGACCGCGTCAAAAGCGAGTTCAAAGTTCCAGACAAACGGTCTGTCGACTGTGCGATGTCCAGGGTCTTTGAATTTATGCCGCCTTTTCTAGATTTTGGTATCTTAAGTTACATGCGCTCACAGCTATGCGAGATTTTAACGCACTAGACGCGTTTGCGCGTTCAAGACGGAGTCCCATTGGCTACGAGGCATTCGTAAAACATCTTGTCGAAGCTGGTCACCCCAAGGAGGCAGCTTCATACGTAATACGATGCGATGGCCCAAAACGCGTGGGACTTTATGTGCTGTGCGAAGACTGGCGTGCGGCGGGCAGGGAGTGCAAAGAACGTGGAGATAAGAAAGGGATGGAGTAAGTATTTTGGCTATTGTTCACTGTTCATGGCTTATTGTGGTTGAAGACAACTCAGGAAGTCGTGTCCTAATTCCCTTATTGCCAGAGAGTTAGACCAGCTCATGGCATCGATGAAGTGAACCTTCTACCGAGTTCAGGGCGGAACGTCGGACTTTCTAGGTATCACTTCTATGCCGTACCCGGCCCAACCAGATTTTTTTTTTATCGTGGCGCGTGCTTCGAGATACCGTTATAAAGCAGTTTTTCTTTCCCTTTGGAGAACTGACTAGAACTTGATCAGAGTCATTTGCCTGCATTTCATTCACCTCAAAGAGCCAGAACCGCGCAAAAAAAGTTATTCGATGTGTTTGTTCGGTAACACGGCAGAACTTGCAGGTCGGCCACGGACTTAAGAGTGTACACTGCAGACATGATTTCGGATTTTCCTTAACCCGCATTTATTTTGGAGGAGGGCCTGACTTGACCTGCGATGCTCGGACCCCGGTTGCCAATTTCTGTAGAGGATGGTGGTAGGGCACAGCATCCACCACTTTTCTCATGGGCAATGTCACCCGTGCAAGATCCGGGTTGATGATCGTGCCGTGCCATCCTGCACCAACGAATCGGCGAGTCGTAAACCGGGGCCAATCCAATTTAAAAGGTCGGAGTGGAACGGGAAAGTCTAAACTTACGGGGCCATGACATGACCCTGTGCCTAGACTAGAACCATCTGTCAGGGAAGATAGCAATCACTGCCAATGTAGTTTTCTTTCGAAACAGATGTCAGTGAGTGTTAAATGACCACACAAGATGTCTGGATATCATTTGTATCAGTGAGAGTACCGTTGGCCTCTGAGTGGCTGGCAGTTGTTCCTAGTACGTTGACGTAATACCAGTGATTACATAATTAGTGTGATATTGTCAGAAGCTGTCAGGAGTCGGCAAACGAGGTTTCCCGGATAGGTAAACTATACCTTCTTAAGTACTGTAAAGTTCATTCGCTCCTTTTCTCTGCTCTCCTCTTTCGCTTATCGCCATGTATGTGTTCTCATTTGCATGTCTATGGCTTTTGGTTGACTTTTTTCTTCTAGGTCGGGCGTGGATCAGCAGACCGCAACGTCTGCAACGACAGCCACTTTCGTCACAGCGCTTGTCTTCAATGCTGCAGTCTTTGGGATTGAAATCGGCTTGTTCACAATTCTACGTCCTTACTTCAAACAAATCTATGAGCGGCGCACACTAGTTCCAGTTGAGAAGTATGCGTTGAAATATAGCACCTCATCCCAGACAGCTCACATTCTGTTCATTCAGGGACCGTGTCAAACCTTTCAATGCTGGATTTTTAACTTGGCCTATTGCCCTATTCAAAACAGACTATCGTGATGTTCAACAAGTCAACGGACCAGACGCCTACTTTTTTGTTCGGTTCTTGCGGATGATGATTCGCGTCCTTCTACCTATCTGGCTTATTTCTTGGGCCGTGTTGATGCCAGTCACCTCCGTCAATAATTCTTCCCCCAATAGCACCGGACTGGATCGCTTCATCTTCGGAAATGTTACCAAGGAACACCAAGATAGATATGCCGCCCACATCATTCTTGCATACCTATTCACTTGTGAGCCCGCCTAACAGCTTTTAGGAAACCTCGATTTGACCATCTTCATTGCTAGTTTGGATTTACTGGAACATCCGGCGTGAAATGAAACACTTCACCACAGTTCGTCAGCTGCACCTCATCAATCCTGCCCATTCTAGCTCTGTGCAAGCAAATACGATTCTTGTGACCGGTATTCCTGCTAGTTATCTTTCTGAGTCCGCACTTCGCCAGTTGTATTCTCACCTTCCTGGTGGCGTGAAAAAGGTGTGGCTCAATCGGTGTGTACCTTTACTTTTTCCGTCACCTTCTGTTCTTTATTGTTTCTCGTACCTGTTTATTTTTCTTCTTACGAGTATTGCGCTTGCCCGATGACCCCGGTCATTTTTGACTTCTATTCGTCCCGCCTTGTATACCATAGCCGTTTTTGACCTTTGAACTTCTTAGGGATCTGAAGGAGCTTCCCTCTATCTACGATCGTCGCCTGGCTGCTTGCGGAAAACTGGAGTCTGCAGAGACATCACTGCTTTCAACGGCCGCTAAACTTCGACGAAAGGCACTAAAGAAGGCCAACGGCGCTGGTGATCCATCTCCTTCGACTGATCCCGAGCGTAATGTGGCTTTGGCGGAGCGTTTGGTTCCTCGGGATAAGCGGCCTTCGCACCGTCTTCCAGCCGGTTTCATGCCTTTCTCACTCCCTTTCATCGGCGAAAAGGTTGACACGATTGATTGGTGCAGGCAAGAGATTGCTGCTGCTACGGGATTGTTGACTAAAGGCCGCCAAACTCTCGCTGACCAAGGCCTTTCGGTGCCAGAAGATGTTAATGGAGATGGAAAGGTGGACAAAAATGACCGCGCCAAGCAGCCTTACCCAGCTCTCAATTCCGCATTTATCACTTTCAACCAACAGATCGCTGCTCACCTTGCAGTTAACGCCTTGACTCACCATGAACCATACTGCATGGCCGACCGGTACCTCGAAGTGTCTCCATCTGATGTGATCTGGGGTAACCTTGGGCTTAACCCGTATGAAAAGCGCATTCGGCTGGTGATTAGCTATAGCGCCACCGCAGCTCTAATCATCTTCTGGGCTATTCCCGTTGCCTTTGTCGGTATCATCTCCAACATTGAAGGTCTTTGTCATCGCGAATCGTGGCTCGCTTGGTTATGCACGCTGCCAAACGTCGTCATTGGAATCATACAGGGTATTTTACCCCCCGTGTTACTGGCTGTCCTCATGATGCTCCTGCCAATTGTCCTTCGTCTCCTTGGGCGCTTCGAGGGGATTCCGACGCACACAGGTCTTGAATTGAGCTTGATGACTCGGTACTTTATTTTCCAAGTAATTGTGAGTATCTCGTTGTTTATGAACGAGCGATTTTGCTCACAATATCCAGCATTCGTTCCTAATCGTCACTTTGACTTCGGGCATCTTTGCGGCTCTCCCATCATTACTCTCAAACCCCAGTTCGATAGCTGGTCTCCTGGCTCAATATTTGCCCCAAGCATCGACTTTCTTCCTGACGTAAGTTACTCTTGTGAGCTTACCGAGACTGTTGCTCATTAAGATATTCAGATACATTCTTCTCCAGGGTTTATCTGGCGCAGGCTGGAGGATTTTTGAGTGCTGTTTCGCTCGTCCTTTACTACGTCAAGCTGTATATTCTTGGCAGCACGCCACGCTCTGTTTATAATATCAAGTACGCACCGACAACTGTTGCTTGGGGAACGTTATTCCCGTCTATCACTCTGCTTGTTGTCATCAGTATGTCTATTCGCAGCAGTTCACACCAAACGTATTAACCGTTTATCCAGCATTTGCTTACTCTCTTATCTCGCCTGTGATCAATGGCCTTGCATGCTTCACATTTTTCCTTTTCTATCTCCTGTACAAGTATCTCTTCCTTTACCAGTACACACAGCCGCCATCGGCTGATACAGGAGGCTTGTTCTTCCCAAAAGCGATTCAACATATGTTTGTTGGGATGTATGTCCAACAAATCTGTCTTTGTGCCTTGTTCTTCCTCGCGACGGCTCCGGACGGGAAGCGAGGCGCGCTTCCAGAGGGCGTGCTAATGATTGTGTTGATCCTCCTCACCGTCGGCTACCACGCCATCATCAATAGCTCCTTCGGTCCGCTCACCAGGGCTCTTCCAATTAGTCACGCGCACAAGACATTCAGGCATCCAGCGCCTTCTCTAGATGTACGGGATGTCGATGGTGGTTCAGGCTCAAACAACAAGGAGACGACTGAGGAGGGACCTTCGCCGGCTGACAAACCTCGCGTCTCGTCCTCTGAGTCAGGCGCCGAACATGCACCCCGTGGTGACTATGACGACGTGTTCTTTGCTCGCGGGCCAGACGGTGCGGAAGATTATGGGTTTGCGCAACCGGCTGCGAGCCTCCCACAGCGCATCGTATGGATCCCCGATGACTCGCTCAGTTTGGGTCTTGAGGAGGTCCAGACGAATAGGGAGTCGGGCGTCAAGGCGACCACCCAAAACGCGAAAATGGACGAGCACGGGAAGGTAGAGGTGACAGGTCCCCCTGTCGACCTTGCAAAGTTCTGAGAGATGTGGAGTAATCGAGGTTGTTTTCTGTTCTCTTTTTTTTACTCGCCTCCTTATCTGTGTCTTGTGAAACGCGGTATCAATCTCCAATTCAGCTTCTTGTTATGCTGTACATTCCACTTCATACTCGCCATACGATAAATATTCACGTCACTCTGATGCTTCATTCATGTCAACTATCGTCAGTTTCATCTATTCTGTATACCCACATTGTCCCAGTACATAATCTTGTTATACGCTTACGATTGTCATTTTACAATTCAGTACTTGAGTTACTGTGAATCTGTAGGTTGGACCGTTGAAAATATCGCAGTTCAATATGCATATTTCCAGGGTTGCTATGCTGTCGAGTAATCTGTGGTTCCTACAGTCGAGGACTACTACAGGATAAAAAAACCAATATTATAATGGGCTGGGAAATACGAGGCCGGAAAATAGAATGTAGGCAAGCCACTAGAGTCTGCTTTTCGAGTATAGTAATAAACCGCTTGGAAGTAACAAGGATGAAATTACAGTAGATGCATATTTACATTGCAATCTTAATGTTAACATTCCCCCCTCCATGTTCATTGACTTCCAGAACCGGAATCGAGCAACAGATTCGATGCAAACGTGCCTTTCATTCTATCGCGCCATGAGTAAACGCTGGTATATACGAGAGACAACTAATGCAAATCAAAATGACAGTGATATATCTCGAGTAGGAGCGGAACTTTGAAAAGAAAGGATGATAACATCATCAATAAACGAAAGACGACTTAGCAAATCAAAAAAATGACAGTGTTATAGCTTGACGTTAGCTGAACTCCAAAAGACAATACAATATCGATAAGGTAAAATGTCTAGCGAAATGTAATGTTAGAGCCAAATAGTGGAAGAGTTCAACTCTAAACAACAGCTGAAATTATTGTAGAGCTCACAAATTAAATGTTCATATCGAGGATGTGAGCGCGGGATTTGGGGAAACAGCTGGTAGGGGTGCGCTCTCTGGGGAGAATGGCTTCCCCGTTACAGGCTTCGGCTCAGAACCTGAACCATAATTGGATTTTGCAGGCGGTGCCTTGAAAGGGTGGCACTCTGTGTTGAAGACATCTAGAAAAAGGCATTAGTCGTTTAGGCTAATGAATTACGTAGGAAAAGCTTACATTCATCAAGCGAGATGTGTTTGGGGTCGTCGAAGGTTAAATACCTATACATGTCCATGAAGAGTGCAAGATTTTCGCATGCAGCAATACTCACAGGTACTTAAGGGCCTCGGCGAACCAGAAACTTTCCATGTCATCGATTTTTTGGGAAAGCACGTCGTTGACGTCGTAGATACCAGTGTACGCAACAGTTGTAGACAGGTACTTCTTGAAACTGACAGTGGCACTAACTGCATTGTTGAAGTACTTGAGATCACCAGTCACACGCCAAGCATAGAAGTTCGACTCAAGGACTTCAGGACGAAGAACGTAGTCGGGAGCGGTGATATAGAAGCCGTTCGCATAATAGAAATCGAGTTGCTCCTGACTAGGAGCAGTGTTGCCAGTGTAGTTGCCGTCGCTAGAGATGTATGAGAAAGCTTCGGGGCCAATCCCAGTACTAAAAACAAAGAATCAGTACAGTGATAGATGGCGGAGGGGGACGTACGCAGTCTTCGCGTATGTGTTCCAGCAGGCATCAGTGAGTTTAAGACCAATATCAACCAGTGTTGCATTGTTGGTGAGCTTGCCGCCTTGGGTTTACATCAAGCTCAAGCCACAGGGAGAAGAGGAGAACATACCTAGAATCCAGTTTCCTCCATAGAAGCAGGCCAGGTGGGACCCCACGTGACGAATCTTTTTGTCGTCGTCGTAATCAGCAAGGTACAACCAGTCATCGACAATTGACGACTGTCGCGGAACATCAAAACGTGAGGTCATTGGGATGAAAAGGTCTGCATACTCTTAGGAGCATCTTCATGGAAGTATCAGCGGCGGTCAACCACGTATCGGCGTACGAGTTATCGTCGGTATTTGTAAGGCGGGCATATTTGATGAGATATTCAAAGTAAGAGTCAGAACCTCCGCCCCAAGTCTACGAATGTGAGTCAGGAGGTACATGTATCACAAACATGAACACTTACCACATACCCACCAACAGGACTACCAGTCCCTGGGTTGATACCTTGAGCGGGCATACCAGGGAGAGGAGTTGCCTGAAAAGCAGCAAGTCAGGTAAGAGCCAACATCAAAGTTGATATCGTGCTTACCATGTGAATCATATACTGCACAGATTTCTCAGCCAGTGTTTGGTACGTGGAATTGCCAGTATATAAACTTGACGTCCAGTTCATTTAAGCAGCCAGACAAGCACAATGACCCACCCACCTAAGGCGGTTCCACTCCAGGGTAAGCTACACAGGATAAATGTCACATCCTATTCTACGGTATACAGGATGTAGACTCACAGTTCCAGCCTCGGCAATGTTTGACTACAATTGAAGATGTGTATCATCAAAACTTGGACGTCGGTAAATTGCTCACAGTAGCGATGGTGGGTTGGTGACTGTTAAAGTCCATATAACCATACGGAATAGACTGATTCTATAAGATAATCAGATACCATTACGCACATGCAGATACTGTGACGATTACCTGACTGACCCAGGCATAGGTCATTTGATCAGCAAGGTCCTGGGCTTTTTCAACTAGAACTGGATACTGTTCCCCGCTAAGCTCATACGCGCTTATGAAACCTCCAACATAACGAATAGTGGTTTCAAACAGACTACCCTTAATTAGCAAGATAGCTTAAATGCGAAGATAGAGCAGCAAGCTACCTGACAGTGTCGTAAGTGTGCGAAATGCTAAAGTCGGTATTAGCAGTGTGATTGACGGCTTGTGCAAACCAGTCCTGGGTGCGTTTCGAAATGAGCTGATGTGAGTTCACGTCTCGCATGTGGAAACGTACCGTGAACCCCATAATCCACTGCATCACGTGCACACGCGACAACAACTCAGTCTCTTCACCTCTGGACGAGGCTCGTTACTCACCATGGTGCCCATAGCGTCGGCAATGGAAGCGCCCCATCCGTTCCGTCCGTCAAAGTACGATTCTGAAACGGGCAACAGGTCATCATGCCCCCAGGCGTACTTCCTGCATGCGGCATGGTGAGTGCAAATAGAAACAAAGACTACTGTATCGTACTGGTAAGCCTCGTAGCTTGAAGCAAAAAGATCCTTGACTTCTGCCTTGTGGATTGAAGCACTAGGCGGAAGTTTCAAGTCTGATTTCTGGACTGACTCGGCCTTGACAGCAGATGCCGCAAGAGCTGCCAGGAGCCAGCATCTGAAGGACGTCATCGCTGGACAGGCAGTCGGGATAGGGAAGGATGAAAAAGTAGTGATAGAATATTAGTTGAACAATGAGATTTATAGCCTTGATGCCATACGCCGCTTTCATCACCGTTATTCGCGAGTCGCACGGTGAAGTTAACGGATCTGCCAGTGCATATAAGGCAATACAGTAGGAGCGCTGATTCGAGAATTCGCGCCGACATCCCTGGACTTCCCAGTCATCACCGTGACCAGTCGTCAACCAAATTTTTTGGAGACCAATGATGATCGATTATCCATCGCCGGCATGTGGTTGACGAATTCTGACAGTATGTTGCAAAAAATTCCTGCAGATGTTAGTTTCTTGGCTAGCCTTGATCTCGAAGTACACTGCATCGCTGAGTTGAAACACTGAAGAAAATGGTATGAAATCTTCCTGGGCAACACGGTTATTAAGATACGTGACAGTTCACTGGTGGGCCAACAAGCTCATACCCACCTTGTCGAATTGGATTTTTATGCATAAGTATCATGATGGACCGGCCGCATGTATATCCACGCACAATGTAACCTCCATCATCCCCATGCTCTATGGGGACACGTCACAACCATCCGAAATACAAACCGAACCTTTGTTGGAAAAAATATTATGACGTTATGTTGTTCGGCCGCTTATGTATACCGCACTACGAGCTTGTACGGAAGCGTAACGACTGGAGAGCCCAGAGTCGGTAATTCAACGGGTAATTCTTGTACAGTAGCGTTGGCGACGCGGATGATGATCAACCAGCAAGAATGACAGCGAAGTTGATAATCTGGTTAGCAGAACTCAGTGGCACGAGTAGTAAGGATCACCCAACGAGGGCAAAGCTAGCTAAAGACCCACCAAGTGCATCCTCTCGACCTCTGAAAGGCTCCTTGACTTGAGGGTGCAAATCTTTTCGAATTGATTTTCCAGCTTGAGTGATGTGAAAGCAGAATTCAAGGAGCTTGCAATGTATAGCGCCACTGCGACGAAGTATACATACAAATACGGACGTGACGCATATTGTACATGGACCCTTTAATTCTCAAGCCAAGACTCCTATGCCACCCATAATATCAAAGGAACTACAACCATCAAGTGCAATCAACTTGCCGCGAATACTTACGTCTGGACCGACGAGCTGCTGGGCATGAGCATAGTCGAAAAAACTCCAGCGTGCCCTTCAGCCCTTCGCCATGTGGATGCCGAACAATTTAGTTTATTTGCATTTTTTTCTTTTGCCAGAGGGTTCATCCTTCAAGTGACGGTTGCTCCGTGGCATGCGGATTTTTTCTAGGCAACTTGTTCGCGAGGCGAGTAAACGCCATATTATATAGACTGATTTGATGTAGCGAGTAAACCAAATCGAGTGTCCCTTATCCGAGGGTGTACGTTACAACATTCAAAAGGCTAGGCATGCTAAGTAGTCTCAGATGCTTAATAATCACGCGATCACCACGGTTACAGAGAAAGATCCACAATTCAAAGCCTAAATATTCCACCCGCCATTCCTCGCCTCCTCCAGGAGAACAACGCCTTTTATGTTGAGATCGACACCCTCAGTCGTCGCATCTGCTACAAACCGATCAAAGACTCGCGAGACACCGCTTATGTTTCCGTCAGGGACCCAGCTAGCTTGCACAATCGGATATCTAGGAGACGCAAGTATCAAGCCGCGAATCCAACAAGTTGTTATAAGAAGAGAACGCACCCTTCCCATTTTACCAAAAACAGGTACCCAGCTTCCCCTATGGTTTTCCGCCCGACTAGACGCTCGATGACAAACTCCTCTGTATCGAGTTGGGCGAGTGGACAATCTGGACGGGCACATGTTTCTGCGCGCTTGCGCAGACTGTGACGTCTCGCGTCTGAACCATCAATCGCGGTTGAGCATATTAGGCAGCTAGACGGTATGAACGCCTACTCGAGATGCTGAATAGTTTGATTTGATTCATTTAATGCAGGAGGTATGAATCTGTTGAACACGTACCAGCATGGTGGACAGATGAAGACAGAATCCGGCTCCTCCAAGCGAGTATCTCCTTCGGAAAAACCAACGCAACCAAAGTGATACCACAACTCGCAGCTGCATGGACTAAGGGTTGACCATAGGATGAAACGACTAAAAAAATACTGACTTATCACACTGTACGAACTGCTGCTGAAATGACCCATTCTGTTTGTTATTTGCAGGCTTTTCAGGCCACTGACACATCTGAGCTTCTTCCTGAACAGCCAGTGACTTGGACTTTCTTTTTTGTGGTTGCCACGACTTGGGCTTTCCGGTTCTCTCGCGCCGCTGGACATTCTTCTGGGTGGTGACTTGGCTCGCCTTGTAGCTTAGAGGCCGCACCCGTTTCCTGCGCGAAATTGAATCCTCCCAGGACTTATTGGCATTTACAGCTAGCTCTGGCTCTGTCATCTCTAAGGTGGTCATGGAGGTCTGCGCTGGCTCGCTGATTGTCATGGCACCGATGACACTGGCATTGTTTACTTCCATCGGTACTGAGATGCTTTCAACTTCAAGTGGCATTACATCCTTCGCTGATTCGGAAGGATCGGGTGATCGGGGCATCGGATCTCCTGCACCTTGGTGTTGGAGCTGATCGGCTAGATGGGCGAAGGAAGAAGTCACATCATCTGTGCTGAATGATATGGCATCCATATCTGAATGGAACCTAGTTTTCTTTTTTGGGGGCCGTGACTGGATCCCTGACTCCGATGGCTCGAGCTTACGCTTGAGCTCAGAGAGAATGATTTTGCGCGGATTCTTCTTTGCGAGAATAGATAGCTCTTCGATGGATGCGTCTGGTCCACCCCTTAACTCACCAGACTGCAACGATCTCAACAGCATCCTCCTCCGCAGTATCGACATCGAGCACGCAGAGCGTGCTCTGCGCTGGTGCACACCAGAGTCTTCGTCTGAATTGAGGCTCTCTGTTCTAGGCAACTCCACCTCGATTTCCTCATGCCCCTCCTCATCCCCCGCATTGATCTCCTCTTGCAGTGTCCGCGGAGAGTCACTCAGCGAGGACAGTGGGGAGAGTGACCTCAATAGGTGCGAGAGAGATGATGGCGACGCGCAAGGGAGTGTGGTAGTGAAGGTGGGGGGAGAGCAGATGGAAGCCGTATGTTCAAGTGGGGCTGAGAGCTCGGTCGATGCAGTAGTTTCGGATTCAGTGTGTATTCGATGATTTATAGTCACTGTAGGTTCTTGCTCCACAAGGTCCTCAGCACATGTACTTCTCAGAGCAGACGTGGCTCCATCGGTGTAGGCGTTCGTGAAATCGATGAACGTAGTGAAAATGTCGTCCACATCATCAAGAATCTCCGTTGGTTCCTGTGACGAAGGGTTGTCTCCTTTCTCTTGGGCTCCCAAACATGATGCCTCCGACTCTGGCTGTAAAGGTGAACAAGCAGACAAACCCTCTGGGGAGGACGGCAAAGGCGGTGATCCACTCTCTGCTGAAGGAGATGGGGCTGTAAGCACTGCGATGACAGCCTGTTCATCTCGAAAGAGAGAATCTGTAGGTGTTTGTTCGCGGGAGTCTTCAGCACGGAGATCTTCATACTGGTCCAGGTAATCAGCATCGAGGCACATTGGATTCGAGGGAGCTGGTTGACGTAGCTCAGGAAGAGCAGGTTCAGTCTGCACGCTGTCTTCTGAGTCTGCAAGCTCAAGTTGTTCTGGACAGTACTCTTGTGGGCAAGCGTCTGGCGCATCTGCTGGCTTGGGTGTGTCGTTTGGCGTGAGCGATACATCAGAGCGCTCTTCTACTGACTTGAAGGATTCTTCGAGTGCCCCATCAAGCCCTCCAGCTTTGTGCTCTGTCTGCAAGCTCTGCTCTCTCTCGCACTCTCCAGAATCGTCATGCCCAGGCTCATTCAGGCTATCAAGTCCCGCCTTGCCTGATCCACCAGTATCAGGCATGTGGCCCAGCCGCGAACTCTCCTCTAAACTTGGACCACTGAAGTCTCCATTTACCTCGCCATATTCATTCGTCCACATACGTCCTGAGCCATGAGATTCACCATCCTCATCCGTTCTATTTGCACCCAAGCCGTGCCATGAATCCGCAACTATACCGTGTGTCTCGATCGTAGCCAGAGGGACTCCTGGAACTTCAGGTTGTGCCTCAAGTGCAGGGAGAGATGCCTCTCCAAATGACAAGGACGGACCAACTGAAGACGTATTCAAGCAAATACGCGATGAACCAGCAACCGTACTTTGATCTCGGGTTTCCTCATTAGTGTTCTGCTCCAGAAAATTCATACTCTGGCTGAAACGTTCTTGATGTTCATAGCGTCGCATTTTACACTCCATACACGGCCCTTCACAATCCACATCTCCCCCGATATCCTGGTAAACCTGTGGGAGGATGTGGTATGATGCTGTCGTGTGCGCTCGTGCGAGCATAGAAGTGGGAGTTTGGGGTGGGCTCGCGAGATGCATGTCAGCAGTGCGGGTAGAAGATGAAGGTGATGATGAGAATGGAGTAGGAGCAATAGGGGCGATTCCAGAGACAGGGGGCGAAGTAGACGAGCCTGAAGTTGATGATGTGAAAGGTAATGTCAATGTAGGTGTGAAATTTGCTGGAGCAGAGTCGAGCCCGGAGTCGAGTGAACGAGATGCAGATTGAATAGAGGTGCGTGTAGGTTTGTGGATTGGATTAGTAGATGAAGGAGGAATGGGGTTTAATAATGAGTTTGGGAAGGTGCGGAGTGATGTCGAGTATGTGTTTTTATTAGGGGGCGTCCAAGACCTGAAGTTTGAGTTGTTCGCCGTGCTGAAACTTTCCTCAACCGGAGTTTCAGGAGATGGGGTTGGCAGCGGTGAGGAAAGATCAGGCCCATTTGCAGGGACTCTGGCGTGTAAGGTAGCAGAAGCCGCTGAGCGAGAGGAAACGTTGACTATTGTAGGAGATGAGACATGGTTGAAAACACTAGGGGACATTGTAGAGTCCGGAGAAGGTCGAGAGTCTGTACTCCCGGATGAGCTGGAATCGCACTGAACATTGTGAATATATTTTTCTGAGTGAGCGGATGCTGTTGGGTGGGTGAGTTAGTTAGTTCGCTAGATATAGCAAATAGTTAAAAGGATGGAAGACGGAAGATGCAAGATTCTAGGTCTTGTCAGGGCGGGTAAAGAAGAGAAAGGTTTTTTGAAGGAAATTGGAAGGAAAACTTGCCTGTGGCACGATAAAAGTTGTTGGCTGCGGGTATGAAGTTTGGTGCATCAGCCATCATCACCGACCAATGTTAAAAGACGCACCTTTCTCCTGAAGTGAAGAAGATGGCGTACATGTGGTAGCGCTTGCGTCGCAAGATACTTCAGGGTGACCTATTCAACAAAGGAGAGATGAAATTAAATCAAGATGGAGAGTAAAACAAGGCTATGCGGCATAAAACGCACGGGAAGCTGTGTCCAATCTCGCTACGTGTGCAAGTAAATGGTTGATCGTGGCATCCATTGTCGCCAACCGACGGACTATACTCCCCTCTGATTGTAGCGTATCTAGATTCATATTGTCCCCCTTCTTCTTTTTCCTCTTGCCGCGACCGGGACTTACATTACCACAAAGTACACCTTCCAAAACATTGACGGTTGTGCTCAGGTCATTCAAGTCCTTTGAAATCTTTTTCTGCTCCTCAAGAGAGGCCTCCACGGACTGGAGGATTGACTTGACATCTGCATAGAGATGTTGCAGTGAGATGTCGGATGCGATCGTTGTCTGCTGAAAGATCGGTGCTGCAGAGGCGGACGAAACAGGCGTAGATGAAATCGGTGCTCGGCTTGGTGGAGGAGAAGGTGCCAGTCGAAAGTTGTTGGGATAATAATACATCCACTGGTTTGACATGATAGACACTGGTCACTTGAGATACGATATCAGATGGATGAAATAATGGCTACATACGTACAACCGACTCCTACAAATGTAATAGAAGCCATCTTATCGAAAGGATGCAAGCTCACGTGACCTCCAACCATCTGGAGGTACTTCGATGTCAAAGATCATCGCGGTCCCTGTCCTGGATGCTAGTCTTTAAGGGTCTGGTCGATCCTAGTCATGCATAAAAGTTGTCGTGTTCTCTCTTCAAAGAGGCACAGAAGTTGGACTCAGCATGAACGAACCGACAATATCACTTTTGTTGCTGCGAACTAGCAGCCTGAGTATGACGAGTTTGAGGCTTTGAGCTCGGCGTCGTGAATAGTATATAAGAGGCGAGACTGTGTGATACAGCAATCGAGGCTGTTCTCGAGAATATACCAGAAGAAGCAATCAAACTTAAGCAGTCTCACGAGTCACGACCTAGTTCAAGGACTTAGTCAGTAACTATCATCATCTCCAAAGCTCTCTGTGCATGTCCAACGTTAACGGGCTCCCTCTGCTCAGTGGTCCTCCACCAGCGCCTTCCACAGGTCGTGCGCAGAACGCCTGTAGGAAATGTAACAAGGAATTCATCTTCATAATTACACGCTCAACCCGCTGTAATCATTGTGGTTAGTTGCATCTGCGAACTACATCAGTGACTAGATTAATTCGATTGACGGTTTCGGGCAGGCTACTTATATTGTTCGAGCTGCGCAGACTACCAAGCGCTCATGCCCCGCCATGGCGCAGCATCTGGCTATGATCAAGTTCACGTTTGTGCATTCTGTATCGAGTTTCTGAATAGTGCGCCCCATACATTCTGGTATTAACGTCATAATCTGATGTCGCATTCAGTAACAGCTTCTAGTAGAAACCAGCTCAAACTCCTACCTCTCTCCACCCTTCGCCGCTATGTCACCGCGTATGATATCCCCGTCAAAGGCCCTATCGATAAGAATGACCTCGTGGATGCCATCATCGCTGTAAAGGTGCGTTCTGTTCCACCTTGGTCCATCATTCTATCACACACTTCTCCTAGACACCAATAGGCACGCTCCCTCCCTCAAATGAAGCTCATTACCGTACTCATGGTGTCCCCAAACACCGTTCCTCGCGCCCTCGCGGACTTTTCAGCACCCGTCCTCCACCCCCGACTCACCAACAAACGTTCACACCACCACCACCCGTCTTCTCCCGTCCTGATCTTGACCCTGAACCAGCATCGTATAGAACCTATACCTCCAACTCCACAAGACAGCGCCAGACACCCCCTACGCCGCCCCAGCCCCAACCCCCTCCACAGCCACGATTTAGGACGACCTCGCAGCCACAAACGCCGTCTCGATCAGCGCCCCGCTCCACTCCACGCCCATCTCCAGCGTCTACTGCCAGTCCACCTCCGCGCCCATCAACTGCGCCTCGCTCACCACCTCAGCCATCCACGCCGCAGCCCCCGCCCCCACTCTCTGCTCTCCTGGCAATGTCCTCGTCGTCACTCTCGCGATTGCCCATTCACACGCTGAAACAGATACTGTTTGAGGCACGTGTGCGTTTGCCCGCTGATGTCCTTGAGAAGGAAGAACTCGTGGCGCGTGTCATTGCCTGGTTGGAAGAGGAGAGAACAGCAGCGGAGGAAAGGGACATCATGGAAAGAGATGAAAGGGAACAAGAAGAGAGAGAGAGGCAAGAAGAAGCAGAGAGAGTGAGGGTTGAGGCGGAAAGGTCATTCATGGAGACACAGTCAACCGGGCCAGAAGACGCCCATATGCATGCCTCTGCTGAAAATGTCGAGATACATGACGAGTCGCAACAACATCCTCCGCCACCGCATCCTCTGCCACCTTCCACCTCTCCACCACCACCACCTAGGACGACGCTTGCGGAACGTTCGGGTTTATGCGTGATATGCCAGGACCAGGAGGCCAATATCGCAATCGTGGATTGCGGGTGAGTGCTACAAGTTTTGTGCTTGCGTGCGCGGCCTTTCACTAACTCATCTCAATAGACATCTAGCGATGTGTCGTGCCTGCTCTGATTTAGTACTCGCATCATCTCGCGAGTGTCCGCTCTGTCGCACCCGCATTGTCACAGAAGCTCGACTTTTACGGATATTCAAGACATAGGCCTACTTTCAAATTCGCAGATCAGGAATTTAACTCTGGTATCACTGTACATTTAGGGAGGTTGCAATTGTGCACCGTGCCCAATCATGATGTGCTAGATATGCGGATCATGTTATACTGTTTTTTTGTGCGTGCGTAAGATATAGCGACGGGTATCAAGTAGAACTTGGGCTTGTTTTGGATGTAATAACTAATAATCTAACATTATTGACCCATCTCGTAGGGAGTCATGCCTGTATTCGGGGATGAGCGCTTGGGCGTCTCTAATACTATTTGGAAGACGAATGCACCGTACATCGTTAGCAAGCTCAGATTTGGTTCAGATAAGCCTGGGATAGTTCGCCTTGAGTTCTCTTTTTCTACTACTTTTCTGTTGTGCTACACTCATTTCCTTCGCGACCATGTAGCCTAAATAACCTGGCGAACAATGTGAACGCGCGGGCTCTGAATCGACGTTGTTTCATGGTCCACCTCGACTCCCCATATTTTGTGCTTGTTAGGCTGGTTAACTTCGCTACCCTGATACACCGGCTTACACCGCACTGCCGCGTGCTTCTGAGATCTGGCCACCTTTTCACAGGTAGCGTGCATTCCCTTTGTCTGGAATATTGAGCGAAATCAAGGTCACAATATTGGATTTTCTTCGCCCCCGACGACGAAATATTGGGTGTCGTCCTATTCTGCCATTGGACTTATGATGAGCGGTGCCAGTCCTTTCCTGAAATGA